>NC_091454.1:173877111-174526218 GCF_027789765.1 Dendropsophus ebraccatus | reverse complement strand
CCAGGCTACATGACGCACCCGGGACCGCGGCGGTTCAGAGCGAGGTCCCTGAGGCGACCACAGGGCGTAAATATACATACTGTGTCGTTAAGGGGTTAAAGATATGAATTTGCACGCTTGTATATACATGCGGGGACATCACTGGACCTCAGTGGCAATCATATACATGCAGGGACATCACTGGAGCTCAGTGGCAGTCAGCTATTTTCCATAGATACTGTATTGATGCAATGCTGAAGAGCTGGCTGCCTGTGCTGGCTGCTTCTATCATGTTACAGCAGAGGCAGCAGCATCTGGGGATATGCCGAGTAATCATATGGGGAAATGATGGCTGGGTGCTGGTGTTTTTGTGGCTCTTGCTTGATATAGGCTAGTGGTCACTGGGGGGAGGGAATGTGGGAGGAGTTACAAGAAGTAGGCTGGTGGAATGGGGCGGGCTCCGGCACTCAGAGAATGCTGGTCTATGTAGTTTAGCAGGTCCCTTGCTCAAATGATCCAAACCAGGAAGTAAAGAAAAGATGGGTGAAAAGAAAAACATCCACAGTGGCCCCAAAATATAGTGAATCACAACAGAAATTGCTAGGGGGACTTGGGTAAGCTAGAACTACTACGCCTGCATTTAAAAAAAATTTTTTTGCATAGAGTTGAACATCCTCTTTAAAAAGTGCAAAAAGATAATTTTTGTGGCGATTCTGTGGACAATAGAAAAAATGCTACAAAAAGCTAGATGATGGCTGCGAAGAAAGAGACAGACATTATGTAAGGATTTATGCAGGTTTTTCTTTATTTTCTTTTGTTTGTGTTTGTAAGAGAGAAAATAAAAGTTACATTGTAATCTTCTATTTAGTCTGTGATATTAGCCACACATAAGGCTATAGATTTTGCTGTAACGTAAAAAAAAAATGGCTAAAAAAAACAACAACTAAAAAGGGACCAGAAATGGCCCAGATGCTAAAGAAAAATGTTTAGATGCTTATTGCTATAAAAATGTTGTGTGAATATAGCTTTAGGCTATAGTCACACTATGTAAGAATAACAGCCGATGCTTGACACGACCGTGTCAAACAACGGCCACCGTCTTACATGTTTAACCGGCCAATACTGCGGTATCGGCTAGATGAACATCATTTTATTTTAATTGGAATGCAGGCACATTCGAGTGTACCTTTAACCACTGACCTATTTTCTATGACCACAGCCTATTTTCTATGACCACTGTTCACCGAATTGTGGCCGTAGAAAATAGACATGTCAATTATTTGAACAATATCCGTAGTATATACAGTGTATATACTCTAACAACAGACATTTGTTTTTTGGGAAGAATACAGTGTGTGAACATGACCTTACAGTATATGGCCCCAACAGAATCGTTCGAATCTAAACGATAATCGTTCGGTTGAAATGCAGTTAACGATTAACGACCGAACGAGAAATCGTTGATCGCTTTATAAGACCTGGATCTATTTTTATCGTTGCTCGGTCGCAAAACGTTCGCAAATCGTTCGCATTGAATAAGACATTGTTCGGTCGTTCGCAATAGATACGAACGCAATGGAGAATAAATAGCGAAGAAAAAACAATCGCAATTACGATCATAAGTAACGATTATCGTTCCATGGAAATGAGTGAACGTTTTCAGGTCTTTCGCAATAGCGGTCGTTTGAGATCGTTAATCGTTAACGATTATGCAAACGATAATCGTCCGGTGGAATAGGGCCCTAAAAGTAGTGACCTTTTAACATCTGCTACACTTGCATGCATTACTATATCTTTTATTTTCAAGACTGAAAGTTTTCCTTTACAGGTAAGCACTCCAAAAAACTTGCTTTTTATAATAGAAAACATATGCAACTGTAATGCATGCAAATACATATGCTGTGGCATTTGTTGTAGCTATATGCCGGTGGTATACGTCCTGGCTGGATACTCTAAGTGCTTTGTGAATAGGGCCTGATACAGGTGACATAACATTTATCTGTAACCAGGACTTCTCATGCTGCAAGGGATGCACCACATTGCTCTGTAGTAACCTTGTCCATGGAAAGATTAGTACCAGATCAGGGTGAATAGCCCAATCAATGTACCAAGTGACAGGTATTCAATCACACTGTTTACCCACAGGAATTTACTGTATCTGTATATTATGTACAATACGTTCTTGTTCAGCAATGGATCTTTATAGCAAGGTCTTAGTACTCCAGTCCAATAGTAACCAGAATGCATTGTAATATTGTTCTGATGACACATTCATATGGAAATGGCAGTGCTAATGGTGGTCCTGCTGGGTAAAAGACGCATTTATCACTTGCTGCTCAGTGAATGGGAAAACACCAAATCTTCTTACATTAAGGCATTTTGCAAACATTGCTGCTCCTGGATGGGTTAAATCCTTCTTCTAATTAAGTAATAAACAGCGTTAGCAGTCTGACGGCTGCCGGGATTTATTACATTTACCTTGATAATATTTTATCCTGCCACTGCTAATGGTATTGTATTGGTAATAATTTTTACATTATAACAAAATACTGCTGCAAACACTCTTTTTGTGCAGGGTAATACATTTGTAGGAGGGACAAAGGAGATATAAATTCACACTGGCAGGTAAAACTGATTCTCCGCCGCGTTATTCAAAGATTTTATGACTTTTTCGCCATGTCAACTCCTATACTTTTATTGGAACACCATCAGAAATATTGGAAGAAATATGACAAGTCAGTCAAATTTAAGAAGAAAGGACTCATCAAACACTGAAGTTAATAAAAGATATTAAAATTTTGGCCCACCTAGACCACATTTCCTATATTTTTTTACTCTCTGTATACTGCTGCATCCTGTAAGGCCACATTAAAGTGAATCTTCCATTACATTTTATATGAAAAGACCGGAACCGGCGCAGAGATGCCAGGGTCTTATTTTTGAACCGCAGCCCAGTTCCCACGTATGGCACCGGTCTATTCCCGGGCACTGTCCCGATCTGAAGCACTGGAGGTGGGCGCACCTGTCCCCAGTGTGACGAAACTCCAGTGTGGGAAAGGGCTTCATCACACTTGGGGCCGGCCGGCCCACCTCCAGTGCTTCAGGCCAGGCCGGTACCTGGGAATAGACCGGCACCAGCGTAGAGATGCTGGTGCTGTGGTCCCTTCTTATTTTCAAAGAATTTTATTAGTTTAAAGATATAACATGTAACAAAGGGAGACTTATAACTGGTCTCCTATATACATAAACAACAACAGTGATATTAATCAAATAGAGTATAATGACAATGCCTGAAAACATAGGAACAGTTAACCAGAAGGTTAAAAGGAAAACCAGGAAGAACGAAACCTGTGGTAATACAGTTTCTGGGGAGAGATAGATAAGTAATAAGTATGCAAGGGCTCTTTGGGTTAACACCTAGATAAGAGGGGTACTATTGTGAGTAATGTGTACATTTCAGCCAACAGGACCATGCAGATGGGAAAGCTTGTTATGGGTGGGACAGCATAGCATGCATTTGTTCATAGGATGCAGTGGAGTTAAAGTGACTCATTACCCACAATCTGACCCCCCCCCTCCCCCAAGGGAAAAAAAAAAACCTGCTTGTACCTTTGGATAGCTGCTTTTATTCCAAGATCTGTCCTGGGGTCCGTTTGGCAGGTGAGGCAGTTATTGTCCTAAAAAACAACTTTTAAACTTGCAGCCCTGTTCCAAACTGCCATGGCCTAGATTGTGTATGCATTAGGCTGGCCAAACCTCTCTGTCCCTCCTCCTCGCCCTCCTCATCATTAGGAATGCTCCAGGCAGGTATTCTCCTATTCATCAGCTGTGAGAACACTGCACATGAGCTGGATCATTAAGGCACCTGTGCAGTGTTCACTGCAGAGGAATAGGAAAAATCCTGCTAGTGGCATTCCTAATGATAAAGAGCGTGGGGAGGAGGGACGGAGGGGTGGTGCAAGGTTAAGGCAGAGATACTCTAGGCCACGGCCGTTTGGCACAAGGCTGCAAGTTCAAAAGTTGTTTTTTAAGACAATAACTGCATCACCTGCTGAAAGGACCCCAGGACAGATCTTGGATTAAAAGCAGCTATCCGAAGGTGCAAGTGGTTTGGGGGGGGGGATGGGACAGATTGGGGGTACAGAGTCACTTTAAGTAAACAGATCACCTGCATAATGTGAGGAGTATCAGCACTCTTCCAATGTCTAGTCAAGACCAGTTTGGTGGACATCAGTAAGTAAATTATTACTGTTACTGACTGTAGGATGATGATCCTTAACATTGAGAAATAATAAAGTAGATTGTGGGTCATCCGGTACCTCTATGCCAGTCACATCTTTAATGATTTGGAGTGCAGTTCCGCAGAACGTGAAGTAAAGTACCTTTTTGTCCGCACTGCCTCCAGCACAAAGGGGAGGTATTAGGATATATAGAGTGCAGGCGAGATGGGTAGAAGTACCATCTATAAAGGGTTTTATAACAGCTTCTTGGTGTGTGACACTCTTAAGCGTTTTATGAATCTATTGAATGCCAAGGGTTTAACAAAGTCAGATTTGTCATGCAAACTATTATAAAATATTGTAATGCCCTTGTTTGGCCTTTTAGTAAGGGTAAGATATTTTAGTAAAGAGCTATCTACTTTTAAAGAAGGAAGCTGCTGCGGTCCTTTCTTTCTTTAAACCACGACCCCGTCTATTCCCAGGTCCCGTCCTGGCGTTAAATACTGGAGGCGGGCCCGCCGGCTCCAAGTGCGATGAAACCCTTCCCCTCTGTGATGCAGCTCCATTCATGTAAAAAAATCTTAAAGTGATGTACCTGATAGTACATTCGCTTTACCTTTCTCCTCCATTCTGTTGCCTGTTTTGATATAGTTTTACCCTTTGTGTTAAGATATGTACTGTAATGTCCCATGATTTTTTTTGTCAAATGGCCCTCATAGAGGTATTAAATTATTACTTTAATTTCAAACAGGTTCCCTCCATGTGATAGCTCATGTGATCTGTAGATTTGTAAGTGGCTTAATTTGCCAAACATGACTCCTTACTAGGCATGAGAGAATTTAGACTCTGCAGTCGGCTTGTCAGCCGGCTGTTTTTAAACTCGTGCCAGTCCTAGGAAATTGGGAGTCTCCCGGGACTGGATCCAGCTTTTACAGGCACCCAGAGTGGAGCAACATGGAGCGGCATGGAGTTGAATGTACTGTAAATTTGTTCATCCTTACTCCTATTCCTGCTCCCCAGAAAAAAAAAACAGCTCTAAAATCTTGGCCACTAGATTTCTTACTTCCCTGCAAACTTCTTTGCATTTACTGCCTATTGTTAGAGTAAGTTTGTCTCCAAAAAATCACAGACACATCACCCAGTACTGGTGTGCTTATCTAATGTCATACGTGAGAATTAGCAATAGTGGACAGAATCAAATGTAAAATATAACATTTAATAAATATATGTTAAAATACTTAGATGTACCAAAAGAACTTCTGGTTCCTAGGCACTACATCAGGTCACTCCCAACTATCACCATGATAAACTGTATAAACGATATGCATAGAGAGGATGCATTGATACAATAGTCGCTACCCCAGATTCACAATATCTCTAGCTTTATAGTGAGACACTATGAACGTAGAGATATTGCGAATCTAGTGGCTGTAACTATTATTTTAAGGGTGCCTTTAGACATACTATATCGCTACGTATTTATCGCACAAAACTCGCATGAAAGTAGCTGCGTTTTTTGTAACGTTAAACTCTCCTGTGAAAAGCATGTGTAAATCAAAACTCGCATGTAAAAATCGCACCAAACACGCACCAAAATCTCACCAAACACGCAGCGAGAATACACATACATTGACTTTATAGCAATCAGTATCACTGTGGATTTATGTGCGAGAAACTAACAGCGATAAATACGCAGCGATACGGTACGTGTGAAGGCTTAATATGATTTTGTGCC
Organism: Dendropsophus ebraccatus; assembly: GCF_027789765.1. Taxonomy (NCBI): domain Eukaryota; kingdom Metazoa; phylum Chordata; class Amphibia; order Anura; family Hylidae; genus Dendropsophus; species Dendropsophus ebraccatus. The sequence continues at coordinate 174,520,284 of NC_091454.1, read as the reverse complement.
ACTAATCTTGTCTCCAGTAACAGCTAGATAGGACAGAACACAGGAAGTAGAAGCAGGACTGCTATGTGCAGAAGAGAAAGAAAGCATGGGCTATGCACCAGCAAGCTGAGACAGTCTGTCTGCTCAAGGTGGTCCATCCTTTTCCTGAAAGGTAAATGAAGGGTTCACTCCCATCTATGTTCAACTTGCTGGCTCAGCTTGCTGGCTATGTACCGGCAAGCTAAGACAGTCTGACAGCTCAAGGTGATCTATCCTGTTCCTGAAAGGTAAATGAACATCTTCCTCTAATCCCTCACTACCCATAAAGTGTAGAGCAGTTATCCTCTGTGTAAATATCAGTAAACCTACTGCCGTATGCCCACAGTTCTACCATGTACTCTTTGGCAGCAGCAATAGCAATTTGGTGCTTATTGTGAACCCACACGTTGCCTACAGGGTTAATGGCAATTATTTTTCTTGTGCATTTTTTATCCTTTGCATATCACAATCCCATTCTCTATGTACAGCAATATTTTCGGGATTTTTTTTTAGATTCTCAGGTTTATACAACATTTTTTCAACTCAGCTGAATCTGCAAGACAAGAGCAGTTAATATATGGCTGCCTGCCACATACTCCGCAGTGGTGGAAGCAGAGAATTGTGGGTAACAGCAGCAAGAATTTTTTACTATACAGTAGAAAGATTAACAAAACATATTTATTTCTTTGCAGTTCCAGTAGATACACTACCGCCTGACCTGTGACACAATGTACTAGTAAAATTCAGCTTTTAATGAAGCGCCCGATATACCTTCAACCTGTGAACAGGCTGTAAATTGAATGTATTAGACAAAGCAAATTACAATTGTCTCTGAGAAAAGAAACAAATGAAAAATAGAATAAAAAAATAGAGTGTCAAGAATAAGCAGTTTATTTTCATTTACATATCATTTAAATACAACAAGTTTGATGTGACCTGGTCTCAAGTTAATGGTCCTCCCCCCTAAAAACTAAGGATTGAGTTGTTTTTCCCCAGCAGATGAGCAAAACTGTTCCTCCATATGCCTGGGTATTATATTTTCAGCATAAGTAGTTTCTAGGAACTTGACAGCTGCCTTTGAATTATTCAAACGTTATGTTCTGAAAAGTCTCAAACAAAGGGATGCGGCAATGGTTAAATATTCAGCTGTCACTATTGGAAATATATGAAACAAGTATGGGAAGGCTTCAGAAGAAATCTAGGGATCTCGGATTGTCTGATGTGCAAAAGGCACCATATTCGAGGGTAGTAATCTAAGAAATGATGTCTAGGCTTTGAGCCTGGTCCTTCCAGACGTAATGCAGTGTTGCGTGCCCAGAGCAGGGCTGGCATCAGGGCAGTACAGGTAGAACTGAATGGAGACATAATGCTGAGCCAGAAGGCAGGGATAAGCCCGGGTAAGTGAGCGTGCCAACTGACTACTGGCTAGACAATAAAAAAAGGGGAATTGCTTTCTTAACCCTTTAAGGACCGAGCCAATTTTAATTTTTGCTCTTTCATTTTCTCCTCCTTGTGTTTAAAGAGGTAATCCTGCGCTACAAAAACATGCCCCTCCCAAGCTCCCCCAGCCCGCCCATCAAGCGCGCGGGGTGTATGGCAGGCGTACACCCGGGAGAAGGAACAAATTGCTATTACTAGTAAGGTCACCCCTTTGGCCTTCATCTGGGCAACCTGCTGCTGGATGGTTTCAGTCCCTTTAAATGGACCACCATTTTTGCAAAGTCAGTGAAAACTGCAAAGTTAGGCTGCCAGTTACATATGGTTTTTCAGATAATTAAGGAAATTAGCACTAGCAGCCAGATTAACACCAATAACTTAATGGTAATTGAAAGTGTTCTATAATTTTGATCTCTGCTCTTTTTCGGATATCTCATTTACATTTTTATTCTGTGCTTTAGAATTTATACAATTTATGAAATCGGCGTAAAATACTGCTATTTTACTCCTGTTCGGATATATTCACATAGGACTATACAATGACCTTGACATTTAGAAAACTGTGTTGTTCTCTAATTTTGTATAGATTTTGTATAAACGTAATAAAATAATGGAACAGGGGCACCCAGGCCCCAATAAACACAGAGATTTCAAACTTTTATGCTTACATAAGCAAAGACTAGACATAAAATAGTGAAAACTGTGATGTTTAAATAATATAAGAAAGTTAGCTAAGTAATGACTAAATCAGGTCTATGATGTAAATAGATAATGTATAACATTATGATTAGAGATGAGCGAACCTCGAGCATGCTCGAGTCGATCTGAACCCGAACTTTCGGCATTTGATTAGCGGTGGCTGCTGAAGTTGGATAAAGCCCTAAGGCTATGTGGAAAACATGGATATAGTCATTGGCTGTATGCATGTTTTTCAGACAACCTTAGAGCTTTATCCAAGTTCAGCAGCCCCCGCTAATCAAATGCCGATCGTTCGGGCTCGGATGGACTCGAACCCGAACCCGGTTCGCTCATCTTTAATTATGAGGTATAACCACATACTGTGGATAGTAAGCTTCTAAAAGTTTAGGTATTTGCCATGAGCACCCAACTACGTAACTCCTTGAATCTAGAGATTTGTTGTGTTTTGTCAATCCATTCTTGAAAGGATGGGGGGGGGGAGTCTGATCTCTAATGTAGAGGAATGAGCAATGCCGCCGTTGTCAGCAGCATGGTTGGAAGATTAGTTTTAGCTGGGGTGAATTATGGGCTGGATATCCCAAGTAGGATTAATGCGGGGTCCAGTGACATGTCAAGTTCAAAAATTCTCTTGATGTGCTGCAGTATATCTCTCCAGTATTGTTGGATTCCCGGACAAATGAGCCATTTGTGAGAAAGTGTCCCTAAGTGAGAATTGCACATCTAGTAATTGTCATTGTCCAAAATATTAATTTTCATTAGCAAGTGTGTGTGTGTGTGTGTGTGTGTGTGTTACCACCGTTTGATAAGTTTCAAGAGTTTTCTTGAATATTTAACCAATGTCAGAAGCCATAAGCATACTTAAAAATTTTAGAGACCATGAAATGGGTGAAGGTAGTGTTCAATTCCTTTTCCCATGCAACTATAAAAGACAGTTTGGCAGCAGCCTATTGAACTAATTTATTCTTGTATATCTTGGACAAGAGTCCTTTGGGGAAATGTATCATGTTTAGATACTCCTCAAGCCAAGAGGCTTTTCAACAATTTGGGAAATTATTCAGGAACTTAGAACAGATGGTGGTGAATAGTCCTGAAGGTAAGGTAGATGCTTCACTAGAGGCGCCACCTCCCAAGGAGTCTGAGTGTTATCACAGGCAGGAATACAGTGAGAGGTGACACCAGTATGTGGATATGATAGGATCAGGTCATTCAAAATAAAGAGTCAGAGCTCTACCCCACCCTCCATATTTAGCTCTGCACAGGTCACAGAGCATGTCTAGAAAACTCCCCTATAGAAGTCAATGAATTTGCCCCAGTCTCCTCTTTCCTGTGTCCATTGTGCTTCTATAAAGCATATCTCTAAATGCCATGCAGAAATATCAGGCAATATGGCTGCCCACATGATGAAAAAATGACATAAAACAGAAACAGATACAGTATCCAGATATAGTAAGTAAAAACTGAATTCAGATGACCTAAAATATAAAAACATTTTGTGACCTTTTCGGCTACCTATCTGTTAAAAACTGAAAGCTATTACAGCTGTAGGCTGGTGTGGGTTTTTACTATACTAGATTTACGCTAATATAGTAAATATGTCAGGCTATTGCAGGCCTTACCCCTTCATGCTAAACTTTGCCCAGTGTTTTGGAAAGTGGATTGATTCTAGCCTCATGGGTCTCTTCTAATATATCCTAATGGCTGTCTGTTTCTTACGTGGTTGGTTATCTGAGTATTAGGATGCACATTCTGCAAGGTGTATTGAAAAGGATCCTGCAAGTTACAAGTTGTCCTTGTAAAAATACTATTTTAGCACACAGTGATCCAACCATGTCCGTGGCATTATGCTGCCCGAATATGCCCTATGAACCAGCATGGTTGGAAGCCTGTGTGCTATTAAATTAACTCTTAAATTAGCATAGCACTTATCCTTACAGATCAAATAGAACAAGATTTACAGCCATGTTATTAGTTAATATTACAGCAAATGGGCTGAATTCCTCCAAGATCATTAAAGTCTCCACACTTTGGGATGACACAACACAAGATACTGTAAGAGCGTCTCTACATCTCTTTATCTGTAGCGTTAATTGACTGGCTTTACAGAAAGTGAGAAATTGGGTGCTATATATTTTACAATATTTATTTTGAATCTGAATTTTGTCTGTTCTTCAGTAGCCGCCGTGTATCTATGTTCTGAGTAATGACTTCCCATTGTGCTAACCCAATTACATTAGCACCTGCTACATCTATTCAGTAAAAATTACCGATGATTTTGACCTGTGCATCACGCAGACAGAAATGAAGGCCTCTATGCATCACACCTTACATATTGTGCAGTGTTCCTGTCTCATACTTTTATAGGAAGTCTGTTGATCCACAATATAATGCATATTCAATGGCAGGACAAAAATGAACCAAAAATAACCTGCAACTACAAAAGACGTGAAACACAATATGCTGAAGAGAGGATTCTGGTAACCTTATGTCCGGACTGTGCTGATATAATTGGGGCCATACATAGCTAGTAGCCAAATGGCTTTTTGGTTAGTAATATATTAAATGTTATAATAGTAAAAAGAAAGAGACGCATGGCACTCACCCAAAAGTAGTGGGGTCTTTTATTTATTTATGGACACGATGTGCAGGCAAGGAAGGGTGAAGATGGCAAGCGGGCACGTCTAGAGAGGCAACAGATATAGCCATACACAAACCATTAATAACATACCGTAACATACCGCAAAAATAAAACTATTGCAGACGTCCTCAAGAATTGTAAACGTGATCATAAACAAACTAATTGGTTAAAACAAAATCTACCAGCTGGAAACAAACGTTGCGGACAATGTACATACTGTCGTGCTTGCTCACTGTGGTTGCTGACAAGTGGTTGAAAATAAGTGGAGTTGAAAAAAGGAGTTGAATAGCAGTCTGTCAAAAATGTGGATAGATATTTATTGCATGGGACAATCAATTGTTTTTCTGCCTTCTTTGCTTTACCACTAGCTTATTATTATTAATATATAAAAATAATTGCTATTTATAGCCATATTCATGAGGCATTTCATTCTGTTTTGTTGCTTTGTAAAACACTTTGTATTCTTCACTATGCAGCAGTGTCTTAGATCTGACTGTCAGAACAGGAGGCAAAGACCATGTGAACTTTGGCATCAGACTTTTTTTCTCGGAAGAGAATGAGGAAAATGCTACAAAGCAGTGACTAATATGGATAGAGTGACCAGGTCACTGGCGTTGAGTTTCACTACTGGCTTCATATTACATGTTGCTGTTTTCCTAATAAACCCTTGGGAATTCAATCTAGTTTGTTGACTTCAATGAGAATTCAAGCTTGTGGGAAACAGCTGAGAGGGTCTGGCAGGTGTCTGGGGTGTGCAGGTAAACAAGTGCAGCAGGTGGAACATTGCATTTCATCCTATTCTTTACTTTGTCATTATCCTTGTTTAATTATTCAATGTTGATATCAATACACACATTCATATATGCCAGGAACGAAAACGAAGCCATTGTAAGATATTTCAATGACCCTTTGACCCTATCTCTACCTCAAAGAGCTTTGTAATAAATGCAATAAAAACATTACAGTGTAAATTAGAAAGGGCAAAACCTTACTGGTGTATATATATATTTTTAAGAAATTTGAAATTATCTGCTATTTAATGGGAACTAGTCTAGCCAGTAGCGTTTAGCGTTCTGATGCTGTACCTACAAGTTTCCTGCAATGCAGTATTTTCTAAATAATAACTTTAATCTCCACCTTGCATAAAGGTGGCGCCACAGCAGCATGTGGTCACCCTGCCTCCGCCCTTTTCACAGGCACTGAGGTTTGATTGACACCCTTATTAACAAGAACTTCATGTCAATCCCAACACTCAGGGTGTCAGTCAAGCCTGAGCATAAGGGGGCTGATTCTTTCCCTTCTACGCAAAAGTGAATAGTGCATAATTTATAGAGAGCAGTAATGGATAAGGTTAAGAACATTTATTGTTCATGCTTGAATTTTTTTTTATTGCTTTTACTGATAATCACTATAATTATAGTATTACTTCACTACTGTCCAAAAAAATAATGTAGCGAACTGCAATAAGATTATATTCTCCAGAATGTTAAGACTGTTTTTCTTATGTCCCTTTACCTGATGAGCATTCCAATAAAAAAAAAAAAAAAAAAAAAAAAGGGAATGCATGACTGCATAATTTATAGTATGTGATGCGTGGGGCCTATATTATCTCCGTATTACTAATAGAGCTAATATGAGGCAACAGAGTCTTAAATACAATGCAGCTAGTTTGGCTTTTTTAGCCTAAATGGGATTTAATATGGTCGTATTTTCCCAATAAAAGTAAATTTTTCCCTTGACAGCTATAGAAAAAGTATGACTCTATTGACTTCTACACCAATATTTACAATGGAGTTGTACTATGTAACCTCTGTTCCTAGGATACTTTGTGTCTTTGTGACTCTTCATGTAACTGTAAAGCTTCCAGCCATGGTTTGTATGTAAGGTCACAGTACCTAGAAAACATCCTACAAAACAACCATAAAAGAGATGAAAAATTATTTTATTTATATGCAATTCACCTGCCATGATTTTACAATTTTCTACAGCTTCTCTTCGGTATAAGTCATTCTCCTTGTACAGATTTCCACTATTTTACCAAGCCACCTTCTAATACAAACCTGACCCACAATAATGCTGCTATATGCTTTATTTTTCTCTATTGGCATTGTCTAATTGAAAAATCCTTAAAGGGGTATTACGCTTAAACATAACTTTTCAAGTTTTGCTGTCCATGGTGAGACTAACAACTCATTCCATATTTGTTATTATCTATTCAGTCTCCTTCTTCTAGTTTTCAGCTGCTGCTTTCTGCTGAAGACACAAAGATCTGTGTGTGAGCTTTTTTTGTCTCCTCCTCCACTTTTCTGAGACAGCTGATGTAAACACGTCCCTGACTGGCTTTATCTGCAACTTTGTAGCTTCTTTGTAATGCTGGGAGGGTTAATCACGGTGAGTTCATTAACAACTTGAGCTCAGATTAACTCTCCCAGCATTACAATGAAGCTACAATGTTGCAGATAAAGCCAGCCAGGGACTTGTTTACATCAGCTGTCTCAGAAGGGCAGATGGGGGGGGGGGGGGAGAGAGGGGCTTACACAAAGATTTTTGTGTCTTTAGCAGAAAGCAGCAGCTGAGAACTGGGAAAAGAAGAATGAATAGATATGGAATGAATTTAGTCTCACGATGGGCAGCAACATAAAAAAAAGTTATGTTTGATTGGAATACGATCTCTAAGGCCATGTGCACACTCAGGTTTTGGTCTGTATTTCCAGCCAATTATTTCCCCAGTTTTGTGATGAAAATGGACAAAAAAAAAGTGAAAAATTACTTTTTTTGGAGCTGTACACTGCCAAAAAGGGCCTTGTATTTAATTATAGGGCCATAAAGATTTACTGAATGAACATTGCCAGCCTTTTTATTTATTGAGTATTTTTTTTCACAGTTTTTATTTTACAAACCTTCACATTACATTACAAAAACTTCCCATCCTATACATAATTTCAAATGTAAGATACTACAGGCAGAAAATTTAGAACACCTAGAAGTACCTAGTTTTTTTTCCATTTCACCTCTAAGGTACAAACACGTTTTTGCTCTTAGGTATATCCTGCAAATGCCCCTCCCTACATAAACTACATATCCACTCTTCGTCCATACCCTCCCCCTAGACCTGTCAGCCACATCTATCCCAACGACCCACCGGACAGTTCCAGCCTCTCATCAATTTAAATCTATACCGAGTAAACCTTGATTTATCTAATTACTGCCGCAGTCTGTCTCCTACTTGAGGTTGTATTCCAAATATTCCATATACTTTACACCATGTCAGGTGTCGCATATCCACCACTCCATTAACACCTCTGCATTCATTCTTCTTCAGTGACCCCGACAATAACACTTCCATATGCCGAGGATAGAGCATCATAAATAATGAAGGGTGCCCCCCTTTCTGGACCCTTCTCAGCCCTGTATATAATTCGCTGACTACCTCTCAGAGGTCCAGCTTCATTCATACATGGAGGATATGGGATTGATAACCTTGAATAAATAACGCTGGTTACCACTTCCACTAGTTCACAGGTCTACCTTACTTTCTAACCAAGCTTCCATGCTTCAAGTGTCCATTCACAACTATGTTAATAATTTAGCGGCGGAATTTCAAGTGGAATCTGCAGGAAATTAGGCATGGATTCCACTTCCTGGCCAATTCCTCAGTGTGAACTTACCCTTATACTAGTACAACTCCATCAGTGGTGATTCAAATCTTTCTTTCATTCATCATATTTCTTTCACTCTTCCTAAAAACTGTTCATCCAATCCATATTGGTGAGTTACTCAAGAAATAAAGTAGTTGAGGAAGCTATAGCATTTTTATTAGTGCTACTTTGTCCACCCTTAAAAGTTTCATCTTATTCCAGATGCTTGCTGCTTCATCCTGACTAACTTTGGAGCAACATTCTACTCCTCAAATCTACCAGTATCTGCAGAGAGTCAGACACCTACTGTAAGAGCCCCCTCTATCAAACACCTGAACCTTCATTTTGATATTCAGACTCTGAACTAGAGGGAGGAGCACCAATTTTTTCCAGTTTATAACCAAACCAAAAAATTGTCCAAACTTCTTCACTTTCATCATGGCGACCTCCAATCCCTTCACCGTATCTCCGAGAAACAAAAGCACTTTATTGGTATACAAGGATATCTTGTCCTCTCTTCCCCTCATGCCAAACCCCTCGATCTCTCTATTCTATCTCCATAGCCAGAGGCATTAGAAAGGTGGAAAGAGGACAACACTGCCTCATTCCCCCGTGCAAATCAAAGTAATCTGATGCCTCCCCATTAACCAAGACTTTAGTGCTTTAGTGCAAATAAATCAGCTTCATCCACCCTATTAAGGTGTCCCCAAACCCAAATTTCCCCAGGGGGGCCCAGACACCCTACACTGTCAAACGCCTTTAGTATTGTCAAACAAGTTCATTATTAAAGGCACAGTCATTTTCGGTCATGAGCTTAAACAGGGCCATTCGACAGTTTAAGGCTATGTTCACACAACGCATTTTTTCGTATTTCTACGGCTGTTATTGCCATAGTTAATACAAGAAAATACATTGGCCGGGTGGGATATAGTATACGCTCCGATCGGGACCTCTAGCGGCGCCACAAACAACTGACACAACTGACATATTGACTGAATAGCGGCCGCAGAAAGCCCTGTCAGTGCCCACTATGAAGCGAGCGGCTGTGGCCGCAAGTTCCATAGTGTGCTGTGGGGAGTCCTGATGCAGGTGCGTGCTGATGTGCCCGCATAAGAACTCTGCGGCGGGAAAGATCATCCGGCCGATACTGCAGTATCGGCCAGGATGATCTTTTCAGAGACCGGCCGCTCCGTGACCCGGCTGGGTCACGGAACAGCCGGTCTCTTACGCCATGTGAACATGGCCTAAAAATGGAAACCTGTCCCTCATTGCCCAGAAAATCCCTTGAGATGAATGGGCACCATGTAATGTGGTAGTGCTAAAGCTTTTACTATATTTTTTAATGTATACTGCATCAGCTATATGTTATAAAGACATCTGCTGAAAATCTTATCAGCTCTTCCTAAGAACCAGCACATTTGTTAATGTATCTTTGAGTAAACAGTATGTACCTAAGGATTAGTTTGAGAAAAGTAATGTAATATACTTAAAAGTTACTTATAAAGCTTTGTATGAACATTACCTCTATGTACGATATAAATGTCATGGCCGCGGACATGCTGATTTGGGGATTGGGTTTCTGATCATTGCTCGGTTTGTCCCTGTTCCCCAATGCTGGTCTTGTGTATAAGCTGTAAAATGTTACAAAATAATAGGTCCATTTTACTAAAGAAAAACCTGGAAATGACACGCTCTAGGATCGATGTGTAAAGGAATCCTTTAACAAGTTTAGCCAAGTTTTCACACGTCTTAAATTGTGCTTATGTAAGCAGCTCTGACGTGTTGTATGGAGCAGAGCTAATCTTTCTGCCTATGACAGTACTTCCCAAGTAGCTAACTAATCAGAAATCCTTTCTTCTTATAGTAGCAGGGGAACATGACTACAAGTTTCACACCAACCCATCAGTGTTTACTGAGTCTTGCTTGGGAAGCTGCCACAGAAAATGAGACTAAGAAAAGTTCACTTGAAAAGATCTTCAGGGAATCGTTCCTAAAAAAAAATCTTGTCTCTTCTGGAATCGTGCAACTAAACAAGACTGAAAGATCATCAGTTCACTGAGCGCCAAGTACACTTGGCATAGTCTAAGGCTTGCCCTAAGCCTGTCATTTTATCTCAGTATATTGGGTGTATATTGATAGAAACAGTTTATCCATCTGATGCTAAAAAGGACTCACCAATTAACTACTAATAGCAATATTATGTAATAGGAAGCAGTTATGCAGAACAGCTATTTGACTGTAAAAATATCGCACTAGGTCAAGCAATGGACCTCTGCCGGCTGAAGTTAAGCAATGTGACTTATCTTTGGCACCTCATTCCTGCAGATACAATATCATCTGATGTTCCAGCTCCAAGAGACTGGGCATAGTGTCCCCTATGTCTAAGGCTTGTAACTACTTTGAAAAGAGAGGAGGCACAATTTCCATTAGCATTGAGTTACGGACAGTCAGGAGAGCGATAGAAGAGGGATTACGGGTCTGTAATATAAGATGAGTCTGCAGTTTCCAATGAGCTGACTTTTTTTTAAAGGACTATCTGGCCTTGGGTAGTAATGCCCTTAAAGTGAAAATCACATATCCAGACGATAGGGTCATTTAAAAAATTAATTTTATTTATTGCTAGATAAATTTTTAAGCAAGGACAGAGAAGGTGAAAGCTGAATACAGTATGCAGCAGCTTTGAGGGCTCAGCACTGTACTGTATAGAGGTCGCGGAGAGGAATGTCTTTTAATATCTCATCTGCCACTACAGCAAGTGGCCAGAACTCTCGGCAGTGAGCGCTTGCATCCCTTATCCTTCCTGTCAGAGCTGAGGGATTGCTCCACTGTCCAATTAGGAAACTGCTAGATCCATCACTCACAGCATAGGGCCAAGGAAAGCATGGAAAACATTCTTCTCAGTCATACATGTTACATGACAGGCACACAAGGTATGGGGACACTTATCTCCTCATTCCTTACACAGTGCTGTCAAAATTACTGACAAAATCTGGGGAAAAAATATTTTTTAATTGACTAGTGTTAGAAAGTTATATAGATTTGTAAATTACTTCTATTAAAAAAAAAAACCTCAAGACTTTCAGTACATATCAGCTGCTGCATGTCCTGCAGGAAGTAGTGTATTCTTTCCAGTCTGACATAGTGCTTCTGCTGCCACCTGGATCCATGTCAGGAACTGTCCAGAACAAGGTTTGCTTTGGGGATTTAGTACTGCTTTGGACAGTTCCTGACATGGACAGGGGTTGCGGCAGAGAGCTCTGTGTCAGATTGGAAATAATACACCACTTTCTGCAGGGCATACGGCAGCTGATAAGTAGAGATGATCTACCAGGGCCATGGTTCGGGTTGGTACGAACCTGAACCTCGGCCCTTTTCGATCATCTCTACTGATAAGTACTGGAAGGCCTACTTTAAAAAAAAAAAAAAAAGTCATTTACAAATTTGTATAACTTTCCGTTGACCTTTAAAGCATTTTTTCTCCTTTAATGTAAAACTGCAAACATGTAAAAAAGTGATGTCTAATAGAGAACTGCAGTAAAAAAAAGTATTTCTGTAACATAGTCATTAAGGAATTCTTTCAGTTCCCTAAATAGTTCAACAGACAGTGCAGTGCACAGGTGACTTAACGGAATAACTTGTTTTCAGGGGTTGAGAAGAGCAATCAGTACATTTCAGTTCTGTGTTGGCCATATACATTAGATTACAGTTGGCTAAACCTGCCAATTTCAGTGGGATCAGCCAAGCATCTAATGTGTATGGTGGCCTATCTCAACCGCAATGGAAGTTATTGGTGTCTAGCAGCGGCTTTTCCCTCGCATGTATGTTCAGACAAGTGTTCATGTGTATAGGGGGTCAGGAAAGATTGGATGCTAAAGCTGATCGAATATTTGATTGACAGCTCTTTAAAATGTATAGCTAGAATTGGGCTATTTAAAAACATCTCCAGTGCCCCCCATTGATTGAAGCTGACTGCCTGCTCAGCCAATCACTGACTGAGACAGGACAGTGTGGTGGCCAGAGATTGGCCGAGCAGGCTGTCACTCCCAAGACTATTTTGTCTCAGAAGGCGGGAACACCAGAGACACGTAAGAGGACTCTGGGGGATTAAAAGTATTTTAAAAGTTGTCTAACACCGGATAATCCAACATGACATGACATCTAAATAATATTGTACAAGCCACCTAGGAGATTGTATACGGAATACATCAACTACCAAATACTAAGACAGCAGTCAAGCATTTGCCATACGACAGCTGCAATGACAGAAAGTTTGCCAAGATTCCATTAGTTTTGACTCCCTAAAATTTTATATAGAATCCCAAATGTGTCTACTACACATAAAGACTGAGTTTCATCTGATATATGAAGGCAATGACAGCTGGGGAGAAGGAGATATCAGAACATGCAGGGTTATTAGAGGTATAGATACACAGCCGCAGCAGCTGGGTGCAAAGTAGTTTATTGTCATTAGATGCAAGTAGAATTGGCTGTAAGTAGTTTGGAAACTTTAGACGACCAATCAGAATCCAGCAATAGATCACATTTTGAAGTTAAAGAGGGAAATTCATTTAAAAATGGTCTAACTGGAAAGTGTAAAAGTAGAATAGCTGTGAAAACTGGCATCAAGTCAGCGTATTTCTACATCTGTTCTAACCCAGTCTTTATAATGCTCTAATTTTTATTGAAAATCTTTTGTTTTATTAAAGTAAAATCACAGACCAAATCCATAGAAATGCCAGTTTCCCAGACCATGCAAACAAGACATATTGGGAAGGACGCACAGGTGCAAAATAGATTGAAAATCCAGTAGCTTTCCAGGGCTTACTTTCCCAAAAGTTTCCACCAGGGATGATTCTCCTAGCTTCTTCTTCTAGGATCTGGTTACTTACTTATCACACACCCCATGTGAATACACATAAAGGTTTATTAAGCTAAATCCATCTAAGACCATAATACAAACACATCATAGTAATTATTACACTACAATACAATTACACTGCAATACTCAGTCAACTTCAGTTCAGGTTATTTAAAGCAAATGTACCCAAGCTATAGAAGTGGAGGCTGGCCAGCCTGCCCCCAGTGGGAGGAAACCCTCGGTTCTCTATGACACAGCTCCATAAGAATCAATGGAACTGCGTCATAGAGAGGTAGAAGTTTTGTCCCACTGAGGGTGGACCGGCCCGCCTCCATTGCTTCGGCCAGGTCGGATGCTTGGTAATAGACTGCCGCCGTGCCCGGGAACTAGGCCACAGTTCAAAAAAAGGACTGCGGCACCGGCACCGTTCTATTCATGTACCCGATAATACATTTGCGTTATGTTTCACAGCCGATACTTTTTGTATTTGACAGTAAGAAATAGTATGAACCCTAAAATGTATCTGTTTTATGGCCATACTGGAAGCAGTCACGGGATACATAACTATTGCATTCAATGACTGCTGTGATTGTAGACAGACTATTTCTTCTCCATTTGGCCCAGGCTGCCATGAAAATTGCAGAATTTGCTGCCCAGACATCTTAGACCCTTTACTTCTACAGTCATCCCCATCATCTTTAGGAATGCAGCCTCCTTACTATCTTCTTGTCAGGGTTCTGGTGACCCTATTACTGTACCTACAGCATTGCCCCAGCTACTATTGTCTAGATATAATTGTGCTTGAGGAACTGAATAACAAAAACAGCAAGGGTGAAACTTGTAAAAGTTTAGTCCGAGGCCCATTGTTTTTTTATGAGCCCTGGACAAAAGGGTAAAATTAATTCAGAACCCAAATCACCCTCTATATATATTGCCCCCATCTCTCTCACATAGACTGTAGCTAATGGCTCCCAATCTCTAACATAGATTGCAGCTCATGGCCTTCCTTTCTCACATAGATAGCTGATAGTACTATACATCTGTATGCACACTATTAGGAGGAGATTTATCAAACATGGTGTAAAGTGAAACTGGCTCAGTTGCCCCTAGCAACTAACCAGATTCCACCTTTCATTTTCCAAAAGGTCTGTGAGGAATGAAAGGTGGAATCTGATTGGTTGCTAGGGGCAACTGAGCCAATTTCACTTTACACCATGTTTGACAAATCTCCCCCCATATGTACTGTCATACGGTTTTCTTATATGGGGTAATGTTTCAGTTTGTTTCTCTAACCTTATATCTACCACTAGATTGTGGACTCCCCTCTGTCACCCAACCCAAAAGAACATTGCCAGCTTAACCAGCCAACCTCCCTTTGTTATAGCCCTGATAGTGGCTCCAGTAGAATACAATAAAGTATATAAAAAAGATGCAAAACCTCCAGGTTAAAGTTCAATACAACAGCTTATTGTAGCTGGACAAGTGGGGATTAAGAATGTGTAATTCTTGAAAGACGTAAAATGCCAATGGGATTTTTCAATGGTTTCTATAAAGCTGTTGTCTGTACATTTGCCCTTGTTGCTGGAGATTGTGGATTCTTTTTGTTAATACTCGCCAGTTTGTACATCAGAACACGACATACACCCTCCTGAAGGATTCGGCTGAGATCATTATCATTTATGGGGAGCGTTTAGCACATTTATTGAGGTGAACGTACTAAAAATCACTAGGCATTTCTAAAATATACAAAAGATCAAATTCCATTAAGGGAGAGTATGTTGGAGTAAGATGCAACAAATTTGTTGATGCCGCCTCTTACTAAATGTGTCACACCAGTGCCTATTGGTGCACCACAAATAGAAATGCATTTCAGCTTATAGCTTTCAGCTACAATTTCAAAGGGTTTTTCCAGCAAATATGATTGATGGCCTAACCTCAGTATCGGCCATCAATCACTGATCAGTGGGGTGCCAGCACACATGAGGATAGGCCATCAATCATATGTTCCTGGAAAATCCCTTTAAGTCAATTTCTGTACCCACTCTGTTGAGCCACACCTACTTTGGGGGGAATTTATCATCATTTTATGTATGTCTTTTGTCTTAGTCACATATTTTTACACAATCACTACATTGCGCAAACGTGCAACTTTTCTAAAGTTTACAACCTTCACATCTGTCCTCAGAATAGTGCTTTAACAAATGTGACTTTTTTAAACTATGCAAAAAAAGCGCAAAAAAGGTACAAAGCCACTTAAGTTTGGACCACATTTAAATACTCTCATTGGATCTTTCTGCCTACAAGAGACTGAGCTGCATCCGCCATTTTGGGAAGTACTTGAAAAAGCTTGATAGTTTTTTTTATCAAGTTTCCTTGGATAAATTGAGCAAAAATTCCAAAAATTTTAAAGCTTCCGGAGAAACACCAGAGCTTTTCTGCCCCTTCTTTTCACAGTTTTCCCCCATCTTGACTTATTGTAGTGGTGGTGGTAGGTGAATGAAAATGGCAATTACATCTTAAAAATGGTGCAGATGCAAACATATCCCAATTTAATGGGTTAAATGGCACAGCCACATGCCCATGCCACATTAATGAAGGTACCTGCGTCATTTTACATAAATTTAGTTGCAGGAAAAAAGCGCTCTAAAGGCATAATTTTGACCAATTCCCATTTAGAATAATTTTGACAAATTCTCCATTCATTTTTAAAAAGTTGCGAAAATGACATAGATAAATTAAAATATTTAGCACAAAACTATCATGCGCCAACATTTGTGACCCCCTACCACCATTATTTCCAAACAAATTTTACATTTTAATTTCATAATGAATTCAAAAATTACAGAGTTCATAGAACACCGCCCACGCACATTTATTCTTGAACATCTATTTTTCTTTCTTCTATGATTTCTTCATTTTCTTAAGGAATATCAGCACTTAGCGTACTGTACCTAACATAGCTCTCAGGCATGCAACAAATTAAAACAAAATACCAAAATAGAAGACAAGCTTATAAAGGATTACAGCAATCACACCTATAGATCGAGGGTGACTAATGTTACTCTGATTGAAGATCTGACAGCAACTAGAAAGATATTCAATAGATAGTATCTGCAATGCTTGACCTAAAGTGGTGTCTGAAAGGTGCAGCAAGAAAGAAAATCAAAGTTAAAATCCAGATTACTTGCTGTTGATGGTACAGAAATTGACTGACCTTTACATTTAAAAATAGAAGAGGGATCAAAGAAAATGAGTTAACAAAAGAAAAATAAAATAGGAAAAAAATCATCGTCCCCTTGGTTGATTTGTGCCAGACATGTTCTCCATTTACTAAAGGATGAAAGAAAGAAATGTCCTTTGTACATGGGCACAAGTGTACAGATCAAGATTGTACCTGTATAAAGAATTTCCTGAAGGTTTAGTTTTTACTGTGCCATTTTACATACCCTGCTGGATTTATGATGGTTACTGTCATCATTTATAATCATCATCATTATTTATTATTATCACCATTTAATGCAGTTTAATGTATATTATTTATAATATTTATATGACAACTGAGAAAAAGCAATCACCAGATTTCTAGGAATGTGGGTGTACTTCATCACCTGAACACACCACCTATCACCTATCACATATAACATGTTTATTTAGGCAGGCTTGTAAACAATTTAATTAATTAACCATTTCAATGCCTCTGTCAAAACTGACAGCAGCATTTAAATGCAGGTAAAAGGACATTGGTGGTGGCATTGTCCGGACCAGTCGCACCAAACACACAGAGACAGTGAACCCTAAGCTCGTCCCTGCCTTTTGTCCCTGTCTACTTGCTGCTATCTGCCCTGAAATGGCAGCGGGCAACTGGGCGGCGGTCCCTGGCCTGGATACGTGAAACAAAAGACAAGACAAGACAAACAAACACAATAAAGACGAGTCGACAGTCCGGGTCACAACAATCAGGCAGCGCAGTACAAATCACAATCCAATAGGGGAAGTCGATAAACAGGCAATATGATCAGGGGCAGGCAGCAGGGATGGTCAGGATACAAGGCAGAAGTGTAAGAGTAAACACACAGAAAAAAGCAGAAACAGAAATAGGCAGAGACAAGCTCAATAGCCGGCTGTGAGAGGCAGGCTGGCACACACTATATAGGAGACCAGAGGTCCAGTCCAGAAGCTGATTGGGCCAGACTCCTAATACCCTCAGAACACCTGGAGCAAGAGTAACATGACTGGCAGTGAGAACAGTCTATCAGACAAGCTAGACAGCATCAGAGTTAACTCCGGAGTAGCCAGAAGTATCTCAGGCAAAGCAGGTGTGGCTGAACAAACCCAAAAGGAAATAAAGCAGTGTTCAGACAGGACACTGTACCAACAAACAAAAATACTGAATATCAGCTCCATCTCAGGTGCACAGCATGAACCGAGGGGCGCGCGGAACTCAGCATAGGCACATTCATGACAGGTATAGTGTGGTGACCAGCTTCCTTCCCGATGTGATCAGGAGAGGCTGAACCTTACCAGGCTCGGCCTCAGCGATGTTATGATGCTAATTCTGGCATGGCAATCATTTACTATGGGCTACAGCAGCCTTCAGTAATCAAGTGCTAATTGCATAGGTCAATGCAGTATATATGTACTTCAATAATCTCTTGGGGGACTACAAACTACTGTGTAAGGCTATGTTCACACAACGTTTTTTAATCTCCGTTTAAAATGACGTCTAAAATAACGGACATTATTTAGCAGCCTGACCCCCCCCTTAGTGCACTGACGGGTGTTTGTACATTATTCTAGTTTGGAATTACTAATTGGACTTTGGCTGTGGCTTAATTGAAAAGTCCATTGAATTTAACAGTAAAAAAGGAGACAGAACAGTGACAAAAGGAAAACTGTGTGTGAACCACAAATAAAAAACATCCACTGTTTGCAAAAGACATCCGAAAATAATGATCATGTTCATTATTTTGACGCCCACGACAAAAACGTTCATTATTCAATACGCTGTGTGCATTGGACGTCTGTCTTCCCATTGACTTCAATGCATTGCATTGCAGTCAGTTATATCTTGGCATAAACGGACGTTATTTTAAATATGAAAATCGGACGCCTTTTTAATATTTTTGACATTGTGTGAACATAGCCTAAATATGTTTTTTTTTTTATAAATAATAATGCCCTCAATAAAAATTATAATCACCCCCCTTTCCCCCCCCTTTTTTTTTAAAATAAAAACAAAACATAATAATAATAAACATATTTCCTATCACCACGTGCAGAATGGCTCGAACTATTAGATTATCGCATGCCTTATCTCACACAGTAAACAGCATAAATGCAAAAAAACCCTCCAAAGTGGAAAATTGCTGATTTTTGGTCACATCAAATCCAAAACAGAAAGTACAGATCATGATGGCTCTAAAAGCCTCATACACCAAAAATAAAAGCATTCTAAGGATCTTAATAGAGCAATTTGAAACACATTTAGTTTTTTAAAAAAAGATTTTAATTTTTTACAGCAGTAAAATAAAATAAAAGTTATATAAGTTGTCTATCATTGTAATCATACTCACTTGAGGAACATAGATAACTTATCAGTTTTACTGCTGGGTGAACGGGTAAAGACAACATTTTTTATATTTTACAACACAAATTTTTTGTGTGTGATTTCTCAGCATCTTTTATAGAAAAATTAAGCGTGTCATTTCAAAGTAGAATTGATGTTGCAAAAAATAATAAAAAATATATGTACGAAAACAAAAATTGACTGTGTCCTTAAGGGGTTAAAGAAGATGTAATTTCTATTTGCTATGTCTGTCTTTAATTCTTCTACAGAAAAATCACCTTCTACTCTGCTATACAAATTGCTTCTTTTTTGTCCTTAACTCCTTCCGATCAGTTGACCATGATGCCTCCTATCCCCCAACTAATCTGGATAATCTCTTCATTTCAACTTACTTCCAGGATATATGAAATATTGTACACTCTTTACTGCAAAATAAATGTTTAATGGGTCTTAACGGATGGCAGAATTATAGATCTGGGACCTTTTTAGTAGCTCCATATAGTTTTTTTTGTCCAGTAGGGAGTCTAGTATTCCCATAACAAACCAACACTAATCCATGTCACATGAATCAGTGATAGACCAGTTAATATTACCTCTTGATTTATATACAGTGTTTTTTCCACAGGGAGAAACCAAGGTTTATGTGTGACTCTCCTTTATGGTTGCTGTTAAAGTTTATGTCTTCAAATATGGTCTGGATATGAGTTAGCAGTGCAGACGAGATCAATACTTCAGTCCAACTGAGGAGATCAAAACATGTTCATAAAAGCTGAATTAGGACAATAAAATATATTGTTCTAGGTTTTTTTGCAGTATTTGAAATTTTGAAATGCTGCTATTTTACCTGTTAATTGAAAGTAATATATGATGCATATTATAAGGTATACCAAGCCTAGTCTTTTACATTATTAAAGGGGGACTTCAAGCAAAAGTAAAAAAACAGGGAGAGCAGGGGGTGGTGGGAACATAATAATGAAGTTATACTTACCTGTTCTGGTGTTCCCACTGCAAAGCACCACAGCTTACTGTCACTCTCCAGTCTCCTGAATCTCTCTGGTTCCTGTGTCATCACAGCAGTACAGGAACTACCCACAGAGCTAGTCAGTGACTTCAGAAGAGTCCCACCTCTGGCTGAGAGACATTTCTGAGCAGGGCCGTGAGATCACAATAACAGGATATACAGGTGAACAGTGACCGTGAGCAGTGGCGCTTTGCTGCAGGGCACTATGAAGAGTAAATATCAGTTCATTATTTTTACACCACCCAATACCCTCCCTGTTTTTTTCTCCTTTAAGAAGAAATAAACAAGGTAAGAGTTCATTTATAATTTAAACAAATACAACAATGATGTATGTGAAATAGAAGATATGTTGTAAGGTCCCCAGAGAGAGACATCCCAACAATGGACTGCCCACCTCATTCCTGAAATGTCCCATAGTTTACCTGTAGTAGAGAGGGAGATTACTGCATCGAAAAATGGTTTATATTACATTGTATGCAATATTAACGTATGCAAAAAAAAAAAGGGGTCCGTAGAGCCTCGGTAGCGACACTCAAAACACGGGAATAGCCAGGTATCCCTCCTGCCGAGGTGTGCCTCCCAGTGGGGAGCTCACCAAACCACCCTGATACATAACTCCTTAAGTCCCACTCGGTTGTGAGTATTGGAACATAAATAGGGAAATAACAGGATGGCCCCTTTTGCATCAAAGTATAACTCTGTTGCAAGTAGTGCATCTTAACAAAGGATTACCAAAGCTAGGCGTCCATCCACAGACAGCTGTTTCAGGGTATTTGCCCCTCATCAGTGTGAAGCAGGATTCTGGCTAGTTGGGGCAATGAAAAATTGACCAACAAAACACAGCAATTACTGAGCTCACCATACATACATTGCCCCCTTTAAAATTTGAATGATATCCCTCCAGGGACATAAACCTGTTGCCAAAGGGTGCCTCCCAGTGCAATATTAGTGGTAAGCATCCTGTAGTGCTCAGGAAGCAAGAGTTTTATCATTTGACTCTATGTGAAGGGAAGCAGAGGGTTTGAAGTTCTCTGTTTGAAAAACATAGCTCCATCCCCTATAAGGCCATGTTCACATGGCGTAAGAGACCGGCCGTTCCGTGACCCGGTCGGGTCAGGGAGCGGCCGATCTCTGCCTGCAGTACCGGCCAGATGATCTTTATGGCTGTAGAGTTCTGATGCGGGCGCATCGGTACGCGCCTGCATCAGAACTTACCATAGCACACTGCGAAGCAAGCGTCCGGAGCCGCTCGCTTTATAGTGTGCACTGACATGGTTTCCTACCAATTCCATGGTAGCTATGCGTACAAAGTAGGGCCGTTGTTGCTGATTGCAAAAACGGCCATACTTTTACGCTGTGTGAACATAGCCTAAATATGTAAGAAAAAATAACAGTGGACATTAAAGGTTTTTTTTAACAGGGATATTTTTCAGGGTAATACAACTGATTGCATAGTCTCAGGATACGCCAGCAATCACTGATTTTTTTTATGGCAAAATGCAGCATCCCCATTGATCAGCAGTCTAGCGCCTGCACTACACAATAGCAGTTGGGTCAGTTGACTGTGTAGTGATAGTGCCACAGAGCTTTAGTAACCCACATCACTACTGCAGAGCATATCGCATTGGGATTCCGACACTGTTCTGTGTATTGGTACTGTGCAGTATATCCCCTGAACAGCTGATGAGCAGAGATGCCAGGTGTCGGCATCCCATTGATCAGATATTGATGGTCTGTCCTGTGGAAAAGGCATAATGTTATAAACCAGGACATTGCCTTTAAAAAAAATGTCATCAAACGTGTGCTGATGCTCACCTTATAGTCACTTTGTAAATGTATCATTAGCTAATTTAAGAAAGAATATCATGGGCCTGTTATTTTCCATTCTGTCATAGAGCAGCCTCCTACCGTATTTCTTTGACCCCCCTTTGACATTACTAATATCCCAGAAGAACATATTGTACCTACGGGTATTTAGTGTTCACATTCAGGTTGATAAGGTCAAAGGCTGATCTTTTCATCTTGTGTCAATGTGAACCTTTTGAGGACTTGGCGGTGATGTTTCTGATGAGTATGTTTAGATGCCTTCTCTTGTAAATTTCAGACTGGTGATAGATCACTCACATAAGTGGAAATTCCCTTAAGAACAATTTTTATTTGGGATTGATATCCCAGAAGAGTCTGGCATAGACTTGGATCTGAGTGTTGGAACACACTCAGGAATAAAGTTATGTTAACATCACCTTCCTAAAAAGCAGACTGACATAAGTGTTGGTGCAGTAAGATCCCTTACATTCTGGACACCAACGGACCCCATGAACTTTTGATTAAATGTATGGCACTGGCTCCTTACTCCATGCAGATGTGAACAAAGACTCCTATGGAGCCACTCGGCTCTTTCCGTCACTCCATAGGAATGAAAAGAGTAGCAGGTCACGTACCATACCCGTGGCTCTATTTATTACAGAGCTGGTGGGGCCTAATATGGAGATTGTCGGAGGGTACACAGGTCAGACCCCCCGCGATCTCCTACTTTTCCCCTTTCTTGTGGATAGGGAAAATTTTTATTTTCTTGGAATATCCCTTTAAATTGGGTTTTGTTTCTGTGATTGACAGCCTTCATTACCACACATTACCTGTTCCTTTTGTGTGTGGCTGGAATGTCAGGAACCAGTCCAATCACACCTGGGTCAGATTCCTGGCATTCCATAAACAGTTCACTACCCAGTCACTAGCGCTTGCTATTAGTCTCAGTTTGAACGTGCTAGCCTTTTTATTTTTGTCTTTCTGTCTCTTGTATATCTGATCCTCTGCTATTGCTATTTGACTATTTGTCCCGATTCTGGTTTTGTACTTCGCTGCTCGATAGGTTTTGACCTCTGGCTAGCTCACATCATGTTTTTGTTTGCTTGTCTTGTTTGCATTTAGTGTTTTTACTTTTAACGCAGGAAAGGGCCATGGCCAAGTTGTCTGCTTAGGGTAGTTGAGGCAAGTGGGTAGGGAAAACTGGGTGGGTTTAGCAATAGGGCTCACTGTCCTTGTCTCCCTCCCATCCATCCTGGTGTTACTACAGCAGATATTGGCATAACAATGGGTTAAAGAGGTTGAACTGAACAAAGGTTATGATGTTCGAAAAGTACTCCAGCTGTTTTATGCATCCTTGGACACTCTTTTATATTCAGAGACCTGTCGGATAAGTGTCAGAAATGTTGTGGTTAGTTTCATATGAAGTTGTGGTTGCTTGTGTTGCTAGAGGTGGTGCCCATCTACAGGTTAAAAAAGCTTTGTATTAGAGGTATATACCAAAAGAAACAATATTGATTATGTTTGCATTGTGAGACCATGTTCACGTTCTGTTTGAACATCAGCTGTTATTTGACAGGGCCCGTTTTTGACGTATCAAGCAACGGGCGATGTCCCAGATGTTCACTGCAGTATCGTCTGGGTGAACATCACTTTATTTAAATGGAATGCGGACACATTTGGGTGTGCCCACCTTCCAATTAACCAAAGAGAACAATGTAAAGTACGTCCGTTTGACGTAATTTACATTGTGAGAACGGGCTGAAAAGCAGCCGCACAATATAGACCTGTCAATTATTTTGTGCGGCAGCAGAGAACCAGGCCATATTGTATACAGAGTTTATACACTATTGTTGTGATTCCATACAGTGTAATGTAATTGTACAGTGTCATTAAACAACAGCCGTTGCTTAACCCTTTAAGGACAGAGCAAATTTAGATTTTTGCGTTTTCGGTTTTTCCTCCTTGTGCATAAAAGGCCATAGCACTTGCATTTTTCCACCTAGAGACCCACATGAGCCCTTATTTTTTGCGTCACTAATTGTACTTTGCAATGACAGGCTGAAGTTTTGCATAAAGTACACTGCGAAACCAGAAAAAAATTCAAAGTGTGGTGAAAAAAAAAACGCATTTTGTTTATTTGGGGGAAATGTGTTTTTACGCCATTCGCCCTGGGGTAAAACTGACTTGTTATATATGTTCCTCAAGTCGTTACGATTAAAACGATATGTAGCATGTATAACTTATATTGTATCTGATGGCCTGTAAAAAATTTAAACCATTGTCAACAAATATACAACACTTAAAACCTCTCCATTCCCAGGCTTATAGCGCTTTTATCCTTTGGTCTATGGGGCTGTGTCAGGTGTCATTTTTTGCGCCATGATATGTTCTTTCTATCGGTACCTTGATTGCGCATATACGACTTTTTGATCACTTTTTATTACAATTTTTCTGGATTTGATGCGACCAAAAATGCGCAATTTTGCCCTTTGGGATTTTTTGGCGCTGACGCCATTTACCGTGCGAGATCAGGAATGTGATTAATTAATAGTTCGGGCGATTACGCACGCGGTGATAGCAAACATGTTTATTTATTTATTTACTTTTATTTATAACCTGGGAAAAGGGGGGTGATTCAGACTTTTATTAGGGGAGGGGGATTTTTACTAATAATGACATTTTTTTTTTAACTTTTACACTTATACTAGAAGCCCCCCTAGGGGACTTCTAGTATAAGTGCTTTGATCTCTCATTGAGATCTCTGCAGCATAGATATGCTGCAGAGATCCATGAGATAGGCACTCGTTTACTTCAGCCGGAAGTAAACAAGTGCCGAGCCGGGGACGGCGCCATCTTGGAGCGGTCCCCGGCCGGCTTCATTTACGGAGATCGCTCCTCCGGGATAACATCCCGGAGGAGCGATCTCCCCACTAGACACCAGGGATGACGCTGCGTCCGGTAATCGGATGCAGCTGTCATGTTTGACAGCTGCATCTGATTACTGTATTAGCGGGCACGGCGATCGGACCGTGCCCGCTAATACCTACGGTCCCGGGCTACACGCGGCACCCGGGACCGGCGTGGTTCAGAGCGGGGCCGCCGCGCGGCCCCGCTCTGAACTCCCTTACCGGCATCAGGGCGTAAATTTACACCCGATGTCGCAAAAATACGTAGTGTGAACGTGGCCTAAAACTTGTTGCTTACTTGCCTACTCTAAATGGAATTAACCTGAAAGGCCCTTGATGGGTTTTATAAACCTTGACTGTATCCATGAAGAGATTTTAGAAGGAAATGATCTTTCATATTTTTAGGCATAACTTCAATTGACATGTCTATATACAGAATAATGTGATCACTGATATTGGTTGATGAGGTCAAAACTAATGATAAACAAGATACTACACAGTTTTCCTGGAAAATTTGGTGCATCTGAAATTAGTAGCTATTATTTGTCATATGTTGTTGTTCGGAGTAGAAAGGTCCACTTCTCTCATTTATTCTGCAGACCATTCTGTAGGATGCAGTCTAGAGCGCACAGTACTATATAAATGAAAATGGACATTGGAAATGTCTGAGCTTAACATTTCATTTTAGGTCACAGTACACCATTCTGTCTTAAGGCTGTAAATGTCATGCAGACCTTGGTGAAGGGCTATGATATAAAGGTAATTTAAGTGGGATTATCAAGAGAAACAACTATAATCTACAGGAAGGCTGGGACGCTTGTGTTCTTAATAGAGCAAGGAACACGAGAAGCCAAGAGTAGCTGCTCCAAGCCCTAATGCTATATGATTGCACTGCTATTCTAAGTACACAGCGAGTACATACAGTACATCTCATTTTATTGTCCCCGAATACGCTGTATGGCTAGGTTCAGACTATGTAACTGTGCGGCTGTAATTGTGCGGCGGTATTTTTGGTGGTTCATGCGTACGCTGGAAAGTATACGATATACGGCTGCACAGTGCACACTATGTATGAATCTACGGCCCTATCGTAATCGGACCCGTAAAAAATGAACAAGACCATTGTTTGCGGCTGGACATGCGGCCGAGGATTGACAGGTGGTCCGTACGGAGTACTTCAAAAATAGCCGGCAATGATGCCGAATGCCGATGCCTCTAATAGTTAATATATTAAATTAATAAAACACATTTTCTTTGTAATAAAGTGCCTTTCGTTGTTCAATAATTTAATTCTAACGAATCCATCATTGTGCAATTAAATATACTGTTAAAATAAATATATATATATATATAAATAAATGTATATTTATATATATATATTTATTTTTTGACAGTATATTTAATTGCACAATAATGGATTCGTTATAAATAAATTATTGAACAACGAAACTGATTTTATTTCAACGAAAATGTGTTTTATTAATTAAACATTAATTAGTACAGGAAGCTCCATAAGCCGTTAATTCATATTGCCGGCAATAGAGCATTCTGTACTAATCATCACTTTACTGTAATTAAAACATCAAATGTTTCTTCTAATTATGTTATCACAATAGCATTATTAGAAGAAACATTTAGAATTATATGTGCGCTCAGCTGATTGGCTGATCGGCTCAGCGCACATATAAACTAATATAAACTATAATGGAGCCCTGTGTAGGTTTGGTACATGAGTGCTGATCTAGCAGATTGATGCTCGCTTACACACTAGGGTTAAGTTGTGTAATATACCCCCAAGACTGGCAAGTATTAAAGAAAAACCCAGGCAGCATTTCAGCAGTACTTACTGCATACAGCCAACCACAATGCTGCAGCATGCTTCTCAGTACTGTTCTTTTTTTTTTTATACTGATCCTGATTTTGCTATTGCTTGCTTACTTAAGGTGGCACTATCAGCAGATTCTGGCCAGTGAACCTGCTGATATCCCCCAGCAGCCGTTTACCTTATGATCGCAGTGCTGGTACACTCATTTGTCTGTCTTTACATATCCCGAAGCTTGAGGATAATTGCAGATATGCTAATTCCTGGTTTAGGAGTATTCTGGGCATTGCTCAAAGCACCCCCCCTTGGCCTGTCCTGCCCACCATGCATATTCATATATACATAGTAATGCCGCTAGTAACAGCTAGGCGGGAGGGCTAGGCAGGCCGGGGTGGGGGAGTGGGGAGAGGTGCCCTGGGAATGAAAAGGTCAACAACTGCTGGGGGATATCAGCAGGTTCTGGCCAATGAAGTGTGCTTTAAGCTTCTCTGTCTGATTCCAACTGCTCCCAAATGAAGGATCTCAAAACTTTTAACAGGTGGCATAACATTGTGGTGTTTGGTATTAACATTTAATCTATCCTTTAAAAATTACTTGCTTTTTCACTAAAAGGCCTAAATGGTTTCTCAATGGAACTTGACCATGCTATGACTTAACCCTAACCAGAGACATTGATTGCTGTAAATTTGTTCAGAAGTTACAAATTACCTTGTTCAGGTGGGAAAAAAAAATTGGAGGAAACAACTAAGGAAAAGGAACAGATTACAAATGACTTTCTATTCCAATAAGAACATTTGGCCGGACAACCTCTTGAAACAAGTCCTCACATCCATAGATGGATAACAGTTACAGCATAACACTTATAAACATCTTTTTTTTTGTACCGTGCAAAAGATTTTGGGGTGTTTTTCCCTGAAATTTCTTTTGAAATTGAAATATTTTGTTTATAAATAGGAGACAAAATATCTGTTGGGTCAACATGCTTAATACACCCCTAGATAACTTTTTTTTTTTTTTTACAGTATAAATTTATGGTTAGGGCCAGTTCACATTTAGGAATCAGTGTTGAATCAGCGAGGAATGTGTCTGGGCGGAAAGTGTTCTAGCGGAAATCTGCCAGGAAAGTTTTCCTCCCCAGAATCCCATCTGGTGGAATTTTGCCCAATAATGTTTATTAAATCAAATTGATTCCTTTTTTTTTCAATTCCGCGCTGAATATCTGCGAGCATTCCGTGCTGATTCTGCACTGAAAAAATTCAGAGCAGAAACTCACTGCTCAATTCATTTCAATGGGATTTCACCAGCGGAATCCGCCAGGAGAATTGACATGGCAGTTCCTCTGGTGGAAAGTGGACGGAAAGTGGCGGAAAATTCAGCGCAGAAATTCAGCTATGTGAACTTCAGAGCACAAATTCCATTGAACTAATGGAATTTGGCTCTACATTTTCAGGCATAATTTTCAGTGAGGAATCAGCGCTGAAATTCAGCACTGATTCCTCTATGTGAACTGGCCCTTGTATTGAGAAATAGCTCTTTTTGTATGTTCTTTAATGCTGGGAATACTGTGAATGGTGCAATCCCTGTCAATTTGTGGTAAAAATTACACAATTTTTTCGTGATTGGCGTAAATTTTTCTAAAATGATGTATTTTTCAATCATAAATGTATGGTAAAAAACTAACTATTTTTTTGCTATTGACACAATTTTTTCTAAAATTTTAACTGCACATTTGAGGTAAAAACGTACGCAATTTTTCGGAGAGTTGCACAAATCTAGCAAAAATAGTGCCATTTTTCCCCCATGAATTTTCTGTAAAAAAATTGCACAATTTTTGAAAGTATGGCACCAATCACAGAACAATTGCATAATTGTTGGTCGCAGATATGCGGTAAAATTGCACAATCTTAACTATTTGCTGTAAAATTGCATTAAAAAAATATACAAAAAGCTATTTCTCAATATAACCATAAATATATTTATGCTGTAAAAAAACATAAAAATAAATGATAGATGTCACAATCATGTACGCAAAGTATATAGGATTAGTGTGCCTCTCTGTCTGTCTGATGTCTCTTTCTCTCTCCCTGCACTGTGATTGACAGCATTTTTCTGCTCACCATCTGCTATTAAATATCGATTCATTCCTTGCTAACAGGCAGTGGGGCTCAAAATAGTGACACCTAGTGGCCAATCTTATAATTTTGAATTTCATACAGAAAAATTCTTTTTTTTAAATGAAGTGAATTACAAATATGCTAGATATTGATGCCTCTATCAGAATATGCAAAGTTGTTTTTAATAATAGGTACTTTTTAAGTAACGTCATTTTTTCAGTTTTGGCTCCCCAAAGCTTATACAAACCTGATATAGTGCCTGAAAAAAATATACATATTAAAAACAGACAGCAAATCCCACTAGGTCCTTCTTTATATCTGAGTCTTGTATGTGAGTCATGTGATGCACTAGGCCTATATGTAGGAGTATTTCGAAAACAGCAGAATCAAGGGAATACATGTCTATTATCACCTGCTGTGAACATGGATTCAAATGGAATATCTAAAAAGAAATGACATCAGGTGCTGCAAAAATAAAAAGTGAAGAATAATCACTTTTTACTGATCTTGACGGCTCCCAGTCTCTGGTGCTCATCAGGTCAGAAATGGGAGAACTGAAGGACTTTGGGAGCCATTGCCTGAGCAGAGCAGGTGGGAAAGGTACCTGCTGGATTGGCCACAGTGCCAGGAGAATGACTATCCTGAGGGCAAGGGACTTACCCCTGAGCTGCACAGAGGGGGTACTTGATAAAGTGGTACCCCTCCTCTTAGACAACATTGAGAAATGGATAAGAAGTTAGCATTAGGTTCTTTAATGCTACGTTTACACGAAACGATAATTTGCCCGATCATACGATTAACGATGTTGGAGTAACAATTTTTTTTCATAACGATCAACGTTTACACGGTACGCTATATCGTACGGAAAATGTAATTTGCGATTGTTTTGCGATTGCTTAAGCCTATCTCACACATTGGTTAAATTGGCGAACGACTGTTCACACGGAATGATCTGGGAATTTTTTTGCGAACGATCAACGACAATTTGAGAAGTTGTTGAAAGATCAAAATGAGCGATTTCTCGCTCGTCGTTTGATCGTTCGAATTTGCACGATAATCATTCCATGTAAATACAGCATTAGAATCCAGAATCTGTATTGAAATCATTACTACAAGCAGAGTGAGGGGGTTGTTAGCAGACCCCCTTACTTTTTCAGGAAAGACTTACATTGGAGCTGTGTTATCCACTCTATAACTCGGAAGGGATAGTCTACTGTTGGTAATGCAGCTAGTTTGCAGCTTAGAGTGGCAACATCAGGTATACCCCATGGACAGATGTGATGTTGTTTCTGGATGTTAGACAACTAAACATATCATTAATGCTTTGGACATTATAAGAAATCTCATATCTGTACAGCATTTACATTTACATGGTGGTGTGTTTCATGGTTACAAAATGTACTAAAAAGTGTACTTGAAAAGCAACATTTTTAGACGCAGAAGCAATCACAGCATGGATTATATATATATATAATATTTTTTTTTTTTTACCTTACAGTACATTGTGAATTAAATTGGGTTCACACCAACAATCAGGTGGGTGTTTATTTGTTAAGCTATGACAGGAACTAGAAACATGTTCCCGCTCTATAAAAGTAAATCTGCTATTGCTTTCCAAACACCATTAACAAGATGCTATCACAGCCACTACATTACAATGTTCACATATTTCAGATAGTGATTGGTTAACTGGTGCTGATGGATCATGACATCGATATTCATGGATGCATTGAATACTTAAAGCAAATAGATAAATACTTTGAACAAATAAATAAAAAATATATACCAGCTTTCACTCTTCTGAGAATACTTACTACATGATTTTGGGAGTCTGTCTGTGGAAATTTATCCAGAAGAGCATTTGTGGTGTCAGACACTGATGTTGGATGAGAAGGCCTGGCTCTTCTATTCTGGTTCATCCCAAAGGTGTTAGATGGGGTCAGTGCTTTATGTCCAGTTCTGCTCACCCATCCATGCCTTTATGGACATTCTTTTGTGCACTGGGGCACAGCCATGTTGGGACAAAAAAAGGTCCAAACCCAAACTGTTCCTACAAAGTTAGAAGCTTACAATTGTCTAAAATGTGTTGGTGTTAGGATTTCCCTTCACAGAAAATATAAGACGTAGAACAACCACTGAAAAACAACCTCATAGAATTATTCCTCCTCCACCAAAATATCCAAGTGGCACAATACAGTCAGGCAGGTAATATTCTACTGACATTCGCCAGAACCAGATTTAGGGCCGTATTACACAGAGCGAATTTGGGCAGATATTGTCCTGTATATTAGAGACAACAATCAGCCGAGGAGCCAATCATTGGCTGATCATTGTCTTTCACCGCATATCACTCCATGTAATAGGAGGTCATGGTCTACTGTTGGTAATACAACTAGTTTGCAGCTTAGAGTGGTAACATCAAGCACACGCCATGGACAGATGCGCTGTTGATTCTGGATGTCTAGACGAAGGCTGATGTGAGCATAAAGAAAATAATAAAGATTAATGCTTACCTGCCCATGCTCCCTGATGACCTTCTGTCTTCTCTCTGCCAGAAGCCAGAAGGACAGCAGGGAACGTGGACAGGTAAGTATAGCGTTCTATTTTTTTTACATATGCAGAAGGGGCTGAACGTATATTTCCAACTATGCTGCATGTTTGTCGAGCCATGTAATCTAGCGGTGTAATCTAGCAGATCGGCGCTCACTTACACTACGCATGGGGCCATGCAATACATCCCTTATGCATCAGACTGTCGGACAGAGAAGTGTAATGCATCACTTTCACGGAACATGTTTCCACTACTCCATATAAAACTTGCCATTGTGCTTGGTGATCTAAGGCTTACCTGCTGCAGCTCCCCTATAGAAACCCATGCCATGAAGCTCCTGATGGGGCACAGTTTTCATCCTGAGTTTATTGCCAGATTTAGTTTGGGGCTCATCAGAATATTGACAATATTAGCACTATGCACCTTAGCACTTGGTGAAGTTGTGGTTGAGTTGCTGTGATTCCGAGATTCAGAGAGCTCTTTAGAACGACACATTCCTTGACAAACGTTTGTTAACTCAGACTGCATTGGTAGGTGCTTTATTTTACACACCTGTACATCTAGTGGACAACCATTAAACAGAATAACCAATATCTTCTTGACCAGCAGACTGTAAATGCATACAGATTTGTATTTTAGTGAAATGGCTGCCTTGTCTTGTTAAATATGCATTACCGAGAGTATTGTGTGAGTTTGCCCTCCGGTTTGCTTGCATTTAATAGCCTTTCATCACTGTGAGCATTTAAAGTTAGGTCCATTAGCATTTGCCTGGTCATTTGGTTTAATGTGTGTTATTTCTCTGACAACTTGTGACAACAGTTCTGATTTAATTGGCCATGTGATATTACCATGTACACAGTGATTATGAGGCCGCCAAATATCTACTTACACTTCATCCCTGTTGTAGAAGGCGATGGGCCAGCAGTTGTTCAGAACAACATTCCAGACTGATACCGGTAGCTATGGGATTAATAAATACTGTCACATGAATTGTTTGCTTAGCTCTATATACTGTAGCTGTTGTCCAAAAACGTCTCTTGCATTTGTGGCTTGATACCAGAGATTATATATGAAGCGCATTGCTATGCATTGAGCAGCTTAGCGGAATGCTAGTAAGGTCTGTAAGGCATATTCTGAATGGTCTCTAGGTGCCAAAACTGGAGGCATGGAGAAATGTAGCAAGCAATGAAGGAGCTTTCCAGGAAAAAAAACAAGGATGACCGATCTACGGGATAGGCCATCAATAGCTGATGGGTGGCATGCTGACACTTGGCAACCCCAGACCTGAACCCTCTGAATTTGATTACTGGTGAACAGTGCCGTATTTACCACTAGGAACCACTAGGAACCCGTCACAGTATGGCTGGCTGTATTGGTCAGGTCTGGTATGGCGGTGTTATCCGGTAACAGTATGGCAGTATTGGTCAGGTCTGGTATGGCAGTGTTATCCAGTCACAGTATGGCAGTATTGGTCAGGTTTGGTATGGCGGTGTTATTCAGTCACAGTTTGGTGGTATTGGTCAGGTCTGGTATGGCAGTGTTATCCAGTCACAGTTTGGTGGTATTGGTCAGGTCTGGTATGGCGGTGTTAAATGTGACGCCTGGAGCTATTACCTACCAATCTACCAATCCTGTGGTGAGAATTCCATCAGACAATATGCAGACGGCTCTAATCATTGATTCAATGTGGAAATTTGTAATGTTTAACAGTGCAATTTAAACAGGACGACAGGAAATCTTGCAGCAATTTTTGCAACGAGATCTGCTACAAGGTAAGGTCCTGGCGGGCCCCTGTGACTACATACTCGCAGCAGTCTGCGAGTATGTAATTCACCCGCCCCCCTTGACCCCTTAATCGTCTCCCACTGTCTGTATACATTTCCTGTCTCCTTGCTGCCCAGGATCCTGGCTTCCTGCTCTGCCACCCAGCCAATCAGTGGCTACGGCTGGGCAACACAGATGACTTGCATATTTCTGCTGCAAGTCGTCTTATGTGAAGGTACCCTAAAAAAGTAAAAAATCAGGAAAAACGTGATTCAGGTAATGTTTCTACATGTAGAGAAATGCAAGTAGCCGAAACCAGGCTCCCATTTCTTCCCCAGTAGTCATGTTCTGTTACCAGGATTATTGACCATACGCCTATTGGTTACCACATGAGGGTCTGATTTCGGCTGCAAATCGTGACGTACAGTTAATGTGGGAACGTGGCCTAAGACTGATCAGATATCAATATGATGTTCAGAAACTAGAAAATCATGATGGTAATTGATGAGTGAAGCTGGGGCGTCTTCAGGTTTAGTGCCCAGGGCAGCAGAAGCTGTTAATACGGCCCTGCCGGTGGGTAGATGCAGGCCTATGGCTGCCTGGAAATACCTAGGCTGTAGCCATGTTTTCCAGGACTCCCTAGGGCTCCATCTAACTTCTTCAGCCAGTGGCAATCAAATGCCGAGAGTTCTGGACCAGATGAACCCAAGGTTTGTTTGAGGTTTGCTCATCTCTACTAAAGATCAGCTGACATGATTGGGTCAGTTTTCCATTCCACCCAATGTCAAAGCGTCTCTAGCATTATGTACATAAAGCATGGTTATGGTATAAACAAAAAGGCAGCAACCCTTTCATATATTGCATTTGATAGAGTTTTTAGGAGATAAATGTATGTTCACAAGGTCAGGGTCTGCACTAGAAAGATTTGCTGTGGATCTTGAAGACAATCTGCAACATAAACTTTATTTCTGTTATGGACAAGCACCATTGAAGTTCAACTTTAAAGAGAAGCTAACTGCAGGTTAGAGGACGCCAATTAATTAATAGATAAGTAATTCTCAGCATCCCTGGCTCTTTGGGAACATAACAGAAGGTTAAATTCTTCTTACCTGCTGTTAGTCTTCCTGCAAGCGGGGAATCAGACTAGACTTCTTATAAAAAAAAAATGGCTGCGGCCAGATAGTAGCTAGAAGTCAATAGGAGCATATGAAATGCTATACAACCATGATTTTTTTTTCTGGGGCATTTTAATGCATTATTTTCTCTCTTTTGCAGTTCTGCAAATTGCATCAGGCTCTGCATTTAATGTTTTTTTTATTTCAAGAAATAGTAGCGTCTCTCCTCCATTGACTACTAAAGGGAAGAAAAAATGACATACCTGGAATCACGTAAAAAGTCATGTGACTTTGAAAATTTCCACGAAGGATAAAATAACAGAGATAAAAACGCCTATACTAATTTAGGGTACGTGCACACTAGGAAAATTGGGGGGAAATTTCAGGCAGAGTCTGTGCGGTGGATTCTGCTTGAAGTTCCGCCTGTCCCATAGACTCAATGACATTCTGAAGCTTAATCTACCCTCCACCCAAAGAATTGGCATGTCAATTCTTTGGGTGGATTGCTGCCTGGAATCCGCTTAAAATTTTAGACCAAATTCTGCATACCCTTACTCTAAAATGATAAAATGCCAGAAAAAAGCCCAAAAAAGCCCCCAAAAAGGTGTTTCCATTGTCTTTATGTTAACAGAATATATTTCCAGTGATTTAAATGTATAATAATACATATTGTGGGAAACATTGAGCACAGTGCATGCACCACATTGTTTACATAGTCATTGTTGAAGAAAGACAAGAGCCAATCAAGTTCATCCTACAGTATAACCCTCTTCTTACATATATTATAGGGAGTCTCTCCGATGGTTTCACATAGTGTAACTAATTACAGCAAGCAGAACTATTCACAGGTCACTCTGTTATATTCCTTATGGATCCTCTTCTCTGATAAGACTTTTTATATGAACCAGTTGACTGACTTCTTTCAGATATTAAAGAGAATCTGAAATGACACATAGATATGTGTTATCATTGAAAAGTCCTTAAAAAGTACACAATATCTAGATGGATCTGCCCTATGCCCTTGCTTTGCTGTTTTATTGTATGTCACCTTGTGCTCTGTGATAGCCAATAGTTATTGCAGCTGCTGTATGGAAACCTCTTACATTCTTCACCTTAAAGATTTCACATTATTTACTTTGCCCAACGTGACAGCTGAAACTCATCTGTCATGGGGCAAAAGATCAAGAGTGGGAGTTGGCTAAATCACTCAATGAGCCATAATAACCACAACAGCCTGTTAACAGCAAAGATCCATGCTTGTAATAAATGCTATAAATTACAAATACTAGTATGTGGAGTTATTGCACTGTATATTACTTTAGAAAGATGCAGTAATCTTTGTCTACTGCACAGTTTGCAGAAAAGTAAAGAGACCTCCTCATTATTTTCTGTAGAAGAATTGGGAGTAAAAGACTAGAAAAAACACCTATACGCACATAGACATGACATTTTTCTCTGGCTTCTTTACACCCCCCTATAAGGGAAAAAATGTCAACATTTCTTTAAAAAAATGACCAAATGCATTGCCTGCTGCCCTGCTGCAAAATAACAAAAGAGCAGAAAAATGGGTGTGAGGTATTGGCCAAAGCATTAGAATTTATAAGTCAAAGCAAGTAGCAGGTTCAAAATATGAAGTACAAAACTTTTCATAGGAGTAGTTTGACACAGAATTGTTTGTGAAAAAATTTCCTCACCATTTTTTTTTTGCCAAAAATATTATAACTGTGGTGAGAAAGGGAACTAATAAACCCAACTGGGCTGATTTGGTTCTCTGGAGCACTGTATAAAGCTGCTGTGCAGTCCTCGGCACACATCGGCCATGGCTGCAGCAGCAGTTTATATCGGAGAAAAATAAGCTTAATCTCCCGGCGAGTGGCAGGGAGAGGGGCGGCAGGTAGTCATCTGGGCGGCTGCCAGTCCGTGTCTAGTCACCGCTCTCTCCCTGTCCCTCGGCGAAATGATTGAGCATGCTGACCGGGATCAGAATAAGGCCCACTAGTGACCACCTTAAAAATCCGTATTGGGGGTCACTAAGGGGCTAAACCTTGCCATTATTGTGATTTTTGAATTTTTCTTTCCCTGTTTTCCAAAAGCCATAATTTTATTTTCATAGGATAATGGATTGTCCACCGCTCCAGGTAAATAAAAGTAGAATCTTTATTTTACATCTTTAATAATTTTATTTTTATTCGACATAGCTGTAAAAAACATAGAACAAAAAAAAAATGTAAAGTTTAAATTGTTTCATACAAAACTTACCACTCTATCAAAATATAGCATTATTGATGTAAACACCCCCCCCCCCCAAAAAAAAAACAAAAAAAAAAAAACTATAGAATTGCTGATTTTTGGTCACATCAGCTGTAATTCATGTTCCAAACTGATGAAGCTGTTAAATAACAGGTCAAGGAGATACATGGTACCTTTCATATATTCAGCTGTATTTGCAGGATACAGGAAAATGCTTTAATTCTCTGGTACAAGAAGTCAAAAAGCTTGAAGAAGAAGCTTCCAAGCTCCTGATCTACTGCACTGCTATAATTACTCCACAATCCCCTCTCCCTTATTGATTGACCCGTGGAAGCTGAATCCCAAGCTGGTTAAAATACAGGAGGGGGAGTAAGGAGGTGTTATAGCTTGCTGCACTTTAGGAGTTCAAGGAAAGCCTCTCTGACTCTTCAAACTATAGAATAAAAGCATTTTTCTAAGTTCTGGAACCACATATAATATATGAAAGATACCAGGTGTCTTCCTGATCTCACAGTTTTGTGGCAGCGTCAGTGAGTTTGAAAGTGAATTACAACTGACAGATTCCATTTAAACACATCGAGGGAGATTTATCAAACTGGTGTAAAGTAGAATTGGCTCATTTGCCCCTAGCAACCAATCAGATTCCATCTTTCATTTTTCAAAGAATCTCTGAGGAATTAAAGGGGGAATCTGATTGGTTGCTAGGGGCAACTGAGACAATTCTACTTTACACCAGTTTGATAAATCTACCCCATCATGTTTTAGGTATACCATTTTTTAAAGCCAACCTAAAGGATTGAAAAAACACCAGTTATAGTGTGGAACTGGACAAAAAAAAATCTGCATCAAAACTTTCATTAGTTATTATGTGCAGACTTGGTTGGGGATTTTAAGGCTGTTTTTGTTATTTATCTCACACTGCAAAAATCACCAAAAGCTGTGAAAAGTCTGCAATCCGCAATAGATTTTTTTGAGCTGTTTGAGAGTATAGTTAGTAAAAGGCCATTCACTTTTGTCCTGTACTTTGCTGCAGCAGTTCAGTACACAGAGGTCTTAGGTCAGGTCACTGACCTGGTTGTAGCCCAAAACTCACTCCTATGCTCTATGCTGCTGTCCATCACTGCCAGCAGTATGGAATATCTTTGATCTACTTTGGCACCTGCTCCTGATCCTGTCCCACTTCTCTCCACCATGTAACAGCTGTGGCAAAGGTGGGAATGGGATCTAACAGTAACACGACTGAGTTTGTTGTCAGTCTACTGTATAAGACAATCAGTAGCCGACATCTAATGTATCAGCTGCTGCTCTGCCTCATTATGCCCCTGTGTATAGACAAGGGTGTGTAGTATATATATGGTTTATGGATGTGTACTGTATATATACTTTGTATCTGTTTGTGTAGCTTGTCATCTCTATGTATGTAATTGTAGCGCATGTGTATATTTGCATGTTTATGTGCATAGCTTGGGGCTAATAATGTGAACTTTATAGTAATGTTAACTGGGAAAATATATAGTGATACTTACTGTGCAATGTATGTACAGTATTTACCAGAGAAATATAAAAAAAATCACTGCATTATTGTTGCATTTCTAGGGCTTAAACATCCAGTGTGGATATGGTACACAAGCCAATAGGTATCAGAATCTACCCTTGTAAGATACAATCAAAATAGGCTCATGAGAAGGGGTGCATAAAAGGTTTTCTATAAAAAATCTAGGTGGGGGGGGGGGTTATATCAAGCCCCGCACCCTCTTTCGCGGCAGTATTCACTAAGAGTTGTACGCCTCTTAGTGAATGCGGGCGTCCGAATCTGCGCCCGGCGTACCAAATCTACACCTGCTTTCTGCGAGGCGTAAATCATAATAAATGAGGCCTCATCATGCCCCCCCCCCCCACCTCATCACGCCCCTGCAAGCTCCGCCAGCCCGCCCATTGGGCGAGCGGGGTGCACGGGAGCTGTACGCCAGGGAGAAGGGGCAAATCTTCACCTTCTCCCTGGCATACGCCTCTGGCGTACCCTTCGCAAATCCCCCCCCCCCAAGTGTTCTCCATGTGTTGTAACATATATGAATACTGTACATCTCCAAAGTGTAAATGCCAATTGCTATAACAGTAGGTCATAGGGACTATCTGCCAGTCCTGGTTAGTCTATTAGGTCATAAAAAAGAACGACTGGTTTATTCGTGCAATAAATGACAACTACTGAACCCTTCCTTGGCTATTAACGTATCACAAGATAA
Source organism: Dendropsophus ebraccatus (assembly GCF_027789765.1). Classification (NCBI taxonomy): domain Eukaryota; kingdom Metazoa; phylum Chordata; class Amphibia; order Anura; family Hylidae; genus Dendropsophus; species Dendropsophus ebraccatus. Next base: position 174,481,841 of record NC_091454.1, on the reverse strand, counting down.
ATCCAGGCTAGTGTTTAACCAACTGACAAGCCAGTACTGTCATGATCAGTCCTGCAAACATACTGTCAACCTCATCCAACGCGTTTCGGTCACCTGTGTTGGTGATGTCATCAGGGGCTAAGAGGTAGGGGTGTAAAGAACTATAATCAAAGAACATAATTATATACACCACTAAAAATGGCTGGTAATACTGTATGTTTAGGCAGCAACCAGTTCATTAGCAGTGGATACAGCTGGACAGCTGTGACTTGGGTTACTCAGTGTACTTTAGTGTAGATGACCCTCGCATAGTATGTCCAGGCAGTGACTGAGCGAGGACATGTATCCAAAGCAGGTCTTATAACGTACAGGTGAGTATATTGGGGTTTGTGTTGTACCTACAGACTGTCCTCTGTGCGAAGATGTTTTCCTATGATGCTGCACTGGTAGAATGTGATTATGTGTCAGCGATAATTACTGTGCAATGTATGTACGGTATCTGCCAGAGAAATATCAAAAATCACTACATTCTTTTTATTGGGTTATTTCTAGGGCAAAATGTTTATATTGATATTACAGGTTCCCCATTAAACAGGGATTCCAACTGGGAGGGGTGTGTAAAAATAATTACATTTACCTACCTCCCTGCCCACATTCTTGGTTCTCCCATATGTGGCCAATTCCTGATCTTGAGGTGTGACGTTGCAGGCCCGCTTAGCTTATGAGATGTGACGGGCCTGTAACTTAAAGGGGTTATCCAGCGCTACAAAAACATGGCCACTTTCCCTCTACTGTTGTCTCCAGTTGGGGTGGGGTTTTGATTTACTTCCATTGAAGTAAATGGAGCTTAATTGCAAACCACACCTAAACTGGAGACAGTAGGGGAAAAGTGGCCATGTTTTTGTAGCGCTGGATAACCCCTTTAATGTCTCAAGACCAGGAAGTCATTGCACACTGGAGGACCATAGCAGTGTTGGAGATGGGGAGGTAAGTGTATGTAATTGTTTCCATCCCACCCTTCCCAGGGCATTGCCAAAAAAGGGGTCTTAGACGGAATACCCCTTTAATATATGTTGTATATTTAGAGCATTTTAAGTTTGTAGTAGAGCAGGATTTTTTTTCTTGTGCCGTGTGCCTAGTGTATACATCATTACCCATTGAGTAACAAATTTAAATAATTTACACGCGTATGTGGGTCCTCGAATACTTAGCATGGGATGCTACAATCTTTGGCCTCGGCAGTCATGTGTACTTCCTCTTCCATGTGGCCACTGAGACCAATATTGACTTCAGCATCTGGTGAACAATTTACAGTGATATCACTGGGGCACTTTCACTAGGATTCCAGAGTGACAGTGGTGCTGAAAAGAAGGCAACCTGAAGGGTGAGTATGTTTTTTTTCTTACCCCCTTTCTCTACCATTTTGGTACCATAAAACCCCTTTAACTGCTACCTAGGATTTGTAACAACTTGAGAAAAGCACCCAGCTGCCCAATCGAGTGTGAACATATTAGCAATCTGTCTGGAGAATAGCAAGTGGCATAACACTTCTGATGGAGAGCCAACGATGCACACTATGCTATGGATGGTATCTGGCCAAGCTCAACAGGCAACTAAAATATAATTAACAATAAAAATATAATTTATAAGAGTAAATTCACACATAGGGGAAATACTGTGGAATTTACCTGCAGATTTTGCAAAATAAGCCTACAATGGGCACGCGAGCGCCAGATATGGAATATGGAACAATGGAAGAAGTTGGTCTTGTCTGAAATTTGTTTCCTTTAACATAATGTGAACCTCTGGATACATTTGTCAGTCAGTTAGGTATACGAAACCAAGATGTTTTATGGGAAAAAGATGAGCCAGTGGGGTAGTGGGATGCTCTGGACAATATTCTGCTTGGAAACCTTGGGTGCTGGATGCTACTCTGACAGGGCCAAACTGCTGGGACCCAATCTGCAGTCTTCCTTCAAGTCTCTTCAGGGGATTTTCAGCTGACCACTCTTTACTCCACCTGGGTTAACTCCTTCAGTGCCATCTACCATCTGCAATTATAGGTACTGTTGTAGGAACTGTCTAAGATCTGTGCCTCCGCTAAGTGGATGAAGTTCAGTAAAGCTAACCAGGACTGTAATGCTACAGCTGCTCAAGCCTTGCTGTCTTGGGTTTGCACTGCACCCCTACTATCACAGGTGCCCCATTCACCATCAGCTGGGGGATCATTAACTACACAGTGCCCCCAGGAAATAAACACCAACTCATACTGTTCACCCTCTCTACCCTACCTTACAATCCATTGTGGTAACTTTAGGGAAACAATGGGACCCAACTGGCTACTGTAGCCACCTATGACATCTGTGACCTCCCTGTTTCTGTACCCTTGGCCTAAAACTGTGACTGCCCCATATATATATATATAATGCATGTTGCATTCTGTAGATTGACTAATTATTTAAAGTTGTTTTCCCTCTCAAAGGTCAGGCATTACTCAGCAATGTACCACATGGCAACTTGTCAACAGCGATAGGATTAAAGTTTCAGTCATGGCTATACAGCTCTTAGTTTTCTCCAATGTGAAATTATACTTTCTGCAATGTAAAGTGTCAATTCATTCACTGCTCTATACTTCTGAAGGCCCCTTGAAGCTTCTCCTTACAGAAATGTAACCGTATACTTGTGCTCACTCATACACCCTTGTCAGTTTTGATGTTCATTTTCAGTGGTGTTTCCAATGACCTTCAACCTGTGCTATAAGTAATTACGGCAGCAAGCATCCGCCTTCACAGGTGGTGTTTTTACTGGGCATTGCATCTATAGGAAGAACTCCAATGGGGGTCAGGATATGTGTTTGTAGAAAAGTCCCCTACAAAACTTATGAGCTTCCTTCTTCAAATTTATTAGTCCATGCAAATCTGTTTTCCCATGGTAAACTCTCTGTGATTTACAATGGATGTGGATGGCAGCTTGACCACTACTACAGCTATTACAGTAGGCTTTATACTTATTGAATAACAAATTATACTTTTTTTTGGAGCTATGGCTGAAATTACGTAAAACACGCAATTTTCTTAAACTTTTCATTTATTAGTCGACATACCTATATGAGGGCTTGTTTTTTAAGGGACAAGGTGTACTTTCCATTTGCACTATCTTTATGTACATGTGACCTTATTAATTGCTTTCTTTTCCAGAAGCAAATTAACAAAATATAGCACGTCTGGTTTAGATTTTTTTCTTTGTATATTGTTCACCATGTGGGATAAATAATGAGGCAAAATTATAGTTCAGGTCGTTATGGATGTGGTGATACTAAATATGTTATGTTTTTATTTTTTATGTTTTTTTTATGTAAAAAAACCCAGAAATTGTGTAGCTGTGTAGTTGAAACAGAATCGAGTAGGCACAAATATATGGCACATCTGGAGGCCTTCATAAGACCCCCTACTGCTATAGAAAATAATCTGCATCCCAGCAATTACATCACCCTGATGCTGATGGAGAGGCAAAAAAGTCCAAAAACCTTTTAAATGCTGCCATAATAACTTAAACACAGCATATAAGGGGTTAAACTATAAGGATTAAAGATTACTCTACTCTTGATAGTTAGAGCAGGGGTCCTGCTGTCATCCAGGTTCCCATGATATTCTGCACAGTAGACCAGTGCCAGTCTACTGTTGCCCCGCTGACAAAAAAAACATTTTTGGTCATTAAGGGGTTAAAGAGTTTTCTGAGCAAAATAGAGTGATAAGTTATCCACAGGGGATAGCCAATTAGTTTCTGATCTGGCTTTGGCTGTCCAGGCATGATGAGAATTGTAGTTTTGCAACAGCTGGAAGGCTTCAGGTTCCCCATCCCTGGTATAGACCTTCACATTTTCAGAACCATAACTTTAAAAATAAAAAATTCAAAGCCATATTAGGGCTTATTTTTTTGAAATGACACAGTTGTAATTTTTAATGATGCCATTATTATTATTGTGTCAGTACTTCATTGGCCGAGGTACCAAAAGACTTACAGTAGTTGTGTAGCACTTGTGTTTACTCACATACGCTTTGAGGCTATGTTCACACTACGTATATTTCAGTCAGTATATGTATATTTCAGTCAGTATATTTCAGTCAGTATTGCAACCAAAACCAGGAGTGGATTAAAATCACAGAAAGGATCTGTTCACACAATGTTGAAATTGAGTGGATGGCCCCCAAATAATTGCAGTTATTGTAGAACAACGGCTGTTATATTGAAATAATGGCAGTTATTTACTGTTATATGGCGGCCATCCACTCAATTTCACCATTGTGTGAACAGATCCTTTCTGTGTTTAATCCACTCCTGGTTTTGGTTGCAATACTGACTGAAATATACGTAGTGTGAACCCAGCCTGAGAAATGTAAAAATCTCTATGTGTTTGGAAGGTCAGCGCCATATTGTAATGGCTTTACTTGATATACAAAATATGGCATCCTTAACAGTGCAATTACTGTGATATCAAATGGATATCATTTTTGTTCAAAATTTTACTACTTTGGCACAATAGAAACACTTTTTAATATAGGAAAACTAACAGCAGATAAGACTATAAAGCCAAGGATACTGAGAAAGAAAGTAGTTTTCTTACTTTCATCCTCTTTTCAGTAAAATGTCACTTTATTTAATATGCAAATTAGGCAGTGCACCAATCCAGTCTGTCCCTCCTCATGAATATAGAAGCGCCACTCGGTGATGTCACTCTGGCTCTCATCACTGCAGAGCGCTGCATGAATATTCATGAGGAAGGGTGGGCTGGATCAGTACAATGAGGGCAGTGTTCCTGACCCCATTTCCAAACCAAATCGCCTATTTTGCCTAAAGTGAAGATTTACCAAAAACAGTGCAGAGAATGAATTCATATATATGGGATCATATGACTTTCTGATCACTAACTTAGCTATCTCCATTGCCAGTTAATTGCATCTGTCAAGGCCAACAGAGGAATTTAAACATTCTCAGCGCACGTCATTGGTGGTTCAGAGGTCGAATTGAGTTGATCTATTGTCAAGCCATCTGAGGAATGTACTAGGCCGCCAAAGCAGGCAGACTCTAGTAATGGAGTGACAATCTAATGGATCAACATAATAATATAGCTTAAGGCTATGTTCACACTGCGCATGAGTCCGGCCGCATTTCATACGCCGCCGTACATGTGCGGCTGAAACTACGGGCGTGGGAAAAATAGACATGCGGCTGGATGCGTACGAACCGCGAACATACGCCCGTAGTAGAGTTGTGCTTCCCTAGCTTGTTTCAAAGCGATCTGAAACAGGTAATTTACTTGGAAATCTTCGCCCAGCCCCGTAAACCACACAGAATCTTTTGGATCCAAAAATCAAGTTCAATTTGGCTGAAATAAGTACTTGGACGGGACCGCATGGAAATCCACGGCCGTGAGTTGGAACATTTCCGTCCTCAAACAATCATCGTGTTCATACGTAGTGTGCATTGTGCGGGCGTATATCGTATACTTTAAAGCGAACGCTACAACCTCAAAACTACGTGTGTATATTCACGGTTCGCACTACGGCCGGAATCATACGCAGTGTGAACATAGCCTAATGCTGCATTTACACGGAGCGATAATTCGCCCAATCAATAGTTTAACCATTTTGAAGCAACGATTAGGTTTTTATAATGATCAGTGTTTAGAAGAATAAATTATTAGAAAAATTGTTAGATAATTTGTAAGAAAAATTGTTATTGCGATCGTTTTAAGATCGCTTAAGCCTATCTCACACATAGGGTAAATAGGTGAAAGACTTTACACAAAGTGATCTGTGAATTTTTAGTGAAGACCAACAATGATTTAAGAACTCAAAATGAACGATTTCTCGCTCGTCGCTTGATCGTTCGCTGTGTTTACACGAGCCGATTATCGCGCATTTTTTTGTTATCACGAAAATTCAACAATTGTTCCGTGTAAACACAGCATTATGTTGATCTGTATGAGCAATTGATTGATTGCTAATAGAAGAGAAAAGAAATATTCCTTTCCTGCACGGTAAACAAAAAAAACTCCAAAAAATACCAAAATCCCTAAATTGCTGATTTTTGGTCACTTCAAATCCTCCCCAAAAAATGTAATAAAAATTGAACAAAAAGACAAGTATACACAAGTGTGGCATTAACTACTAGAGGTAACTACTAGAGCAGTGATGGCTAACCTTTACAATCCAGCTGTTTCAAAACTACAATTCCCATCATACCTGGGCAGCCAAAGCCATATCTTTGGTTGTTCAGGCATGATGGGAATTGTAGTTTTGCAACAGCTGGAGTGTCAAGGTTAGCCATCACTGTACTAGAGATTAGCGAGTACTAAAATTCTTGAATGCTTATTACTCTAGTTGAGTATTTTCCAATGCTCAATTGCTCGATTCGAGTAACAAACCCCATTAAAGTCAATGGGACACTCAAGCATTTTTTCAGAGGCCTCCTCAGAAAGTGAAAATACCATGGAATTGGAACTGTCATAACAGTGGGAGCATGCATGGATACATTAAAGACTTCCAGGTCCCTGAATTACGTCACACATATTGTGCACCAATCCCAAGATAAACTCCAATTTAAAGTGGGAAAAAAGTTAGAAAACACTCTTTCCTGTACATTTACTTTTAGAGAAAACAAAAAGGAAAAGAAAAAACCTTCACCCCTCAAAAGCTGACCCATCTCTCACCTTAGTTACCCTCATCTTTGACAACCATTGATTTCACAGACGAGGGGGGACTCAAACTACACCAACCGGTAAGAACCTGTTGTGACCCTCTCAAAAAATTTTGGAGGAAAGTTCATGTTGTGACCCTCTCAAAAATTTTGGAGGACAGAGCCATCTCAAAAATAGTGGGGGCAAGAACCTCTTGTGACCCTCTAAAAATCTTTGTAGGTGAGAGCCTTCTAAAAAATTATGGGCGGGGGGTGGGTGCAAGGTTGGCAGTGGTGTGACCGGCAGGTACTAATTAACAAGAACAGCATTCATTCCATCTACAGTTGTGGGTGATTTGCTGACTTGTGTTGGCACATGCTGGTGGTGATCAACCTGATAGTGGTGGCTCCCTTGCTCATCTTTGCATGGCACAGTTTGCAAAGAACAAATTATTTGTCTTCTGCACTTTCACTGAAATAATGCAGGATAGCAGAAGACCTCCCCCTTTGCAAGCGTGTGCTTCGGGAAACATTTGCAGGACCACTTGGTATGAATCAATTTCTCCCTCTGGCCACAGTGAAGCCAGTGCTGCAGATCACTCCTCCTTTGAAGTGCTGTGTCCAGTTGGCTCACTAGTTGGACCAGTGTCTTCCTCGTCCATCACTACGTATAGATTGCAAAAAGTGACCGCTTGGGGAATTGGTGGACTTCTACACTGGCCTTCTGAACCATAATTTCAGACTCTGTGGTGGAAAACTGACTGGCCGCGTTAAGTGCCATCCACGTCAACACCTGCTCACACTGCTGTTCATTCAGTAGTGATGTACTGCACCTCCCTGCTAAATGGAAGTGATGGTCATGTACTTGTTCTCCCTCAGCAGCAGACTGTTTCAACATACCCAGGTCCATGACTTCTGCCCACACTCTCTTTCGTACGTATCCACATCCTCATCCCTTTCCACTAGTCTTTCCCATATTTTGTGTTATGAGCAGATTACACACAGTTTACAACAGTATATACTCAGTCTGCCTCTGGTCACGTGTGGGGCATACAGTTTTTTGCTATGGGGCCCCATGAATCCTAGCTACTCCCCTGCATATGGGTTTGTGAATCAAAAAAAATACTGATTCTTTTTCTGCTGGATTCACTTTTGGCTTTGGCCCAAAAGTTAGTTATAGTGGTAATTTAAATAAGCAAAAAAAAAAAAAAAAAAAAGTGTGACAGCAATCTTATGGCTATCCAAGGGCAAGGAGAAAAAAAAACATAAAAATTAGTCTGATCCTTAAAGGGTTAATAACATAGGAGTCAGCATTGTCACTGTATAAAATAATACATTTTGGGTTTTTTTATTTCATAGATGAGTAGAACAAATTGGCGCAGAGATGACACCTGTAAAAGCTATAACGGATGCCACATAAAGTTAGATCTGTGACCCCTTGTAATTGCACTCATTTGTATTCAGGGTTAGATCTTACTAAAGTAAACTTTGAAGCATGGTATGGAATGTACCTTCGGAATAACAGGATACGCTTTTACCGCCAATCTGCCAGTTGAATGCACCAAGCTCCATTCAAATAAAAAATAAAATCTTTCCGATTTGAGAGAAGTGAAATGAATCCTTCCACCTCGTATCTTGGCAAATAGCTATTTAATTATGGTTTTGATAGCTACCCAGGTATAATGGAGTATATACTTTTCAATGTGATAATACAGCTGCTTGTTATCTCGGCGCCTGCGAAAAAGACTAAATAATGGGTTGCTTCAAAACAAATTTTTTGTTAGCGAATTTGGCAGCGTTTTTATTTTTGCATTCCGAGCGGCTCTGATAAAATTAGGTCTGATGAGACTTTATAGTATCTACCTGCTGTGTAGCTCCCAACACAAAGCACTAAAGATTTTCTCTGTTCTGTTATTGAGAAGTCTCACATCGCCACTGATCATTATACAAAAAAATATGATTTTTTTTTTTCATTATGGATCATTATGGAAAAAAAACACATTTTCAATTGATTAAAACTTTACAGATGTCTAAACGTGTTGCAGTGACATCAGCCATTCTTTATCGAGTTCATTAAAATCGATGTTTTGTTATTTCAAGGTAAAAGTACCGAAAATTCTGTTAAAATTATTATTGGCGGTATTGCAGGTTCTTATTCCATAGAAGCAGCATGTTCCTATTTGGGCATTGGGTTTTTTACTTTATTTTCTTTACCCTGGAGGGTCCCTTTTGGTGAGCACTGAGCAGTATGTGCAATCCCGTATCCAATTTCATGTGGACAAGGAGGCCGGATTGAGAGCAAGTTCACCACTCTTGTGCTCCCAGGGACGTTTGTACAGTTCACACAGGCTGCTAGTGTCTGTCATTTTCTTCGCCTCTCTCTCCAGCCTGTTTTGTTTGCTGACATGAAGTTTCTGACTACCTCCCTCTTTTCCCAACAAGGAGTTCTATCACGATCCTCTCTCACGTATCTCTAGCAATGAGACCCTGCGTAATCTCTCCGATTCTTTACAGGAAATTAATGTAATCGTCACAGTGGCAAGCAGGCATTTCGTTCCCACAGCTGAAGTCTAGAATTGCACTGCTTTGAATAGTAGCATGCCAGCCTATGTGTGACTTGATCTGGCCTTAGGACAGAGAGCATCAGGGACTTGGCAGAGACGGCTTAAGCTGCATTGTGTCTGCTGGTTGTCTGCTTGTGAGCACAACATAGTTGTCATTGGCACAGACATGGCAAGTGAAGGCTCTAGTGGTTTGCAAGTTCTGCTTTCTACTTTACAGGTAAGAAGTGTTTGGCATGAAATAGAAGTGGAGTCAAAAATAGTTAACCCATTATTTGTATCGGAATGATTGCAAGCTCTGTGTGATGGAGCATGACACAGGTTTCCCACTGTTTACCTAGTGCTGATATTGTTATTATTCTGGGTTTAATTTATAACTTTTATTTATACCCTTAATGGGTTCACACTACGTATATTTCAGTCAGTATTGTGGTCCTCATATTGCAACCAAAACCAGGAGTGGATTAAAAACACAGAAAGGATCTGTCCACACAATGTTGAAATTGAGTGGATGGCTGCCATATAACAGTAAATAACGGCCATTATTTCAATATAACAGCCGTTGTTTTAAAATAACAGCAAATATTTGCCATTAAATGGCGGCCATCCACTCAATTACAACATTGTGTGAACAGATCCTTTCTGTGTTTTTAATCCACTCCTGGTTTGGGTTGCAATATGAGGACCACAATACTGACTGAAATATATGTAGTGTGAACCCAGCTCATATTGTATCTTTGCCAGATTTAGATATATAAAGGCTGGCTTCTACTGTATCGCCTCTGTTTATATCTCCATCCAACTTCCTGTTCCTTTGTATGACTGCCTGTCAGAGCTGCCAGCCATGGACTGAAACCGCAGTTCTCTGCTTTGATGCCAGTGTAGACATATATTTGACTTCTTCTATGATATCCCCCCTACAGTACATGATGGCACATCACCGATGAGACCATCAAACTCTACTGGTCCCTAGAAAGTAAAAGTACCACATACCATCCGAAGCCTATGCCTGCCCAGCAGTGCTTCTAATAACATCTCTATGCACAGTGCCAGGTTCAGAGTGGCGCAATGAAGTTGCCTTTTACAACCACTGTAGCTTCCTCTTTACAGGGATCAAAGAGGGTCATAATAAAGTGATACCCTGACAAGCTACATGCCTCCAGTCCTGTTCATATAACATTCAACCACTACGTCAGACATGCAGGTTTACCGAAACTAAAAACAATGAAAATGTATACTACAAATAAACATAACTGCAAAACTGTATGGATGTAGAAGTCTGTATCTTTAGGTAAACTTGGCATGGTTTCGTTTTTAGCACTGTAAGTGTATATATATATATATATATATATATATATATATATATATATATTGTGGACATGTCACTGGTAAAGTGCTCGAGGGGATGTACATCTCACCCAGGTTGATACACAGTGTGAGATGGTGAGTCCAGGAGGCATCTGTGCTCAGCAGTGTTATGCTGCTGAGCTATTATTTATTATTGCCGGGCCTGGACTTACATGGAATGGCAGGTAGGTTTTGGTAGTGGGACTTGCCATTCCCTCCCCCTCGATCCAGTGTGGGTTTTGGGATCAGGTGAGCTCTGATCCCAATCAGCCTGAGAAGGCAAAAGCTGTGCTCAGTGTGCAAGGGGTCTCTCTCAGCCAGGAGTGAACAGCCTGCATGCTGTTTGGTGAGAGCTGGGAAGACAGCCGCTGCTGGGGCCTGTTCACACCCCGCAATACAGATCACTGAAGTGTCAGAGAGGTAACCTGCTGTATTAGTAAGCGCCCAGACGGGCAGGACTTTTTGTTTTGTTTATTCTCACTGCACAGTGTTGCTGTATTTATGTTGCTGGACCGTTTATGCTACAAATAAACACCCAAAGCTGTTTTATGAGCCCAAGTTTGCTGCCTGAACTGTGTCCAAACACATCATCCCCCGGGAAGATCCCTACAATTGGTGCTGCGGAGCGGGCAAAACGGTTGCTAGGGGCAACGGTGTGCATCAACTTGGCTACAGCTGCTTATGTCCTGGGTGAAGGCTGCGGCTTCACTCCAAAAACAGTCAAGCAACATGGAGGAGATGATGAAGCAGTTAATGCAAGTGAATATGCAGCAACAACAGGCTCTGACAGACGCTAACCTACGCCATGAGCAAGCATTGGCCGCACAACAACAGGCATTGGCCGCACAACAACAGGCTCAGGCAGCCGCTAAACAGGATCAGGCAGCCGCTAATCTGCGCCATGAACAGACAATGGCTGCACATCAGCAAGCAATGGCTCAACAACAGAGACTTATTGAGCACCTGATAGCAAAGCAAGAGGCGTCTGCAGGTGCTAATCCCCAGCTGGTGGCAGCAGCCGCGCCAGAGACTTTGTCTGTGAGAAGAGCTGTGCAGCGTGCGCTGCAAAAGATGACTGCTGATGACGATGTTGAGGCCTACTTAACTGTCTTTGAGCGTGTGGCTGAGCGAGAAAAGTTACCCTCCACTGAGTGGGCAGAGGTCATTGCTCCCTATTTAACAGGCGAACCTCAAAAGGCCTATTATGACCTCAGTGAGCAAGAGGTCAAGGACTATCCTCGGCTAAGAGCAGAGATACTCGCCCGACTAGGAGTTACTGCTGCTGTCCGTGCCCGGAGGGTCCGCAACTGGAGCTACAGTCTGGACAAGTCAGCGAGGTCCCAGATGTACGACCTGATTCATCTGGCAAGAAAATGGTTGGAGCCAGACACCTCTACTCCTGCCCAGATCCTAGAGAGGGTCGTGATGGATCGCTACCTCCGTGCCCTTCCTGCTGATCTACAACGCTGGGTGGGACAAGGCGACCCTAGGAGTGCCGACGAACTCGTCAGCCTTGTGGAGAGGTTCCAGGCGACCGAGGACTACCTCCGTGATGTTCCTGCAGCACCGTCACCTCCCCGGAGTGCCAGATCTGTGCCATCATCTGGTAAGAGACTTCCATCTATTGGGGGAGTGTGGAGGGGTGCCGATAGAGGGAAGAGCGCTCAGGAGGTGTCTCAGGGGCAAAAGACTGATGGGGGACCCCGGTGGCTAAGTGGCCCTAAAAAGGACTCCCTGCCAAGGAGACCAGGCCCTATCCAGTGCTGGAGATGCCACGAGACGGGACATATGTCTGCCCATTGCCCTCTTACCTCTGAGCCCATGGAGTGTGACGCTAGCCGGCGTCAGTCGCTATTTGCGGAGCCGTCTTTTGTTGCAGTCACTGGACTAGAGACTGAACCACAAGTCTGCAACATTACTGTAAATGACTTTCCTGTTAAGGCGTTGCTGGACTCAGGAAGCCTTGTCACCCTGGTGCATGCCAGCCTGGTGACTGGGGACTTTGTGCCAGCAAGACATATGAGTGTGGTATGCATACATGGCGATACAAAGGTTTACCCTATAGTACGGGCTAATGTCGGGACTGAACTAGGCGCTGTACAATATGAAGTGGGTGTGGTTAAAAACCTTATGCATAATGTTATATTGGGGCGTGATTTTCCTTTGTTCTGGGCTCTATGGGGAAAACAACAATCCCCTGAAAGGAGTGAGGAGACCCCTAAGCCTATTGCATTACCCACGGTAAATGATAAAAATGTACAGGAGGAATATGATGCTTTTCCTTTGCAGGTCCTGGCTGGTGAGGAAGAGGCTCCTCCCACTGCGCAAAATGTTCCAGACTTAGAGGTGTCTAGGGATAATTTTGGTACTGCACAATTACAGGACCCCACTCTCAAAAATGCGAGAGAGCAGGTCACTGTTATGAATGGGGTACCTCAGGAACCAGAAGCTGAGAAAAAATTTCCACATTTTTCTATGACTAATGATCTCTACTACAGAGTCACTAAAATTAATGATGAGGTGGTGGAACAGCTTCTGGTGCCTAAGTCGTACCGGCGTCAGGTACTCGACATGGCCCATAATCATGTCCTTGGGGGACACTTGGGGACAGATAAAACACAGGAGAGAGTCCTCCAGAGGTTTTATTGGCCTGCGATTTATGCTGACATAAAAAAATACTGTGAGTCGTGCCCCACATGTCAGCTTAGCGCTCCAGTGTCGCATTTTCGCAGTCCTTTGGTCCCACTCCCCATCATAGAGGTACCTTTTGACCGGATCGCAATGGACTTGGTGGGTCCCATTGTAAAGTCGGCTAGGGGACACCAGTACATTCTAGTGGTGTTGGACTACGCGACCCGCTATCCTGAGGCTGTACCCCTAAGAAACACTACCTCTAAATCAATTGCACGGGAATTGTTTTATATGTTTTCCAGGGTGGGGATCCCCAAGGAAATCTTGACTGACCAAGGTACACCATTTGTGTCAAAGGTGATGAAAGAGCTATGCAAACTGTTTAAAATCTCACACCTACGTACCTCTGTATATCACCCACAGACAGACGGGTTAGTGGAGAGGTTTAATAAAACCCTGAAACATATGTTAAAAAAAGTGGTGGAAAAGGATGGTCGTGATTGGGATCACTTACTACCTTATCTGATGTTTTCTATTAGGGAAGTACCCCAAGCGTCCACAGGGTTCTCTCCCTTTGAATTAGTCTATGGTCGTCACCCTAGGGGTTTATTGGATATAGCGAAAGAGACATGGGAAAGTGAGTCCACCCCATACAAGAGTGTTATAGAGCATGTAGCACAAATGCAGGACCGTATAGCCACTGTAATGCCCCTAGTAAGGGAACACCTCCAGAGGGCGCAAGAGGGCCAAAGCAGAATTTACAATCGTTCTGCAAGAATCAGGACATTTAGCCCAGGTGACCGGGTACTCATACTTGTTCCCACGGTAGAAAGCAAATTCTTAGCAAAGTGGCAGGGTCCCTATGAAATTGTAGAGAAGATCAGTGAGGTCAACTACAAGGTACACCAACCAGGTAGAAGGAAGCCTTTCCAAGTTTATCACATAAACTTGATCAAGCCCTGGAAAGACAGGGAATCCTTGGTGGCGACAAAGCCTGTTGGTCATCTGTCACCACCAATCCCTCCGGTCAGGATTGGTGACACCCTATCAGTATCCCAGAAGCAGGAAGCTAAGGAGTTCCTGCAGAAAAATAAAAACAAGTTTTCTGACCTACCAGGGCGTACGCATCTCATTAGTCATCATATTGAAACTGAGCCTAAAAGCAGAGTAAACCTTAAGCCCTATAGGATACCAGAAGCCCGGAGGGAGGCGGTATCATCCGAGGTAAAACGTATGCTTGACCTAGGAGTCATTGAGGTGTCCCAGAGCGAGTGGTCCAGCCCGATTGTGTTAATCCCAAAGCCCAATGGAACTTGGAGGTTCTGTAATGATTTTAGAAAGTTAAATGAGATCTCCAAGTTCGATGCCTACCCCATGCCCAGGGTAGATGAGTTGATAGAAAGGATGGGTAATGCCAGGTACATAACTACCCTCGATCTCACTAAGGGCTACTGGCAGATCCCACTCACTCCTAAGGCTAGAGAGAAGACTGCATTCTCCACCCCTGATGGGCTCTTCCAATATGTAGTGATGCCATTCGGGTTACATGGAGCCCCTGCCACTTTTCAGAGGTTGATGGACTTGATTCTGCGACCACATCGTGATTACTCCGCTGCCTACCTCGATGATGTGGTCATTTTTAGCCCGGATTGGGAAAGTCACCTCTGTAAGGTCCAGGCGGTGTTAGATGCCATAAGTGATGCGGGGTTAACCATCAATGCAGAGAAGTGTGCACTAGCCTTAGAGGAGGCCAAATACTTGGGCTACATTATTGGGAGGGGGTTAGTGAAACCACAACTAAATAAAATCGAGGCAATACAGAATTGGCCTCAACCCCTCACAAAGAAACAGGTCAGAGCTTTCCTGGGTATTACGGGCTATTACCGTAGGTTTGTGCCAAATTTTGCCTCAGTTGCAGCCCCACTAACTGACCTGACAAAGGGTGCGAAGTCCGCAATGGTGACATGGACTCCAGAGGCCGAGAAGGCTTTTCAAAGCCTCAAGTCTGCCCTGTGCCAACAGCCTGTGCTAGTTACCCCTGACTTTAGGCGAGAGTTTTTGGTACAGACAGACGCCTCTAACACAGGGTTAGGTGCCGTCCTCTCACAGGTCGTGAATGGCGAGGAGCACCCGGTGATGTACTTAAGCAGGAAACTATCCCCGGCCGAGAAAAACTACGCCATAGTTGAGCGAGAATGTCTGGCAGTGAAGTGGGCCCTAGAATCCCTGAGGTACTACCTACTAGGCAGGAGGTTTAAGTTAGTGACAGACCATGCCCCCCTAACATGGATGAAAATAAACAAGGAGAAGAATGCAAGGGTGACTAGGTGGTTTCTGTCCCTACAAAACTTTAATTTCACTGTGGAACACCGGCCAGGGAAATTACAGGCAAATGCTGACGCCCTATCAAGGGTACACTGCCTGTGGGGACAATACGCTCAGCCCTCCGGTCTGAAGAAGAGGGGGGGGATATGTGGACATGTCACTGGTAAAGTGCTCGAGGGGATGTACATCTCACCCAGGTTGATACACAGTGTGAGATGGTGAGTCCAGGAGGCATCTGTGCTCAGCAGTGTTATGCTGCTGAGCTATTATTTATTATTGCCGGGCCTGGACTTACATGGAATGGCAGGTAGGTTTTGGTAGTGGGACTTGCCATTCCCTCCCCCTCGATCCAGTGTGGGTTTTGGGATCAGGTGAGCTCTGATCCCAATCAGCCTGAGAAGGCAAAAGCTGTGCTCAGTGTGCAAGGGGTCTCTCTCAGCCAGGAGTGAACAGCCTGCATGCTGTTTGGTGAGAGCTGGGAAGACAGCCGCTGCTGGGGCCTGTTCACACCCCGCAATACAGATCACTGAAGTGTCAGAGAGGTAACCTGCTGTATTAGTAAGCGCCCAGACGGGCAGGACTTTTTGTTTTGTTTATTCTCACTGCACAGTGTTGCTGTATTTATGTTGCTGGACCGTTTATGCTACAAATAAACACCCAAAGCTGTTTTATGAGCCCAAGTTTGCTGCCTGAACTGTGTCCAAACACATCATCCCCCGGGAAGATCCCTACAATATATATAGTGAGAATTGCAGTGTGTCCATAGTTTCAGCCATGTGGAAATGTGGATGTAAATAGTCTCAGTACCCTCAACAGTCATAGTCGCAGCTTGTTAGGTTAATTCTCAGAGAAATAATGTAAACGTTCTATTGTTTAGTTAAACGTAACGTTCTATAAGACTAGGCTCACACTGTATTTTTGCATTTGTCTTACCAGTCGCTTTTGCTATTTAAAAAGACGTCTGTGTTTGCCGAGATTTAATTGACTTCAGTGCAGTGCATTGAAGTCAATGGAATGACGGACGTCCAATGCACACAGTGTATAAGATAACGAACGTTGTCTGCTCGGACGTCAAAATAATGATCATGACAATTATTTTTGGATGTCTATTGCAAACACCAGACGTTATTTTTTAGTTGCTCACACACAGTTTTTCTTTTTTCTCCATCCTTTCACAGTTTTCACTATTAAATAATGCTAATAAATATTAATATTATTACTAATACTAATCATAGCAACAATAAGAAAGAGTGGGCAACA
This sequence comes from Dendropsophus ebraccatus, assembly GCF_027789765.1. Taxonomy (NCBI): domain Eukaryota; kingdom Metazoa; phylum Chordata; class Amphibia; order Anura; family Hylidae; genus Dendropsophus; species Dendropsophus ebraccatus. The sequence goes on along the minus strand of NC_091454.1, from coordinate 174,465,060 downwards.
CCTCAAATAACAAGCCATACCATATAGGCTATGTTCACACAACTTTTTTTCAGTTCCGTTTAAATTTACGTCCGTCATTCTGAGACTAAAATAACAAACGTAATTTCGCAGCTGGCCTCACTTTAGTGCAATGACGGCTGCTGGTACATTATTCTAGTTTGGGTTACTAATTGGCCTTTGGATGTGGCTGAATTGAAAAGTCCATTGAATTTAATATAAAAAACGGAGAAAGAAAAACTGAATAAAAAACGTCCACTGTTTACAAAAGATGTCCGAAAATAATGATCATGTTCATTATTTTGATATTATATTTATATTATTCAATACATTGTGTGCATTGGACGTCTGTCTTTCCATTGACTTGAATGCATTGTCATTGCAGTCAGTAAAATCATGGCAAAAACGGACGTTTTTTAAATAGCAAAATCGGCTGCTTTTTCAATATTTTTGACGTTGTGAACATAGCCATAACCTGTCCCACTGTCATGTCCTAGTTCTGTATTTATATACGTCCTCTGGGGCCAGCTTCTGTTGTGGATTTTCACTTCTGGTTTTACCCATTGTATTGCAGCAGGGGTGATATCAGTGTTGAATCCACAACAAATTCCACACTTTAATCTAAATTTTACACTTGCTCATTTTGCTGCAGATTTGCGGTGAATAAATCCTCTATGTTTGCACTTAAATCATTATATCTACAATATAGACCTTTTATCATGAAAAGGTGATTCAGGTCACTGCTGGATACAGAAGTTTCTATAAAATAAATTAGGTTATTAAAAACCACATGAATCCATAATACCCCCTGATATAGTTTATGGATGTTATGATTAGGGATGGTCGGAACCGAGTTCGGTTTCGTACGAACCCGAACCCTCGGTAATGATTCCCGCTGTCTGCCCGCTCCATGGAGCGGACGGATCCAGCGGGAGGACCGCCTGGAAAACTGGGATACAGCCATAGCCATAGCAATAAACTAATGTCAGCCCCACGGTCGAATATTGGAAAGAGCAGGAATGGGGAACCTTCGGCCCTCCAGTTGTTGCAAAACTACAATTCCCATGATGCCTGGACAGCCAAAGCTTTAACTTTGGCTGTCCAGGCATGATGGGAATTGTAGTTTTGCAACAGCTGGAGAGTTCCCCATCCCTGGTATAGAGGAACGATAAGACCTGGATACCACGCATGCTGTAGCGGGCGCAACATAATAAAGAATTATTGTTCAAGGGCCTGGAGGACTTTTGGAATCTCTTTTTTTCTGCAATTTCCCCCTGAATCCAGGTTGTGTGATTTTGGGAAACCTGTCCCTGAGAGTGCTGATCTTCACAATACACTATTTCTATCATAATATTATCCTATTACTGTACGTCAATTTAATTGGAAGAAAGTTTTATTTCTTTTATTAGTTGGTCCTCCAATCCAGTTTTCCCTGCAAGCAATGAATAGCCGAGTAACACAGCATAAATATATCCAAATATACGCTCCTTATTATGAGATAAGGACCATATAGTTAATCTATTAATATATACGGAACAGGCGTCTCATCAGTACTGGAATTACAGTCACCTTGGTCTCCCACACTTAGTCATTAGACTTAAAGATGACAAATATCTGAATTACGCATTGCGTTGGCTTTAATTTATTCTACAATAATCACCCCCTTAGCTTGTAGTAGTTTCTGATGTACTGAGCACATAAACAACCATTATCCTTTTTTACCTCATAAAAACAACTTAATCTTCTCATATCTCTCATCCATTCACATGTAAAACACAAGTCTTCTGCATTACAATCACCAGGATATGCCATCATTCTGATCAATAGATATATGGCTGACAAGACCCTCATGATTCTTAGGTTGCATCTTTTTTCCAGCTTTTTCCCATATGGTAATGCATCCAGTTGGCAGAGAACTTGGTAAAAAAGTCAGATTGCTTCTTCCTTCGCTGGATCCTTGAAATTTACATTGCCATTACAATTTCTAAGTGTATCGACTTTTCAAAATCTTTGTTTGAAATCTGTGACTACATTGTCATTGTACATTAGAATATGAGCCCAAAAAACTTAATAAACCAAGCATAGCCTACTGTTGAATACATTTAGTTTGCTCCCAAAATTTATGTGTGCATCTGTGTAAGAAGCAGAGTATCAGGAAAGTTTAATTTTTTTTTTGCCTGAATATAAAGTACTGATTTACTGATTTTAATCCCTTAGCCCTGTCATACAGATACAGATGGTGCAGGGACGGCAGGTGCAGAAGTCTAGTCCACACAAAGCAGGCGTCAGGTGTATGTTACAGCTGTGCTGCACTGGCCATAGTCAAAATATAACCCCAATTCTGGCAGTTTAACCACTTACTGTACATGCTGTGGTCAAAAATGACTGTGGCATCTAAGTACATAGTTTGACAGATTGAGGAAGCTCCTTCTGTCATCTGATGGCTCAACCGCAAAATGCCACTGTAGAGTACTGAGAACATTCAAGGACCTTATGATACCTGTCGTCTTGGTAATACTATTAGAAAAAAATCTGTAAAAAGTGAAAAATAATTGACGTTATTTATCTCACACAGTGGATGAAAAAAAAAAAAAAAAACAGTGTTGGTATGGTTTGTCTTCGTTTGGTCGCCCTTGTTGCCAAAAAAATGAATGTAGCTCTAATAAAAAAAGAAAATATTGTAGTTATAGAAAGGCTATGTTCACACAATGTTTTTTCCCAGCTCCGTTTAAAATGATGTCTGTCATTTTGAGTCTAAAATGCCATTTAGCTGTCTTGCCTCCTCTTAGTGCAATGACGGGTGTTTGTACATTATTCTAGCTTAGGTGGACTAATTGGACTTTGGGTGCGGCATGATTGAAACGTCCATTGAATTTAATAGTAAACATGGAGGAAGAACAATGACAAAAGAAAAACTGTGTGAGAACAACTAATAAAAAAAGTCCGCTGTTTGTGAAAGATGCCTGAAACTAATGATCATGTTCATTATTTTGACGTCTGCAGTAAAAACGTGCGTTATTCAATACATTGTGTGTATTGGACGTCCGTCTTCTTATTGACTTCAATGCATTGCATTGCAGGCAGGTAAATTGAGGGCGTTATTTAAATATCAAAATTGGCCCCCTTTTCTCTATTTTGGATGTTGTGTGAACATAGCCTATGGCTGCAAACTGCAAAAAGGATATGCATTTTTGTTTGCTTGTGCAGTGCTGCAATGCATTATATTCCATATTATTTAATTACTTTCCAGATCTGTGCAATTTGTGTATATTGAGGGGAAGAGAGGACAGTTTTTATTATCTGTGTATGACATCAGACGTCCTTTATCAGTCCCTGCTTGCATGTTGGTGTGTGACATTATATAGTTCTGCTGCATTATATTACTTGATAATCTGACTATGGACATTATCTACATGGAGTCTGTGTGTTCTTCCTGTGCATGCATGAGTTTCCTCCCAAATACATACAGAATATGTTGGTGCTCTATACATAATATTAAATAAATATTGAAATATGGCTGCTTGTTAAAAAATAAATATGTACTGCCCAGGTTGCTGTATTTGTTGCTGGGTTTAGTATAAATCCCGCAGAGAACATGGGTTAAAGAGGTAGTGCGGCGCTAAAAAATTATTCACAGAATACCACACATTACAAAGTTATGCAACTTTATAATGTATGTTATGTCTGTGAATTGCCCCCTTCCCCGCGATTCACAGACATAACATACATTACAAAGTTGTATAACTTTGTAATATGTGTTATTCTGGGAATAATTTTTTAGCGCCGCACTACCCCTTTAATCTCCTGCTATTCTGTTCCATTTGTGGCTGGACAATGACTGAGGGATCGGCTTAGCTAAGGGGTGAGACCAAATTATCTTTTTGTCCTAATGCAGACAGGGCAGGCAGAGTAGGGTACCGTTCTAATCAAAGGCCAATGTCTACTAATGCTGTCTAGTTCTTAGAAAGTGTAAATTTAACTTAGACAGAGGAAGGATGTGCATACGCAATGCACCTTTAAATGCTGTGATTGCAGTGTTGAAGTCTAAGTGACAGGAACAGCTCCTGTCACTTATCAATCGAGACCCCCGCAGCGTGACAGCAGCCCCCCCCCCCCCGCACGACAACAGACCTCAAACCGGTGACCCCCCCCCCCCAGGACCCTATAGCTTATCCCAGCACACCCCCTTTCACCGGGTGCCCCCCACTCTGCACACAGAAGAGATGAATACCCTCCTGTGCTGCGGTGTGTCCCCGCTCTGTCTCTTCTCCCGTACAGCAGCGGCGGGAGAAAAGAAAGAGCGGGGACACGCCGCAGCACAGGAGGATATTCATCTCTTCTGTGTGCAGATTGGGGGGCCCCGATGAAAGGGGGTGTGCTGGGGTAAGCTATAGGGTCCTTGGGGGGCGCGCTGGTCTGAGGCCTGCTGTCGAGCGCAGGGGGGGGGGGGGCAGGGGCAGCCGCACCACAAGTCCTATGTGACGTGGACGGGGCTGCTGGCACTTGTGATAGGGGTAGTTTGGGGGTGTTTAGGTGGTGGGGGTGTTCACTCAGGGGCAGCTGCACCACAAGTGCCAGCAGCCTCATCCTATGTGCCGTGGATGGGGCTGCTGGTACTTGTGATATAGTTATTCTTACTATGTCATTTCTTCATACAATGCGCCCCCTGCTGGACGCTTCATAGGAATTACACCTAGCCCTGCTCTGATTCATGACGTCACGGTATTTTAGGAAAATTGAAGTCTGCCTGATCTACTAAATTGAGGGAAATAGCACTTTATGTGCATTTTCCATAATTAGTGTATATTATAAATTTGTCCAACTTTCTTTATGTGATAACATATAAAAAAAAAATACATTTTGCCTGAACTTCACCTTTAAGGACTGGGCCAATTGTCACTTTTGAGTTTTCATTATTACCTCCTCGCCTTCTAAGACCCATAACTCTTTTATTTTTCCACCTACAGGGACATGTGAGGGCTTGTTTTTTTCAGGAACAGTTGTACTTTGTAATACAGCTTTTCAATCTGCCATGAAATGAATGATGGAACCACCCAAATATCATTTATGGTGTGAATTTGGGTCAAAAAATGTGATTCTGCAAATTTGGGAGGGGGGGTTTCCATGATTACGCAATGCACTTAGAATAAAAAACTGGCATTTTTTTATTCTATAGCTCAGTCTGAACACAGTGATATGCAAGTTTACTAGGTTTTCTAATGTTTTACTATTTTTATTAGCAGTAAAACATTTATAGGTATATTTATTTTTTCACCTACGGGTCGTGCCATGATCTCTAGTTTTTATAAGTAACATATGTTTCTAAATCAGACATATTGATCGCTTTTTATAAATTTTTTTTATACTTTAAATGTAATTTAAAAAAGCAATCTCTGCGTTTTTTTTACCGCTTTTTGTTCACGACGTTCATCGTGTGGGAATAATATTGACGATTTTATTTTTATTTGTTTTAGGTATAAAATGGGAAGGGGGTGATTTACACTTTTATTGGGGGAGGGGCTTTGGGGCATTTTTAAAAACTTTTTTAAATTTTTTTTACACATTTTTAGTCCCCATAGGGGACTTTCACATTCATGCATTACATTACATGCACTGATCCTTGCTATGCACTGATCTTATGATAGAGCCGGCCTGTGGCAGATTCTATCAAAAGATTGAAGACCTGACTGCACTTAGGAAGGTAAGAGACTTCTGGCAGTCAGGCTATACAATCGGGAGGTGCTCCGGTCACTTACATTTAAATGTTGCAGTGTGTCGCTATGGGGCGAGCTCACACCATAGCCCAGTACCCCGGCGGGCGTACATTTCGCCCGTTTGTGCCAAGGCCCAGGCTGCGGGGGCATAAATGTGTTGTGTCGTTAAGGGGTTAAAGCACAAAGGCTGAGGCCACTTTTGAAATGCACCTAAAGGTTAAGCAATGCTTCCTCAGAGGTAGTTACTTATAATCTGTGCAACATTTTGTGGCTTTTTATTAATTTGGCTTTTTTTTTTCTAACTCAATGTGTTTTATAATAGTAGTTTTCCTATTTTATTTTATTTTATTTTTTAACTTTATATGTATTAGTATAGGTGTTTTCCTATTTTATTTTTTATTTTTAACTCTATGTGTATCAGTATAGGTTCTTTCTTATTTGGCAGTTTTATCCCCTGTCTTTTTATTTTTCATCACAAGTCATATGATTGTTTCATCATGTGACTGAAAGATTTCTATTGACGATTTCTGGGGGATGAGGAAGAGACACCAACATGCTTACAGACTTGGTAAAAACAGCACTTAAGTGTAAAGAAACAGCACTATAAAACACTGTGTGAGTATGTTGTTTCATACATGCCTTTTGACTCTCGGTTGACATTTGGCCGCCCAGTTTTTATTGGTGTTTATTTGGAAAGATAACTCTAAATGAATCTATGTCATTAGGTGGTTAATGTCACTGCTAATGTCTATACCAGAAAAGGAGATGGATCATTGGCTGAGAAGTGCAGGACACGGAGAGTATCCAGTGTCACCAATGTTAAATTACAGAGCTGGTGACTTGAAAAATTCAGAACTGAAAAATAGTCTTCGTATACGGTGGTCACATTATATATAAGCTGTTTGTAGCTCCATGAAAGGGGAGATTCACTTTTAAACAGGACAACATTTTACTGGAGGCAAGTGTTTGGCACCTACAGTACTACACAGGCAGAGGTGTAACATCCCTTGAATTATTCATTGCCTCTTATCTGTCCATGGGGCCGTCTGTGGCTTTGTTCACTCTATTAGCTTTTTGCACTCCTCAGCCACAAGAAAACGTGAACGCATCCAAGTCCAGAGAAAGGTGATAACGTTTCTGTCAGTTGATTTAACTTTTGCACCACTCTCTTAATATGCCCTTGTGGTCTCGTAAAATATTTGGAATGCTGTGGGTCTAGTGAAATTTAATATGTGCCCACGGCGTTAACAGCTTGGACATTTACCTACATCTTCAGTATTCTGAGACTAAATACTTGGCGTCCTCTATATTGTAATTTGCTGTCATGATTTTGTGCTGTTTCTATCCATCCATGCAGAACTAAACAATAGCACAACATAGATTCATTTTTACTGTCTTATAATTAATATTGTATAGAAATGAAACAGGGAATTTGAGGCTCAAAGGCCTAATAAAAGCTTGAAGCGGGTTATTAGTTGTAATCTTTTAGATTACATCTGAGATTGAAAGTTGTCATAGCTTGCTATAGGTTACAGCACATTAGGGACACTCTATACAGTGTACTTGCTTGCCTGGTCTGACCACACATACTGTCAAAGTTTAAAGGACCAAATACAGAGTCAGGCTTCCTTTGGACACATATTTTGTATGGTGTTATTATGGTCTGAGTGTGGCGGCAGCCTAAGAGCAGTATCCCTGATCAGTGTGGGTGGTGAGATGTAGGGACCTGCACCGCTCCAGATATGCACTGTGTGGAATGGGTCTGTGAAACGGTCTTGAGCCAGACAATGAATGTGAATGTGGCTGCTGGGTGGGGGTGCAGACTACAGAGGCAAGATGTACCAAAGTTCAAACAGAGAAACACGTAGTAGCACTCACCTTTTCTTCAGCTTAGCGACTTTATTACATTCACAAGTTGCGGGGAGGGAAAGGATTCAGGTGTGTGCGCGTCCTGGGACGGCCGTTTCGGGGATACGCCCCCTTTGTCGACCAGGTGATGACGTCAGGATGCTAGGAGGGGTGTTATATACATACTACAACGTGCACGTGATAAATAACAACCAGTAAAAACATGTAACAGGTATCAGATAAAGACACTTAGATCATTGCGCTCGTTTAGGCCGAGCGGGCCAACCGCGTTCAGACGCGAGATCCATGTAGATTCCCTTCTTAATAAAATTTGATGTCTGTCTGAGCCGTCTTTAGGGGGGTTAACCCGTTCAAGGCCAAGGAATCTTAGTTAGGAGGTATCGCCATTGTGGACAGTTCTGATATGTTCAATCAGACGGGGGACTCCTTTCCCCGTCTTTACAGAATAAACATGTTCTTTAAAGCGAATCCATAAAGCTCTTTTTGTTTTGCCTATGTAGTACATTTGGCAACTGCAAACTATGGCATATACAACAAAGCAGGACTTGCATGTTATGAAATCATGTATGTAGCAATCAGTGCCACCTAACCGAATATACGCTACATTTAACAAGTGTACACAATATCTACACTGTCCGCATTTTTTGTTGCCCTGTGGTAGGGTAGATGTGAGCCATTGTTTCTGGCTAGTAGCGGTGGCTTTAGTATGTGTATTACTATTGAGACAATCACCTAGATTTTAGTTTTTCCTGTATGAGACACAAGGTCTTCGGGAGGCTATTTCATATAGATCAGGATCACTGTCTAAGAGGTGCCAATGGCGCAATATGGAGTTTTTTAGTATGGTGTTCATTGGGGAGTTTTGGAAAATGAAATTGAACCTCCTGTCATTATTTCTGTTTTTATTTTTCTGGGAGGGTCTAAGTAGGGTGGCTCTGGGTTTAGATTCAGCGCGACGTCTTGCTTCATGTATTACAGTAGGGGGGTAGCCTCTTTCCAGGAGTCTCCCCTACATTTCGAGAGCTTGCCGTGAGAAAGTCTCATCGGTATTATTCACCCTACGTAACCTGAGCATTTGGCCATAGGGAATGGCTTTTTTTGTATCCCTGATCAGTACTGCATTTTCCGGCGTATAAGGCGACTGGGCGTATAAGACGACCCCTGACTTTTAAGCAGATTGTCAGGGGTTCACCTTATACGCCGGGAAATGTTAACCCCTGCCTGACCGCAGCCCTGTTGCGGTAAGGCAGGGGTTAACTGCAGCTAAATAAAAAAAAACAAAAAACCTTTAACTCACCTAGGGCCTGTTTCCGGCCTCCGTGCCTCATGTACTGTTCCCGGCGCAGACAGTGTGACGTACTCTACCTGCGCCGTGGACGGAGATCGCCGAACCTCTCCCAGGCAGCCGAGCATCTCATCGGAGAGGCTCGGAGACGCTCGGCTGCCGGAAGAGCTTCAGAAGAATGAAAAAGGCTTCGGGAACTTCAGGTGCCTCTCTCATTCTCCCGAAGCTCTCCCAGCAGCCGAGCGTCTCTGAGCCTCTTGACGTACACTACCTGCGCCGGGAATGGTATGCGAGGCACGCGGAGGCCGGAAACAGGCCCTAGGTGAGTTAAAGGTTTTTTTTTTTTATATACCCGGCTTATAAAATGACTCCAGACTTTAATCCCGATTTTTTGGGGTTAAAAAGTTGCCTTATATAAGTATTCGTAAGTTAGCATTGTGTAAAATCCCTTCTTCTTTTAACAACACATTGGAAACATCTGGGAAGTAAGGAGACCATTGCAGGAGTTTGGGGAGAAGAAAGTTGCCTCATTCTTGTCCGATGTAGGAATATAGCTGCTCAATAATCCTGGGTATTCTTTGCCAGATTTTTCAATTCATGATGGTCTGGACTCTTCTTCTGCAATGCTCTTTTGATAGATGTGTTATGTGGTTTTGCATTGTCTTGCAAAAATATGCAAGGCCTTCTCTTCTGCTGTTCTGTAATGTCTATGCAATGTTCAACATTGTTAGTGCCTTCCCAGATGTGTAAGCTGTCCACACCATAGGCACTGATGTAACCTCATACCATCAGAGATACAGGCTTTTGAACTCTGTGCTAAGAACTAGCTGGATGGTTCCTCTCTTTTTAAATCCACAGGACATGGCATCTGTGGTTTCCAAAAAGAAATTCACATTTTGATTCATCTGATCACAAAAATGTTTTTAATTTTGCCTCAGTACATGATACTGCTTTAAGCTATGTTCACACTACGTAAAAACAATGGCTGTATTTCATAAAAACATCCGTTGTTGAGCACACAACAGCCATTATTTTTTAAACGACCATTGTTTTTACAAAGTGTAAACATAGCCTTAACTTGCATTTGTGCATTGCATTGTAAACTGTGTTTACAGACAAATTCTATGGGGGGGATTTATCAAACATGGTTTAAAGTGAAATTGGCTCAGTTGCCCCTAGCAACCAATCAGATTCCACCTTTTATTTTCCAAAGAGTCTGTGAGTAATGAAAGGTGGAATCTGATTGGTTGCTAGGAGCCAGTTTGACTTTACACCATGTTTGATAAATCTACCCCTATATCTATATTTTCCAGGACTCCCTAGGGCTGCATCTAACTTCTACAACCACTGGTATTCAAATGCTGAATGATCAGACTCAAACATACTTGGGTTGCCCTCATATGTACAGATGATAATGCTGATCAGTGCTCACTTAGGCTCAGTGCACACGGAGAAAAAGTGGCAGAATTCCGCGGCGGAATTCTCTGCTGCGGACTGCTGCCAGCCTCCCTGTCATAATGACTATGTCTATGGAAGGCTTGTGCACCTTCTCTCTCCGCACTGAAGAATGAACATGTTCTCCGCCACGGAATTCCGCCACTTTTGCTCTGTGTGTATGTAGCCTTTGTGTATGTGCACACTACGGAATAAGCGCTGAGATTACAAGCAGATTCTGCCAAATTTTTTGGGCAGACGGCGTAAATCGCCAGCAAATATCATTGAGTCTATGGGATGAATGGAACTTCAGGCGGAGCAGTGCAGTCCGCTCGTAGTCTATGCAATACACTTGCATTGCAAAGTTGGCCCATGTAAAAGGGCCTTTAATTGCACATTGCTCCTCCAGCTGTTTTTTGTTAGTATCATTTACTTTTCCAGCCTTTTGTTTCCCCATTCCATTTGAGATTTGTTGCTGCCATTAAGTAATTTTTTTCTCATAATATTATGAAATGTCTCCCTTTCAACATCTTAAGTTCAGTTGGAATTGGGTCTATAAGGTTTGCAAATCAGTTATTTATTTGCATTCATTATCATTTGTCATGGTGTCCAAGTTTTTGGAATTGGGGGTTGTACAATCTTACAGTTCTTACACTTCTGCATGGCAGCTACAGGACACATATAGCCTGTGGTTTTAATGTACTGAATTTAATACCAGTACAGGTGTAAAACCTTCCTTTGGTCTGGGAATACTTTGGTTCTATGTGAGAACCATATATTGGGAGAGGATTTGTTATGATGACAGATCTCTTTAATACATGTCATTGGGAGCTATTGTCTCTGATGAGAGATGCTCCTCATTTTTAATAATGCTATTGTTTCCAGAGTCGGGTTGACTGAGTGGCAGAGGATTATTGAGTGGCTCCAGGCTCTGACACAAGGATGGAATCCAAAGGTTTAGTAGAAGTCATCTACACTTGGAGACCACCTTGGTGCTAATCCCTTGTCAATAGGGTCTATTTCTTATGGGTTGATTTACAAATGTCTTGTTAAACCCGACTGATTCTCTGCCCTCTATATGCACTGATAGAATAGATTGCAATAAAAAGCATGCTTTGAGTTATGGCAGGTTTTCTGCCATCAATTTAATTTCTGGATTAAAGGTAAATTCACAATTTATACACAATGAAAAATGACATTGCAGATTTAAAAGCTGTACTGCAGGTCAATCTCTGCACTGACTCAAGATTTTTGAGGGGTTGTTAAGTGCTTCCACAAAATTGGCGTATGGTCTAAGGCTGGCAAAGAAACATAAAAAAAAAAAAAGTTATACTTACCTGTTCCAATCCCCCACCTTGTCCCCACACTAGGAATAGAGATTCCTGTTTTTTTTTTTTTTTTTTTGCTTTACACACAGGAAACACTTGTTTAACAAATTGCTGTCAGAGCTCAATTACTCCTATGGAGAAACACTGTCTGGCATATTCTGTATGTCAAAATTAATTTAGGAAACGCTTTTCCGAAGGGAGCAGACACCATCAAAACTGGGCATTGTTGGAACAAGCATGGTGGAGGATCAGGGCAGGTAAGTATAGCTTTTTATTTATTTTCATGCAAGCCGAAGCCACAATTTTTTAGAACTTGACACCCACTTTAATGAGATGAACGATTGCAGTGAAATGCAGTACAGTTTCTGTGACTGTGGCTTACTATGTAAGCGTATTGCACAGTACATGAAATCTCTTTATCTTCCCTTTACATTCATTACCTTTTTTGTACTACTTATGTGTTATGTTCTGACACAGTACAGAACTACAGAATAAGAGAAGATGTCCCAGAATTGTTATTTTATGGGGAATGCATTTACTAAAATAGGCATGTTACGAGATGTCATGGATTCTTAATAAAGAGTATTAATGATAATGACTATTGATGGCAGTTACTCCATTAGGCTGGGTTCACACTACGTATATTTCAGTCAGTATTGCAACCAAAATCAGGAGTGGATTAAAAACACAGAAAGGCTCTGTTCACACAATGTTGAAATTGAGTGGATGGCCACCATATAACAGTAAACAACTGCCATTATTTCAATACAACAGCCGTTGTTCTAAAATAACAGCAAATATTTGCCATTAAATGGCGGCCATCCACTCAATTTCAACATTGTGTGAACAGATCCTTTCTGTGTTTTCAATCCACTCCTGGTTTTGGTTGCAATACTGACTGAAATATACATATACTGACTGAAATATACATAGTGTGAACCCAGCCTTACCACAGGAACATTGGAAAGCTGAGTGGAAAAACAAGTGCAAGCTTTTAATGTAGCTATATTGTTTACCACCCAGCTAACAGAATACAGCTTATATAAGAAGAGCTATACTTAGCGGTGATGTCTAGGGTGCACCCACACATATTAGGGGCTGTACAGGCGAGGATGAAAACCATGCCAACACGTGGCTTTATCACAAGTGAGTGTGGTAAATAACAGTTATACTTGCAATACTGAACACTAGTGATGAGCGAATAGTGAGATATTCGAATATTTGATATTTGTACGAATATCCCGCGAATATTCGAATGTTCGATCGAATATTCGATCCCATTAAAGTCTATGGGAACAAGTATTCGATTAGTGAAAAACATCTATTTGACCATTTGGAGGGTGAAACCGGAAGCTGGGGGATTTGAACGCTTATCGAATATTTATCAAATATTTGCGGGATATTTGTTCAAATATCGAAGATTCGAATATCTCACTATTCGATCGAATATCTATTCAATCGAACAGTATTCGCTCATCACTACTGAACACCCATTAACAATGCATTTGCTGTGAAATTGTTCGTGAACGTTTGGCTGCACTGTAACTGTATGTGTAGACTCACTCTAAGATTTACTGTTTAATAGTTTATACGCTACAGATTACATTACTCTAGATAGTCATTTACACATGCAGGTAACATTCCCTGTGATGTATACAGACATTAATAAATTGAATCTCTTTTAATGGTGGGGTACTAAAGCGGTTTTACCATAATAAAAGAGATTTTAATCAGCACTTGGGAGACAACTTTGTTTTCCATTGCCAGTCTCCTGTCGCCATGCAATATCATGATGTCATGTCGCTATGTCTGAATTGCAGTTTTATACCTTGCATTATTTTATTTGGTCATTTACGTTGGATGAATCACACAGTCATCAGACTCTCTAAGGATTATCTGTGTGCAGACAAACCTTGAATGGCCTTAGCCAGAGTCCTTAAAACATTGTTTGACTCATAGATTCTCAATGTGCACCTGTTAATATGAAGCCTCTACGAATCCCCAACAGCAGAATCAATTTGTTTTTATTGGCTGGAGTCCAGCACGCAGACATTCATTTTGTGAGTAGATTGGCTTACGACAGCAATAGTGACTGGCTTATTTGTCCGACGTACTAACATCTATATTGGGTATAATACTGCAGTCTATAGAAACTTTTCTTAATCTTCACAAAAAACACAAAAAGTAATTTACATTTGGGAATCCTGGTTCTTACAAGACACATTTACCTGCCTGTCTTGCTCCTTCTTGAATGGTAACATCACATAACCAGTAATTTCAGGGATTGAACATGGCAAGCGAAATATTCACTGCTGTTTCCTCAAACCAGACGGTTGTTAGGGGAGCCGGCGTCCCTACCTATCGGCTGGCTGGGATGCTGGAACCACTGGCTAATGTTGTTGCCACGGCTGGGGCTTTACCGCCCCCAGTCGAGTGGCTTGGGTGTATGCTATTGTAATCATGCTAACTGGCAGCTGAACCAGTTAGCATGTGCTGGAGTGCTGGATTACCAGTCCCCAATCATGTCCCTGGGGCTGGGACTCCCGCCTCCATAAAACCACTCCCCTGACTGTGATTCCCTGCCTGCGATAATCGTTCACTAGTGTATCTTGACCTAGCTTTTCCCTGCATAGTATTACTGGTATTCTGACTTTCTGGCTTGTGACTTTTGACTTCTCTTCTGGATTACATTTTTTGTACTGCACTGGACGGTTCTTGCTGACATAGGACTCCTGATCATTCTCTACTGTGTTTTTGTCTATCTTGTCTTTGTTCTGTGTTCACTCATACAGGATCAGAGACCTTCGACCAGTTGTCCACTGCTGTCTAGGGCTGTTGAGGCAAATAGGCAGGGACAGGGGGCTATACCTGCCCCTTGTTGTCCCCTATCCTGAATATATATATATATATATATATATATATATATATATATATATATATATATATATATATGTGCTCAAAAACACCACTGTGTTTTCTCTTTATAAATCATAACCAAAAACATCCAAATAACCCTGATTAAAGGTTTACATACCCCAGTTCTTATTATTGTGTATTGCCCCCTCTAGCATCAATGACAGCTTGAGATCTTTTGTGGTAGTTGTGGATGAGGCTCTTTATTTTCTCAGATGGTAAAGCTGCCCATACTTCTTGGCAAAAAGCCTCCAGTTCCTGGACTGTTCTGCAGGAACTGTGCTCTTCAGATCTCCCCAGAGTGGCTCAATGAGACTGAAATCAGGAGAGTGAGATGGCCACTCTAGAGCCTTCACTTTGATCTGATATCCAAGAAATTGATAATACCCTTTTCTAATAATAATGAATGAAGCAGGCTGGCAGGGGGTGGTCTGGATCTGTGTTCTGGGGGTGCTCCCACCCCTCCATCCGTGGTCTCAATAGTCTCACTGGACATTGGAGCACGTAGTTAACTGCACAGAAATGACGCAGAGGAAGAAGGTAAGAGACATACCTTCTTCCTCTGTGTCTTCTGTGCAATTAGGAGATATCAGCAGGTTACATTTGTCATTCGTCTAACCCGCTGATAGTTCCTCTTTAAATGGTCTTATAGTCTGTAAATATGAAAAAACTATGTATTCCATCTTGTCGGAAAAAGGCCTCTTTCTCCACTTATCAACATTTGATTAACTATAAAACTGTAAAGAGTCCATCCTAAGGGACGAGGTGGAATACCACTGGTAATACCACTAGTTTGAGTTATGTTATCCATACAAAACTATGGAGAGAAAGTGGGAGGAATTTGAAAAAGAATGTCACCCCCTTACTGCCTATAGAGCTAGGGGCACTGTGAATAGATATCAATAAAATAATTCAAAACATACCTTTATTGCATTTTTTTTAAATTATTTACATGAAAAAAATAAAATAAAATTGGTCTGTTAAAAGTGTCAAGGAGGTGGGGATATTTCCCCCCAATCCCTAGCACCAATAGACCTCACTGTGCTGTATTATTTGCCTGTTTGTGTGATGAACAACATGCACTTTACAACGGTCTAGGGAACACAGGCAACACGTTCTGAAAGCTTTTATTGCTATTAGAGTTGAGAGCAACTCGAGTATACTTGAGAATGATTATTCAGCATTTGAATGCCAGTGGCTGAAGACGTTGGATGCAGCCCTAGGGAGTCCTGGAAAACATGGATACAGTCATAGGCTATGTTTACACTACGTAAGTTCTGCATAAATCACGGCCGTTGTTACAACAGCCATGATTTCTCTGGGACTTACATAGTGCTGCAGGCTGAGGGAATCCCGGCCGGAGTGTATACACATAGTAAACACTCTGGCTGGGATTCCCAGCGGCGCCAAAGAAAACTGACGTGTCAGTTTTCTGTGGCCGCTATTCAGTAAATAGCGGCCACAGAAAAAACTGTCAATTCACACAACGGAGTGAGCGGCTCCGGCCGCACGCTCCATTGTGTGCTGTGGGGAGTTCTGACCGGCCAGTCTTATACAACATGTGACCATAGCCATAGGTTGTATCCATGTTTTCACAGACTCCCTAGGGCTGCATTCAACTTCTTTAAACACAGGCATTCAAATGCTGAATGATCATTCTCAAACATGCTTGAGTTGCACTCATCTCTAATTGCTACAGTATCTATCCAGTAGAGCCACAAGCTTGATAGGCGGTCAGGGGGTGAAAGATTCTCTTTAACTGCAAAGTGTAGCAATGGAAGTGGGAGATAAACTGGGACATGTGGCACATAAACATTATCTGGCTGACAGATCTAGTGTCATATCTTACCCCATGCTTGATTTATAGCTTATACTGCCCATTACTGTATTCTACTCCTGTTTATGAGAGGGCATTAGATGAAATAGAGGACCAAGGTTGTCTCCTCTGTGGGTCTGCTGTGTATTGGAAACATCATAGCAGCTTGTCTCTACACACTAGCTCAGGGACAACTAAAAATGCCACATACAACATAGGGTATATAGTAGCCAGAAATAGTTCCAGATATACACACACAGGACAGCTTATCTGGAAAAGTGTGTTGAAAGGATGGTGACCATTTCATACTAGAAGACCAACATTAGCGGATAGTCTTGTTTGATGTAAATGTGACTGCCTGCCTCAGCTTTCTTTCCATTCCTTCCTTGCATACAGTATGACAGGGTAGAGTGTTTTAGCGTGTGATTTCTTCTCGTAGTAGTATGAGAAGGAGGTGGGAATTCCTTTTAAGATGCTTTGAAATGTGCCGTCTTTATACTGGAGCATTAGCTACTGTTATTTCATTTATTTTAATTACAGTTTAAGTGAGTTCATGTAGTCTCAGTTCTCTTGACACATGTGAGATAGCCATACCACTGCCTACGGATCCCTTGAGAACAGAGAAGATTTTCATTGTGGGAACATGAGCTACGTATTAATTTCAAAGTGATACACATGTTTGGAATAAACTTGGCAAGAGCACTCCAGGGAGAATTTTGTGTTTTGGGATGTAATGAAAATAGCTATTTCTACTATTGTCTGTAAACAAACTATGGGATTACTGGAAATTAAAACTCATTATATTCAACAATGGTTTTTTTTTTTTTAACAACTAAATGCTAGGATTTAAAAGAGAAAAAAAAAATACAAAAACTTTTCATCCTAAGAGGCTTCTTCAGTATAAGAAAAAGAAAAAGTGCTTCATTTCTACAAATGGTCCTATTTAGGTCTATGGGCTTTATTTAGCATTGCAGTTCACCATTCACCTAATCTTATGATTAAAAAGGATATCTGGAGAGCAGGAAAAGTCCTGTCCTCCACTTCCTCCTTCTGTGCTGATACTTTCGCAGACAAGAGGGCAGAGAGAGCATGTTGCAGGCAGTGATCAATAGGTGCCCGACATAACTGAAGTCACTGACATAGGGCAGCTATTAGACATTGCACGCGGGCGTGATTTCACCAACATGCAATGCCTGCAGCACCTGCAAAATGCTCCGGCTTCCATCTCGTCTGCAAAAGTATCAGGAGGGACAGGCAGATGGAAGAAATCGATAGCCAGAAAGGAGAAAAGGTAGGACTTTTTCTGCTCTCTAAATATATCCCCTTTAACACAGTTACTGTATTTCAGAATCAATGCCATACTTACCAGTGGGTTGGTGGCATTGCATGTTGGTAGCTTCATCAACATGCAATGCCTGCAGTATCTGCAGCATGCTCCCACTTCTCTCTCGTCTGTATAAGTATCAGCACGGACAGACAGATGGAGGAAGTGGAGAGACAGAGAGGAGAAAAAGTAGGACCTTTCCTGCACTCCAGATATGCCCTTTAACATAGTTACTGTATTTCAGAACCAATGCCATACTTACCAGTGGGTTGATGGGTTGGTGGCATTGCATGTTGGTAACTTAACCAACATGCAATGCCTGCAGTGTCTGCAGCATGCTCCCACTTCTCTCTCGTCCATAGAAGTATCAGCATGGACAGGCAGATAGAGGAAGTGGAGAGACAGAGAGGAGAAAAAGTAGGACCTTTCCTGCTCTCTAGATATGCCTTTAACATAGTTACTGTATTTCAGGACCAATGCCATACTTACCAGTGGGTTGATGGGTTGGTGGCATTGCATGTTGGTAACTTCACCAACATGCAATGCCTGCAGTGTCTGCAGCATGCTTCCACTTCTCTCTCGTCCATTGAAGTATCAGCATGGACAGGCAGATAGAGGAAGTGGAGAGACAGAGAGGAGAAAAAGTAGGACCTTTCCTGCTCTCTAGATATGCCCTTTAACATAGTTACTGTATTTCAGGACCAATGCCATACTTACCAGTGGGTTGATGGGTTGGTGGCATTGCATGTTGGTAACTTCATCAACATGCAATGCCTGCAGTGTCTGCAGCATGCTTCCACTTCTCTCTCGTCCATAGAAGTATCAGCATGGACAGGCAGATAGAGGAAGTGGAGAGACAGAGAGGAGAAAAAGTAGGACCTTTCCTGCTCTCTAGATATGCCCTTTAACATAGTTACTGTATTTCAGGACCAATGCCATACTTACCAGTGGGTTGATGGGTTGGTGGCATTGCATGTTGGTAACTTCACCAACATGCAATGCCTGCAGTGTCTGCAGCATGCTCCCAATTTTCTCTCGTCCATTGAAGTATCAGCATGGACAGGCAGATAGAGGAAGTGGAGAGACAGAGAGGAGAAAAAGTAGGACCTTTCCTGCTCTCTAGATATGCCCTTTAACATAGTTACTGTATTTCAGGACCAATGCCATACTTACCAGTGGGTTGATGGGTTGGTGGCATTGCATGTTGGTAACTTCACCAACATGCAATGCCTGCAGTGTCTGCAGCATGCTTCCACTTCTCTCTCGTCCATTGAAGTATCAGCATGGACAGGCAGATAGAGGAAGTGGAGAGACAGAGAGGAGAAAAAGTAGGACCTTTCCTGCTCTCTAGATATGCCCTTTAACATAGTTACTGTATTTCAGGACCAATGCCATACTTACCAGTGGGTTGATGGGTTGGTGGCATTGCATGTTGGTAACTTCATCAACATGCAATGCCTGCAGTGTCTGCAGCATGCTTCCACTTCTCTCTCGTCCATTGAAGTATCAGCATGGACAGGCAGATAGAGGAAGTGGAGAGACAGAGAGGAGAAAAAGTAGGACCTTTCCTGCTCTCTAGATATGCCCTTTAACATAGTTACTGTATTTCAGGACCAATGCCATACTACTCAATAGTTTGTGTTTGGTATTGATGTTCAGTCTTAACTGTAATGCCTGGAGTGAAGCTCAGGTGAATACTGCATAGTCATCCACATCATTTTCACTGTGATTTTTACCTTGCACAAAATTTTGTCTACTACACAGAAGATTCTTTGACTTACCTAGATTTATCTAGTCAAAATTTTAGGACAGATTTCGATTTTATATAACAGAAAGCGAACACTAACATGATGCATTCAATGGGATTATCTGGCTCTGCCTTGTTAATCACTAGTGATAGAAAATAAAAATATAAAGGTTCCAGAAAAGAACCGAAACATTAAGATGTTACAGCTACAAATGAAATCTTATATGTTTCATGGAGATTAGGTATGAAAATCATTTTAAGGCATATTGAAAATGTTACATGTAAATTGCACACAGTATCCACTACGTGTATTTACCATCAGACAACACATTGCATTGAATTGTATATGTGCCCTTTACAGCAAAAGGTTATCTGTTATTCCAGCATATAACTCGCAGTTAATGAGTTTAATTAGAATATAATCTGTTTCTCGGTTGCTGTGATTGACACATCTTATGTTCTATGGACCGAATGAGTTTTTATAAGACATTTTTATCATAGCAGTATATCATCTACAACAAACCATGGCAGATAAAACTAAAACAAAAAGGGATAGATCCTAAAAAAATGACTAAATGCACATCATTTTGTAGGTACCAGCTGTGTTTCAGACGTCATTTTAACACCAAAAGTGGCCATCTATTGATAGTGACGGCCACAAATGATGTCCATAGTCATTATTTATGCCTATCATTATCAACAGACGGCCGTCTTTCAGCGCTACAATGACGTCTGCCCGGAAAGAACATAGCCATAAAGTAAGAAGAGAAGATCTTTGAATTTCATTAAATGGTAAAATGTCAATTCACGTTCAGTTCAGTTTTGCATCCATAATAATTAGAGATGTAAACTTAAAGGAGAAGTCCAGCCAAAATGAAAAATTCAGGGCCGGCAGTAGATTGTGGGTTCATAATAAAGATTCTATACTTACCCTCTCTGCTCCCACAGCGTTGCATCACAAGCTCAGTGACCACCCCTGGGCCCCAGTTTCTTCCAGGTTCCGGCATTGTCACGAACCAGCGGGAACAGCCCCAGTCAGTGATGCAGCGGTGTCCCTCCCAAGTCACTGACTGGCTAAGCTGGGTCATTACCTAGCAGGAGCTGTGGGAAGCCTGACGGGACACATGAGTGATGAAGCAGCACTGCGGGGTATGGTGACAGGTAAGTATATTTTCTTTATTCTGTTGCCGCATCCCCCTGCTGGCCCTGGACTTTTCATTTTAGTTGGACTTTTTCTTTCAGGTATTTCTTCTGGGGCTGTTTGCGCCTCAAAAAAGATTGTGTAATAACATTAGCTGTAACAACAAATAATGACATAAATACATACGATTATGTGAAGAACTGTTTTAAAAAAATATAAGACAACTAAAAAAGGGTTTTAAATTCTAGGAAAACAAATGTAAAGCACCTCCCATGAGCTGGTGTAAATCCATGGGGGATCTCCAATTCTCACCAATCTAAGCCAGGGTACCAGTACCTGCAGGATGAGTAGTCAGTGTTTTTCAGTAACATGCTTGATATCTTGTAGTGTGCGTAGTATAACTAACCAAGGTGAGCGCTTTTACTTGGATCATTATTTTCTAAACAGCACATTGGTTTGTGCCTTTTTCTCAGCTTTTTCACAGTTTTCTGACTATCCGTTGACATAAAACTCTCATACAAGACTCGGCATCAAACTAGCGGTTAAGTTATATAGTATGTTTGTTCTGTGGTTTAAGTTCAATGTACCTGGTTAAATTTCTTACATAATGAACATAACGTAACCTTCCAATAATATTCACTCTGGACCATAGTGTAATGGTACTGTAGAAGAATTAGTACTGCAGTATTGTGTCTAGCGGAGTTCACATAAAGATAATGCTACTAAAATAAAGTTTTTATGTCTCCTGTGCTGTTGAATTTATTTATGTTACGTTTAGGCAGTGAGTTATCTTCATTTGCTCTCCTTACGCTTGTCACACGTCCGACCCTGCTGCTTTGACAGATAAAACACTCCTTAAAAATGTTTCATTGACAGGTTTATTTGGTGTTAGTGGTTACAGGAGAGGGAAACCTGAATTAAATACATATTGTATATTTGCATCTGTCCTGTGAATCCTTCCCATTATATCCATTACATATACATAAATAGACAAGCACAATCTATCTATCTATCTATCTGTATATATTTGTTACTAATATACAGTAGATGTCGGCTCATTACCCAGGGCAGAGATTTGGGCCACTGGTTGACTGTGGGAACCTGAGCAATTTTTGCTGACTGAGCAGAACTCTTGACAGATGGATGATACAGAACTTTGTACAGTAAGATCTCTGGGGTTACATGATCCTTGTCAGCTGTGTATACTTCTCTCAATGGATTAGATGTTACTTGGCCAAGATGAAGCTTTCCATCCTGCATCTCTAAATAGAATCTTCTACGTCTCTTTACTTTTTCTGGACCCCCGCAGTTGGGTCATTTTAGCTCCAGTAACATGTTTACTTATAGGAAAGTAACACTGCAATCCTTATGGTGGCTATTCATCATCTCTGAGACCAATATAGAATTTTTTAGATGTGAAGCCAGCTTCTTCAGGAGTCTACCTTGTAATTGTGCTTACGAAGGCATTCAGTGATGAAAGTCCAGCATGCATGTAAGGGGCTAGCACCCCAATGGCATGTCATAGACACTTGTTATAGGAACAAGGAGTATTTTTTATTTCTTCTCACAGAAAGGCATGCCAAAGCTCAGTGATGACAGTCACAATGGTACACAAGGTTAATGGTTACATTCACACATAGTGTGAACAGTAGAATAGTTGTAGAGTGTCCAGCTGTCTATTGCTGGGGACCAGAGGATTGTGCACCATACTACAAATTCCCCTGGGAGTAAGGTTACACCTAAGATGTCTGATGGCCAAACCTTCTGTATTAGTGTGGGACAAAAGGAAACTATCTCCTATCACAGCTTGGCCCACTGAACCTTATTTTGAAATCGCTAGGCCATAACCTTTTTATTGAATTTCTCCTGCCCAACTATGGCTATGTGAATGCAGTATGTACACTACCTGTAGAGTTTTGTCTGATCCATTTATGCGCTACATATTATATTTTGTCTAGCTGCTACCTATTTAAAGGGCTGTCAGAGAAGCAGAGGATGCCTGAAGCCTTCTGCTCCCTAGTGCACAATTCTGGTAATTATCTTTTTTGGAAATAGGCCTTCCGAGACATGAAAGGGGTGGAGGCATACCCTGTTTACTGCATACAGGTGAAATCATGCCCACCCACAATGTCCAACCAATAGCTGCATGACGTTGTCACAAGAGTCTGTAATAACACAAAAAATTTGAACAGTTTTTCTTTTGTCAGTACTACAATGTATTTTGACCAAACCAGTCCTCAGTACACTGTTAAACTTGCTTGGATGAACAAAGCTTCAGATTTTTTTATTTTTTATTTTAAAGGTTTGCTGTGAATCAGCCAGGGGCTTGATTAGGATTTGACGGCTAATTTAGATTTGTCCTTAAGGCCCTATTACACCAAGCGACTATCGGCCATATTTGGCTCCGGCGCATCATTGTTTGGTGTAATAGCTCATGTTCAAAGGCAATGACAAGCCGACATACACAATGTTGGTTGATTATTATCTTTGAACATGTTAAAAAAGAACGACAATGATAGTGACGGTCTGTGGGCTGTTGCAATAGAAGTGGCGGCAGCAGACCGCCGCTATCTTCTATGGATCAACCGGATAATCCAAAGATGAAGGGAGCAAAGAGCAAGCAAGTGCTGACGTGACAGGTTGGCGCTTGCTTACTCCTTAATATTATGTTGTGTAATAGGACCCTTACACCTGCCAGGGCTGGTGCAGTGTATCCAGCCCAGTAATTTTAAAGTGACTGTACCACCAGGCCCAGGCTGAAACACTGGAGGCGGGCCAACCCACCCTTAGTGGGAGGAAACCCTAGCCCCTCTATGATAGGGTTCCATTGATTGTAATGGAGTCACATCATGGAGGGGCTGGGGTTTCAGCCTGGGCCTGGTGAGTTAATATCTCACACAGCAGAATCTCAGACTCCACAAAGCCTAAACTGAAAATACAGCCATATTTGTGCCTTGAAAAGCAGTGTAAACCTACCCCAAGGCTTTAATCACTTGCTGCCTTTGATTTAACCCATAATATGTTTCATGGTGGTTGACTAGGCCCAGACCTCCAGTTACATTTCAGCAGGTCTCTCTACTACTCATACATCCTACTGCTTACACGCTTAGTCAGGCAACAAACACTCACATGACTGGACACACTTCAGCTTCACTTACAGATGTGGCAGGGCAACACTTTTGCTGTTGCAGCATCCAAGTCAGCACAACACACCAAAACAATGAACCCCCTCCCACCACGCACCACCCTTAAGAGACCCCTCTTACTTCTTTAAGATGGATTTGTTAAATACACTTCCACCGAAAATGGCTACATCAAGACAATATCTGCCAGATCCTATTCTACACACTTATGTGGTGCCCCAAAGTCTGTAGGGTACAAAAGCATCAAACTATACAATACAGTTACTTACACTAACATTAATAATCAATACTCTTTCAATACAAACATAATAGTAGTTTTTAGAAGTGGGAAAAGTATGGAATGCTTACGGTTCACTATTAGTACAAGCATCTCCATCAGGCTGATCACAGTCTATTCAATTGAGTCTATTTCTACTGTCTTATTTAAGTCCCATTGTCTGGATTAACAAGGCTCAGCTGCTGATTGCTGTCCATTAATGGCTATTCTTCTCCATAGCATGACGACCACACAGTCATTTGTAATGTCAAGAGCAGTTGTCATAACACCACTCACGTTATGGGTCAGTGACGCTTTCATGAAAAAAATATCTTCCTCCTCCGTTTTACTTAGAAGTTAAGTACCAGGCACTATGAGGGAAACAAAGGCAGCTGGGAACTATTGTTTTTCAATTGTCAATGACAACTGCAAATGGAGAAGTTATTGTGATGCCCTGCTGAGATTAAGGACATATGAATCACAGTATTCTATTAAAGGCTGATAAAACATCATAGTTAAAATATAGAAATATTCTTCACATGAAACAGTGTTCATCCTTGTTCAATTTGCACATGTAAAAGATTGTAAGCCCTCGCGGGCAGGGTCCTCTTCCCCATGTATCAGTCTGCCATCTGCCTTCATGTAATATATTTTGATCTTGTAATGTTCTCGTTAGTTACCCCTGTCGCCTGTATAGCGCTCTGGAATTAAGTGCGCTCTATAAATAAATAAATAAATAGATAAATAATAATAATAATAATAATAATAATAATAATAATAATAGAGGGTTAAGAGGAAAGTAAGGCTGAGAAGCAGTTTGCCATGCTGTGTAAAAACTGTCGGACTCATTGGAGTGCCTAAAATGCCTTCTTTAAAGTAAGTGTGACAAAGTAGTTACACTTCACTACACTTATGACCATTCATATGATGTATTGTTAGGCACACACACACCATAAAAATGACGGATGTTTTTATTGGATGGAAAATAGCTTAAGTCTGTGTTCTCACCATGGGATCAAGCCAGTCGTCTTGAAATATTATTCCTAATAGTGATCATGATCACAAGACACCCACCTTTCCTTGCTATGTTATAGCCTAAGGCCGGGTTTACACAATTTATTTTTTTAATTACTAACGGCTGTTGTTGCAGATCGCAACAGCGGCCGCTATTTATTGAAAAAATACATTGCATTGTTTTCTATGAAATCCCGGCCACAGTGTATGCACTATGTATACACTTTGGCTGGGATTCCATGCGGCCACACACAAAATTGACAGTGCAGACAATGTAAAGTCTGGTTCCGGACGCACTTTACATTGTCTGAAATGGCTAATTGGAAAGCGGGCAAACATGTATGCACACGCATTGAAATTGTAAAGTAATTAAGTTCATTCAGCCGGTACTGCAGTACCAACCAGGTTAAACTTCACAGAGAGCCGTGTCACAGAACGGACGCTGTCATACAGTGTGTGAACTTAGCCTTAGGCTATGTTCACACAACGTGAGAGACCGGGCGTTCCATGACCCTGGACGGGTCACGGAATGGCTGGTCTCTGCACGGATCATCCCAACGGTACAGCAGTACCGGCCGGATGATCTTTTGGCCGCAGGGTTTTGATGCGGGCATCAGAACCTCCCTTAGCACACAGTGAACTGCGGCCGCAGAAAACTGACATGTCAGTTATTTGCAGCACCGCACGGGATCTCGGCCGGAGTGTATATGATGTGTATACACTCCGGCCGGGATCCCATTGAAGCAGAGGCAGTGTTCAACTCCACAGAAAGTTTGGTTGTTGTTGCTGATGGCAACACAACGTATAGAGACTGGCCGTTTCATAACTGCAGTACCGGACGGATGATCTTTTGGCCGCAGGGTCCTGATGCGGGCGCATCAGCGCGCGCTCGCATCAAAACCTCCCATAGCACACAGTGAAGCTTGCGGCCGAAGCTGCTCGCTTCACTGTGTGAACTGACAGGGTTTTCTATGGCCACAATTCACTGAATTGCGGCGGCAGAAAACTCACATGTCAGTTGTTTGCAGGATCCCGGCCAGAGCGTATACGATGTGTGTACGGCCAGGCTGGTATACGATAGTAGCAGAGGCAATGTGCACACATATGTAAAGTACGGTCGTTGTTGCCGATGGCAACAACGGATGTACTTTTACGTAGTGTGAACATAGACTTAAATTGCAATCTCTTTAATAGTAAAGTATGGTGTTCAAACAAAATACAATAAATAAAAAGCCCATATGCCATTTTCGGCTTTTTACCCACAGCACATCACACATTGCAGTAAATCAGTTATGAAGGTAAACCTAAGCTGACTATGTAGAAGTCATTAAAATTAATGGAAATCATGCCTGTCCATGCAACAATATGATAGTATCTCATTTTGCCAATGTATCCGTGCCATTTTGTCAAGCTAGAAGATAGATATAGATCGATAGATATATAGATACATATATATATATAAATTTATTTTATTTTATTATTTTTTTTAACCCTGCCTTGAGTTTCAGTATTTTAAAACAAAAGTACCTTTGGTGGCATATTTATTTATATATTTTTTTAAATAAACAACATGCATTTTTGTCTGCCATTTTTCAAGTTCTGTAGTAAAGCCTATAAGAAAAAAAAATACATGAAACAGACAGAGAACATGCTGCCAAATAAAAATAAGCCACAAAAGCCAAAGTACTGCAAAAATGGTTTGTATGTAGTGCATTTAATATTTCACTGTTGACTTAAACATAACATCTGGCTGCAGAAATAAAATGCTAAAAAAAGCTGTTTACCGAGCTACCAAATGGTGTTTGTAAAAGCCGCCTGTTTGTGTCCTCTGTCAGTCCAAAGGGGCTATGTTTCTACTTTATCTCCTGAAAAAGCTGCTGAGTTTCCTAAAATCCTCAAGGGTTAAACTGCCGGCATACTGGAGTAAACATCTGCGTGAGCAAAATGTAAAGTGAATATTGAATATGAAATTGATTACTAGAAGTTATTGAAGAAAAAAACATAAGCCGCTTCTTTCTTAGGAAATGCTAAGAAAGAAAAGCTACACGTCCCAGAAGGTCAATGTAATGTGTCTATTTTCTTCTCATAACAGAACTCGTGCGAAAAAGATGTAACCCTGAATATCCTGAGTGTATTAAGTGAATTGCTGTCTGCTGGTAAGTGACCACACTGCATTAGTGTTTTATTGCAGCTGATGTTCTTAGAAATGATAGGGCTGTAAGAACACATTACTCCCAATATGAAGCGACTACGCCCGCCATACTATGGATAATGATTTCAATAGATTGGGCTTTCTTTCAACCTAAACAAAAATAGCTTCCCATAGCGCCTGAACCAGACTCGTGCAGTTGCTTAGAGAGGGTTATTATTAACCATCTATCGTTTTCAAGCATGCGGCAGTATGAATACTTACGGTATAGATTATTTTTCCTAGATCTTTTATAGGGTCTGTTGGTTAGTTCACCTATAGTATGTATAGTTGTTTGTTCAGGTATTTATTTAGTAAAAACTATTTATACCTTGTGTAGAATTTTAAAAGGATTAAACTAGGAACTACTGTAACTATAGGAATATCCAAGTCCATACACTGGTCACCTTGATTTTGTTTTATTGACTTAAGGTGTGCATGATGGTGTATAGGCCTCCTTTACCTGAGCACCACAAGGTGCTTGGTCGAGCATCGAGCACTATGCTTGACCGAGCTTGCTCGCTCAACACCAGCCCGTACAATAAAAGACATAATAATTTTTCTTTATATAACGCAGACAGATTTTGCAGTACTTTGCAATTCTGGGGGTACAAATATAGACAAAAATCTGATATTACAGAGATATACGTATAATTATCAGCCATACATGAGGAGTGAGGGCTCTGCTCGCATGCATGAGCTTGCAGACATAATGACTAAGATGCAGAAAGTGACCATTAAGGTAATGAATGATTCTCATCATAATGACTAATGAAATATGATGTCAATTTGATGACATTCTCACAACAGTTATGAAGTCATAGGGCATGTGATTCAAATCGATGATGTCACTCCTTATTTAACCTTAAAGGGCATGCTTAGGCATGGGAAACATTTGATGTAATACTGTAATACTAGAAAATAATAAAGATGTTATTCTCACATTTCCCCTGCTAACCACAGCCACTTCCGAGATGACTTGTCTCAGTGGCATTGGCAGTCCCCTGAGCCAATCACTGACTGAGACGGGACAGCGCCATGGCCAGTGATTGGCTAAGTGGGCTGTCACTGCCGAGATGATTTTGTCTCGAAAGTAGTGGCAGCTGTGGTCAGCGGGGGACCCAGAGATGCCACAGGTGGACACCATGAGTGTGGAGAGGTATTATTTTCTATATATCAAAAGTTTCCAAAAGCTAGAGTACCCCTTTAAGGTTAAAAAAGGACTGACATCATCAGTCTGAATCACATCCCCTATGACTTCATAACTGTTGTGAGAATGTCTTTAAAGTGACATCATATTTCACTGGTAACCATTATGATGATCATTCATTAATGGTCACCTTCTGCATCTTTAGTAATTCTGTCTTTGTTCTAGTGTTGAGAGAGCATGCTTATATGCCATACACCTTCAATAACTGATGACCGAACGATCGTCTGCCAGGCGTCAGTCATATCTCCCGTCTGCCTCTTAAAGGGATGTTTAAAGCGACTCTGTACCCACAATCTGACCCCCCCAAACTGCTTGTACCTTCAGATAGCTGCTTTTAATCCAAGATCTGTACTGCGGTCTGTACGGCAGGTAATGCAGTTATTGTCCTAAAAAAATACTTTAAAACTTGAATCCCCTTGCCAAACGGGAGTATCTGAGCCCTAACTTTGCACCACCCCTCCGTCCCTCCTCCCCACCCTCCTCATCATTGAGAATGCTCCAGGCAGATTGCCTCCTATTCCCCACCTGTTTAGCTCGGCACATGGGCTGGAACATTAAGGACCTGTGCAGTGTTCAGCATGTAGAAAATGTTCCAGTGGCATTCCTAATGATGAAGAGAGTGGGGAGGAGGGACAGAGGGGTGGTGCAAAGTTAGGGCACAGATACTCCCGTTTGGCACAGGCTTCAAATTTAAATGTATTTATTTTATGACAATAACTGCATCACCTGCCGAACGGACCGCAGGACAGATCTTGGATTAAAAGCAGCTATGCCGAAGGTACAAGTCAGATTTGGGGGGGGGGGGGGGGCAGATTGTGGGTGCAGAGTCACTTTAAACGAAATATTAAAAAATTTTAATGAAAAAAATGTTTCTGCATACCACCGTAGTTCTAATGTATCTTGCTTAATCCTGTAAAAAAATTTTGTTCTATGTTTTGAATATTTTGCTTAAACATGATATAGGTTAACCAGGCACCCTCTGCTCTGCCGAGCAGGAAGCACCTGGTTAAATGCTCAAGTCTTCCATTGATTTCAATGGGGCTTGTTAAGCTCCTATTACATGGGACGATTTAGAGGAGCTCCTCGTTCCCCGCTCACTGTCGGCACTATTACATGTGCTGGCAGTGAGCGAGTAAGAGCCAGGGGGTTCGCGGTGAGCTGCGGGGGGGAGGGCTGCCTGTTTGATT
This sequence comes from Dendropsophus ebraccatus, assembly GCF_027789765.1. NCBI lineage: Eukaryota > Metazoa > Chordata > Amphibia > Anura > Hylidae > Dendropsophus > Dendropsophus ebraccatus. The sequence continues at coordinate 174,435,494 of NC_091454.1, read as the reverse complement.
GCTGGATAGTCTAGTCATTGAATGATTAATAAAACATAAAATGAATAGCCCCTAGAGGGTATCCACTATTTTCCTTCTTGCCCTCTATGCCCTCTGACCATAACCTTTTGTAATGGCCTGATCCCATTTTATCTTGCCACTAAACATGTTAAAAATAAAAATGTAAATTAAACAATAATTGTGATGACTCACATTGAGTTTGGGATGTAATTATTTTACTTTTCTCATTTTTCCAGGAACTCACCGCAGGATTCATTACATGATATCCAAGGGTGGTAGTGAAGCCCTTCTCCAAACTCTGGTAAATTTTTCAAGATCAGAATACCTTGACTATGGTCTCATATTACCCCTGCTTCGTTTGATGGTCAAGGTAGGCCAGAGAGGTAGTGTATCTGTGGGATTCTTCATATTTATAATTCATCTCTTAAATACTTTTTTTTATTAAATTAAACCAATTTTACATGACACTAAAGTTTAAGAAAGTGCTGAAGAGCTGAACTGATACCAAGGTGTAAAGGTGGCCATTCACTTTCAGTAACTGTCAGCCGAATGATCAACGAATGATCGACCGACAGCTATCTATCAATGCTTTGTCACATACATGAATAGTTAGCATGGGCAAAAAATGTGTTCTCTATGGGCAGTGGCAAACCGCAGACAGCTCAGGTGCTGGCTTATCCCTCTGAGAATAATAGGGTTAAGCATTAAAGATAGTGTCATGGTTGACCTTCTACAGTCCCCATACACATTATATTTTTTTCCAAACCTGCCAGCGGCAAAGTGTTTGCCTGACTGCAGTATAAAGTGTATGGACACCTTTCCAACAACCGCCATTAAATCAAGTAAGTTTGTTTCAAAGTTGACTTTACCAGGGCAGATTGATGTGATATCAGCAGGGAAAAATCATAGTTCTATGTGTCACCCTGTCATTGTATTTTAAAGGGGCAGTTCACACAAAATGTCTTTCTTTTAAATCAACTGGTGCCAGAAAGTGCCAGAGATTTTTAATTTACTTTTATTAAAAAATGTCAAGGCTTCCAGTACTTATCAGCTGGTTTATGTCCTTCAGGAAGGGGTATATTCTCTCCGGTCTGACACAGTGCTCTCTGTTGCTGCCTCTGTCAATGTCAGAAACTGTCCAGAGTAGTAGCAAATCTCCATAGAAAACCTCTCCTGTTCTCCAGACTAGAAAGAATACACCACTTCCTGTAGGATACACAGCAGCAGATTTTTTAAAAGACGTAAATTACAAATTTCTGGAACTTTCTGGCACCAGTTGATTTGAAAGAACTTTTTATTTTTTGTAAACTACCCCTTTGAAATACACTGACATGGTTGCAAATAGAACTATGTTTTTTCCCTCCTGGCAACCAGATCAATCTTTTCGGTGAACTAGTCCTTTAATCGATCTGCAGAGTTTTTAATACCTTTAATGTTAGTAAAGCATAGCTTCCATGAAAATCTTTCTCATCTTTATTTCTCTTCAATCATATAGTACCAACCCATTCGGTAGCACTTTACATAGATTTGTCAACTTTATCCTAAGATCTTTTTCTTATAATAGCAAAATAGATACAAACCATATATTATACACTCACCGGCCACTTTATTAGGTACACCTGTCCAACTGCACGTTACCACTTAATTTCTAATCAGCCAATCACATGGCGGCAACTTACATTTAGGCATGTAGACATGGTCAAGACAATCTCCTGCAGTTCAAACCGAGCATCAGTATGGGGAAGAAAGGTGATTTGAGTGCCTTTGAACGTGGCATGGTTGTTGGTGCCAGAAGGGCTGGTCTGAGTATTTCAGAAACTGCTGATCTACTGGGAGTTTCACGCACAACCATCTCTAGGGTTTACAGAGAATGGTCCGAAAAAGAAAAAACATCCAGTGAGCGGCAGTTCTGTGGGCGGAAATGCCTTGTTGATGCCAGAGGTCAGAGGAGAATGGGCAGACTGGTTTGAGCTGATAGAAAGGCAACAGTGACTCAAATAGCCAACCGTTACAACCAAGGTAGGCAGAAGAGCATCTCTGAACGCACAGTACGTCGCACTTTGAGGCAGATGGGCTACAGCAGCAGAAGACCACATCGGGTGCCACTCCTTTCAGCTAAGAACAGGAAACTGAGGCTGCAATTTGCACAAGCTCATCGAAATTGGACAGTAGAAGATTGGAAAAAGGTTGCCTGGTCTGACGAGTCTCGATTTCTGCTGCGACATTCGGATGGTAGGGTCAGAATTTGGCGTCAAAAACATGAAAGCATGGATCCTTCCTGCCTTGTATCAACGGTTCAGGCTGGTGGTGGTGGTGTCATGGTGTGGGGAATATTTTCTTGCCACTCTTTGGGCCCCTTGGTACCAATTGAGCATCGTTGCAACGCCACAGCCTACCTGAGTATTGTTGCTGACCATGTCCATCCCTTTATGACCACAATGTACCCAGCATCTGATGGCTACTTTCAGCAGGATAATGCGCCATGTCATAAAGCTAGAATCATCTCAGACTGGTTTCTTGAACATGTCAATGAGTTCACTGTACTCAAATGGCCTCCACAGTCACCAGATCTCAATCCAGTAGATCATCTTTGGGATGTGGTGGAACGGGAGATTCGCATCATGGATGTGCAGCCGACAAATCTGCGGCAACTGTGTGATGCCATCATGTCAATATGGACCAAAATCTCTGAGGAATGCTTCCAGCACCTTGTTGTATCTATGCCACGAAGAATTGAGGCAGTTCTGAAGGCAAAAGGGGGTCCAACCCGTTACTAGCATGGTGTACCTAATAAAGTGGCCGGTGAGTGTATATAAGATATATAATTTATTGTCATGACCACAACTGCTTGTCAAATGCAACTATTTATTATTGCTATGCTCTGTTTTTATGTTGTACAAATCCAAAATATTTTACTGAGCGCTACAGTTTTAGGCCGGGTTCACACATAGTATATTTCAGTCAGTATTTGGTCAGAATTTTGCAACCTCAACCAGGAGTGGATTAAAAACACAGAAAGGCTATGTTCACATATGGGTAAATTAGAGTGGATGGCCGCCATATAACGGTCAATAACTGCCATTATTTCAATGCAACAGCCGTTGTTTTAAAATAACAGCAAATATTTGCCATTATATGACGGCCATCCACTCAATTTCAACAGTGTGTGAACAGAGCCTTTCTGTGTTTTTAATCCACTCCTGATTGAGGTTTCAAAATACTGACTAAATACTGACTGAAATATACTGTGTGTGAACCTTATACAGTTATAATAAACATAATACACACACATATGGAATTCCAGGCCTGACCGTGAGTCTGATGACGCCTGTCAGTTCAGGTCATCAGAAGAGAGAACAGTGATAGCCATGTCCCCTTAATCCAGACAAAGCTCTGTATATACAGTCATGCCTCCGCTTGGTATGGCAGCTCAGTCTCTTTCACTTGAATGGGAATCTGCATTAAAATTCTCTCCCTAAATACAGATTTTACATACATATTGTCTATTGACATGGCATATGTTAACATGGATTTATGTATGTATTCTGCTTATATAGAAGAGTCTATAAAAACAAACAGTAAAGATTGACATGCTAGAAATGTTATTTTTACCCTTTGCATTTAACAATGTCGGCCCCATGCTTATGTCAAGAAGACAAGTGTATGACAGCAGCTAGCAATATAAAGGCTAATGGCTAATGGCAGAGATATTGGCATCACATGATAATAAGATAAAGGTTGTGTAAGGCGTTTTTCTACCCTATTTTAGATGGAAACTTTGGAGAAAAAGCGCAGAAGCTTGAAGCTACCGATGTTACCCTCAGTCTGATAAGAAGAAATCTGACAAAGCCAGATAACGTTACCCCCTGTCTTTACGCCATTCAAGTGTATGCTGCCAATGGTATGTATGTCTCTGTAGGTCCTTTAAATATGACCTTTTGTGATGAAAACAGTGCAACTATTAGATCATAGTGATAATGGATAGTGCTGGGCCATTCCATCCAAACGGAACCTTTCGTAACACCTGTAACACCTAGTTAAACATTTTTTTTAACATTAATATTAAAAAAAATGCAATTAACCACAAAAGTTATAAATATGCATTAAGGCGGGGTTCACACTACGTATATTTCAGTCAGTATTGTGGTCCTTATAGCAACCAAAACCAGGAGTGGATTAAAAACACAGAAAGGCTATGTTCACATAATGTTGAAACTGAGTGGATGGCCGCCATATAACTGTAAATAACGTCCATTATTTCAATATAACAGCCGTTGTTTTAAGATAACAGCAAATATTTGCCATTAAATTACGGCCATCCACTTAATTACAACATTATGTGAACAGAGCCTTTCTGTGCTTTCAATCCACTCCTGGTTTTGGTTGCTATGAGGACCTGACATGAGGACCAAATACTGCCTGAAATATACTGTGTGTGAACCCAGCCTAAGACTGTTAATGTATATTTATAACTTTAGTGTTTAAATTGCAGTTTTACTAGGTTTAACTAGATGTTACGGGTGTTATGAAAGGTTCAGTTTGGATGGAATGGCCCTGCACTATTACCTGTAGACTACATACTGTACATTGGTGTGGTGGGTCTATATTAAAGGGGTTATCCAGCCCTACAGAAACATGGCAACTTTGTTCCAGAGACAACACCACTCTTGTTTCCAATTCAGGTGCAGTTTGCAATTAAGCTCCATTTACTTCAATGAAACTGAGTAACAGAGCCCCACCCAAACTGTAGACAAGAGTAGTGCTGTCTCTGGAAGAAAGTGGCCATGTTTCTGTAGCCCTGGATAACCCCTTTAATTCCAAAATGTTAAAAAGAAAAGAAAAATGAAGCCAGAGCTCCATGGTGTAATACTGTTTGTTTAAGCAGCAGTAATAATAGTAAAGGTTAATGTTCCAGTTAAGCAGTCAGAGGCCAATTTCCAAATCCCCTTCTCACTGTATACTGGAGCTGGTGAAATGGTATCTTAATTTCAAGATAAAACATGAGTTAAACGAGCATTTGTTCTTCTACTGTTTTGCACACCGTTTCTATAGGAACTCTGCAGGGAGACTGTTCCAAACATCTTGGAGAACTAGCCCCAGATCTTCTGCGAATGTCGCTGCTCATGTCCTTCTGTCTCTTTATCTACTAGCCAGACTGGATGATGTTGAGATCAGGGCTCTATGGATGCCATATCATGACTCCCGCTGAAGACAGTTCTTAAAATGAATGTATTGATTCTAATAAAGGGGCAGGGGTTACCGCCCCTCCCGCCTCCAGTGCTTTACCCATGGCTGGTGCCCGGGAGTAGAATGGCACAGTATGCGTGAACCAGTCCGCAGTTCAAAAAAAGCACCATGGCACCGACTTCCCCACACTGGTGCTGCTCTACCCGTGTACATACCATAAAAGTAGTGTATTGGCGGTACATTTGCTTTAATGACATTGGCCATATGGCTGTTGTCCTGCTGCAGAATACATTTGCAGCCAATCAGATACCATCCTGATAGTATTACATGATGGATAAATATCTGCCAGTATTTCTCGGCATTAAGAACACATTCATTATCGAACTGCTCTGCAGCCCTCCAGCAAACAAGCCACCTTCTGTCCCAGCCAAAAATCTGAAATGTTTTTGTGAATAGTTGAGTCACTTAGCCAATGTTCCACATCAAAGGCATGGCTTTTTGACCTTGCTGATGCAGTATAACTACCTTGTGTCTTGCCATGGTGTGTGACCTGGGATATGACTCTTAGCTTAGCACGCTTTGGTGGTTCCTCACCCAATATTAATTCTCCTACAGCTGTTTCTGTTTCTTTAATGATTGTGTTTGCCGCTTCATAGGAAAATGACTACTATCACCTGTTTGGTAATCATACCCCTGACTATAATCCTACAAACCCCCCTGACTTTGTGCATGTGGACCTAGACAAACTGGTGCTGTCTTGAAAATGAGAAGTAGGGAAGGGTAGATTTACACTACAAATTGCACCAATTTCTGGTATAAAGTACAGTAAATTAGCTGTCATGTGTTGTGTACAAGGGTAGATTTTTCGTACAAAATAAGGCTTGGCATACAGTGTTGATAAATCACCCCCAGTATGTTTGTGTGGTAGCTAAGATCTTAGAGACAATCTAGAATAATCTAGAATAATGAGGGATTTTGTAGAGCTTCATGTGTTGCAATAACACAGAAGTCATGATGCATTTAGAAGCACTAATATACCATAAGTAGTATTGCCAAGTTACTAAGTTACATAATGATATTTCTTGAAGTGGTATCAGAAAAGTGTTGAATGATCTAAAGAGCCTGTATATATACAAACAGTTGAGGCAAGCGGGAATAGATAGGGAATGACCAAGGATGTTTGTCAGCTGTTTGTGTGACACTGCCTGTTCCATGATGATGTCTTAAGGCATATGTGTGACACTTAAGGAGGGACAAGACGATCCTAACTTCCCTAATTATTTGTTTTTACCATTTGCTTTTGTTAAAATAAGCTCTTAATTGACTTCCAAATGTCACCATCAGCAGAGTAACTTCCAGACACCTGGCAGGCTGGAGGAGTTGATGAGATATAGATATCTTTCTCTTAACCTTTTCAGGACTGGGCTAATTTTGGCCTTAAGGACCAAAGCCTATATTTCAAATCTAAAGCCTCTGTCAGGTCAGTGCTCGCTTGCTCCTCATTCCTTGCTCACTGCCGGCACTATTACATGCGCGGACAGCGAGCGGGTGAGTGCAGGAGGGGGGATCGGGGAACTGCGGTATCTTTAGGTCGCCCATAGGTGATAGCGGCGGTCTGCTGCTGCCGGACCTACCGACAGCAGTGGATCGTTGCTAGGCTGATTGTTCCTGTTTCAGCCTGTTGAAAGACAGCGATCAGCCAACATTGTGCATGCCAGCTGATTGTTGTCTTTTATTACACAAAGCAATTATCGTCGAATACAGCCGATAAACGCTTCGTGTAATAGGGCCTTTACCTTTCTCACTTTATGTGGTTACATCTCAGTGATGCTTTAAATTATCCTTGCAATTCTGAAAGTGTTTGTTCCTGACATATTGCACTTTAGGTTAGTGGTAAATTTTGGCCAAAATCTATTTAATTTTTTTTGTGAAAAAATGCTCCATTTTATGAAAAAAATAGCTTTGGATTTTCTTTGGTCACCGTACGGATTAATAATGTGATAACTGTATTGCCAGCGTCATTATGCATGTGGCAATACCAAATATGGGTTATTTTTTTTTTGTCCTCTACATTTATTATTCACATTGGGTGATATGGGGATTATGTGTGTAGTTCACTTTATTTATTTTTAGTGTCAGGCATAATGCACTGCAGTGCTGATCTGCATCGCATTGTATTATGCCTGTCACAGACATAGCTGTGAATTCTCCCTCTACACTTCCCTATAGATGCTGCGATTGCACTGACAGCAGCATCTATAGGGTTACCTGCCGATATCCAAATGCAGCGTCCATGGCACCACAATGATGGATGATGCCACGTCCCTGGTCCTGAAGGGGTTAAAGACAGTGATCTAGATTTACCAAGTCACTTTTGTATTTCACTTTTGCCTGACTAAAGGCCCTATTACATGGGCCGACAGTGAGGAGTTCTTCGCTCGCTACTGCAGCTACTCCACGCAGCAGCAAGCAGGTGTGTGACAATACTCAAATCTCAAACACAATAAATGCCATGAAAAATTGGATTTATAGGATTAGTCCAACCATTTGAAAAATGTTTCATCTGGCAGGGGCAGGGGATAACATATCAAACATGACAACTCACCTCTCCCTGTGCCATAGCTGCACTGAATTTCTGCTCCAGGACCCCCACCAGGCTTCAGGATCTACTGCACTGCCGACACCCGATTTTGGTTGATGAACTGCTGGATCACTGATTGGTTGAGCGTGCAATCCATTAGCTGGAATGGGCATTTCCCCCCCAAGTCTGCCAATAAGACAGCAAAAAAGGATGAATATTGAATAATACAATCAAATTGTAATGTGTTGGATTTTATTTAAATGAAATTTTCCTTTAATACTTTATTTGTTCTTAAGGAAGATAGTTTATTAGGCAAGAACTCAATTATTTCACTATATAAATGCGTGTTGTGCAGAGTTGCCATTACATTAACAATATATTATTGCTAAATGTACTGGAACTAGAAGTTACTTTGGTAAAAAGTTAAGGCAACATCTAAAACTATTATACAAGATTGTTCTGTGTGAGGACCACACTGAAACAATTCGATCCTCGGTATACTATGCATTATGTAACTCCATCACCATAAACAATATACTGGAAACCCACTTAAACAATTTTTACATAAACCAACACATAGCACATATTTCCACATTAAAAATGACCCTTTATGATTAAAGGGTAATTAAATTAAAAATGTAACAGTCAAAGATAAAATTTGTGCTCAACGACCAGGACAATGGTAGTGGTATGCTCCCTAGTGGAATTATCTTAATGAGAAACGCTTGTCGGGGTAGGCCTCATCCTACCAGTTGAACATGAGTAAGACTTCATTTTCAGATATCATTGCATCCATACGGGAATTCTAATGACAACGATTATATGACCATGTTGTTGTGCAGGGCCAGATACTGAAGGGCTTGTTACTGAGGGGCTTATTACTGCTATGTCCATTGACTAGTATGATTACTGTTGCAGTTTACATCTAGAAAGGGCACAGTGAAATTATTACAAGTCTATTCGTTCCATTTTTAATTGCAAATAAAGGGTAATTTTTTATGTGGAAATATATGCCCACTTGTTGTTTTTTGTATATAACATCTAAAACTAGCACGTACTGTAGATTAGAGGGACTAACCTGGGGCAGAAATAGAAATTTGCCCGCAGTGTACACTGTGTATGCTCTGTGCAGGTACAAAAAGATGACAGTAGACATCAATGAATATAACGAACGATTTAACAAAGTAATTGCATCTCAACAATTGTTGGTTCCTGGGACATTATAAAATTTTAAGTGTGTTAATTTATGCAAACTAGTTACTCTACAGTAACTACAGTTACTCTACAGTAGCCTATTTGAATGTTTTGCTTGGTTATATGTAGTTTTGTGAATATCCTTCTATGACAGAACATTTTTTTTTTTTAATTCATACATTTCAATACACCCGTGCAAATAAGGTGTCTTTCAGCAATGCAGCATCATTAGTCAGAGCAGCCTGTGACTGTCCTTGAAAGCTTGAACTTCAGTGATCACATCTGACATTTTCAAATAAATGGCTGAAGCAGCTGTGAGTATGTTAAAAGGCATTAGGATGGTCAAAACGGCCCCCTTTGGACTTTGATGTATTGAAAAGGGCAGCAACTATCACCGCCCTCTGTTGTTGTTGCTCATAATCCTCCTTTTAGTGTATAACTGGTCAGTAGTGGATTACAATAGGGGCGTTTCGGGCGGCAGCCCGGGGCCCTGAGCTCCTGGGGGGCCCATGACCACCCAAAAAGACTTATACTTTCAGTGGTGTACTGTCTCCTGGCTACAGTTCCGCCATGATTTGCAAAAAGATCACAGTTTTTTATGGCAATTTTGCACAAATCAGGACATCATGACATTATCTGCCCTGTACTATGAACACCAGGCTAGTGCCGCCATAGTTACAGTGGGGTGGGGGGGCCCAGGCCTGGTGAGCAGCCCGGGGCCTATGGTAAAGTTAATCCACCCCTGTAACTGGTGTATCAGGTTTTATCTTCTCTCTAATGGTTTCCCTTTGAGTCACACTCTCCAATAGAGAATGCATTGTAAAGCGTGACTTCCGGCGTTCAGTCACAGGAGACAGAAGCACAGTAGTGCATGACGTAAGCGCGCCTGATTTAAACGGCGCCGCGGGACTGGAACACCTGTTTTGAGTATATGGGCCAGCATCTAGCAATAAAATTTTTTGGGGAACTGCTGCTTTAAAGGGTTAAAAGAAGACAATTCATAGACCAACACAATTATTTAGATTTAAGCTAGGGGGAAAGTGCCCAATCAGCCAGTTCGTGACTGCAGTGGTGCCCCGCTTATGACTGGCTGTGTGGGCATTCCTCAGTCTAGGTTGTGACGTTGCAGGAGCTAGAGGTGGGGATCTGAGAGAGAGCGGTTCTGTGGGAGCATGGAGAAAGGTAAGTATACATTCTTTGTTACATTCCCCTGGATTTTTTGTTGTGGACAGAAATCTCTTTTAAAGGGAATGTGTCTTTAGAAAATGAACTATTATTTAAAAGGTTCGTAGACTTTACAGTATAAGGCTATGTTCACACTACGTAACAGACCAGCTGTTCCGTGACCCCGGCCCGGGAAGAGCTCTGATGCGGGCACATCAGCGTACGCCCGCATCAGAGCTTCCCATAGCCCACAGTGAAGCAAGCGGCCGGAGCCGAACTGACAGGTCTTTCTGTGAACTGACAGGTCTTTCTGCGGCCGGAATTCACTAAATTTCGGCCGCAGAAAACTGACCTGTCAGTTTTTTCCGGCGCTGCATGGGATCCCGGCCGGAGCGCATAAGATGTGTGTACGCTCCGGCCGGGATTCCATTGCACATAAGGCTATGTTCAACTCCTCAAAACTACGACCGTAGTTCTGCGGTGAGAACTACGGCCGTAGTTTTACGTAGTGTGAGCATAGCCTAAATATATATAGGTATACTATAGCTATATATACACCAGCCAGACCACTGCTTTTAGAGCGGAGTAGTGGTTGAACTGTCAATGAACTGTCTAAAATGGGAGGAAAAGAGCAGCATATCAGGGGAAGGAGGCATGTTCGCTAAATGAATGTATATGAGAAATATTTAACTTGACTAGCCCTACAAATTTTCCTATGTTAGTTTACATGACAATACCATTTTAAACAACTAGAGTTTTCTTCTTAAGTTACATTTTGGCCATGCATTGTTAGGAACAAGTGACCTATTCATTTCTAGGAAAGTAACATTCTCAGGGAACATCCCGTCCCCTAATGATCCAGTATAATATAAAAAAGTGATGTTTATAAGTCAAATGCTAGAAGACAAGCACACTCGAGATGCATCTATGATGAATGTCTTTTCAAAACAAGCTTACCGCACATATAAATCCTATCCTATTTTGATTAGTGTTCAAAAATTTTTACTGTGAAAAAAAAAAAAAAAAAGAGATTTATAGACATTCTCCATTCAATGATATGTGCTACCTTAGGGAATGTAATGTACCTTTTGTCAGATATAGCGGCTTTCCAGACAAAGGTCAGACTTTGTAAATATCAGCAGATTTTGATGCACTTTTATGTATTTATGAATTTGTTATATTTTGCAGTTTCGGTTGGAGAGATGTTGGGCATAAATGGTGCCATGGAGCTACTTTTTAAAATCATCACCCCGTATACCAGGAGGCACGCACATTCAATCAAGTAGGTATCTTATTTTGTCTTAAGTGTTTATCTGGAACGGATACAGTGAAGTTTATTCAGAATAGCACAGAAAGTACTTAACTTTGTTATAAATTAGGAAGGACTTGTCAATGTAGTTTTGCCTTTAATACATTGAAAAATATGGCATTCAGGCTAGATGCCATATTTATGAAGAATATAAACTCTTTATAAAGAATTCCTTTGTTTGCTTAAGTAGAGAGTATCCATAATGATGGAATCCTATTGGGATGTATGATAAATTGCAACTACCAAGTACATTTTTTATAAACCTTATTACTATAGTCCTGAAGAACCCCCATAATTTCTCCCTAAGAAAAAGAAAGAAAAAAAAAAAAGAGAGAAAAACAGGTCTTCCACTAAATAATTTTAGGTGTAATACAAATACCTTAATACACCCACATCATCAACAGCAGTTATTGTGTACAGCTCAGCTCCAACAGCTGGCTGCAATAGTGACAGTGGCATCTAAGTAGATTGGGGTTCCTCTGTAACCCATTGGTGTCCCACATACTCAATTGCAGTTTGCTGTGGAAGTTGAGGACCTAAAATATGCACCCAGGCTTGCCAATAATATTGCTTGTTAGTTTTACACAATATGCAATAATATATTGGTATATTGACTGTAGAAAAGCATTACATGAGTGATAAACCCATTCACATCAGCAATACAGCTATATATGTTCCTACCGCCGATGCCCCGTACAGTAGAAATGTATATAAAGGTTCCTGACTGTTAAGAAGTTGTAATGTTTGCGGGAAAGTTTCAATGCGATCAACCCTGCACACATTAGTGTCCCCGGAGCAGGAGGTAATGACAGGCAACCATGGCCACACAGCTGCCTGTCATTAACCCCTTAAACACCACATTGCATAGCGATCCCAGCATTTGAAGGAAGTCAGAGACAGGATAAGCACCTGTCACTGATTGGGACTCCTGCAGCATGGCTTACTTACACTGACACTGACAGGAAGGGGTAAAACACTCACCTCCATCCTGTCGAATCAGCGATAGTACTGATACTGATCAATTCAATGCAATGGCATAGCATTGATAAGAATATGCAATCTGAGTATTGCATATATAAGTTCCCTAAGTGGACTTATAAAATGTGTAAAAAAAAAAAATTATATATATATATATATATATATATATATATATATATATATATATATATATATTTAGGATTGCCCCAATAGGTAATGTCTAGTGCTGATGCCAGCATTTAAAATGCAAGGAAAAGCACATAATGGACAAATTCAATACTTTATTAATACAAGATAAAAATACCTTCTTCTACATGTGTCAAACAAGTATTTGCATACATAAAAAAGGAAAATAAAAGCTGTATAAAGAAGTTATAGAGTTCAAAAGTATCAGCTCACCCACAGCTTTACTTGTTTGCACAGATGCACCTTTGGTAATGAGCTTGAACATCCATAAGAAAGGAGAATTGATCCAGCATTTTTCAGAAAAAACTTCTGCTTCGCTTTATTTCAGTAAAAACAGGACAACTCACACCATTGTGCAACACAACAGGCCTGTGAGCAAGGGCGCATGCGTCCGAAACACGTCATCAGATACTAATTGGTGTGTAGCACAATGGTGTTAATTGTCCTGTTTTAACTGAAATTCTAAATAAAGCAAAGCAGAAGTCTTAATGAAAAATGCTGGATCAATTCTCCTTTCTTATGAATAAAGAAGTTATGCACTTGTATACAAGAACCCACAAAAATAAGGGAATGAAGTGTGTATGCCCAATAAAGGCCAAACATGCAAATGATAAGAGCAGAATACAAAATAAGTAGACATGAAAGGTCAGGACCGACTAAACTGGATGCATGTTTTGCATATACCATGGCCTCCCCAGACTTTGCTGTGTATGGAAAACGTGTTTTTTCGCGTTTGGTGCTCTTGTATGTCTACGTCAGCTATCTTTTGCTCCTATTTTCTGCACCCATACAATAAAAATAACATATACTTCTACTGCACAGTGAACAGTGCAAAATTAAGCGAAAGAAAAAAAAATAGAAAGAGACCTCCTCCCCCCTAAATAGGGGTACTCCAGCGGGGGCGCACTTTTTCGCTGGGACCGGGACGAGGTGGCTGAGGGAAAAGACGTCCACTCACCTCCCCGGTTCTAGCGGCGGGTCCCGCATCGCGGCGCTCCGTTGCCCGGTTCCTGGCCGCTTCCTGGTGTCTGACGCGGGCGTGTGACGTGACGTCTCAGGTCCGCTCAGCCAGTCAGTGAAGGAGGCAGGATCTGAGCGGACTTGAAATGGATCCCGCCTCTGTCACTGACTGGCTGAGCGGACCTGAGACGTCACGTCTCGGGCCCGTGTCAGACACCAGGAAGCGTCCGGGAACCGGGCACCGGAGCGCCGCGATGTGGGACCCGCTGCTGGACCTGGGGAGGTGACTGGACGGTCCCAGCGAAAAAGTCCCCCCCCCCCCGCTGGAGTACCCCTTTAAAATGATGTCTTGAAAAATACAACTCACCCCACAAAACACAGTAAAGTTAGGCCAAAATAGACGCAATACTGAGGGGGTTAATATGTTTCCCTAATGATTTTGTTACGAGAACCTCCTGGATAGCACACTCTTGGCCTAGACGTGATCTCCACCAGGATAAATCTTTGTTTTGAGCATTATTATTATTAACACGGCACAGTAATGCCCTATGAATCTTCCTCATGGGATTCAGCTTTTCACCTTTGTGTTGATATAGTGTGTTTATGTGATAGCCTTGTCTCTGCGATGATGAGTACTGGTACTTTCTCCATCCCTCTTATTGGCGACCATACTGACAAAGGCGAGCAGTGTTGACTTGTGTGCTGACAAATGGCTTGATAAGGAGGAAGTGAGCTGATAAAACCAGCGCACTTATGGATGTGCCAAAAGGCAGCACTTCTAGAAATCTCTGCACGTGGAGGGGATAATACAAGGAGTTAAAGTTTGTATCTTTTCTAGGTATTTCTTACTTGCATGCACTTAAACAAAGACTTAGCAAAGTGCCTTGAATGTAAAAAGCGTGTTCATTCTGTATGGCGAGTTATTTTTTTCAGAATTTTTGTTTATTTTTCTATGGCAGGCTATATATAGATAAGCCAAGCATGCAGCATTTTTCTGCTGTGGCTGACATTATACCAGGCCTGCAGTGAGTCTCCTTGACAAATGAGAAGACCGCAAAGAGAGAAAAGTTAAATACATTTTTGGTTGGCTGCACAAACTTTCTATTAATATAAAACATTGTCCAGGACCTGATAAGCGTTCCAATGTTTCTCAGTCACCGTTCAGCATTGTAATGTTTGGAATGATAGACATGTCAGCGCTGTAAACAAAGCTGGGAATGGACCAGATCTTCGGAATAGGGGATAAAGAGGAAAATAGGAAAGGTATGAAAAGAGATACTGTTTTAGTCTCATTGCCGCCAATATCTGGATTGCTATGTATTTCAGTTACATCATGGGCTTTTTATTGGGAACAGTTTAGCAGAGTCAAGGATATAATTATAAGCATGATGGGTAGTTCTGCACTTATTTATAGCGTCCGGTTTCACACAATACAGCGTAATACAGTCGCAGTTGTGTGTCCACATCATGGCTGCTATGAAAGTGATAGACATGGGCTTTGGTGTTGGCTGAATGCCAGGGGCGTAGCTAGGATTCATGGGGCTCCATAGAAAAAACTGCTTGTTCTGTCTATCCATTGTACTTAATTATAACCGCCTATTAGGAGCCTCATGGTTACATACTAGGTGCAAGAGCAGACTACCTTTTGCTTAACCCCTCATGTACTGCAGTGTGTAAGTGACCCAGTGTTCTCTTACATGCTGCAACACAAAAAAAGGGTTAAAGGAGAAGTCCAGCAAATTTTTTTATGAAAGTATTGTATTGCCCCCGAAAAGTTATACAAATCCCCAATATACACTTATTACAGGAAATGCACATAAAGTGCTTTTTTCCTCTGCACTTACTACTGTATCAAGGCTTAACTTCCTTAATAAAATGGTGATGTCACGACCCGACTCCCAAAGCTGTGCGGGCTGTGGCTGCTGGAGAGGATGATGGCAGGGGGACACTGAGGGGGACACAGGGCACTGGAGGGACACTAAGCATCCCTCTGCCATCATAATCAGCAGCCACAGCCCGCACAGCTCTGGGAGTCGGGTCGTGACATCACCATTTTATCCAGGAAGTGACATCACCATGTTATCCAGAAAGTGAAGCCTTGATGCAGTAGTAAGTGCAGGGAAAAAAGCACTTTATAAGCATTTCCCATAATAAGTGTATATTGGGGATTTGTATAACTTTTGGGCGGCAATACAATACTTTAATTATTTTCGCTGGACTTCTCCTTTAATGAGCTAAAGACAATTAGCTCTCTCCTTCACTACTCCTGCACTGATAACCTTTGACCTCTGTTCTCTGTGCTCCTGCAGAGGTGAGGGTGAGGCAGAGAGCTAATTGTCTTGTGAGCTTATTAACCCTTTTTTGTGTTGCAGCATGTCACTTGGTCACTTACACACAGCAGTACATATGGGGTTAAGTAAAAGGATACTGGAGGCTCTTATCTTCCCTGTGCATTGGGCCCCCTCCCCCCAGTTGCTCCATAGCAACTGCCTGCCCTGCCTGTATGGTAGCTACGCTGCTGCTGAATGCCAGTGTACTGAAGGCCATGAGTTATGGTGCATGCATGTATGGAGGTGATCAGGAGAGTTGCTTGTGCAATGAGTGGGGGCACATAGGAGGAACAGCAGTACTGGTTGGACAGGCAGAGGTGACACATTTTACTATCTTGGGGCTAGAAAGGAACTCACTGTAGAAATGGTGTTTTACAGTGAGTGGTATAAGATACTTGCATTGTCAGCCTGCAAGACGCTAGCTCTTTGGAGTCTATTGGGTTAGAGTGGTATTAGTAACCTGTAGAGGATGGTAGAAAGACAGAACCTTTGGGGCACTGTAGGTAGGGAGCTGAGGTGGAATCTCTAGTTCTAATGGGAAGATGGATGCTACAGTGGGCCTTGGAAATTAAGGTCCTACATGTGGCCAAGCTGGGGAAGTAGGCCTGACTGTATAAACCTGGAAACAGCGGCATAGTAAGAGAGTTTATCATTGAATTCTCTTTACTTTGTGTTCAGTAGCATTAAAGGGGAACAATCAGCAGGTTAGACAACGTACTGCACACAGGGTGCTGAGGAGGAAGGCATGTCTCTTACCTTCCTACTCAGCGCCGTTCCCGTGCTGTTAGCAGTGTAATCCTTGGTCCGTAGCACTGTTATGAACACTGCCCCACCCCCATCGCACAAGCCCGTGTGCGTCATTAATTATAATTAGAAGGTGCTGGCTGGCTCACACTCTGTGGGCAGGGCAGTGCTCCTAACGGTGCTCCATACCAAGGATTACACTGCTAACAGTACAAGAACAGCGGTGGGGAGGGAGGTAAGAGACATACCTTCCTCCTCTGTTCCCGTGTGCAATAGGGGGCTATCAGCAGGTTAGATTCGTCTAACATGCTGATAGTTCCCTATTAAAGTAACTGATTATTGGGGGTTCCTGGTGTTGCCATCCCACCAATCAGACATTGACAGCTAATTCTGTGTATAGGTCATTAATGTTGTAAACCTGGAAACCCCTTTTAGCAATATTGAAACTGTGCCACTTGGAATAAATCGTAACCATCATGCATATGGTAACTAAACACTGTTACACAGGACTTTTATCGTGCAGAAAATCGTTATATCGTTCAAATTTAATTGATACTCGTCCTGTGTAATTGCAGGCAACAATCAAAAAAATCATTTGTGTGCCGTTGATCATTGATTTACATCTGACCCTAAAATCATTGTTAATCGCTCGCTAATCGTTCGCTGTAGTTCCGCGTTTATTCACTAATTGTTCCGTGTAATTCCAAATCGTTCCTTCTTTTGCTGGGGTCAGATGGAGTAAACTATAGAAGTAACAATCGCTTTAACTATTGTGACTAACGACTATCGTTCTGTGTAATATGGTGAACGATTTCAGGTTTGCAATTGTTTATCGTTGATCTTTAAAAATTGATTTGTCTAATAGGAGCCTAGAGGGACAAAGATAAGTAAAGACATCAGTCAAACTCTAAAGTCATAAAGGGAGATTTATCAAGAGGTATAAAATATAGAATGGTTTAAACTCCCCACAGCAACCAATCACAGCTCAGCTTTTAGCCTGGGTAAAATGAAAGCTGAGCTGAGCTGTGATTGGTTGCTGTGGGTAGTCTACCAGTCCACATTTTACACCTTTTGATAAATCTGGTCCATAGTTTTTAAAAAGAAATCTATCTACCACTCAAACACCATGTTAGACCCGGCCTAAGGGCATATGCACTCAGTACAGATGCTGTGCAGCGGCAAATGGAGCTGTATGTGACATTGTCATACAGTGTTCTCACAAGTCTCATATGTACAGAGCTATTTGTATGGAATCCCTCAGGGAAAAAACAAAACATCTGTATGTCTCTATGAAAAGGTACAGTAAAGCCCTACACACTTCTACGCACACCATATGGCTCTGTACAAAACGGTGTGCGCATTGACCCTCACGCTTTTTCTCCTTGCTTTGGCTTAAAACCAGTAAAGTAGGATTCCCCTTTTTCCTCTTACAACACCATCCTCCCTCTCCCTGGGTGAACATATGTGTAGTAGCGGTGTAACTTGTTAATAACTATTGTGCAATAAAAGTACAGAACTTCAACAGAGCAAATGGAGCTTGCAGAAAATGTGTAAAGTATATAGATGTCTGGCAGTAGCATATTGTCAGTAGTGCTCGGCTCTGATCAGATGCAGCAGCTGGCAGCATGTCAGGATTCCACATGTAGACCTGCTCTCCGAGAGATTGAAGTTTAATTAAATTAAGTGCTTTGTGTGGAGGAGCTGCGCTCTGCTAATTCCAAGGGTCGTCTCATGACGGTGGCTTATAATAACCTCCAGGGCTGTCCACTCTGGCACCAGGCCTGGCCGTCTGAATGCCTTCATAACAATCAGCACTCCTGTGCGCAGGTACCTGCAGCACTGAAGCAGTTAACGCCAGACCTTGTCTCTTTAGGTACTGAGGTCTGTGTTTTTTGCAGAAACCATGGAAACATGACCTCGAGAAGGAAGATGCAGAATTGTACAAATAAATGAGATCAGGCCTAGCGCTTTTTATTATGCCATGCCTATATCATGGTGCTTATCACTCATCTGCTTTAATTCGGTTTTCTCCGACATTTTATTTTATCTAGCTCAGTGTATATTGGATTAGCTTTAAAAATTGATATGTTTCCACATCTGTTCCTGACGTCTTAGAGAGTTGAAAGCTGGCAAGATATACTAACATTTAGCCTCTGTGCTACTGGGTGTTTCTCTATGTGCTATATGGCATGTATTTCATAGGTTTTTTTTTCTACTTTTTGTTTAATGAAGAGTCCTAGAACCTGGAACCTAAAAATAAATTGTGCTTATGAAAATATGTCTCACAATGGTAATGGTTAAAGGGGTAGTGTGGCGCTAAACAATTATTCACTAAATAACACACATTACAAAGTTTTTCAACTTTGCAATGTATGTTATGTTAGTGAATGGCCCCCTTCCCTGTGTCCCCCCACCCCCCCCCACACACACACACGCTAGACCCAGAAGTGTAGTGCTCTATACTCACCTAATTCGTGTCGATCCCCGTCCGCCATCTTGTGACAATGATGTCATCTTCGGGAGGCCGGCCCCAACCGCTCCGACCGTCCCTCATGCAGGCCCCCCTCTGCCGCGTCATCAGCATAACTGTGCTCAGCCAGTCGCGGCTGAGCAGATGATGACGCCGCAGAGGGGGGGCCTGCATGAAGGAGGGGTGGTGCGGTCCGGCCGGCCTCCCGAAGATGACATCATTGTCATAAGATGGCGGACGGGGATCGACACGAATTAGGTGAGTATAGAGCATTGCACTTCTGGGTCTAGCGTGTGTGTGTGTGTGTGGGGGGGGGGGGGGGACACAGGGAAGGGGCCATTCGCTGACATAACATACATTACAAAGTTGTATAACTTTGTAATGTGTGTTATTTAGTGAATAATTGTTTAGCGCCGCACTACCCCTTTAAAAGTGATGTTGTTTGGTATATACAGTATGTCATAAATTAGGCTTCAGGTTTGCATGTATCCCATTTTTATGTTGTATTATTATTCCTTGGGTATCTGCAGTTTTTATGTTGTTTCTGATATTTGACAATAAAATATTTGGTTTGCTGAAATAAAAAAAATGTTTGACTATAAAGTAAGTGAAACTTGCATACTTTAGGAGTAGGTCTAATCATAGGTGTAGCTAGGTTCTCCAGGCCTGGGGCAGAGGGGGGGCCATGTTGCCCCTTACTCCTGGTATCTAACATGTAAAACAAATGAAACAAACATTTAAAAACAGCAGAATATGTGATATTTTAAGTCTCTGTACAGTATAGCAATAAGCATGTGGGGTATAATGTATAGTAAGGGTTTAAACCTGAAAAAACAGTAGCAGTTTGTAAATACATGATGGAGCTGCAGATCTCCATAATGCAGTAGCGTAATACAACAGGCTAGAATTACCTCCACAGTTCTGTCCCCTGATGCAAGCCCCAGCCTGAAGTGCATCTGCTATAATTTGGAAGGTGAGGAAGACTTCCTGAGTCAGAGTACAGTGCTGTAGACCCGGCTATGCAGCCCATGCCCCTCCCTACTCGCCCTCCCACCCGGTACAGCTCTTAAACCAAAACAATGCTCTCCACCAAGTTGCAATTTTGAAAAACTGTGAGCTCTTCTTGCAAAATGCTCTCAATCCAAGTTACTTTTAAACCAAGGTACCACTGTGTGTGTGTGTGTGTTTGTGTGTGTGTGTGTGTGTGTGTATGTATGTATATATATATATATATATATATATTCCCCCCCCTCAATTTATTTTTTCTTTTTCATATATGCATTCTCCGGAGTAACCCTTTAACCTCTGGTCCCCATAGCAGCAACTATGGATGATACAGCTATTATAACACACATGCATATGTGTTAATTGTTTAGTTTTTTTCATTATGTTTTGAGAGAAGCAAAGGTTTCTGCTCTGCAGCGGCCATCAGTGAGGAGAACAGCTGATTAAAGTGGTGGCTGCTGGGTATGAAGGTGCACTGGTCACCAGGGGTGGATTAAGGGCCCTATTCCACCGAACGATTATCGTTCAGATTATCGCTAAATCGTTCGAATCTGAACGATAATCGTTCGGTTGAAATGCAGTTAACGATTAACGACCGAACGAGAAATCGTTGATCGCTTTATAAGACCTGGACCTATTTTTATCGTTGCTCGTTCGCAAATCGTTCGCATTGAATAAGACATCGTTCGGTCGTTCGCAATAGATACGAACGCAATAGCGAATAAATAGCGAAGAGAAACTATCGCAATTACGATCATAAGTAACGATTATCGTTCCATGGAAATGACCGAACGTTTTCAGGTCTTTCGCAATAGCGGTCGTTTGAGATCGTTAATCGTTAACGATTATGCAAACGATAATCGTCCGGTGGAATAGGGCCCTAACATTACCATAAGCCCCGGGCTGTTTACCAAATTCTCTTATGTATCTCTCCCCACCCTAGTGGAATTACCCTTTACACCCCTGCCTCTCCTCATCCAAGACTGGTCACCTTGTACACCACTGCCACCCTCCTCATCCAAGACTGGTCACTTTGTACACCCCTGCCCCCCTCCCTATCTAAGACTGGTAGCCTTGTACACCCCTGCCACCCTCCCCATCCAAGACTGGTCACTTTGTACACCCCTGCCCCCCTCCCTATCCAAGACTGGTCACCTTGTACACCCCTGCCTCCTCTCAACCCCAGATGGGTCACCTTATACACCCCTGCCCCTTCCCCTTCCCAAACTGTGCCCCACCCCAGACTGGTTACTTTGTGCCCCCCTCCCCACCCCAGACTGGGCATCCCTGATTGTCCTTCCTGTCTCGTTTCCATATATCTATAACTTGTTTCTTAAGGCTGTATAGTGCAAAGTGTACAGGACCTGCAATGACATCATAGTCACATGACAAGGTCCTTTAACATCTACAGTAACTTAATAACTTTATAGTCTCCTGCCTGCTGTTTTGCCCTGATTGACAGGTTTATTACAGGGAGACAATACAGCATGGAAAGGAGCTTAGGTGATCAGCTGAAAATCCTCCCCTTCCTCCCCACACTGGCAGAAAGGGCTTGACTGTTTCCAGACTGTCCCAACCCCTGGGATCCCTTCTCTCACTGCTCTCTCTGTGCTGGAACCCCTCTTGTCTATGCACCAGGGGCAGCTGCCACCTGCTTCCCCTCTCTACGCCCCTGGGTCTAATGCACAGGTGTCAAACTGCAGCCCTCCACCTATTGCAACCCAACAATTCCCATGATATCTGGCTTTGGCTGTCCAGGCATGATGGGAATTGTAGTTTTGCAATATGCTTGACACTACTGGTCTAATGTTTTCAATCAGCAGTGAAAATTCTAGCTTTCTGTCAGTTTACAGGGACCGGTGCTGAGAGCCATTGTGGGCCAAAGCTTGATGCTGAACTACTGGTGACACTGAAGGAAGGGAGCAGAGTGACTGCGTATAGCCTAAGTTGCCTACTGTGTCAGTGTTGAGCAAGCAGATATGGTGTAAGCAAAAAAAAAAAAAAAAAAAGATGGGACCAGGGCAATTTGCCAAGAATGTAATCTGATAGAGACTACTACTGGGACAACTGTAATATGCACAGAGTGAAATTTGATACAGTCTGAGTAGTGTATAAAAGGGAATGTGAAAATAGTGATGGCTTAAGTTTGGAAAGCTATGCACTGTGGTTCTTTGGAGTGACCATAGACGCACACCCTGCATTGACAGCAATTGCTGAAAACTGGATCTCCCAAATGTGATGTGAAAAGAGCGTATTATTAGTAATCTGTTGGCTGTTGGGCATTTTATTTTGGGCCTCTTTTTACATAATACAGTGGTACCTTGGTTTAAGAGTAACTTGGTTTAAGAGCGTTTTGGTTTAAGAGCTCACAGTTTTTCAAAATTGTGACTTGGTTTAAGAGCATTGCTTTGGTTTAAGAGCTCCTTGTACTGGGTGGGAGCGCTAGAGGAGGAGGGGCACGGTCTGCATAGTGGAGTCTACAGCCCTGTACTCTGACCAGGAAGTCTCCCTCACCTTCCATAGCAGATCCACTTCAGGCTGGGGCTTACATCAGGGGACAGGACTGTGGAGGTAATCTCTCCATAGCTGTAACCCCTCTCTCCGGACAGAGAGTGCTGCATGTATGTCCTACATCTGCCCTGCTCATTCCTTCATGCTCCCTGCAGTCTCTGTCCGCCCTTGTGTTTCCCATCCTCTCTATTTCTGTAACTTATAATATCACATATTCTGCTGTTTCTGAATGTTTCATCTGTTTTACATGTTATTCAGAATGATAAATCATTATTTTTGGGGTGTGGAACCAATTGTTTGCACTTCTATGATTTCTTATGGGGAAATTTGCTTTGGTATAAGAGTGGACTTGGATTATGCTCGGAACCAATTATGCTTGTAAACAAAGGCACCACTGTATTTACATTATTATACAATTATTATTTTCCCCTATTTGGTTTATTTGATATATTTACACCAAAAGGTTAGATGTATGAAAAGATACTGTCTTATAGGACAGGTGCTAAAAAACTTCAGAATCGAACTGGAGAATCTGCGGTTGCCGCATATGGTGGGGGCAGCTAAAAAACAGCCGCATCCCCACTGCATGCAGCAACCTTATGAAAGGCAGAGTAAACTGCAGGTGTCCGAGGTATGGAAAAGAGAGATAAAGTGGCGCTGTGCCCAGAAAGACACACTACTTTCACCTGTTTTGCCCGCTCCTTGTATCCTACCAGTATTACTCCTTCTCTGCCTCTCAGATCTCGCTGCTGTTTGATGTTTTTTTTTTTTTTTTTTTTTTATTTGGTGTGCGTTGGAGGAGGGGGTAGTCTTATACGGCAAGTATATCCAAAACTCTATATTTTAACTGAAAAAGTTGTGGTTCGTCTTATATGCCTAGTCGTCTTATATGTCGGAAAATACAGTACTTATTTGCAAGGTTATTCTGGACGAGTTTTATGAGATTAGAAAAATTAGCATTTTTTTTTCTATAGATTATGTTTGGTTCTGTATTTTTAGGGCAAATAACGTCTGTTGTTGCAAAACAATGGCTGGTATTAACCCTTTGAGGACCAGGCCCAACATGACCCAGTGGACAGCACAAATTTTGATCATTGCGCTTTTGT
The DNA here is from genome assembly GCF_027789765.1 of Dendropsophus ebraccatus. NCBI lineage: Eukaryota > Metazoa > Chordata > Amphibia > Anura > Hylidae > Dendropsophus > Dendropsophus ebraccatus. The sequence goes on along the minus strand of NC_091454.1, from coordinate 174,411,769 downwards.
TCCCCCCCCCCCCCCTTCTAAGAGCTCTAGCACTTTCAGTTTTCTATCTACAAGCCATGTAAGTGCTTGTTTGTTACAGGATTAGTTGTACTTTGTAATGGCATCTTTCATTTTACCATAACATGTATGACAGAATCCCAAATATATTATTTATGAAGATATAAATAGGTGAAATCGTAAAAAAGAATGCAATATGGTAACGTTTGGGGGGTTCCTGTGTCTACGTAATGCACTATATGGTAAAAGCGACATGATACCATTATTCTATAGGTCAGCCTGAACACAACCATATGCAGGTTACACAGATTCTCTAATGTTATATATTTTTTTATGAAATCCTTTTTTTGGGGCAATTAGTTAATAATATAATGGGCCTATTGTGACACTTATAACGGTTTTATTTTTTCACCTATGGGTCTGTATGGGGCGTCATTTTTTCCGCCATGATCTCTAGTTTTTATTAATACCATATTTGTGAAGATCGGATGTTTTGATCACTTTTTATGAATTTTTTTAATATATATATATATAATGTAACATAAAATCGGTAATCCGCGCACTTTTTTCCCCCTTTTCGTCTACGCCATTATCCGTTTGCAATGACGCTTGTTATACTTTAATAGATCGGACAATTACGCACGCTACGGTATATTATATGTTTATTTATTAATTTATTTTTATATGTTTTATTTATATAATGGGAAAGGGGGGTGATTTAAACTTTTATTGGGGGAGGGGTTTTGGGGTAGTGTATTGGTGTTTTTAACTTTTTTTTTTACACATTTGAAGTCCCTTTGGGGGACTTTTACATTCACTACTTGGATTTCTACACTGACCATTGCTATGCCATAGGCATAGCATTGATCAGTGTTATCGGCGATCTGCTCATTGAGCCTGCCTGTGCAGGCTCAGAGAACAGAGCGCCGATCGGACCGCACAGAGGCAGGTGAGAGACCTCCGGCGGTCCGTTTTAACGATCGGGACCCCCGCAGTCACACTGCGGGGGTCCCGACCAGTAAGTGAAAGGGGACTCCCTCTGTCACTTACACTTAAACGCCGCGGCCGTGCAGCGTGTCATCACCGGTGAGGTCCCACCTGCTATGAAGCGGAGCGCGCTTCATAGCCAAAAAAACACCCAGGACGTAGAGTTACATCCAGGGTTGTCTGGTGACAGACTTCCATGACGTGACTCTACGTCCTGGGTCGTCTAGGGGTTAATGTTCATGATTAGAGATAAGCGAACCGGGTTCGGGTTCGAGTCGATCCGAACCCGAGCGTTCGGCATTTGATTAGCTGGGGCTGCTGAACTTGGATAAAGCTCTAAGGTTGTCTGGAAAACATGGATACAGCCAATGACTATATCCATGTTTTCCACATAGCCTTAGGGCTTTATCCAACTTTAGCAGCCACCGCTAATCAAATGCCGAAAGTTTGGGTTCGGATCGGCTCGAGCATGCTCCAGGTTCGCTCATCTATATTCATGATTATTAACAAGGGCTCATGTTGCAAAACAACGTCTGTTATTTGCCCTTATTTTTACATTGTGGGAATGTAGACAAAAAAAGATATTGTGCATATTCCATTAGGTTGTGTTTATGCATATATATACACTGTATATATATATATATTTATTCTAAAAAGCATGGAACCTGCTGCATTACTTTTAATTTGTGAAATGTTTATGTTGAAGGAGAATGTGCTTACCGTCTGTGATCTTTTTAAGTGTCTATTCCAGGTCACACACATCGCCTGTATGGAAGTGCTGAGACAGGTGAAGAGGCTTCGAGCACTAATGGGAAATATTGACAAAACTGACTTTCTTTTCTCCTCTTATTATCTTTAGGGCGTCTGTTGGAGCGCTCGCAGCTCTACTCAAATCAAGTAAGTTTATTTTTTGTGAGGTCTTGAAATGTTTGCACTACTTCAGATATAAGCCAATTCCAAACATCCAAAACTAATAATAGGCTCAGAGATCTAGAAAGTGTATGATTAGATGTATTCTTATGTACACAGAGGCACATGCCTCTCAAGCAATGAATTCATTTAAAATAGATATGTCATCAAAACATGCCACGCTATTTAAGGGTAGATTATTATAGGAACAGGTCCGCTGGGCTATGAGTCTAAACAATGTAAAAAGGAAGTATGTTCATTTTAAAGCTTTGTGACATCATTCTAAATAGTTTTAATTGGAAATGCCTACCATCTGCTACTCAGAAAAAGATACGTCGGTCGAAGTCTGTCAGACTTTCTTCTCTCTCAGTATTAGAGATAACAGTGTGTAGTGGGTGCATATCAGTACAGGCATTAGACAGGGGGAATAAAACCCAGGAGGACAGCTCACACAAGCTGAAGAGGGAGAGGAAAAGAGACAGAAGGCACTTTGCAGGGTAGAATCATATAGTCTGTGTGCAGGTAGAAAGAGAGAGGTGGGAGGTGGTTGCAGCATATTACTATGTCAGTGTCTAAATAAGGTTTGACTCTGTCTGGTTCTATCTATAAAAGAAAAAATATATACCCTTTTTATTGGTTTGTTTATTACTTGCTACACTCATCTTTTTGGGTCATGAAGAGGATTGCAGAAAAATTCTCCAGTATACCATTCTCCATTGTACCTACTAAAACAGAAATACAGTACACACCATATCTTAAACTATGACTTGACCCCTATTAATTGTACTGATACTTTATTTAATCCAAAGAACTCTATTATATTTAACCTCTTAAGGACATAGGACGTACCGGTACGTCCTATGTCCTCACTTGCACTTCAAAGCGGGGCCGCGCGGCGGCCCCGCTTTGAAGTGCCGCGATCCCAGGTGCCACGTGTAGCCCGGGACCGCCGCTATTAGCGGGCACGGTCTGATCGCCGTGCCCGCTAATTAGCTAATCGGAGGCAGCTGTCAAAGTTGACAGCTGCCTCCGATTACCGGAGGCAACGTTTCCCTGGTGTCTAGTGGGGGAGATCGCTCCTCCGGGACCTTGTCCCGGAGGAGCGATCTCCGTTACTGATGCCGGCCGGGGACGCGTCCAAGATGGCGCCGTCCTCGGCTCGGCACTCGTTTACTTCCGGCTGCAGCAGCCGAAAGCAAACGAGTGCCGATCTCATGGATCTCTGCAGCATATCTATGCTGCAGAGATCTCAATGAGAAATCCAAGTGTATATACTAGATGTCCCCCAGGGGGGCTTCTAGTATAAGTGTAAAAAAAAAAAAAAAAAGTGTTGTTAATAGTAAAAAGCCCCCTCCCCTAATAAAAGTCTGAATCACCCCCCTTTTCCCAGGTTTTAAATAAAAGTAAACAAATAAATAAATAAATAAATAAACATGTTTGCTATCGCCGCGTGCGTAATCGCCCGAACTATTAATTAATCACATTCCTGATCTCGTACGGTAAACGGCGTCAGCGCAAAAAAATCCCAAAGTGCAAAATTGCGCATTTTTGGTCGCATCAAATCCAGAAAAAATGTAATAAAAAGCGATCAAAAAGACGTATATGGGCAATCAAGGTACCGATAGAAAGATCAAATCATGGCGCAAAAAATGACACCTCGCACAGCCCCATAGACCAAAGGATAAAAGCGCTATAAGCCTGGGAATGGAGCGATTTTAAGGAACGTATATTGGTTAACAACGGTTTGAATTTTTTACAGGCCATCAGATACAATATAAGTTATACATGTTATATATCGTTTTAATCGTAACGACTTGAGGAACATGCATAACAAGTCAGTTTTACCCCAGGGTGAATGGCGTAAAAACACATTTCCCCCAAATAAAAGAAATGCGTTTTTTTTTTCAATTTCACCACACTTCGAATTTTTTTCTGGTTTCGCAGTGTACTTTATGCAAAAATTCAGCCTGTAATTGCAAAGTACAATTAGTGACGCAAAAAATAAGGGGTCATGGGGGTTTCTAGGTGGAAAAATGCAAGTGCTATGACCTTTTAAACACAAGGAGGAAAAACCGAAAACGTAAAAACGAAAATGGGCCATGTCCTTAAAGGGTTAACAGTATCTCTTCATTTTACTTTTTCTTGTAAAGCCATGTTTACCATACTTTACTTTCCCCATTATAAAGCCATGTTCTCTTCTTTCTGATGTATTACATTACTATTACTACAACCCAGTACTGTATTTTAAATTCAAGTGTTTGATTATTTTATATTCAATGAAACAAAGATTTTTTTTTAAAAGGAGAGAACTAGTGAAGTAGATCTGTACAATGTCATGTGGGTGCCAGTTAATGCACCATTTTAATACCCAGAAATCAGCCCACAATCCCTCGTTCATCGGGTAATTGCATATTAAAGAGGTATCTGGAGAGCACAGAGGTCCTACCTGTTTTGCTCTCCAACACTCTCATACAAGAAGGAGACAGGAGCATGTTGTACACAATATCCAATAGCCCCCAATGCTGCCATAACATGTAACATTTTCCCGCCCCCCTCTCATCTCGGAACACATCACCCAAGACCGCCAAAAGGGAGGAAGAGCAGCACAGGATGACCCCCTTTTATATGTAAACCGAGTTATGTATAGTAGGTGTGAATAGTCACACAAAGAGTCAAGCGGGATGTTCATAGTTGGGCTGCATAACTGGTCCTTTTTATGAGCACAAAACAGTCTGTATCTAGTTAATTCATTGGTCATTATAATCTGCCTGTATAAAGGGACCCTTACTCTTTCAAGGGGTTGTCTGGGTATGTACAAATGTTTAAATATGGCTGGGCGCACAGTAAATCGAAAATAAGTGAGACTCACCTTCGACTGACCCCACAGTTGCTGTTCCACCACCTTCCTGTCCCTACTTGTCACTGCTTCTTCCTTGTTCTGAGACAAGTCTTCTTTGCAGAAACTGCCTGCACAGCCAATCAGAGAGTAAGTTGAAACACTGCAGCAGCCAGTGATCGGCTGAGTGGACAGTTCCTGATAAGATGATTTGTCTCAGAATCATTAAGAAGCAAAAACCAGTGTGGACCCAAGGTAGATCAAGAAGAGCAAGGTAGGTAAATATAACTAATTTTTTAATTATAAATGTGCTGCCAGCCTGTAAAAAATGGTATGTCCCTGGGCAACCCCTTTTTACTCTTAGGCTATGTTCACATGCTGTAAAATAACGGCTGTTATTTTTATTTAAAATAACAGACGTTTTCAGTCTTCAGTGATTTCCATTTAAGTCTATAGAAACAACGTCCGTTGGCCCACACAATGTATAAAATAACAGCCCCTGCAGAGGCAATCAAATTAGTGTCCATGTCATTAATTGACAGCTTTTGTTGAGCAAACAGCAACCAATATTTTATGTTTTTCATACATTGATTTTTTTTCACCGTCTTTTAAATGAATTGAAATGGACCGTCAAATGAAATGAAACGGCTGTCATTGTAATGACAATGCAAAAGTATGTTAAACAACATATGTTATTTGATACTCACAATAACTGCAGTGGTTTTAAGTATCAAAAAATATACATTAAAAATCATTGTGTGAACATAGCCTGAGGGTCCTATTTCACGGGCCGATGGGGGCCCGATCAACTATGTAAACGAGCGGCCAGGACCTATTCCACGGCCCGATGATCGTTGAGCGAGGGTTTGCAGGGACATTGTTAACGATGTCCTTGCAGCCCTTGCACCATACATTATCTGTCAGGACTGCTCCTCGCTCCGTCTTCCTCCCCGAGCATCAGCAGCTCCGGAGCGGCCTGGCTGAGCTGTCAGACCACTCAGCCAATCACTGGCCGCAGCGGTCCTGGCCTGTGATTGGCTGAGCGGTCTGACTGCTCAGTCAGGCCGCACCGGAGCTGCTGATGCTGCGCTGCGAGACTCGGGGAGGAAGACGGAGTGGAGGAGAAGTGCTGCCAGGTAATGTATGCTGCTGCTTCTCAAATCGTTTGTCGCCCGCCGCACACCGCTATTCCACCAGAGCGATGTGCGTGGGGGACCAATGATTTTAGGTCTGGCCCTAAATAAACGATCAGCCGATGACACGATCATCGGCTGATCGTTTTCTCTATTCCACCGAGCGATAATCGGCGAATGGGGCCGATTCGGCCGATTATCGCTCCCGTGGAATAGGCCCCAAGAGTGTTTTGCATTCATGCAATAGAACTAGATCAAAGATTTTCAATACAACAGTAAGACGTCATACTAATTCTACAGGCATACTTTGCTTTTGTTGAGGCTAGGGGTTGTTTGTTCATGTGCCTTGCCTATGTAGAAAGTGATATATAAAATAGTTGAATACAGTTAATATACGTAAACAAGCATCGCCTTCTCCTAAAGCTATGGACTCTAAGGGAGAGATTTATCAAACATGGTGTAAAATGAAACTGGCTCAGTTGCCCCTAGCAACCAATCAGATTCCACCTTTCATTTTCCAAAGAGTCTGTGAAGAATGAAAAATGGAATCTGATTGGTTGCTAGGGGCAACTGAGACAGTTTCACTTTACAGCATGTTTGAGAAATCTCCCCCTAAAAGTCAGAATTTGCACACAAAATTTTTCCCAACGAAAAGCAAACTGGGAAAATAGGGCATGCTCGTGCCCTGCTAGTTTTTACTATAAGATCTTCCAAGTGTCTCTTTGCTTCCGTTTTTATGTATATTGTTGCATAAACCTGATTTGTCATGCGGTTAAAAGAGATAATTTAAAAAGAACAAGCAAGAAGATCCACGAGACTCCATCAAAGAAAAGAAAATCTGTTAGATGCACTTATCTTATCCTCTTCCTTATTATAAAACCTCTAGAACAAAGATTTCATCAGATGCTGTAAGATCTCATTTTCTTTGACAATAATGGTTTTATGTTTGTTCCTTGGCTGGTGTGATAATGAGATTCTCCAACCAGATAATGCTCCTCGTCACATCTAACGTCTACCCCTTATAATCAGACTCGACTTTTGGGTAGCTTTTGCCCAATATTTGAAACACAGGTGCACAGTTGTCAAATTGTATTTGCTTATATGTTCCACCCTATAAGATACACTCCATGGGGAACAGTTATTAAACATGAAAGGTGGAATCCCATTGGTTGCTATGGTTTGATAAAGCTCCCTCATAGACTTCACTTAATTCAGTCCATTTAATTTCGCTGCCTAGGCCCTATTCCACGGAACAAATATCGGCCGTATTTAGCCGATATCGGCTGCTACGGACGATAAACGTCCCGTGGAATAGAGTGCAACGATCAGCCAACATCGTTCATCAGTCGCGACTGATACAGCAACTATCTGCTGCCGTCACTCCGTTGAATAGGAGCATTGGCAGCAGACGCTGCTGTATCCTATGGGCTGCCCGGACGATCAGCGATCACCCGGGCAGCTCCCCGTCGCCCCTCCCGCACTCACCCACTCGCTGCAGCCGCGCTGAATAGCGGCGGCAGTGAGCGGGGAACGAGGAGCAAACGAGCGCTGAGAGCGATCGTTTGCTCCTCTATGACGGCCCGTGGAATAGGGCCATAAGTAAAATGGTCATCGATAACTACTTAATAGTACCATGCCTAATGGAACTATACAGGTATATTATAACAATGTGCCCTACAGATATAATTTTGCACAATCATGCAAATAGCTGTGCCCAAGTGTAATGCTTACATACTGTTATAGCCCCTTAAAGGGGTACTACAGCAAAAATATTTTTCTTTCAGATCAACTGGTTTCAGAAAATTATATAGATTTGTAATTTACTTCTAGTTAAAAATCTCAAGTCTTCCCATAGTTATCAGTTGCTGTATGTCCTGCAGGAAATGGTATTTTCTTTCCAATATGACACAGTGCTCTCTGCTAACATCTCTGTCTGAGACAGGAACTGTCCAGAACAGGAGAGGTTTTCTATGGGATTCGCTGCTGCTGCTTTGGACAGTTCCTGTCATGGACAGAGGTGGCAGCAGAGAGCAATGTGTCAGACTGAAAAGAATACACTACTTCCTGCAGGGCATACAGCAGCTGATAACTATGGAATAGTAATTTAAATAGAAGTAAATTACAAATCTATATAAATTTCTGAAAATACTTATGACATTTCTATAATAGAGAAAACATCAGTGTAAAGTTTCTGCACTGGGAGCCGGGATAGGCCTGTACATATTACAGAAACTGGTGATTGTGGTAATTATTTAACCTGGATAGAAAACCTAATGCATCAGGCTGTGTGGCTATGGAAGATAAATGTGGAGACTTAGTCATCCTGAATTCCTATAGCCTTTCACTAAGCTGTTTGCTGGGGGATCAATATTCTGAATCCTTTATTATGTTCTGTATACCTGCAGTGTATTGTCAGTGTAATGTATGGTCCCAGCGTGAGGGACAGCAGTAACTGAGTTAGTATTAATAGCATACACTTACATGCACAATAAGTTAAAAGTTCATAGTCTTTTTGTATTTATGATACTATTGCGTTGGTCACGTTTAGGGGAAGATTTAGGCCACTTTTTGTCTTTTCAGTATATTGTGTTATTTTCCAGCTCTTTTAAACAGATTGAAAACTGTTGCTGAAGTGAAACAGTCCTTTAGGTCCCTGAGAGATTCACAGACACCACTATTATAAATGGCACATAGTAGCTGGCGGCACAGCCACAGACCCCACAGCCACAGTCACATTGTACTTCTGATAATCACATTGACATCTAGGAGTGATCTGAAAACACAGAAAGGCTATGTTCACCCAACCGTCTTTTTTTCCCCCCAAACGGCTGTAATTTTGGTGCTAAAATGCAGCCTTTTGTGCAAATTAGGGCCATGTTTACACAACGTAGGTGTTGTAGAAATCACGCAACAAAGGCCGTGATTTATACAACACACGCGTTGTATGTGAATGAATAGAATCTCGGCCGGAGTGTATACACATAGCATACACTCCGGCTGGGATGACTAGTGGCACCGCAGAAAACTGACATGTCAGTTTTCTGCGGCCGCTATTCATTAAATAGCGGCGGCAGAGAACCTGTCAGTTCACACAATGGAGCCTGCGGCTTCGGCCGCACGCTCCATTGTGTGCATCTGCGAATTGGGATGTGCCCGCACTCTGTTCTGTGACTCGGCTGAGTCACAGAGTGTCAGGTGTCTTACTCCATAGGGCTGTAATTTGCATTAAACAGACACGTTTTTGGCACCAGAAAGACAGCAGTAAAACGGCCAGAAAAAAGTTGTGGGAACATAAGCAAAACTGTCCAAATCTTTCCATTATACTTTTTCACTACCACTTCCACTCCTGATGTGGCTACAAATGCTGAGAGAAATACTATGTGTGAACATTAGCCTAACACTAAGAGATGGGCAGATGAAAGGGGACACGGGCATGTGCCCACAAAGCTTTACTGCTGTCGATATGGCTGCTGTTCTCTGTAACTCACTGAATGGTTAGAGATGTGAGGATACTGGTAGCGTGCAATAAGAGGGCAAGTAAGGAGATGATCATGTTAGAGCAGGGTACTTATTATTATTTGAGCGCATCTAATGAGTCCTGTATTTTCTAAATATAGCATTTGAGTGTTTAACAGTCATCACTTCTTCACACTATGGCCTGGCTGCACCATAGGCAGTAATGCCAAGGTTACAGTAAGTGACAGTAAGTGACATTTATGTTTATCAAATCAAACCAATTACAATCACTTTTCATCATCACTAGAGATGAGCGGATTTACATTACAGACAAAGGGGGAGATTTATGAGAGGGTGTAAATATACACCTGGTGTAAACTGCCCACAGCAACCAATCACAGCTCAGCTTTCTGATCTGGTAAAATATAAGAGGAGCTGTAATTGGTTGCTGTGGGCAGTTTATACCAGGTGTATATATACACCCTTTCATAAATCTCCCCCAAAGTGCTTTAGTAACTCGGCAGTCGGCTTATATACTGACTGCCTTTCATCTCCATGCCTCTCCCTGCCCCTCCACTCTGGGTGCCTGGAAAAGCTAGATCCAGTCCTTGGAAACTGGGAAAAGTTTCCCAGGACTGGATCCTGGTTTTCCAGGCACCCAGGAAGGTGTGGCATGGAGCTAGGCAGATCAAAGGCAGCCAGTGTATAAGCCTTCTGCCAAGCAAACAAGTGCTCCGCTTTGTTTGTAATGTAAATCCGCTCATCTCTAATCATCACAGTTTCTGAGAAATAATAAATTATCAATTTAGCACTCGTGTGATAACAAATGATCACTTTACACTCCTTTACACTGATAAAACACAGCAATCACTGAGCTCACGGAGTACTCCATTTCCCCCTATAAATTTAAATATGAAAAAAAGGGGTCAGCGGAGTCTCAGTTTCGAGTTTCAAAACACAAAAAATAGCCAGATATCCCTCCAGGGAAGGAAAACCTGTTGCTAAGGGGGTGCCTTCTAGTGGGGAGATCACCAAACTCACAACTGAGTGGGACCTAAGGGGCTATATATCAGGGTGGTTTGGTGATCTCCCCACTGAGATGCACCCCTTGGCAACAGGTTTGCTTCCCTGGAGGGATATCTGGCTATGTTTTGAGACTCGCTACCGAGGCTCCACGGACCTCATCTTTTACATGGAGCAAATATTACAATTGCTCAGAAATAAATGTTTATGTATAAATGTGCATTGCTGGGTTCACACTACGTATGTACGTACGTAGTGCGAACCCAGCCTTAATAGGCATGTATTTGGGGTTATCGCCTGTGGTAAAGTGAGCAGTAATGGGAGTTTATTTTTTTATATTAAGGGTTAATAAACTAGACACATAAAAATGCAGTCCATGACTAGGATCACACTATGTAAAAATGCCGTCCATCTTTCATAACAATGGCAGTCATTGTGCAAATAACCTTATTTTTGAAATAACATTATGCAAAACAACAGTAAGTGGAGTCTCGGTTGCGAGTCTCAATTTCCCTATTTATGTTCCAATACTCGCAACCGAGTGGGACTTAAGGGGCTATCTATCAGGGTGGTGTGGTGCTCTCCCCATCATGGAGGCACCCCGTGGTAACAGGCTAGAGATATCTGGCTGTCCCGTGTTTTGAGACTCGCAACCGAGGCTCCACGGACTCTTGTTTTGCATATTTAACATTTTTGGGGGCATCAGTGGAGACTCTGGATTGAGTACTTCATTGGAGTTTTTTTCACTGTTCTCCCTGAGTTCAGTGATTACTATATTTTGTTGGTTGAATAACATTATGCATTATTTGCATAATGATAACCATGATTGTTATGAAAGATGGCTGGCATTTTTACATAGCGAGAACCTTGCTTATGATAGTTGACCTGTGAAACTGGATACATGATGAATCAATGTGTGTCGCCTATTCTTACTGCTGAGTCTCTGGATACAGAGGTGTAAATAGAACCTTTTCCCTCACAGCCATAGTGACAGAGATCAGCTATGAAAGCGGCTTGTCAGCCGGCACACATCTCTGGCTGGTCTTTCACCATTGAGCACTTACAGGATAACACAAGAATTATGTCATGTGTCTTCTCTACAACCTCTAACACTGCATGCTGTTTGGCCGGGCTAGTGCCGTGTAGCATATTCTCCTTTCTGATGTAACCTAAAATTCAGTTCTATAGCAAATATTTTCCTAAATAACAAAAAGAGGGAAATTTAATTTAAGTCTGAAGTAAAATACATAGATTTAAAAGGCATAAGATCTACCAGGGGGTTTAAAGCCTCTTAAAGGGTTATTCCAGAAAGAATTTTTTTTTTTTCAAATAAACTGGTGTCAGAATGTTGTACAGATTTTTTTAAATAACTTCTATTTACTCAATCCTCCCAGTACCTATCAGCTGCTGTATGTCCTGCGGGAAGGGGTGTATTCTTTTCAGTATGACACAGTGCTCTCTGATGCCACCTCTGTTCATGTCAGGGAATGTCTAGAGCAGGAGAAGTGGCAGGAGAGAGCACCATGTCAGACTGGAAAGAATAAATCCCTTTCTGCAGGGCATATAGCAGCTGATAAGTACTGGAAGACTTCAGAATTTTAAATAGAAGTAATCTACACATATGTAGCTTTCCTTCGGAGTACGTCTTTAAAGCTTTAGATCTCTGACATCAAATCTGCTAATGATCGTGTACTTGTGAATGGAGCTTAAAGGAGATTAGAAATTCTAAAACATTGTGAAATGAAACATCTCCTGCTCACTAACCATGATCCTATTTTAGCTGTTTTGGCTTCTCAGTTCTGACAGTTTTTAGAGAGGGGAATGTGCTGCTCATCAATTGCTGCGAATGATCAGTCATACTATTTACAGAAGGTGTCCTTTCCCTTTTAAGTATAACATCTATGACTCCCTTATCGCAATATTTTTTAAAACAGTCTCACTTTTATTCATAATTGACTACTATTCCTGTAGTGACCATTATAATGATTTTATTTTTTCCAGCCTTTCAGCGTACAGACCTTTTCCCAGAAGTGCAATCATTCCTTTAATGTCTCTCCTTAGTCTCCCTTTTCATCTAGGCTTTATTGATTTCTACCTTCTACCCCTGCAAATGATGGATGAATGAAAACATATTTTCTGCTTATTGATGAGCATAAGTTTAAAAAAAAAAAAAAAAAAAAGTCCCTCTCTCCTGCATTCAAGGTTAGCTACAGTTACATCTAATACCATCCATGTCAACAAAAATAATAGGTCAATAATAATATTAGATTAATTACCTAAATATTTCGCTTTCTTTAAATGGAAACTGCAGGCACAGTTTCATATGCTTGCACAGACAATAATGAAACCTTTAAGGTGCGTGCACACTACAGAATGGCGATGGAAACCCGTTGCGCATTCCGTAGCTCGCACCTGCGGACTGCGGAATCCGCACATGCATAGAATGGAATATATAACGCGGGTGGAGACGCACGCCACAGTCCACAGGCAGGTGCAAGCTGCGGAATGTGCAACAGCTTTTCCGTCGCCATTCCATAATATGCACGCAACCTTAGTTTGTACATCTGGGTGTCCAGTAGATGAAAATTTTGTCTAGAGTGCCATAGAGGCGTAGCTGTATTGCCTCTTCATTGCACTTCCTCCCTCTGCCCCTGTTACTTACAGGACCCCCTAGCCCTGCGGAAATCCTATGCAGGCACTGTTCATCCAGGTTGTGGCACAGCTCCAGTTCTAATGCGCTACTGACTTTTTGCTCTGCCGCAACCCAGATAGGCTTGGTGGTGCAATGGAGTGGGAGAGACTATTTAGCCCAGGGCACCTCAATGCCTCGGCCACACCTCTAGGATATCTTACATAGCCAGCATATCTTTCATAGTTGCACTTTAATATAGCTGTATGGACGAGCAAACAGCACTTGTTCTAGCACTGTATTGATGACAATAGTTTACTGTATGGTGTTCGTGTACTTATGTTTTAGTTTATTATGATATTCTGTAGAGGAACAGCAGGGGAATACACAAGGGACCCCTTGCATCCTATTGTCATTGCTCTTTACCACGTGTACTTACCAATCATGGCATATACGGGTATATAGCTAAAATTCCTATCGAATACAGCTTCCTGCTCTCCGTCCTAACATGTATTTCATTAGTTTGCCCGGGCCAGCTATTGTGTAAAGATGTACTTTTATTAGGTCCTGTGCGGCATACAAATGATCTTCCTGTAGGCATCAGGGCAGACTTTGTCTTCCAAGTAGTCACGGCTGATGGGCTGTAATCCAACAGTGCAGTCTAAGTAACACAGATGCCACCCCATAGCTTAGTCTCACTACCGACACTGTGAATCAGGCCCAAAGAGGCGACATTACAGTGAATTACAGCCAACAAGCCGTGACTACTTAGACTACACTACCCCAAAGTCTAGATGAGGATAATTTGCTTATGACTCGGGATTTAATAAAAATATGTTTTTCCTTCCCCACCTCTCCTCCCTCTCTCTTTCTACTCTTCCTCCTTCTCTGCCTTTCTCCTGTCCTTTCTATACTTCTTGGCTACAGAGGCTATTACCTTGTCAGTTGAAGTTCAGTTGAAGCCAAAGCCAGGAACAGACTTTAAACAAAGAACAGGTCATAGAGGAAAGACTAAGTTTTCTCCTCTATTCAGATCCATTCCTGGCTTTGGCTTCAGAAATCTGTCAGATAAATATCTCTGTGTAAATGCACCATTAGTTAAAATATATTATATGGTTGATCAACATGTTTCTTACTTTTACTTTTGAACTTGGATTTTCTTTGACTCAGTACTTTCTTTTATTTTGCTGTTGGTATTGTATTCAAGTTGGACACCGAAGCATATAATACCATGTTATTTCCGTTGTAAACATAAAACAATCAAAAACATAATTGAATTTTTTTTGATATACAGTATATATATATATAATTATTATTATTATTATTTTTTTTTTTCAGCCAATAGCTGACTTGGGCGGACTAATGAAATATATGTTAGGACTGACATTAAGAAGCTTTATTAGCTATATACATGTATACGCTGTGATTGGTTCCCTTTAAACAGTCTGTATGTAATGTTGTCTGCCATCTGCTGGTAAAAGGTGACCATTACATAGGAGATGTAGACAGCATTACCTACAGACAACAGTCAAGATATAGAAGAGAGGAAAGGAAAGAACTTTATGTTTGACTTCATGTAACTGCAGATTATATGAGCTGTGTGGGCGCTGGGAGGGGGTGGGGGTGGGGGATTGAGAGGCTTGGGGGGGGGGGGGTTAAGTTCCATGACAGGTTTCACCTTAGGCAGCCATGAACCTAGAATTGGCCCTGTGTACGTGTCATAAAAATGGGGTCAAATTCATAAGGTAGAGAGGTCTAGCATTACTGGGTGTCTGTAAGGGGTCATTATTAGGATACAGGGGTTGCAGGAAGGTTAAGGGATGGGTCCTAGGTGTGAGATGTAAATAGGGGATTGAGGGGGTGAGCTAAGTAGGGGTATCTTTGAGTAGGTGAGAGGAGCTGGGCAGTCCTGCTTTTGTGCTGTGGATCCTGGACTTTGGATTATGGCACAATAGCAGAGGAGGTCATGGATGGCATAAAAATTGTACTAACTTGAATTTTGGAATAAAAAGCTTCTGTGACAAATACTCCACTATGACACAATCTGGCATCTTTCTGTAATAGGAGGGGAGTCACTTTTGGTTTTTGTCTCTCCGGAGGACAGCTGTCCTAAAGAACCAAACACAAATGTTTCCTAAATAAATGAATGTGGGCAAATAGCATCATTTACAGCTGCAGACGTCTGCTCCATTTGGCCATCCACACAGAAAGCGAGAAATAGGCTATATCATCATTTCCACAGATCTGTTATTAGCGTGAAATCCACGTAAATGATAGAAAACAGGCCCGGGGAGAAAAGGTTAATGCAAACATCTGCACCATTTATTGTGAACGTACTAATTTGCAAATTACTTTCTAATGAAAATATCCCCAATTCATGAATTTTCTGTCATGAGAATGAATGCAGCCCATTACTCAATGTACTTCATTATTCTCTAGGTCCTGCCATTAAAGTAGAAGTTGGGTCATCACTCATTCACATGTTGCCGTTATCTAATTACCTCTGTTTAGCTGATATCAGGAGCTCATCATCCTTTCATTTTTTACAGTCAGACACCATTTAGGAGTAAAGTGTTGTTTTACAAGACAAAGCGCTTTCCTTCAGCCCCTAGAAATGATGAACGTTACTAACCAAATGGATTCTTGATTTGGCTTCTGAAAGACATATTTGTCTGACAGAAAATCTATAAAGGAGACTTTTACAATAACTTGTATCTAAATGGTTTTCCAAACCTTTATCGGAAGCTGAACACTACACTAAGGTCACCTAAAGATGACTTTTGTCAACCATTCCTTTTTCTATGCTGAGAAATTGTTACTGTCATTATTTAAAGAAAAAAATGTCATCTTTTTTAATTGGTCGGGGTCTGGGTAGTAAGACCCTCACTGATCACTAGAATGAGCCAGGAGAAACACTTAGGTGAACACTTTTCGGCTATGTTCACACTACGTAAAATAACGGCCGTTGTTTTGAGGTTCCCTATAATGACTGCAATGCAATGCAATGTAACTACGGCCATTGAATTCACACTACTTATCAGATAATAGCCGTTGTTTATACGGCCCCGTGAAAAATGAACATGTCAATTATTTCCGGCCGTTAATACTGAAACAACGGCCGTGGATTTCAATTCGGCCGCGAACGTAAAACTTATATCTGCCGAATTAAACTTGATTTTGATGTAAAAAAAAATTCTGAGTGATTTCTCGGGCTGGGCGCAGTATTTAAAGTAAATGACCTGTTTCATCCCGTTTATAAACATGCTAGGAATCAAAATTAAACAACGGCTGTAGTTTCACAACTAGCCCGTACGATCGTAATTCTAGGGCCGTAGTTTTGGTCGCAAAAGTCCAGCCGGTGAAAACAACGGCTGTTATTTTATGTAGTGTGAACATAGCCTTCCTCCCCGCCATCTTTGAAGTAAACAGAAAGTTACAGAGCTCTTCCCTTGTAGTGAGAAGAACAATGGGACTTCTTCTCTCTAGAGAATGGTAGGGGCGCTCAGCACTCTGACCAATTTAAAGACATGTGTAAACATCTACATGTATCTATATCAACATCACCCCTTCTCTCAGCTCAGCCATCAGCTCCATTCCATAGATATAGTGCTGACTACACTTCACAGCTTCTAAAGCGGTACTATCAGCAGGTTCTGCCCAGAGAACCTGCTGATATGCTGCAGGAGCTCAGTAATTTAGGAGTATATTGCTGTCCCTAACGTTCCTCTTCTCCCAGCATTCTTTATTAATTTCCTAATTGCTCTTATGCAAATCTGCTGCCTAAGAGCATCTGGGGCGTGGATGATGGGAGTGTGCATACTGTGGATAATGGGAGCATGCATGATGAGAGTGTGCATGGTGTGGATAATGGGAGTATGCATGATGAGAGTGTGCATGGTGTGGATAATAGGAGTATGCATGATGGGAGTGTGCATGGTGTGGATGATGGGAGTGTGAATAGTGTGGATGATGAGAGTGTGGATAATAGGTCCACACAATCCTCACTCCCATCGTCCACACTCCCATCATCCACACCATGCACACTCCCATCATCCATACCATGCACACTCCCATCATCCACACACTACAACTCACTCTCATTCAATTTGCAAATAAAACAATCACTTCAATTCAGACACATTCACAGATGAACATAGACTTATACTTACATCTCGAGTGACCTCCGGGAGGTTTGGGGGCGGCCCAGATGAATTGCGCATGCACGGGAAGCAACCCGTGTCCGACAGGACAACTTCCCTACACCGGTGCGGTACTGAGCGGGAGGGGGTGGACTGAGTGGGGCACGGTGGTGCTCGGGCCGGAGGGTGATGCCCCAAATGTTTGTAGGCAGCAGATTTGCAAAAGAGCAATTAGGAAATTAATAAAGAATGTGGGGGAGAAGAGAAACCGTAGGGACAGCAATATACTCCTAAGTTACTGAGCTTCTGTGGCATATCAGCAGGTTCTCTGGGCAGAACCTGCTGATAGTGCTGCTTTGAACCCCTTATCTATATCCTAAAGTGACACTATCACTCCCTTTTTTGCATTATGACTTCTCTACACAGTTGTAAAGGGTTTATTTTGCAGTTTTCATGGTGCTTGTTCCAGTTCCAGTATCATCTTCAGATTGTGCCACCTGAACGAGGCTTCACCACCGCAGCTCCACTTAGCGCCGATCACATCGCCTCTGTGACGTCATCAGTGTATAGCCCGTCCCCTCGACGGCCATTGAAATAGGCCAGCCTAAAGGTCTAGGCCCCAACCCCTCTAAGTTGTTCTATACCAATGCATCGATGATGTAACTGGGGGGGGGGGGGGGGGGGGGGAGCTAGGGTGAAGCCCCACCCAGGTAGCAAAATCCGCAGATGATAAAAGATTACTTTTTACTGGAATAAGCACCATGACGTATGATATAAAATAAGGTATGAAAACTGCTAAATTTACCCTTTACACCTGTGTGGAGAGGTCATAATGTTCAAAAGACCATAGTGCTTGCATTTTTACACCTAAAGACCCACATGAGCCCTTTTTTGTGCCACTAATTGTACTTTGCAATAACAGACTTAATTTTTCCATACAATATTATGTGAAACCAGAAACCAGCATGTTCCTCAAGTCAGTACGATTACAATGATATGTAACTTGTATAACTTTTATTTTATCTAACAGCTTTTAAAAAATTAAAACGTTTAAAAAAAAACAAAACAAAATGTGTTTAAAATTGCTCTATTCCCAGCCTTATAACACTTTTATCCTTTGGTCTGTGAGGTGTCATTTTTTGCGCCATGATCTGTTCTTTCTATCGGTTTCTTACTTGCGACTTTTTGATCACTTTTTATTACAATTTTTTCTGAATTTGATGTGACAAAAAACGCGCAATTTTGCACTTTGGTGGGTTTTTACGCTTACGCCATTTGCCGTGCGAGATCAGAAATGTGATAATTTAATAGTTCGGGCGATTACGCATGCGACGATACCAAATATTTTTGTTTATTTATTTATTTTTATTTATAAAATCTGACATTATCTGCCAAAGATTTGAAGCCAAAGCCAGAAACAAACTATGAAAAGAGCACAGGTCATAAAGGAAAGACTGAAATTTCTCCTGTTTTCAAATCCATACCTGGCTTTGGCTTCAAATCTTTGGCAGATAATCTGTCAGATAATCTTTCTGTGTAAATGGACCCTTAACCCCTTCAGGACCAGGCTAATTTTCGTTTTTGCTTTTCATTTTTTCCTCCTTGTGCTTAAAAGGCCATAGCAGTTGCATTTTTACACCTACAGACCCACATGAGCCCTTTTTTTTTGCGCCACTAATTGTACTTTGCAATGACAGGCTGAATTTTTGCATAAAATATGCTGCAAAATCAGAAAAAAATTATATGTGCGGTGAAATTGAAAAAAACAAACAATTATTTTTCTTTGGAGGGGCTTCGTTTTTACGCCGTGTGTCCTATGGAAAAACTGACATGTTATGTATGTTCCACAAGTGGTTACAATTACAACGATATGTAACATGTATAACGTTTCTTGTATCTGATGGCCTGTAAAAAATTTAAACCATTGTTAACAAATATATGTTCCTTAAAATCGCTCCATTCCCTGGCTTATAGTGCTTTTATCCTTTGGTCTATGGGTCTGTGTGAGGTGTCATTTTTTGCGCCATGATGTGTTCTTTCTATCGGTACCTTGATTGCGCATATACAACTTTTTGATTGCTTTTTATTACAATTTTTCTGGATTTGATGCGACCAAAAATGCGCAATTTTGCACTTTGGGATTTTTTTGCGCTTACGCCATTTACCGTGTGAGATCAGGAATGTGATTAATTAATATTTTGGGCGATTATGCACGCGGTGATACCAAACATGTTTATTTATTTGTTTATTTTTATTTATAAAAAGGGGGGTGATTCTGACTTTTATTAGGGGAGGGGGCTTAATTATTAATTAATTAATAATGACACTTTATGTAAAACTTTAACACTTATACTAGAAGTCCCCCTGGGGGACTTCTAGTATACGTGCACTGATCTCTTATTCAGATCTATGCTGCATAGATATACAGCATAGATCGATTAGATCGGCACTCGTTTGCTTCCGGCTGCTGCAGCCAGAAGCAACCGAATGCCGAGTCGGGATCAGCGCCATTACGGTGCAGACCCCAGCCGACACCAGTCTTGGAGATCGCTCCTCCGTGACAACGTCATGGGGGAGCGATCTCCCCACTAGACACCAGGGAAGAGCTGTTCTGAAGTCTTTAGATGCAGCTGTCAACTTTGACTGGAGACAAAACTGGTGCTGTCTCTAGAAGAAATTGGCCGTGTTTTTATAGCACTGGATAACCCATTTAAAAACCCTAGCAATACACACAAGCTGCAACTAATAAACCATTTATACTTCAAACTCTTTATTGCTCTGTGGCTCAAAGAACAGCTGATCAGAGCTACTTCTTATAGTAATATGCAATCCTTTAGCTCTTTAAGTGGGCCCATCTGGGCCAGAGAGGACGGCCTTTCAGGAAGCATGGTAGAGTCTACAGCTATACTAGGCTTCCACCCATCTGCCCTACCCTCTGTATACACCCATCAGATATACAAGTGAGAAGTATTTCCCGGTGTATACCTCTGATGGATATTTTGCAACATGTCATACTTTATAAGAATAAGAGATATAACATATTCTTTGGGCCCTGTGGTATACCATGTGGTAAAATAGGGAAGTTAAGGGGTGCACGTTAGGTGTAATCTAGGTGCTGTATGGATCAGTAGTAGCTCAGAGACCATTAGTAAAGAATTTCCAAGCACTCTAGAAAATTCTTGCTCAAATGGTAGAGTTTATTTTGACAGTTCGTCACAAAGGTGCAGGCAGAATGCAGTTAAAGTGAATGTACCACTTTGCTTACTCAAAATTCTTTTTTATAGTATGTGGTTGGAGGCAGCGCATACATCACAGCAGCGCGGTCCATTCTTAAAATGCTGCCCAAATTCCTGTTCCTGTGATCCTGTGATCCTGTTCCTGCGATCCTGTTATCCTGTGATCCTGTTCCTGCGATCCTGTTATCCTGTGATCCTGTTCCTGTGATCTGCGTCAATATCTTTATGTGCACTTTGGCCCGCTCTATACACTGAAGCTGGGCCCGTCGCTGCCAGTATACCGATGTCCCCTCCCCTCGGTGATGCTGCCAGACTTGATTCTGATGAAGGTGCGTTATCAAAGGGAGGGAATATTGATACACGAGCCTGTCTTCAATGCATAGAGTTGGCCAAAGTGCACAAAAAGAAACTGGTGCAGATCGCAGGAATCGGAAAATCGCAGTGATTGAAAAAACTGAACCGTGGCACTGCACCGGCCAGATAGTATAATAAAAAATAATGTCATATTATAAATCACATAATGCAGATCATTTGGTAAAGAGATAAACTCTGGAATTGTTATGAAATAAACTGTACTACCTGAGCAAGAAAATTCTAGAGTGCTTGGAAATTCTTTACCTTGTGGTAAAGGCTGTGTTTTTTTTTTACTGGTTA
This sequence comes from Dendropsophus ebraccatus, assembly GCF_027789765.1. Taxonomy (NCBI): domain Eukaryota; kingdom Metazoa; phylum Chordata; class Amphibia; order Anura; family Hylidae; genus Dendropsophus; species Dendropsophus ebraccatus. The sequence continues at coordinate 174,390,770 of NC_091454.1, read as the reverse complement.
CTGCCAGTTCCTATAGAATAGAGGAAACTACTATGCTATTTCATACCTTTGTGTAGTATACTGATGTATACTGGCTAGTGGAGGCCAAACGTACTCACTTCTGTTGGAAGGTCTTGGATGTCCCTCAGTGCAAGTGAATTTACTACCGTTTTTCTTTAAAAGGATCTCTGTAACTACTGTATAATTCAGGAAATAATTTTTTTCCAGGAAAAAATTTACTCTACATCCATTTGCCATAGGAGGAAGGCTAGGAACCTTCACAACCCATTAATTCACTCTCTCTTGCAATTTGACAGTTGACGTACCTATTGTTTGGCCGACAGCTATTTCTCCCATTCATCCTAAACACTTTAATAAGAAGCACCTGTTCCTCACAAAAGTGGAGGGTTTACCCAACTTTGGCATTGTGACTTATGCAAGTGCATGGAGCTGCGCGTTGTGATCCACACATGGCCATAACCATGACCACAGAGTTGCAAGAATTCTTGGGACCGGGGGGCTGAGTTCGATGCCACGTGTGGGTTGTAACACGATCCTATTCACTTACATAAGGGTCCATTTACACAGAAAGATTATCTGACAGATTATCTGTCAAGAATTTGAAGCCAAAGCCAGGAATGGATTTGAAAAGAGGAGACATCTCAGGCTTTCCTTTATGACCTGATCTCTTTTTATAGTCTGTTTCTAGCTTTGGCTTTAAACCATTGGCAGATAATCTGTCAGATAATCTTTCTGTGTAAATGGACCCTAATGCTGGGATAACACGGAGCGATAATTCGCCCAATCGTACGATTAACGATTTCGAAGTAACGATTTTTCTTTTATAACGATCAGCGTTTAGATGGAACGATATATCGTACAGAACAGTCGTTTTCCGATCGTTTTGCGATAGCTTAAGCCTATCTCGCACATAGGTAAAATCAGTGAACGACTGGCGAATTTTTTGCGAACGACGAACGACGATTTAAGAACAAGTAAAAAGATCAAAATGAACGATTTCTCGCTTGTCGTTTGATCGTTTGCTGCGTTTACACGTACGATTATCGTTCAAATTCGATCGTTATCGTGCAAATTCGCACGATAATCGTTCCGTGTAAACCCAGCATTAGTTATGGCGATGCTGTGATGATTTTGGACATATGATTCATGTCATAGCTAGAAATCTCTGTGTATCCCCATCCTTAAGGAGATAATTTTTTGCCATATGGGGCTGTCTTATCCCCAGCATACCTTAGTTTCACAACAAAAATAATAGATATCTGTAGTCAAAACTGAAATTTAATTTAAGGAAACAAATTTTCAGGTGGCAACAGTTTTTCTCGAAAAGGCTACTTCCTTTTGAGTGACTACTTTATTTGTTTTCATTATGACAAGATCAACTCGAAAAGAACATTTTGCTTTTACACTATTTTGCCAAGAGTTTCAGAGTGACTGTGCATCAAGTGGCTCTCCAATTTCTTATGGCCTGCAGCTGCGACCAGGCGCTGTCACCACTACTGACCATCAAGATATAGCAGGAAACGAGGAAATGTATTTCTATTAGAAACAGCAATCCATGAGCCCAGCATATAACATTAGAGATTGAAGCCATGATCTGTTCCGTCTTTGACCACATGGTGATGCTCTTATTTTAGATTTACACTGCTCTTACCTCGACCACTGTTTTTTACAGGATAATTTGTTTATCGGTGTGTTCTTTTAATCTAATTTCATTCCTTTATGTTACCCCATATTTTCTCTGCTTTTCAGCCCTAACAGCTTGTATAGCTCTAAGAAAATTAGTCTAAATTGTTTTTTTGTAGCTTTTCTTCACAATTACTTTTTTTTTTTTTAAGAAATAAGGAACAGTTATAGTACAAGAACATTTATAGCATAATACTGTGTCAAAAGGATGAACTGCACGCACTCCAATACATTCATTTCCCTCTATTGCTTAAACAGTTAACAATCCTTCATAATCTAGGACTGCAATTGTATATATATATAAGGAAGTATAACGGAATGTTAGCAAAACAGATCATTATAACTGGCTATGTATATTATGGCTGGACTGGTTTACTGCGGTATTTAGTACACATAGCACTGCACTATATCTTGCTGGTTGGAAAGTCGACATAAGCTAACAATCCAAAGGGGACACATTTAAGCAGTTCTGTACATTTATAAACATTAGGTATAATAGCCTTTGCTAAAATATAGTCCTCAAGTACTTAGTATTGCATAGTTATTACATTGTATTCCAACAGCGTACTGTAGTCAAAGATCACTATATACATAATGTATGAAAATAATGTAAGTTAGGGCTATGTACATAAAAAACAGAGGATTGGTGTCTAGAAGAGGTATTCCAGTGATTCAAAAAAATCGCTTATCCAGGAGTAGTCCGTACTTAAATTTGTTGGTAAAATTGGTAACCTACCTTCCCATGTCTGCATTATAATTCAGAATCAGATTTCTTTGTTCAAAAATATCCCTTGCACTACTGCATTACTTCATGGACGTGCATAGAGTACATTGACAATAGCTGGGTGACTGGCTCTACATGTACTAACTAGAGATGAGCGAACCTGGAGCATGCTCGAGTCGATCCGAACCCGAACTTTCGGCATTTGATTAACGGTGGCTGCTGAAGTTGGATAAAGCCCTAAGGCTATGTGGAAAACATGGATATAGTCATTGGCTGTATCCATGTTTTCCAGACAACCTTAGAGCTTTATCTAAGTTCAGCAGCCGCCACTAATCAAATGCCGAACGTTCAGGTTCGGATCGACTCGAACCCGAACCCGGTTCGCTTATCTCCACTACTAACCTATTGTAATTGTAAGTTGGCTGGACCATTGTACACACACTCTTGGGAGTAAGATCCTCATTCCTCTTGTTTGATTTGTCAGTAGGGAATTCCAGATAAAAAAAATAAATAAGTTTTCAAATCAACTGGTGCCAGAAAGTTATACAGATTTGTAAATTACTTCTATTAAAAAAAAAAGCACAAGCCTTCCAGTGGTTATCAGCTTCTGTATGCCCTGCAGGAAGTGATGTATTCTTTTCAGTCAGACACGGTCCTCTCTGCTGTTCAAGGGTGGCAGCAGAGAGTTGTGGAAAGAATACACCACTTTCATTGGGACATACAGCAGCTGATAAGTACTGGAAGACTTGAGTTTTTCTGGAGTACCCCTTTAATTTTGGTGATTATCCTTTGATTTATGGAACATGTTAGTGCCATATATAAATAAATATGATTTATTATTATATTTATTATTAATAGGCAGAATCTATTAGCTGCCTGTCTGCTGCTTGGCCTTTTATTCTTGTGTGCATCAAGTCTTCATTCGATTAATCTTGGTTGATAAAATAAAAAGAATAGATTTGATAAATTATTCACATGAGAAGGTGAATATGTCTGCAGGGTGCATACACAGGTGAGCTTACATGGCAGTAAAGTTCCTCAACATATGGTAGTTTTTAATCCTAGTGTGAATTTCCTGGATTGAAGAATAACCATTTTAACATTATCCGTTCTTCCTGATTAATGTGCTATACATTCAGGAGTAACCAGAAAAATAGTGAGAGTTAACTGGTGTTAGATACACCTGTACCTGTGTATGCCAAGGTTGTAGTCCTCTTTCTAAGCTGGATACCCGCAGTGTCGGACTGGGCGACCTGGGGCCCACCAGGGGAAATTATCCTGGGGGCCCACCAATGAAGAAGTGCTGAGAAGCGACATGCTGACCCAATTCTATGCTGGATTGATCTGTTTTGAAGTTTTCACTCAAACTACAACTCACAGAATCAGAATGCCCGACACTTATAAAGCTGTCAGGGTATGATGGAAGTTGTAGTTCCTAATTGGACAATCCTTTAACCCCTAGGCGACCTAGTACGTACCGGTACGTCCTGGAAGTCTGTCCCCAGACTATCCTGGACGTACGGGTACGTCATGAGCTATGAAGTGCGCTCCGGAGCGGAGCGCGCTTCATAGCAGGTGGGGACCGGCTGCAATCAGCAGCCGGGACCTCACCGGTAATGACACGCTGCAGCGATCGCGCTGCCGCGTGTCATTAACTCCTTAAACGCCGAGATCGCGGGGCGAATGCAGCGTTTAAGTGTAAGTGACAGGGGGAGTCCCCTGTCACTTACCGATCGGGACCCCCGCAGTGTCTGCAATCAAACTAGTGTATGTAAAAGTCCCCCAAAGGGACTTAAAATGTCTAAAAAAAAAAGTTAAAAACACCAACACACAGCCCCAAAACCCCTCCCCCAATAAAAGTTTAAATCACCCCCCATTTCCCATTATACAAATAAAACATATAAAAATAAATAAATAAATAAACATATAATATACCGTAGCGTGCGTAATTGTCCGATCTATTAAACTATAACAAGCATCATTGCGAACGGCGAACGGCGTACACGAAAAGAGGGAAAAAAGTGCACGGATTACCGATTTTATGTTACATTATATATATATTAAAAAAAAAAAAAAAAAGTGATCAAAACGTCTGATCTTCACAAGTATGGTATTATTAAAAACTAGAAATCATGGCGGAAAAAATGACGCCCCATACAGACCCATAGGTGAAAAAATAAAACCGTTATAAGCGTCACAATAGGCCCATTTTATTGATATTTAATTGCCAAAAAAAAGGATTTAATTAAAAAAAATATACATTAGAGAATCTGTGTAACCTGCATATGGTTGTGTACAAACAAAGAGAATGAAAGATACGTGCACTCACCAATGTAGTGTGCCGCTGGGGTACTTTAATGGAGGTTACATCCACATGAGCAGGGAGGGGGGAGTGGAGGCAGGTGTCTGTTCAGTGGTAGACAACAATTGTTTCTCGTGTTCCCACGCTTCTTCCGGTCTACGGAATGACGCCATGCCACTAAGGAGGTGCTTAAATACATGATAGTGTAAGTGAAACAAACAGATTAAAATAATATTAAACAAACGGTGCAAACTCGTTGCGCTCGTTTAACCCTAAAGGACCGAGGGCATTTAGTTTAGAAATCCATAGAGTCTCTTTGCGTAGTAGGTTAAGGTGGCGGTCTCCGCCTCTCGAGACTTGGTTAACTCTTTCCAACCCGCAAAACTTGAGACATCTCGTATTCCCTTGATGGACTTGGCGTACGTGATCAATCAATCTGGGTACGCCTTTCCCTGATCGTACAGAGTAACAATGCTCTTTGTATCGAGTGGCTAGGGCTCGCTTAGTCTTACCTACATAAAACCGTCCGCAGTCGCAGATGATGGCATAAACCACGAATGTGGTTTTGCAGGTGATCAGGTTACTAACTCTGCATTCTACGCCATTTAAACTGATGAAAGCTACATTGAGCATTTGTGGACAGTAGGAACAGTTCCCGCACCTCTTGTTTCCATCAGGTATGGAGGCACTTAGCCAGGATTCCTTCCTTTGTTTCAAAGGTGGTGGTTTGATCGCGTCAGCGACAGTTCTGTTCTTGCGGTGGGCTATAATGGGTCTAGCTGCGGTGCTCTCTTGTAAATCAGCATCTTGTGTCAAGATGCCCCAGTGTCTATGAATAATTTGGCGTAAGGTATCGTTCATAGGAGAGTTGCTGAAGATAAAGGAAAAGCGGTCAGATTTCTTATCCTGTCTATTTCTGTTTCCCCTCAGCAAATCGCACCTCTTGGTGTTGCGTGCTCTCTGAAGGGCTACATCCACTAATTTCTCTGGATATGCTCTTTCGAGCAATCTACCTTTGAGTTCCTCAGCCTGTCGCTCAAAACCATTCTCGTCGCTATTGACTTTTCTGACCCTCAGCATTTGGCTGTAGGGTATAGCGTCCCTGGTATGGGCAGGGTGTGAACTGTGGTAGTGCAAGAGGGAGTTACACGAATTTGGTTTCCTATAGATGGAGGTGGAGATCACCTCGTTGTGTATCTCCACCAAAACATCCAGGAATTCGAATCGCGTCCCTCCAAAAACACTCGTAAAGGCCATATTGACGCGGTTGGTGGTGTTTAAATAGTGTACAAAGTTTGAAAAATCATCTTCCGTGCCCTCCCAGATGATGAAAATATCATCTACGTACCTAAAGTACGTTTTAATAAACTTGATGAAGGGATTGGCTGCGGAAAAAACCAGGTCACTCTCAAAAAACGCCAAAAATAAATTTGCGTATGTGCAAGATACTGGTGTCCCCATTGCCGTCCCGATGATCTGGGTGTACCACTGGTCCTCAAATGTGAAGCAGTTGTTGGTCAGTATGAATGTGAGGGCCTCAGTGATGAAGTCAATGTATTCGGGGGGCTGCCCGGCCTGCCGGAGGAAGCAACCGACAGCCTCCACACCCGCATCATGTGGGATGCGGGTGTAGAGGCTCTCGACGTCCACCGACACGAGGGAGCAACCAGGAGTAAGGCAAATATCCTGGAGGGCAAGCAAAAAATCGCCCGTATCCTTTAGATACGATGGGACTGCTGTGAGCAATGGTCTAAGAGCCCAATCTAGAAACTGGGATAGGCTTTCAGTGACAGATGCGACAGCTGAGACTATGGGTCTACCGGGAGGGGGGTGTTTATTCTTATGCACCTTAGGCAAACAGTACCACTTGGGGGCCCTAGGGTGGTCAGGGAGCAACTTCTCTGCGGTTTTGCTATCAATAGCTCCTGTCGACACATGCACCCGAAGCAAAGATCTTAGTTTATCTTTGATTTTATTAGTTGGGTCACCCTTAAGTGTACTGTAGACAGTCCCGTCTGACAATTGTCTTCTCGCCTCCTCTTGGTACATAGTAGTGCTCATAATGACAGTGGCTCCCCCTTTGTCCGCTTTGCATACTGTCAAGTCTGGTCTTTTCTTCAGCCACGCCACGGCTCTTTGCTCTTTGTTAGTAAGGTTATTTCTAGCCTCAGGGTATACCAGTGCTCTCACATCCTTGAGGACAGCTTGCGTGAATTTATCGATAGCCCCTCCGGGTGCTACAGGTGGGCAAAAGGTGGATTTTTTCCCCTTGGTGAACGGTGTATCCGTAGCGCAGGTGGTATCCGGGCGGTCATCCATATTCATCAGCATGTTGATGCCCTGCAAATCCTGAGTGTCCAAATGTCCTGCCACATTGAATCCAAGGGGGCCAATAGTACATCTCCGAGGGCCGGATTGTGGTTCGGATTCCTGTACTTTGTTGGCAAAAAACTTTTTTAAATTAATGCGTCTAAGACCTTTATTGAAGTCTACTTCAAATTGTGAAAATGTGAAATTCTCCGTGAGTCCGAAGTTGAGGCCCTTAGACAACAACTCTGTGCAATCCTGGGGGATATCTAAACCAGAAATGTTGAGGACTTTGGGGGGGGTGACTAGCTTTGCCAAGTCACCTGCTTCCCTCTGCCTTTTCCTCTCCAGGCGCCTCTTCCTCTTCTGGCCCCCTCGCCGGATCCTCCTCCTAAAGGGGGGCGACCAGGGTATGAGGCAGATCGTTCTGGACCTGTGGTCTCATCCGAGACACTGGTGTCAGAGTCTGTGGTCCAGAACTCCGAAAAAACCGCGTTTGCGGGATTTGGTTTTTTTAGATTTTTTGCTGCTCCAGTCAAACAGTTTGCCATTGTCATAGTCCATTTTATCCCGCATGAACTTATCGCGTTTCTGTTGTTTTATATCAGCTTGTAAAGTGACAAGTTTTTTGTCCAATTTCTTTTGGAATAAGGCCATTTGTTCCTCTGTCACCCGAGTGCGGAATTCCAATTTAGCTCGGCATAGATCTGCGGTCACCGTGTTATATTCTTTCCTATTCTCCTCCAAGACTAGGAGTAATAGGTTGTTGGCGTGCTGCAGGTGTGCTTTCTGCCAGGCTAGCACGAACTCCTCGTTCTCTTGGAATTGGGCCGGGGCTTTGTACATGCGTAATCCCCTCGGTACTCTTTGGCTTGCTACGTATGATTCAAGGGAGTTTACGGTCCAGAAAAGCTTCATTTCACGTTCAGCCAACGTTGTGATTCTATGCTCCAAAATCCTGGGGCTGAAGATCTGAATGTCCTCCTTGGTGTTGCAGGAGGTGAAGAACGTACCTGCGTCCGCCCTCCCTGCTAGGAGTACCTCCTCATTACCTCTGGTTTCTGTTTCCATGTTGGAATCCATGTATGTGTCGGCAAAGCAAGTGTGCTAAGATCCAGAAGCAAAAGCACAATCAATCACGAAGCAGGAGAGAGTGGATCGCACCGCCCTCGCAATCTCCGGCAACCGGATCCACAGGTGAGAGTCCAGCAAGGTATCCCCGATATGGCCACTATGTATAGGGTGCTCCGTATAATAAGTCAGGTAATGTACAAACAAAGAGAATGAAAGATACGTGCACTCACCAATGTAGTGTGCCGCTGGGGTACTTTAATGGAGGTTACATCCACATGAGCAGGGAGGGGGGAGTGGAGGCAGGTGTCTGTTCAGTGGTAGACAACAATTGTTTCACGTGTTCCCACGCTTCTTCCGGTCTACGGAATGACGCCATGCCACTAAGGAGGTGCTTAAATACATGATAGTGTAAGTGAAACAAACAGATTAAAATAATATTAAACAAACGGTGCAAACTCGTTGCGCTCGTTTAACCCTAAAGGACCGAGGGCATTTAGTTTAGAAATCCATAGAGTCTCTTTGCGTAGTAGGTTAAGGTGGCGGTCTCCGCCTCTCGAGACTTGGTTAACTCTTTCCAACCCGCAAAACTTGAGACATCTCGTATTCCCTTGATGGACTTGGCGTACGTGATCAATCAATCTGGGGATTACGCATGTACAAAGCCCCGGCCCAATTCCAAGAGAACGAGGAGTTCGTGCTAGCCTGGCAGAAAGCACACCTGCAGCACGCCAACAACCTATTACTCCTAGTCTTGGAGGAGAATAGGAAAGAATATAACACGGTGACCGCAGATCTATGCCGAGCTAAATTGGAATTCCGCACTCGGGTGACAGAGGAACAAATGGCCTTATTCCAAAAGAAATTGGACAAAAAACTTGTCACTTTACAAGCTGATATAAAACAACAGAAACGCGATAAGTTCATGCGGGATAAAATGGACTATGACAATGGCAAACTGTTTGACTGGAGCAGCAAAAAATCTAAAAAAACCAAATCCCGCAAACGCGGTTTTTCGGAGTTCTGGACCACAGACTCTGACACCAGTGTCTCGGATGAGACCACAGGTCCAGAACGATCTGCCTCATACCCTGGTCGCCCCCCTTTAGGAGGAGGATCCGGCGAGGGGGCCAGAAGAGGAAGAGGCGCCTGGAGAGGAAAAGGCAGAGGGAAGCAGGTGACTTGGCAAAGCTAGTCACCCCCCCCAAAGTCCTCAACATTTCTGGTTTAGATATCCCCCAGGATTGCACAGAGTTGTTGTCTAAGGGCCTCAACTTCGGACTCACGGAGAATTTCTCATTTTCACAATTTGAAGTAGACTTCAATAAAGGTCTTAGACGCATTAATTTAAAAAAGTTTTTTGCCAACAAAGTACAGGAATCCGAACCACAATCCGGCCCTCGGAGATGTACTATTGGCCCCCTTGGATTCAATGTGGCAGGACATTTGGACACTCAGGATTTGCAGGGCATCAACATGCTGATGAATATGGATGACCGCCCGGATACCACCTGCACTACGGATACACCGTTCACCAAGGGGAAAAAATCCACCTTTTGCCCACCTGTAGCACCCGGAGGGGCTATCGATAAATTCACGCAAGCTGTCCTCAAGGATGTGAGAGCACTGGTATACCCTGAGGCTAGAAATAACCTTACTAACAAAGAGCAAAGAGCCGTGGCGTGGCTGAAGAAAAGACCAGACTTGACAGTATGCAAAGCGGACAAAGGGGGAGCCACTGTCATTATGAGCACTACTATGTACCAAGAGGAGGCGAGAAGACAATTGTCAGACGGGACTGTCTACAGTACACTTAAGGGTGACCCAACTAATAAAATCAAAGATAAACTAAGATCTTTGCTTCGGGTGCATGTGTCGACAGGAGCTATTGATAGCAAAACCGCAGAGAAGTTGCTCCCTGACCACCCTAGGGCCCCCAAGTGGTACTGTTTGCCTAAGGTGCATAAGAATAAACACCCCCCTCCCGGTAGACCCATAGTCTCAGCTGTCGCATCTGTCACTGAAAGCCTATCCCAGTTTCTAGATTGGGCTCTTAGACCATTGCTCACAGCAGTCCCATCGTATCTAAAGGATACGGGCGATTTTTTGCTTGCCCTCCAGGATATTTGCCTTACTCCTGGTTGCTCCCTCGTGTCGGTGGACGTCGAGAGCCTCTACACCCGCATCCCACATGATGCGGGTGTGGAGGCTGTCGGTTGCTTCCTCCGGCAGGCCGGGCAGCCCCCCGAATACATTGACTTCATCACTGAGGCCCTCACATTCATACTGACCAACAACTGCTTCACATTTGAGGACCAGTGGTACACCCAGATCATCGGGACGGCAATGGGGACACCAGTATCTTGCACATACGCAAATTTATTTTTGGCGTTTTTTGAGAGTGACCTGGTTTTTTCCGCAGCCAATCCCTTCATCAAGTTTATTAAAACGTACTTTAGGTACGTAGATGATATTTTCATCATCTGGGAGGGCACGGAAGATGATTTTTCAAACTTTGTACACTATTTAAACACCACCAACCGCGTCAATATGGCCTTTACGAGTGTTTTTGGAGGGACGCGATTGGAATTCCTGGATGTTTTGGTGGAGATACACAACGAGGTGATCTCCACCTCCATCTATAGGAAACCAAATTCGTGTAACTCCCTCTTGCACTACCACAGTTCACACCCTGCCCATACCAGGGACGCTATACCCTACAGCCAAATGCTGAGGGTCAGAAAAGTCAATAGCGACGAGAATGGTTTTGAGCGACAGGCTGAGGAACTCAAAGGTAGATTGCTCGAAAGAGCATATCCAGAGAAATTAGTGGATGTAGCCCTTCAGAGAGCACGCAACACCAAGAGGTGCGATTTGCTGAGGGGAAACAGAAATAGACAGGATAAGAAATCTGACCGCTTTTCCTTTATCTTCAGCAACTCTCCTATGAACGATACCTTACGCCAAATTATTCATAGACACTGGGGCATCTTGACACAAGATGCTGATTTACAAGAGAGCACCGCAGCTAGACCCATTATAGCCCACCGCAAGAACAGAACTGTCGCTGACGCGATCAAACCACCACCTTTGAAACAAAGGAAGGAATCCTGGCTAAGTGCCTCCATACCTGATGGAAACAAGAGGTGCGGGAACTGTTCCTACTGTCCACAAATGCTCAATGTAGCTTTCATCAGTTTAAATGGCGTAGAATGCAGAGTTAGTAACCTGATCACCTGCAAAACCACATTCGTGGTTTATGCCATCATCTGCGACTGCGGACGGTTTTATGTAGGTAAGACTAAGCGAGCCCTAGCCACTCGATACAAAGAGCATTGTTACTCTGTACGATCAGGGAAAGGCGTACCCAGATTGATTGATCACGTACGCCAAGTCCATCAAGGGAATACGAGATGTCTCAAGTTTTGCGGGTTGGAAAGAGTTAACCAAGTCTCGAGAGGCGGAGACCGCCACCTTAACCTACTACGCAAAGAGACTCTATGGATTTCTAAACTAAATGCCCTCGGTCCTTTAGGGTTAAACGAGCGCAACGAGTTTGCACCGTTTGTTTAATATTATTTTAATCTGTTTGTTTCACTTACACTATCATGTATTTAAGCACCTCCTTAGTGGCATGGCGTCATTCCGTAGACCGGAAGAAGCGTGGGAACACGTGAAACAATTGTTGTCTACCACTGAACAGACACCTGCCTCCACTCCCCCCTCCCTGCTCATGTGGATGTAACCTCCATTAAAGTACCCCAGCGGCACACTACATTGGTGAGTGCACGTATCTTTCATTCTCTTTGTTTGTACATTACCTGACTTATTATACGGAGCACCCTATACATAGTGGCCATATCGGGGATACCTTGCTGGACTCTCACCTGTGGATCCGGTTGCCGGAGATTGCGAGGGCGGTGCGATCCACTCTCTCCTGCTTCGTACTTCATATGGTTGTGTTCGGGCTGACCTATAGAGTAATAGTATCATGTCACTTTTACCATATAGTGCATTACGTAGACACAGGAACCCCCCAAACGTTACCATATTGCATTCTTTTTTACGATTTCACCTATTTATATCTTCATAAATAATATATTTGGGGTTCCATCATACATGTTATGGTAAAATGAAAGATGCCATTACAAAGTACAACTATTCCTGTAAAAACAAGCACTTACATGGCTTGTAGATAGAAAACTGAAAGTGCTAGAGCTCTTAGAAGGGGAGAGGGAAAAACGAAAGCGCAAAGATCAAAATTTGCGTGGTCCACTGGGTCATTTTGGGCCTGGTCCTCAAAGGGTTAATAAGTGATGGTTGTCTAGAGGCTTCTGGAGGCTGCAGTCTGTCACAATCATCAGCCCTGAAGATCCACTAATAAATCCCTTTACGGCACCAGCAATTATCAGAGGATTGTCTGTTCAGATGTATTACAACTCCCATCATATCCTGAGGACTGTGTGATGTCAGTAAATGCTGGAAGTTGTAGTTTTTACAGTTGTTGTAGTTGGAGGATCCTATGTGTACACTGGAGGCTCTGTCGGAGATCAAAATACAAAGATCTGTTTGGGCTCAGGGTGTGTAAGTGACCCTGAACAGAACTAATAGGAAATAGAGCCAATATATATATATATATATATATATATATATATATATATATATATATAACATTACTATATTATGACCATACCATCAATCACACACTGTTGCTGGCCAAATCCAGTATTACCACTGTATAGTACAAGGGGCAAATATTACCACCACCCCATGACCACAACACAGTGACTAATACCACCATACCATTACTGAAATCCAGTATAGCAGGGCCAATAATACTGTATATGAAACAAATATTTTTGTCGCAAGTTTAAGAACGTAAATACAGTATCAGTAGAACAGGACCGCATGGAACATCATATTAGTATAGTGGAGTTTATTCGCACCGGTATAAAAAAACTCCACTATATTTTGTCACCCCACTACCATTACCACCACATAGTAACTAATAACATTACCAATTAACGTCCAGCATATAAAGACTAGTATCCCCCCATACACTGACCCATACTGAGTCAGATACCAGCTGTACACAGACTCTGCACACCATATAAAGTATTACAGTGCAGCTACATACAGCGACTCACAGGGGCGTCTTCTCTGATGCGAGTTGGTCACTTTTTCTTTTCCTCTCCATCTTGCCTCGGCCATCATGAAGACTTCTCCCAGCCAGACAAACATTTTAGTCTTCTAGCTCATACAGTATAGGTGTCCATTGTGCTTCCATATAGTAGTTACAAGAAAGAGAAAATAAACAAAAAATAGGAGGTCCTCCCCTGGAGTCATTCAAGAAGAATGTCTGGAGATGAAATATATAAATTAAAAAGAATGTGATTTACATAGAATGCTAAGAAAAAACGCATTTCAGCAAACTATAGTGAACGACCACTAAGAATGGAAGCCGTCTCTAGAAATGCATTTTCTGTGCATTCTGAATAAGTCACTTCTTTGGCAGCGCTGACCCCCGTGGAGTGCCCCCTATTTTTGTTAATTGTCTTTTTGCTATAACTACCATGGTCCCCTTTACCATGGAGCATACTATCTGAAGTACTCTGGTCAGCTGAGAGCAACCCTTTATCCATACAGATGGATTATCCATCAAATAGAGGACACCATAACTAGACCATCTGTACCCCTGTCATTGGGGTGATACACAAAACTCAGGGGGCTTAAAGGAGAAGTCTGGTATCAGACATTTTTTACACAAGAGCTGGAGAGCAGGTGGCTGAACATAACATGCACTACCTCCCCAACTCCAGTGCCAGGGTCCACTGTCCTTCACTCCAGGAACACCAGGAAGCGGCCGGGGGATCAGGAATCAGAGTAGGGGACAGCTGAGCCCAGTGCTGGAGCCGGGGAGGTACAGTAGGTGCATGTCTTTATGTTCAGCTACCTGGCTCTTACCGTGACTTCTCAAGGCCGCTCAGCCATTCAGCAGTCGTAGCGGGGTCCCGCCTCTATATATATATATATACACTCACCGGCCACTTTATTAGGTACACTATGCTAGTAACGGGTTGGACCCCCTTTTGCCTTCAGAACTGCCTCAATTCTTCGTGGCATAGATTCAACAAGGTGCTGGAAGCATTCCTCGGAGATTTTGGTCCATATTGACATGATGGCATCACACAGTTGCCGCAGATTTGTCGGCTGCACATCCATGATGCGAATCTCCCGTTCCCCCACATCCCAAAGATGCTCTATTGGATTGAGATCTGGTGATTGTGGAGGCCATTGGAGTACAGTGAACTCATTGTCATGTTCAAGCAGAAATCGAGACTCATCAGACCAGGCAACGTTTTTCCAATCTTCTACTGTCCAATTTCGATGAGCTTGTGCAAATTGTAGCCTCAGTTTCCTGTTCTTAGCTGAAAGGAGTGGCACCCGGTGTGGTCTTCTGCTGCTGTAGCCCATCTGCCTCAAAGTTGGACGTACTGTGCGTTCAGAGATGCTCTTCTGCCTACCTTGGTTGTAACGGTTGGCTATTTGAGTCACTGTTGCCTTTCTATCAGCTCGAACCAGTCTGCCCATTCTCCTCTGACCTCTGGCATCAACAAGGCATTTCCGCCCACAGAACTGCCGCTCACTGGATGTTTTTTCTTTTTCGGACCATTCTCTGTAAACCCTAGAGATGGTTGTGCGTGAAAATCCCAGTAGATCAGCAGTTTCTGAAATACTCAGACCAGCCCTTCTGGCACCAACAACCATGCCACATTCAAAGAGCCTCAGATCACCTTTCTTCCCCATACTGATGCTCGGTTTGAACTGCAGGAGATTGTCTTCACAAAGCCTGGGCCCCCCCACCCCACTGTAACTATGGCAGCACTAGCCTTGCGATTATAGTACAGGACAGATAATGTCACGATGACCTCTGACCTCTGCTGTACGATTGTTCAGGGGCAGCCACTCTTCTTATCAGTGCTGGAGGTGACTGCAACTTCGTCAGAGCAGGGTGAGGAGGTGAGCAGAAACAGCTCCTGTGATGTGATCTGTGCAGGGTCCTGCTCCTTCTGCACAGGAGGACTAGCGTGCTGAGGCCCATTGAGGGCCCAAGCAGAGCTGCCCATGGAGTTTGCCTGTTGCAGGGGGCCCTGGCACTGGCTGTCATCTGACTGGAAAAGATCACCCAGGGCCCAGTCAGATGACAGCTAGCACATATCACTGTACCCTGTGTAATGCCAGTGTTCCTTTAAGTTTCTACACCTCTGCTTGGATGCCGACTCTGCAGGGGAAAACCAACAGGGAGGAAGGGGGAGAGGCCGGTTTCAGAGAAATAGGCTCCTCCTTTCTCAAGCGCATGAGCAAGGAGGAGCCTTTTCCTCCGAAACGTCCGCAGGACACCAGGTGGACGCTTGGGTGTGTGGAACAGCCTGTGAGCTAAATTATAGCGAGTATCCAGGAATAAATCGTATTTTGGACAGCAGTCAGAGTGTGTGGATTCCTTTCATGATGGGTATTCAGCTCAGAAAGAGGACTACAACCTTGGGATACGCAGGTAGAGGTGTATCTAACACCAGTTTGCTCTAATTTTTTTCTGGTTACATTGGACTTTATGGATTGGTGGAGATCCAACAGTGAGTGGCATTGCCTGAAGGCATGTAGTGCGATTGATTTTTTTCTTATACATTCAGGAGTTATATAAATTTAGAAAAAAGGCCTACCTAGCCTCAGACTTTCTTTTCCTCTCTTCCTTTGGACCAGTCAGGCAACTTTGTTTAGGTTTTTTTTCTGCTTAAAAAGTTACTGTTGCTTCAAACAACTTCTATCCCCAACAATAGCAAAAGCCTCTTTCTGTACTTAAAAAGCTGTTTTGCATCCTCCCCCTTCACTTTCTATTTGTTCATTATGAGGCAAAGCCGTCCTCATTACAGAGGAGCAAAATTAAAGTGCATTTGCTGTGTCCATTATAACGTATGGATGGGGGGAGGGGCTGGGTGGGATGAGTGAGCAGAAAAAGCAGACAAGACGCCCTACAGTTTGGAGACTGTCTGGGCTCAAAAAATGCTGCTCAGACTGCTCAGTGCTGCTCTGGGAACTTGGTGATTTAAAGCGACTCTGTATCCACCAACCCACCCCACTAAACTGCTAGTGCTATCCGTTTGATGAGAGTAAAGCCTTACCGGTCGTGTCTTTTAAAATGTACCTCGTCCCTTGGTTAGAGCAAAAAAACAATCTTTTAATCTACAGCGCTGCGTCGTACTGGCGTAGCCTAGAGTGTCTTTGCCCCAGGTCTAAGACACCTCTGCTTTCTGCCTCCCCACCTTCCTCATCAGTAGGTCTGCCCCTGGCAGGATTACTATTCATCACATGTCTTAACAGTGCACATCTGCCATAGTGACACAGGTGCAACGTATAGATGAGCGATAAATAGAAATCCAGCCTGGGGGGGATTCCTAATAATGAGGAGGGTGGGGGGGGGGTAGAAAGAAGTGCTGCAGACCTGGAGCACAGACACTCTAGGCCACGCCAATATGACACAGCGCACAAGCTTAAAAGATAATTTTTTGCTGTAACCAAGACACAGAGTGAGTAAGGATTTATTCTCATCAAACTGTACAAACGGTTTAGTAGGGTGGGTGGCTGGATACAGTCGCTTTAGGATTTGAAGGGTGTTCTACTGTGCAGTGCTACCTTTTTTCCTTTCCATGCGCATTCATCCCCGGCGACCCCTTCTCCCTCAATAAACCATAATTGACACAGAAATCCTGCTTCTTCTGAAGTTGTGTGTGTGTGTGTGTAGGTAGGTAAAAAAATAGCTTTCTGAGTACAGAAGGAAACTCTTTTACTTAGTTTCTTAACGCTTATCCTTTTGATATGTATTGATTTCTGCCATTTAAATGACAGTTATGCTTATAACTAACTGTTACTTAAAAATAGTTAATAAATTCAATGGCATACTGATTTTGAAAACCCTCACCACTCTTTTTTCTGTATCTCTGTTTTATTTGTGTAATAAAGCATTGAATGTATATATATATATATATATATATATATATATATATATATATATAGAGAGAGAGAGAGAGAGAGAGAGAGACACACATGTATAAGCTGTCATCTTTCAACCCCTTCTCTAAGGGTACTATTACTCGGAATGATAATTGTCCGAATCGGCCCGATTCGGCCGATTATCGCTCCATGTAATAAATACAATGATCAGCCGATGACAAAGATCACCGGCTGATTGTTGATATAGGTTTGGACCTATTTTCGTCAGACACCGACCGCGCACCGCTACGTGTAATAGCAGTGCACGGCCGGTGACTGACGGTATACATTACCTATCCACGTTCCAGGGCTTCTGCTGCGGTCTTCTTCTCCCTGGGCCCTGTGCGCTCTAGCTTCAGTGTGGCCTGTCAGCTGACAGGCCACCCGGCTAATCACAGGCCGCAGCGGTCCCGGTCTGTGATTGGCCTGCCAGCCTGTCAGCTGACAGGCCACTCTGAAGTTAAAGCGCACAGGACCCGTGGAGAAGAAGAACGCAGCAGCAGCCCTGGAACGTGGCTAGGTATTGTATATAGTTAAGCAAGGGCTGCAAGGACATCGGTAACGATGTCCCTGCAGCCCTTGTTTAACGATTATCGGGACGTGTAATAGGCCCAATAAACGAGCGCCAATCTAGCAGATCGCTGCTCGTTTACAGGTATTATCGGGCCCCCTTCGGCCTGTGTAATAACACCTTAAAAGTAGTGTCATTCCTTGCCAGGTCCGCATAATGCAGCTCAGCCTTGTTCTGTTAAATACAGTGGTTTCCATAACTCCATAGGGTAGGTACTCTGTTAAATTCTCTCAGTAGCCACCTAGGCCCAAGATAGTACATATCTTTCAATCTATAGATAGTCACAATAGTCAAATGTGGTGCCAGCAGTAGAAGATACAGTCACAATAATCTCCTAATAAAATAGGTCCAGAGATGTCCACCATTTCTGTAACCCGTCTCTGGACCCATTTTACTTTATTAATATCTTTCTGTATGGGAGGTCTCCAGAACCGAACACAGTATTCCAGATGTGGGATCACAATCCTCAATTAGGAACAGAAACAACACCATTTGTTTTCCTGTTCTATGGAATAAACCATTGAAATATGACTTGGTGCAGATTTTTTTTTTAGAAGAAACATAGAAGATTGCCAGCAGAAAAAGACCACTGGGTCCATCTAGTCTGCCCTTTTAGTATTTCCTTTCTTATTGTGTTAGGATAGATATATGTTTATCCCAGGCATGTTTAAATTCTGTTATTTTAAAGATTATCTATCTATCTATCTATCTATCTATCTATCTATCTATCTATCTATCAATCTATCTATCTATCTATCTATCTATCTTTCTATCTATTTATCTATCTTGTATAAGGAATTTTACTTATATGTATTAATCTCATATCCAAATATTTAAATTCTGAAGGAAACATATTGGATGTCACCTTGATCAGATATCTCTAGCTGTGTGGTTAAAATTACAATTTCGAAACCTGTAGTATGATAGACCGATATATTAGAAAGGTTACATTCAGGACAGTTACTGTGTTGTAAAGGAACTAATAGAAGATGGTACCCTTGGAATGGAACAGAGAATACAAATCCCAAAGCCGCGCAGGTGTGATGTCAACATACAGAGAGCACAGACCATCAGTCACTTGTTTCTCATCACTATGTGTCTCTTGTGTTGTCTTAATTTATACACACTAGTTATTGACTCTTGCAGAGAGACCCGTATAAATTTCGAAGAAGGAAAATCAATATCTGTGTTATAGTCATAGGAAAAATGACAGGTCATGGAGTAACAATGGATGGCTGAGCTTGCCTGCTGGGCCAGATGCTGCCTAGACATGATGGGGAGGTGTCTGCTCTTTGTGCAGTTCAGTAGAAGTGATAACGCCTGAACTACGGATGAGTATTGTTGCTGGAAATTGAAGAAAGAGCCACATTAATTAAATGCAATAGCACTTAAGGCTCTGATATATGGCAAAAAAGACACTTATCTTGAATCAGACAGTGCTTGAAAACTTCATTATTGCTAATACTGACATAAATACACGGGACATACACAACAACATATGCCACGTCTACTGCTGCTTGTGAAATATTGGAGAGACCTAAGTCATTGTAAATTCCCGTAACAACATCTACCAAGGAACACTTTTCTATAACTCATATGGAAAATGCTTTCTTATTTTCTATACAATTTATTATTCAGATGTGGATGATACCTGGCTGCAATTAATATAAATGTGTAAATATGAACTAATACATTACAATAATTATTTGGCAAATAATTTAAATATATAAATTTCCTCTAATTTTCTTGTGCCTTGCCTCTTATGTAAATAACATTTTAAGATTCCAAAGCATTAAAAGTAGAGAATTTTAAGCTAAAGAGGAAGTTTAATTAAGACAGTATAATCCTTTTAAGAATAGCCTAGACCCAGTTGGTAAATGGAGACTTATTTTCAGGCTGCCCTTCTTTGGAAATTTTTTTCAAATTAGCTTGTTCCCAGATGACTGAAATCTATCTTGGCTAAAACCTTCTTGAGGAGAACTAATTTGCATATTTCTTCCCCATGAAGGATTATTTGAAACTAAAGGCCCCACACTTGTTCATAGTGGGTTTGCCTGTTAGGATATGGGGGTCTCCAAGAATCTGCCAACAGATGATTTTGTTGGAGATAGAGGTTGGTCGTGATGGAAAATCACTGAGCAGACCCTTTGTTTTCGGAGAGATAAGTTGCTGCCAGACCTGTACCGGATGTTCATGTGTATTGGTAGGGCGGGGGAGATCACTGTGGGCTGATCTTTCAGCCAACTGTTATTGAAGGTGACTGGCCACCTTAAGTCTCTGCACACCATCTTTGTTATTACCCTAAAAAGTCAGGGGTCGTCTTATACACCCAGTCGTCTTATACCCCGGAATCTTACCCCTTCTATGAGCTGTATGAAAATCATTTCTCCAGTCTGCTCTGTACTGACATGGGGAAAGAATAGTGAAATAGCGGTCTACGCATCGGTGTCAACTTTTTTGATGATTTTTTGGGTCAATGTGAGAAACTTGTCTTTCTTCTACAACAGAGTGAATGTGAGTGGTTCAGTAACAACTCAGACAAAAAATTTAAGTATCCATAAAAAACTTTTGGCTTCCTCACATGCATAAGTTTACGCTAGGTGTAAACCATGAAGAAATCTACACCTGCTGCGGAGCAGGTGTAGACTTCTGCACAAGTCCTAAAACAGGTAGGTCCTGCCACCTTTACTAAGAGTGTGCTTCTTTCAATAAATCCGGACAAGTAAATAGGGGTGGGGTTTTATTTAAGACTGCTGTAGTAGTATGCCATTCTAGATCAATGTTCCCCTGCGTGTTTTAGCCATGGTAGTGTGCGCCTGCATAGTGGAAATAGTTGTATTGGATATGCTGGCAATTTTTTTTTCTTGTCTGTGTTACATGTGGGGGAAGTGGTTGTCTCCATTTTGGGTTGGTGCACTCACGCATCCCACCCCATAGGTGATTAAAGCAGAGATTAGCTGTATCCTGCATGCCCAGTGTGTAGGCTTATTATAAGCACAGGAGAGGCCAGTGTACAGTGTATAGAGTAGGGTCTGCCCCTCTCAGGTCACCTTAAAAGAGAACTTTAGGCTGGAAAGATTTCCGGCAGAGTGCTTGGGAAGATGAAAGAAATAACATGCTCGCAAAACACTCCAGCACTAATGCCAGTATCCCGCCGCTCCGGTCCCCCAGTCCTGCCCGCTTTTGGGTCTTAGTGGTGACGTACCAGGCCCACTCAGCCAGTCAGCGACCTAGCTGGGTCGTGCCTCAGCCGCTGACTGGCTGAGTAGACCTAACATGACACGGGCCTGACGCCCCCAGTGTAATCATATCCTCTCCCCTTGGTAACAGGGCCAAGCTTGATTCTAATGAAGGCGTATCACTGAGGGAAGGGGATATCATTACACTGGGAGTACCGGGCCTGCCTCCAGTGCATAGAGAATGCTGCTGCTTAAGAAAGGACCATGCCACCAGGATCTCTGCGCCGTCAAGGAAGTGAAAACCATAAAATACACTACTCCTAATGGTACATTCACTTTATTAGTCATCATCACCAATGGCAGTCAACATAATACAGTCTACACAATGACCTATATATGTACACACTGTATATAATGTCGTAACAGTGAAGTTTTTAGTAGATCACATAAACTGTAAAATTCATGTGTTGATAATTATAAGAAGTTCTTATTGTAAGTTCTTCTTTCCAGAACACCCCATTTTTAGTTTGTAAAGTTTTCATATGACCTAGGTAGCTGTTTATTAGATTATGGCAGCCATCCTTTCATGGCCTTCAATAATTTATTTTAGGATATTTTAACAAAAAAAAAAAAAAGTGTGGAGATGCATATCCCATTTCCAGCACACGACACAGAACCACATGTCAGCATATGCTGTCAACTTATAAATAAGTAACAACAATAAGTGATAAGATTGGAGGCTGCTGCAATAACTCAGGAATTGCAAATGGGCTTCATACATTTTAAATGAAATGACCTCAAATTGTCACTTTTCCATCCCATGAAATAAGTGACTTTATAGCAACACAACAAATTACCCAAAACTTTTTGCACAATCTGAAAAGTTCTCATAATTCTATTAAATATCCAATACGCTAATGCAAAACTCAAAGGTATAATTATACTGAAATGTATAATTTTAGAGAAAAACAAACTATAATCTCCATTTTATAATGTATTTATTGTATTTAAAAGTAATAGAATCCTGTTTGTGATAGCAATTGTTGTCCGTTGGGTTCTGTTATGGTCTCTTTTTATTACCTATTGGCCCACATTTCAAGCTATGCCCCTTACCACTAATCCACATCTCCTTTGCCTCTAGAGATGGCCATACACCTTTAATAACTGATGGACAAATTATTGTTTAGGCATCAGTTATCTCTCTTGTCCGGCCCTTCCCCATACACAACACAGGAATGTTTGGCACAGCCGAGGGATCCTTTGTTCTCTATGGGGAGAGATAAGCTGCAGGCAGAGAGCTCTGGAGGTGGCTTATCCCTCCCAGAAACAAAGGGTCAGGCAGTGACTTTCCAACACGTCCGACCCCTATGTCCATCGACATCATCAGTTGGTGGATGGTCAGGAGGTGGCTTATCCCTCCTAGAAAAAAAGGGTCAGGCAGCGATTTTCCAACACGTCAGACTCCTATCTTCATCGACATCATCAGTCGGTGGATGGTCAGGACAGCGCTGTACTCTTTATACTAATGGCTAAACCAGCCGCAAGCTCCAGGAACAGCTAAAAAAGAGGGTAGGGTGTATAGGGACATTTAGACATGCCCCTTGTCAACGACGAACAAAATGTGGCGTATGCCAGTTTATTGGTATAGTTTATTGGTATTTTGGTCTCTATGACTTGTTGAAAGTCTTTTCTAATTACAAGTATGCTATAAGTATATTTTTAGTTTAAAGGTAGTATCAGAGTGAAGTTTTTTGGGCCCACTAGAGAAAGTGATTCTGATGGGTGTTTCTCCATGTACAGAACACTTACATCTCACACTATACAATCACTCACTCAACCATACATGTACTCTAAGCACTCATGCACTTTTTGTTTGCTCACTCAATCACTCAGTCATCTAATATATATGTTTTTTTTTACAAACTAGAATATAGCCCCATTGATTTACACAGTTCAGTAAACAAGTGCCAGTTAGCATTTCCCTGCCAGTAAGAGGAAATGTGTTTGGCACAAAAGTAGAATATATGGATCCAAGGCAGCTTGCTCTTATATAACTGGAAAGGCATTAAGTAACTTTTTTTAAGGAAACTCAAAGTCTTTTAAGTAAAGAAGTTATCTTACAAATGGGATTGACTCCTTAACTAACAAGCAAGACTTTCTTTACTTTTTTAGCTACAGTGATCACATAACCATGTGCTTATTGGGAGAACGTCCTCTGTAGTGACAGCTTGTATGTTATCGCAAAATAGTGTTTTGAAAACATCCTACAGTTGAAAGCATCTATGGTAGATGGAAAAACAGATGGCTCCCTGGACTCAGAAGAGATTATCTCTTTATAAGATCTATTTACAAGTCTCACTAAGTTAAAGCTCAGGCAAAACAAAATTCACTCCAAACCTCATCTGCTCTAATCAGCCGCTAAGTTTTGCCAGATCCAACTACACTAAGTAACTTTATCAATACCAAAAAGTCCAAACAGTGATATCCTACTGTATCTCACAAGGCAGCTTGGTAATGGTTTCTTTAACAGGGTCAGATACTGAAGATCTTTGGGGGAGATTTATTAAACTGGTGTAAAGTAGAATTGTCTTAGTTCCCCCTAGCAACCAATCAGATTCCACCTTTCATTCCTCAAAGATTCTTTCAAAAATGAAATTCAGAATCTGGTTGCTAGGGGCAACTAAGACAATTCTACTTTACACCAGTTTGATAAAGCTCCCCTTTTGTGTTTATATAACTTACAGTGGATCAGTCACTATACTAAAGGACAACCAGTTGGTGTCTTCATTTTTTCTTTACTTCCTGGTTTCGGTTTTCCCATGATGCACTTTGTCTCCTGTGATGTCTAACTGACTCTGGAGAACTGTTAGCTGGTTTACAGCTTGCTTAGCCAATCAGAGCTGAGCAACCTGAGTCATCTGACAAAGGGAGGCTGGCCTAACAAGGCTTAGACCCGCCTCCCTCTTAATGATGTCATTATCACAAAGTGACTGCCATAGAAAATCCTGGGGTCAACAGTCCCATTAGGTAATAATGAGTTTATTTCACTTCCTGGTGGGGGGGGGGGTTAATGGGGGGAAAAGATAGGGAAAGGGGGCAGATAGGTGATTGAAGCATATTACAAAGTTATATAACTTTGTAATGTGTTTCAATTACTGGGAAAAAGCTTTTCACTGGAGTTGTCCTTAAGCTTTTCCTGAAGCAAACTACAACTACAGGTCCTTATTCCTGTTAGCTTAAACAGCACTTAAACTTCTTGTGCTGTTAGGAGCGATTGTACGCATTAGGGGAGTATTTGCCTACCTTTCTTCTGTCCTCCTCTCTTCTCTCAGCGTGAATATTAGCAGCAAGGAACAGGTATTTGTATTCATCTCAGAGTACGGATATATAGAAAAGAGCATACAGGTTTGCTCACACAGGCTGTAGATAGGGAGGAAAACACACAAAATGCAAGTTTTCAAGGTCTAATCGCTTGGGATGTGCACAGTTCTTGATTATGACGGTCTTAAATTCTGTATACAAAGTCTTGAGTGTGCTTTGCATTAATATAATTTTAAACTCATCTTTTCTAGAATCAAATATCAGAAGAGCTGTGAACCGAGGATATGTTTGCTCCCTGTTGCAGTTTTACCAAGACTGGCACAGCAGTGACTCCGCCAACCACTACATGTCTATTCGTAGGGGCTTTCTGAGATGTATTAAACATATCACCAATGTTCGTTCTGGAAGGGAAGCATTTCATCAGGCCAATGGGATGGAAATAATCTACACTACAGCACAGGTAAATTGACATTGTGAAGCAACACTGGGTGTATACTGTGTGTAATCTTTAAGGTGAAATCATTTTGCTACATGTGAACGTAGCCTAAACCTTTGCTAGGAAGAGGCCTCTCTGATGTTGTACAGCTACCTTGTGTCATGTTGCTGTACCCAGTCTTAAAGCGAATGTGCCACTTCCCTTATTTTTGGTCAAATCTCTTTTTATTAGAAAACTGACAATATCTACATATAAGGACATGAAAACAAGCCATTTTCCAATTTTATTAGTTTTTGATAATTGGGTAACATAAACAGATGTCTTGTACCAATATAAATACAGATGGCAACCAGATGAGACAAAAAACAAACTGATAAGTACGCTACTTTACTTGCCATTGAACATGTCTGTCAAACATGGTGTAAATACAAGACCAAGAAATAATGAGGAAAAAAGAGGGGAGGGGGGAGTTTTTCATGACTAGGTTGACAGCGGCACAAAGATCCCAGTGGTGCTGTCCATTTTTCAAATCGCAATCCAGATAACATCATACGATTTCTTGATTTGCAAATACGGCCACTTGGTGCACTGAAGGCAGGCCTGCCGCCCCCCAGTGTACCAACATCCCTTCCCCTCCCCCTCAGTGACATCCCTCCTTCAGAATCAAGTCTATCCATGTCACAGAGGGGAGAGGATATTGGTGTGCTTTGGGCGCTGGGCCCACCTGCAGTGCACTAAGCAGCCCTAGTTGCATATTAAGAAATTGGCGCAGATGGCAGGAATTGGACATCAATTTGAAAAATGGACGGCGACACCAAAATCTATGCACAGGCATCAACCAGGTCATTAAAAAAAAAAATTATGTGGGGAAGTGGTATATGAAACTATCTTCCCCAACCTCATCTTTGTAGCTAAGTTTGAATGTTCCGCACCCAGCTTTTTCAGTTTCAATTTACATACAAAAATTATGACCATTTGGTACAATTAGTTAATCAGACATTTGACTATAATCCTAAAACATCCTTTAGGGTGGGTTCACCCATAGCGGAATCCACTGCGATTCCCGTACTGTCAGCCCACTGATTGACTGAGCGGGATGCTAGGAAACCAGAAGCCCCAGAAGCAGGCCAGAGCGCGGACCAGTAAAGTATTTATCAGGCCGTGGCGGGTTAAGGGGGATAGTGTTTACATACTTGCAGCAGGATGAAAATTCCACTGCGAGTATGTAAACCTATTGAAACTGACAGTGCCGGGAGTTACAGTGGACTATGTGTGAACCCACCCTATGACTATTCAAGTGTACCTAGAGGAACTAACTGACACTGTTTTGAAAACAAAGGGTGGTCACACTAAATATTCTTTTGATTTGCACTTTGCCTCTGTTCATAAAAAAAAAATATAAAAACTATTAGCACTCCTGTTTCTGAAAGCATCGCAAATGTGTTGGAACAATGGCCCAGAGACAAAAATGAGACATGTGACATATAGCACCCAATCAAAATCTACTACCGTATCAGAGACAACAATTTATTTGATTAATAAATCTGTGGCAAAGTGCACAATCTGGCAGAGGATTGAAATGACAGATATCATTGCTGGATGTAATAGTGATAATTATCTTTGTTATTGCTGATACATTTAAAGTTTATTTTCTTTTATATTTCTTTTACCCATAGGAATGTCTGCAATGCAAAAGTTTGGACCCCTTAGTCAGTGCTGCAGTCCAGGTTTTGAGAAAGTGCTGTCCAAAATTTACTCTTCCACTGTCTTGTATATCCAGCTCCTATACATTTCTTGTTCCTGGAAAAGATAAATCAAAGGGCACAAAAATCTTCTCCCAAGAAGGTTAGTAGAGAACCATCTAATGTTCAGTTATTATTATAAAGAAATAAATTGTCCCCCAATCCTTTAAATATTCAATTTGCAAATGTATATAGGTAACATGGATGTGTTATTTTATTTCAGTCAAGGTTAGATTATCTCAGGTATTAGACTAGACAATTTGGAGATTTGTTCGCTCAGACCTCTTGGTTTTTGGGAGGTAGACTATATCCTTTTAAAGAGAAACTAATAACGTGGATATGTATATATCCGTGGTGCCAGTTTCCAGTTACCTACAAACTGGCATCCCGTAGGGATCTTAGGTTGGCTCTGTGATTCCGCATCTTCTAAAAGCAATCTTTATTTTACGCTGACAGTGTCACAGAGGCGGGTCTGGGACACTGCCTGCACCCCCCCCACTCTCCGACCACTTCTCTGTCTCCAGGACGCTCTTTCCTCCTCCTAGAATAATTGACAGACGGAGAAGGCGAGAGCAGTCTGGAGACATAGCACGAAACATCACTTTAAGAGCACACTGGGTGGTGGCAGGTAGTAAATAATGAGCATGTTTATTGTTTGGACAGTCGTAATCAATCAGTGCCATTATACTACATGGTGTGTGGCTCATTTGCCATTGGCTTCAATAGAGAGCATTATTATTTTGAAAATACAGCTGCATCTTTAACCTCAAAATTACAGACTTATTTTACTCTGTATTTTACCCTTTGTTTTACGGTGTGTGAACATAGGCTAATGGTAAAAAGAATATACTGAATGTTTAAAGTAGGTTACATAACTATCTGACAATCATATTTCAATTAATATTGAAAAGAGTTTTCAAATCATTTAGCATTTCCAAAATGTTTTCATAAATGTCACAAAAATCGTGAAAATTCTTCAGTACCACTGTATCAATTGCAAATGAATAGAAGCCACCAATTAATGCAGAAATCTACTGAAATGGACCTTTAGAGCAATGACATTTTAACTAAGTTTATATAACTATAAAGAAGCAGCACATAAAAGCACATCTGCCCATTCACGGAGTACAATTGCATGGAGGAGTGACTCAAAGAAAACTAATTAGAAGCAAAGTCAAAGACACTTATTTTTAGATCTTCATCTAAATTCTAAAAATTATCAAAGGAAATAAATAAATAAATAAATAACTATTCATATCTTCACTGTCTAATTACACGGGCAATAAAAGGATTAAAGATGAGATGACCAATGTCCACTTGTCCACAGCATGCTACATGTAGTGACCCTCCTGCTCTCAAAGTTAAATTACTTTAACTAGTAATAGCCCTGCACAGAAATCTGGAGATATTTTTACTATTTCCTACTTGTAAGATATTTGGTGAGCTTCCCTACAGAAACAGCTTTAGGTCCTGCCACAACATAGAGAATAAAAACCTTATGTACATCAAGAAAGTCACACACTTCCTAGCTTACACGTGCTTAATAGAGATGAGAGAACCTCAAACACTCTTGGATTTTTCTGACCCTGAGCATGCGGAATTCGATTACCGGTGGCTGCAGAAGTTGGGTGCAGCCCTCTGAAGTCTTGGAAAACATGGCTATGGCCTATGGCTGTATCCATATTTTCCAGGCAGCCTTAGGGCTGCATCCATCCAACACTAATTAAATGCCGCATGATTGGGTTCGAGTGTGTTCGAGATTCACTGATCTCTAGCGCTTACCCCTGTATTATCTTGTTGAGTATAGTGGACACCTTTTTTAGATTATGGCCTGGATTTAGTATTGAAAAAACAAAAGAGTTCAGGCACAATTTGTACCAATTCACTCTTTAAACTGCTAATTCTGTTCAGCAGCTGTTTGGGCAAAGAGACACACATTACCTTTTATATGTCTGTCTGTATTTTCATAACATAGAAACATGTTTTTTCTGGTGGTGGTCTCTCTTCTTTCCTTCTCTCTGCTTGGTTGACACAGGTCAGCTCCCTGTCAGGCAGGGATATGGATGGGAGGGGGAGCCAGGAGGCTTTACAGTATTCTGCAATTCAGAGGCTGGGGAACACTTCTTTACCACTTCACACTGCAGAATAAAAAGCATTTTCTCCATTCTAGAAGCATAAACAGATATATAAAGGGCTATGGGGGAGATTTATCAAAGGGTGTAAAATTTAGACTGATGCAAACTACCCACAGCAACCAATCACAGCTCAGCTTCCAGCTCTGGTGAAAGAAAAGAGGAGCTGTGATTGGTTGCTGTGGGCAGTTTGCACCAGTCTAAATTTTAAACCCTTTGATAAATCTCCCCCTATGTGTCTCCTTGACCTAACAGCTATCTAACAGTGTCAGCAGTTCTGAACCTGAATTGCAGCTGACACAGTCATAGTAATGCTATGGCAGGCATAATATTATTGCATTGTATTTATTACAGTTATTCTAAATTTCTGCTTAGTTTCTTCTCTGCAGCCTGCATGGGACTAAGCTAGCAGGCAGCTTCTAGGACGGATTCAACCCTGAGGAGACACATCAGCCTGTACTATATGTGAGAACATGCAGACTGCAAAAGGGAAACAAAACCTATGGAAAAATTATTTCTTTTTTTTTTCTATAATAAGTACAACAATCCAATACTATAGTCTTTCACTAGGTATTATTTCTAACAGTTTATTCTGTTCTGTCTCATAGATGAATCTGAGGACGATGATGAAGATATTACTACAAACCTCACAAGTGATGAAAACAAGGAAGAAGTTTGTATTTTAACATCTAGACACACGTATTTGAATCCTATGTAGTTAAACTGTGATCAAGTGAAGAGTATGGAATTTTACCATATCGCTATGTTCACACAACGTTTTTTCATCTCCGTTTAAAATAACGTCCGTTATTTTGAGTCTAAAATAGCGGACGTTATTTAGCAGCCTGACCTCCCCTTAGTGCAATGATGGGTGTTTGCACATTATTCTAGTTTGGGGTTAATAATTGGGCTTTGGATGCGGCTTAATTGAAAAGTCCATTGAATTCAATAGTAAAAACAGAGACAGAACGGTGACAAAAGGAAAACTGTGTGTGAACTACAAATTAAAAACATCTGTTTGCAAAAGATGTCCGAAAATAATGATCATGTTCATTATTTTGACGCCCGCGGAAAAATTGTCCGTTATTCAATACACTGTGTGCATTGGACGTCCGTCTTCCCATTGACTTCAATGCATTGCATTTGCAGTCAGTTAAATCTCGGCAAAAACGGACGTTATTTTAAATATGAAAATTGGCCGCCTTTTTAATATTTTTGATGTGTGAACATAGCTTATAACATGCTATATGTAATTAGGGTGCTGCCATCTTTCATTGATTGTATGTTACATTGAAAGAAAACATTATTTTTACAGTTGTAAAGCCCCTTTTACAGAGGCCAGTTATCAGCAATGAGCGTTGCTAGAAACACTCCTTCGACACTTGTATAAAAGTGTCAGCGATCAGCCAAGGACAGGGAAAATGCCCTCATCGGCTGATTGCATCTTTTGTGCGGGCAGTAAAATTTATCGCTCTCGACCACACGTCTCTCAGTGTAAACAGGGGATGTGCAGACGATAGCAATACATTTAAATACATTTAAATACAGTAATAGTTACTTGTGCCGATCAGCTAGTGTCCTTGCACAGCCTCATATCAGGATGTAAGAGGACCCTTACTATCTCAATGAATACAGTTTTTTACCTTGTATGTTTAATCTAGTAAAGTTTAATATATTTAAAGTATTTTTCTAAAATGTAATTTATATAGAGATACATTCAAACACATACAGGGTCATTACAGCACAAAGTAAAATTCTGATAAAATTGTGGCAAAAATATTGCCATTTTATAATTTAGCCGCTTATACAGCACCACTTCTCTAGAAGAATGATAATTTAAACAGATGTTTTATATATATTTGGTTTCTATCTCAGTATGCCCCTTGCAACTAACTCCTGTACAGTAGGAGGGCGACATTAATCCACATAGTTTTTCCTAGGATGATGATTTGGAGACAGACGTGAAGAAATTGAAATACCCATCTCAACCTGACCGACCGGTTGAGGAGTTTGAGCAGTACAAAGCATTCTGTTCAGAACTTTCAGAACTTCAGGTCTTCAAGGTAAGATACATACAGTAAGTTGTGCCTATAAGTGCAATGTAAATATACAACGTTCCATGGCTATGGGTTTACGATGCAAACAAAAGCACGTATTTACTGTAGCTGATTTACTGTGGTTTGTAAATCTGAAAAAAAAAAAAAAGCATCAATGCATCAATCCAGTTAAGCCTATGGCCCTACAGTATTATTTTATTGAATAAATCAATAAATAAATTAGAATAAATCCCTGGATCAATAAACCTCTATCCATAAACTACACACCGCAATACTATACAGACCCCTTCAGAAATCTTTTAGTCAGTTCACCACGACCACTTCTTCTGGCTGAGAGTTCCATCATTTTTAAAGAATCTCTTTCTTTGCAGGTGTAGAAGCTTTTATTCCTTTGTATGTAGAGGATGTCCCCTTGTTACATACAGTTCTGTGTATTAATTGATCATGGAATAGGTGTTTGTACTGCCTCCTGATATATTTATACATAGTTTTTAGGTCATCTATAATAACTATGTTGCTTCTTCTTGCTTCTCCCACAGCACTATGTCTTTCAACCTATCCAGATCCATTTGTTACAGTTCACTCTCCTTTATTGCAGTAAAGTGAAACTGACAGTACGTATATGCATATACAAGTTATGCATATATGAGTTATTAAGTAAGCAGTCTGTAAGTACCATTATATTGATCCTCTGTTCCACCATATATATATATTTTTTTAAATTAAAAAATACTCTTATAATTTGGGGACAATGTCACAGTGTCTGGTACCAACAGTCTGCTTGCTTACTAAGTAACAAGTAACAGTCATCACTTATATATGCGCTACCAATTACCCCTTTAAAGAAGAAGTCTGGCCGAAACAAAAAATTGAGTGCTGAGGGGGGGGGGGGAACATAATAAAGAAACTATACTTACCCATCCTCGTGCCTCTGCAGCTCTGGATCCCTGCTCACGGACCCTTGCTTGCCTACTGCAGCTCCTGCTCCTACAATGTCATAAACGCTCACTTAGCCTGTCACTGATGAGTCATGACAAAACCGGTAACTGGGAGAAACTGGAGCCCAGCGGTGGTTATTGAGATGGTGATGCTGTGCTGCAGGGCATGAGTAAGTATAGTTTCTGTATTATGCTCCTGCAAGTCAGTTTCACATGTGTTAATACAGTTGCCATTTTCTATTCATAATAAAATATGATTTCCAGCTCGCATGCTTACGTGCATCCCAATCAGGCAGACTCTATGAGAAGAGCACTCCCCCCCCCCCCCGCATTAAGATATATTGCAGAATGTCATGCATTCATTTTCATTATATTCTAATTACTACCAACTTTATCCACTTGTTTAATGATAGTTATGCTTTATGAGATCCTCATTGACATTTGATACCAATCATATTATTACATATGTACTGATATAGGATTTTCCTTATTTCGACTACTACTACTATTTTATTTAGTTTCACCTCTTTATGCAGTGCCTCATTATAAATCTGCATGGCTATGATCTATAGCATTATATCTTTAATTTAAAAGATGTTTTTCTTAGTAGATTATTCTTGTGGCATTGAATAATGTCCCTGTACAAATCATCTGTTATTGCCATCCTTACCTTCCACAACACTTATCGTGAAATATTCCTACTCTGCTTCAGACTAGTGGAACAAATCTAAATTATCAGGCAGGGCACGCTACTCCATCCTTCCAGATCAAACAAAACTTCTAGAGATATGGTTTCTATCAGCATGTATTTTGTAAGGCTAAAGTGTATTGTTTTGCTTCGATTTTTGATTGCCTCATATATTAATCTGATTGTGATGAATATTTTACGTGCTCATCTTTGCTGTTTTGATTGATGAAATAAAGGATGATCCTCTTGTCAGCGGTTCGCTGATCTATGTTTTTGTCTATTGATTGGCCTGTCTTTCTGGTTCATTAATTATACCATACCTATTAACCAATCTATTTATCTCCAGCCTCTTTATCTGTAGAACATACACAAGAGTCCCCTTTGAGACATGTCTTGATCATTTGCTTGCTCTACGGGTAGAATTTCTTGCATAAACAAACTTTTCCGACTGTTTTTTTTTTTGTTCCAGAGCAATGCAATACGCATCAGGGTTCAAGCAATAGCATGCCTCTTATAAGATGTTTTATGTGTTTGTCTGTATGTGATTCTTTAGTGTTTCTTTTAAATCTTTTAAAATGATAACTGTAACATAAAAAGTCTGGACTTAGTAATATACTTTTAATAGCTGGTCATTAAACAAAAATTTCCAACAATTTCATCTTATTGAATTATTAAAGGCCAATACATCTGATGTGGAGGAAGTCCCGAATGCCACAGAGAATATCTCCAGTGTTTACACACAAAACATTCCATCCACTCAGAGATGTATGGATGATTGCTATACACCAGTGGACCGACTCATTCCCGGAGATACCTTCCTACCTAAGACACACAAAGAACAAATGGTATTGAAGACGATTTGCAGCAGACAACCACTCATGGATGATGCATCAATCAACAAACAAGAGCAAATAAACACGGAAAATAATCTCAAAAATCCATCATGTTTGTGTTCTTCGAATACAGTTTGTGGTGAACCCAGTTCCTTCTCAACTACATGTATAGAGACCATCAAAGTCAAACACAGTGATGTCGCTGATGAATCTGAAAACCACAAGGTTGTGAAACAGCTTTTGGAACAGCACAAAGGAAATATACCCTTCCATGACCCTAACGTTTACATGTCTATAGCTGGGAATACTAAATCTGTTCCTGATTATAAAGTATTGGCATTTCCAGACTTTTGGGGCCACTGCTCACCCCCATTCTCCCAAAAACTTGCAGAAAAGAAGTATGGATCACAGAGGTGATTCTTTTCAATTTATTTTTATACCCAGTAATTTTCATTTCCTTATCTCTATGCCGCCTGCCCACAAATGACCTAGAATTAAACAAATGCCATGGTTGAGACATGGCCTTTAGCTATAGCTCAGATCCCTTTGTGGCTTTAAAAGCTTTGCTAGCAGAATTTTAAGCCTTTATACGTATGAAGAGTTTACCCTTGGTTTATGAAACATCTTTTGTCTCGGGCTTTCTAGTTGGATTTCTCTTTGAGCTAGATTCACACATTCACAAATATAAGACCTTTATATTTTTACTATCTCCTTTGTATTTGGTTTGGAAACTAAATCACTATATGGGTCAATGTGACCTATTATTGTGCTGCTTACTTCTCTATTTAAGCATAAGTTGTTTTATTGCTGTAAAGTACAAGGTAATTTTCCAAATTGTCTCTATATTTGAGATTCCCTTATATACGGTCATTTGTTAAATCAAGAACATTGGGAAATCCTTCAGAAAGCCTGTATTTTAGCAAAGGCGATTATAAGAGTTCAATGTAGGGGAATGGCTTATGCACATGGCCGTGTTATGGCTCCATGAATAAGCCAAATATTTAGAGCCAAGCACGGGAAAGGATCCAATCCTGGAAGATTAGGAAAAGCCTCCTGGAGTCCAATGCCATCCTTGGCACTAAATATATGGGTCATGCATGGATCCATAATATATACAGGTGCATAAGTCATAGGGTTGAAGCATAGAGGCAAAAATCTTGCAACTGTTTATACAGAAGTGATTTACATTTTTGCAAAGCAACATAGAAATTACTAGGTAATGAATAAACTGCTCAGTATTAGAGAAATTATGTTTCTACCAAGAACATATTATTTCTTCATAATCTTCTGTAACAATCCTTATTTTTTCTCTCTACTAACATAAAATGGGACATATTGTGGAACAATCATGTTCTAGGCTTAGTTATAAAATATCCCAATTTGCAGAAGTCTTAAAAGGCAACTCTAATAAATCCCAAGATTCATATAAGGATTATTATACATTATATTTACAATTTTCCCTAATGTAAACTTACACATACTGTTCGTTATCTTTTCAAATGATTTCCAAGACTGTTGTATGTTTTATTGGCATAATGTTTTATTCTCCATTCCAGTTATCTGAAAGCTGTGTATATGTATTAATGAATGACAGGGTAGCCCGGCTTTCTGAGACCGCGGCAATCAGGTGTGGAACTGAATAGAAAATGTTTAGAGAAACAATACACAGTTCCTATCAAAACTAATTTGTGTGGGTCCTTCAGAACATTGTAGCTGTTATCCACTGTGGCTAACAAATGAGGTTCCTTAATGACTGATTTTAATAGAAGGGTACTGCATTGGCACATGGCAGCTGTCCGATCAACTCCCTGGCAGCTCTATTATTCTGACAGGTACTCTTTAAATGCCATTAGTGTTTGACTGGTGGAGATCCAACCACTATGTCCCCCATAGATTCAGCGAATGGGGATTGACCGTTTTAGTATCTTTTTAATAAATAATAACTGAGAGGCTGCTTATAGATGAGCTGCCTCCTCTTCTTGAATACATAATATAAGAACCCTAATTCTTGGGACCTTTATGGCCAACAATTACTTAAAGGAGAACACAGGCCAGGACCCATTTTTTTCTACACGATCAGGAAAGGATTAAGAGAAAAACATAACACCCACTTACCTCCCTGCATTCTGATTTTTTGGTCCCTCGTGTTTAGACAATTTATGGTCTTAAGATGGGACTTGGGACGTGACAGGGTAGGCTGGCTCAGCCATTCAGTGGCTGTATCAGTGTCCCATAACTGCTGCTAAATGACTGAGCAGGCCTGCTACGTTATGTCCAAAGTACTGTCTCAGACAAAGAGTGGGCCAGGGATCAGGGAATGGAGAGGTGGTATGCATGCGACAGTGCTGGAGCTGGGGAGGTGAGTAGATTTTTTTTTCAATCACCTCCTTTTCCGGGCATTTTGAGTTCCAGAGTTCTTTTTTAAGGCATAGCCTAACAATATACTGTAAAGCCTTTTTTACGTGAAGCTAGTGGTATAGAAAGATAAAATCAATCTCATTTAGCTAGTGGGTTGGGCAACACAATCCCAGATAATGCCTTTTCGGACCTTTCCTCTGACATGTAAACTAGCACCTGAACTGATATGTAACCTTGTTCTCAATGAGAATACGATAGGGACTGTAAATGGCCTTCATTAATACTAGAATATTTTAGAAATTTTTGATTGTTTTACCATCTAGCTATTACCATGCCGTCAGGCAGATCACTTTCTACATGTCCACCATTCCAGTAATACAAATGTAAGGTGGCTAGTAAATGGCAAATTCCAAAAAAGTGCCAATGATTATTACTCGTATGTAAAATAACATAGTCCTCAGACCAGGGTGTTCCCATGCTGCCTGACACTTTAGCAGCTGCTGTTGGAATTGAATAGAATACAAAAAAGCAATTTTATATTTTGAACAATCCTTTTTTCTGTTTCAATTGTGCATCACAGCTTCTCCTTAGAATTTGTCTCTCTCTATCACATCAAACTCCCCGCAACATCTGTACATGCAGTGTCTGCATATCGACGGAGAGTGGTTCACTGCTCTCTTCTTTACACTTTAATTCATCATATTTGGTTTAGCAGAGGCTGTAATGAAAAGTGCATTATGTTGTCACAAAGCAGGATACCTAAGCTGTTAAACCTGCTTGAGAACAACATAAATCCAAGATGGTTATCCTAAGAAAGCGTCAATCCATATCTTACCTAAATGTCTGTAAAATTTATATTAACTGCATATTCTGTCCTAAAATGCTATCAGAAAAAAAAATAGAAAAACAAAACAATGTAAATGTTACTAGAGGAGCTTAAAAACAAGGATTTTTCTCATTTACTTTGATTAAATTTTTTAATGTTATGCCGCTGTATAAGGCACAGTGCTTTGTATTCTCATGAGCACACACAAAATTTATGAATTCTCTTTGCATTCACATTGACAATTACTGTTGTCATAATTGCAGCAAAGAACATGATAATACTTAAAAAATAATTTAGTACTTTTTGTAATGAAGTTTTCACTTTTCATCGGCATATTATTATAGAGAGCATTAGAGCTGTTGGTATGATATTATTTTCTATAGATATGATAGTGTATAGTTTTGTAAGATGTGAATAGAAGCTGTGATGCAGTATTTGATCTTAGTACTTATATCTGATTAATTTACAATTTAATTAACATGAGTAATTATTGTTCAACACTCTTTGCTATCCTTATATTCAGAGCAAGCTCATAGGGTGGTATTACATGGGTATGCGACTGCCTGACGCGAGCTCTGATCAAATAAATTGATGCGTTTTTAAGGAGCTTTTTACACATTTTTACTATAGTGAAGGAAGGATCGCACAATTACTTCAACATTTCTGTGATCCTTTATTTAATCATTCATCGTCCCACATCCGAATTACACAGTGAGAAGCGCAGCTGACAATAATGACAATTACCACCCTATTTAAAGGGGTATCCAGTGAAAATCTTTTTCTTTCAAACCAACTTGTTTCAGAAAGTTATATAGATTTGTAATTTACTTCTATTTAAAAATTTCAAGTCTTTTATATTGTTTTCTTTTCAGTCTGACACAGTGCTCTCTGCTGCTACCTCTGTCCGAGACAGGAACTGTCCAGAGCAGTAGCAAATTCCCATAGAAAACCTTTCCTGCTCTGGACAGTTCCTGTCTCGGCCAAAGATGTCAGCAGAGAGCACTGTGTCACACTGAAAAGAAAACATTTCCTGCAGGACATACAGCAGCTGATAAGTATGAGAAGACTTGAGATTTTTAAATAGAAGTAAATTGCAAATCTATATAACTTTCTGAAACCAGTTGATTTGAAAGAAAAAGATTTTAACTCAATAACCCCTTTAATAGGACCCTTGTGCCCTTAAACGAGTCACCACTCTATCCACTTCATAGAGCCATGCATTTTGTTTTAATCAAAAAGGTGAAAGTATTAGTGACCCCCCCCCCTCCCTCCAGCCACCTACCCATCCTGACAAAGTTGGCAACAACAGACATTACCTAACTAGTGGTGTTTGGTATTGTCTCCTAAGTCTCTCCCCATGTCAACTAGGGCTCCTGGCATCAACACTCTGATACATTGATTTGGGATTAGTGTTCAGCGGACCTGTCAAGCTTTTCAGGTTCGGCAACGTTCTCCAAGCCTGAACGCTCTCAATTTGCATTCGATTCTTTGTGGCTGCAGAAGTTGGATCTCATCCAATGGAGTCCTGGAAAACATGGATATGCCTGAATACATGTTTTTCTGGCAGCCCTGGGGCTACATCTAATGCAGCCACGGGGAATCAAATGCAGAGTGTTTGGGTTCATAGAACGTTGCTGAACCCGAACAGCTTGATAGGTCCGCTCTACACTATTTGTGACCGATGTTAATACAATTTAACCTGTAGAGTTAACACATTTTTACTAGCACATTTTTTTTATGTTGCAAATAATGTAAGACCCTTGTTGGCCCTGCCTGGTGCGGTCATTTCTGGGGATTGTCCTTCTTCTAATATGTCCAGAGACAAGTAATAATGTCCAGCCAGGTAGTTTACATAGCTCCTTTCAATTTATAATAACAATCAATCCATTAGGGGAAATACTGCTTCGTCCCCCTTAAGTTTGTAAGTCTATAGTTAAAAAAAAAAATTCTCTGGTAAGTACTCTATATGCTTTTATTCCTTTTAACCCAATTCACCATTATTATATGTGCCTTGTATGTGTAATAAATATGTAACAAACTAAAGACGTGTAAAAATCTGTGCACATATTCTTCATATTGTGTTTATAGGGATAATATCTTTGAAGACATTCAGAGGTTTTTAAGGCCAAGGGAGCTCCTTAATCGGGTTGTGTTTGACTTGGATAACCCAAGGTAATGTAATGTGTGACTTTTGCTTTATAGTTTGCTTATACTTGTTAGATAATGTTTAGAAATAGTACAAAACAAAACAAAAAAAAAAGTAGACTACTATCTACCTATTAAATTAGTTCCATTTATTCCTATTGTGGTGCTCATTAAGATTGTTCTTGTTTTTCAGTGTTGCAGAAGGTTCCGAAAGGATCAGTTGCCTTAAGTTTTTTTCCAAGTTTGAATCTGGAAATCTTAGAAAAGTAATGCAAGTGCGTGAGTAAGTAGACAAACTGTGGGCGAATGTGATGACGCATGGTAAACTAGGAATTAGCTGCTTAATTAGTCTGGTTAGGATTGAGAAACTTAGACTGGGTTCACACTACGCTTTTGCAATCCGACTTTGCAATCTGTTTTTGCAAAAAAACGGATGCATTTGTGTGCATCTGTTTTAATCAGTTTTTCGATCGACTGCCATTATAAAAAAGAGATCGAAACGCATCAGTTTTCTTTTACGTGCACAAAAATAAGGTCAGCCACATTTTTGTGTACCTTAAAAAAAACTGATGCGCTTGGATAATAAAAGTCAATGGAAAAATGGATCAAAAACGGATGCATACAAGTGCATCAGTTTTTCCATCCATTTTTTGCATAAACAGATGAAAAAAATGTATTTTAAAAACATAGTGTGAACCCAGTCTTAAGAGGGTATTCTCATAAACATTATCCTCTTTCTCTCTCTCGCACTCTCTCTATATATAAATATATATATACGTAGAAATTCCCACAGCACTCCAAATTAGCAAAACAAACGTGATTTATTGCATAGTGAAACAGCACAAAAAGTCAAAGCGACATTTCAACGACCTCCGTCGTCTTTTTTAAGCGTGACTATACCTCAAACAACAGATCCTCTTATACAGGTGTGTAAATTAGTGCTAAACAGTGATGACAAGCAAACAAAAAAAGTTAAAAAGATCAATACAAGTGAATACATAAGTACACTGTTATGTGTACAAGTGCTCAAGTCTAGTGAGAGCAGCTTGAGCCGGGCGGCAAAGCATCATCAAATTCCATGATTAAGTTCATATCAGTCTTATATTCACACAGTTCCTTCTAGCGGCTCCGGCTCACCACCAGTGGAGAAAGAACGTAAACCTCGGCAGTTGTGCGCATGTCAGCGCTCTGTGCATAATAGGTTACACCCATCATGTCTAAATCCCTGACGGGAATGTTGGTTGTAGTAGTAGTGGTGGATCTTGGTACTTCAGACAGCCTGATGCAGGAAAGCGGCATCACCCCGGACCATCATATCAGCCGGTACCGCCGCTACTGCAACAATGGCTGATTATTCCCGTGCCGACCACATACGCATAGTGTGAACAGTCACCTGATTTATATACAAGACAATCATACCGGTACTTGGGACGAATGTAGGAGTATAGCATCTCCCCGTATATATAGAGAGAGGGTGGGAAAGGTTACCTAGTCATGGGGGTCCTCTCAGGCTAGTACTAAGCTTCCAGACATTGTTGAGCTTAATGGTATATGTGTAAGTTCCATCTTAAGAACTGTCTCCTATCTCCAATATTTCTTGGCTTTTTCTTATCTTTCATAAATAAGAACCACCACCTCAGCATTAAAGGAGAAGTCCGGCGAAATTTTTTATTAAAGTATTGTATGACCCCCAAAAGTTATACAAATCACCAATATACACTTATTACTGGAAATGCACGTAAAGTGCTTTTTTCCCTGCACTTACTACTGCATCAAGGCTTCACTTCCTGGATAAAATGGTGATGTCACAACCTGACTCCCAGAGCTGTGTGGGTGGTGCCTGCTGGAGAGGATGATGGCAGAGGGATGCTCAGTGTCCCTCCAGTGCCCTGTGTCCCACAGTGTCCCCCTGCCATCATCCTTTCCAGCAGCCACAGCCCGCACAGCTCTGGGAGTCGGGTTGTCACATCACCACTTTATCAAGGAAGTGAAGCCTTGATACAGTAGTAAGTGCATGGGAAAAAATCACTTTATGGGCATTTCCCGTAATAAGTGTATATTGGTGATTTGTATAACTTTTGGGGGGCAATACAATACTTTAATAAAAGTTTTTGCTGTACTTCTTATTTAATCCCTCACCATTAAACACTGACCCCCTCATTAAGCAGGATAAGTATTGGGGAGCCATGTTCTGGAGATAGTCTGAGTGCCAGAAGTTATCTGATATTTATGGCATACTATGTAGAGTATATGCCATACATGTCTGTGATGGAAGTTCTCCTTTAAACAACTGACATGGTATATAAAGGATATGAATCAATAGAAAATTTAAATATAATATTTAACTATATGAATGCAGATATTATCTGTCCTCTAGATTGAAACGTGGGTTTAAGATGTCATTCATTCAGTATTAACAATGGATGGAATAACAGTTTAGAAGTAATACATGGGATATCTGCATGTTTTGAATGGTTCTTTACAATGTT
Organism: Dendropsophus ebraccatus; assembly: GCF_027789765.1. Taxonomy (NCBI): domain Eukaryota; kingdom Metazoa; phylum Chordata; class Amphibia; order Anura; family Hylidae; genus Dendropsophus; species Dendropsophus ebraccatus. The sequence continues at coordinate 174,349,920 of NC_091454.1, read as the reverse complement.
GTCATGGAGACTTTTTCTAATCTCCAAGTGCCTTTTATTCCACTAAATCACAGTTATGCTGCTACATTTTCATTATAATCTCATAGTGGAATAGCCGCAGCCTTTAGACTCTCGTACATGTCACAGTTTTATTGTACACTAAATTGAATTTCTTAATTAATTCTTGTTGGCCTCCCAGATGACATTCACATTTTATATACATACAAGGTCTATATGGAAAGTATCCTGCCATGTAATATGAAAAATAGAGACATTTATTAAAGAAGATACAAGAAACATTGTATATAGGACAATGACACCTCAGTCCTCTTCAGAGTAGGAAGCTGGAGATCTCACACTGTTCTGCCAGCATCTCTTTTGTTGTTCTAAACACTCTAAACACAAATGTTTAATCTCTATCAGCTGCCTCATTGTATTTCCTGGATGTCATCAACCTTTTGAAATAAATTCCCTTTAAAATGTGATTTTAGTTCTGGGAAAAGATAGAAGTCACCAGGGCAAGGCCTCGAATCTAGGTGTTTCTTGGCCCTCTTAAAAGCACCTATGCCACATATTTATTTGGGCTGCACTCATTGCATCATCCGTGAAACCCTCTCAATCATCAATCAGTCGGTTCTGTAGAGAAATGTTGACGCTTAATGCAAAATTTGATGCAGATTCATTGCTGTACTTGGTCGGTCATGTTAAATGTGATGGACACACAATTCAACATCGTGTACAACAACCCCCACTCACTAGAAAGCCTTCATTGTTCACACATGCATGTTCCACTCCACTTACAGTACCTTGGCTGCCAGGGGACATCTATGTTTCTGAAACCATCCAGACAGTAAAATATATATATATATATATATATATATATATATATATATATATATATAATTTTTTTTTTTTTTTTTTTTTTACAGCTAGTAAATCTATCTCTGACCTATTTCAATGTAGGAAAGTATCAAATGCTTTACGTTTTGGTATCAAGCCCCAGTGGTGAAGTGTCTGGACCACCACCTATCTAGGAGAACCAGACACGGCTGTCCATCAAATCCACTTTCATTTTCATTATTTTGCAACCACTTAGTATAATGTATAGGCAGGGGCGTAACTAGAAATGGCTGGGCCCCACAGCAAACTTTTGATTGGGGCCCCCCCCTCCTCGACCAACCACTATGCCATCAACACACCCAGCTCTACACAGGTTCTATACACCATATAAATTACACTGCAGTTATATTAAGTGACTCACAGGGGACGCCTTCTCTCAGAGTTGTTTCCTTTTAATTTTCTTCTCCATCTGTCCTGGGCCATTATAAGAACTCCGAGCCACGAATCCACAGAATCTGCCAGACAGACAAATTAGGCTCTGTGTAGACAGCTTATAGATTGCCCCTTGTTCAGTCCTCCATATAGATGGCCCCATGTGCATCTACTATAGTAGAGATCCCCCTCTGTGTAATCCATTTATAGTAGATGACACCCTCTGTGCATCACCTATATCAGAGGTAGGGAATCTCTGCTCTCCAGCTTCTGCAAAACTACAACTCCCATCATGTATGGACAGTCAAAAATAAAGCTGTAGTTTTGCAATAGCTGGAGAGCCAAGGTTCCCTATCCCTGCCCTACAGTATATGGTCCCCTTTGTGTAGTCCTCTTAGATGACCCCTCTGTGTCAACCCCCCCAGTGTAGTTCCCCTTATAGATGCCCCCTAGTCCCCTTCATAAATGGCCCCTCTGTGTAGTTCCCCTTTTAGATGGCCCACATTCCCCATAAAAGTAGCCCCCAGTGTTGTCCATCCCCGTCCCGCATATAGGTAGCCCCCAGTGTTGTCCATCCCCGTCCCGCATATAGGTAGCCCCCAGTGTTGTCCATCCCCCATATAGGTAGCCCCCAGTGTTGTGCATTCCCATCCCCCATATAGCCCCCAGTATTGTGCATCCCCCCCATATAGCCCCCAGTATTGTGCATCCCCCATATAGCCCCCAGTATTGTGCATCCCCCCATATAGCCCCCAGTATTGTGCATCCCCCATATAGCCCCCAGTATTGTGCATCCCCCATGTAGCCCCCAGTGTTGTCCATCCTTAGCCCCCAGTGTTGTCTATCCTTAGCCCCCAGTATTGTGCATCCCCTTCCCCACATAGCCCCCAGTATTGTGCATCCCCTTCCCCACATAGCCCCCAGTATTGTGCATCCCCTCCCCCACATAGCCCCCAGTATTGTGCATCCCCTTCCCCACATAGCCCCCAGTATTGTGCATCCCCTTCCCCACATAGCCCGCAGTGTTGTGCATCCCCTTCCCCACATAGCCCGCAGTGTTGTGCATCCCCTTCCCCACATAGCCCCCAGTGTTGTGCATCCCCTTCCCCACATAGCCCCCAGTATTGTGCATCCCCTTCCCCACATAGCCCCCAGTATTGTGCATCCCCTTCCCCACATAGCCCCCAGTATTGTGCATCCCCTTCCCCACATAGCCCGCAGTGTTGCTCCTCTGATTAAAAAAACAAACACATAACTCACCTAACCCCACGCTCCCCCGTCGGTCGCCGGTCTCCTCTTCTCTCTGCCTCCGCCCGATGAGCAGCCCTCTGGTGAAGTCCCGGCAGCGTCATCGCGGAGCACTCAGTGTGCGCCGCGGCGGCTGGGACTTCCGGTTTGTGTTCTTAGTACCGGAAGTCCCAGCCGCGGCGGCGCACACTGAGCGCTCAGCGATGACGCTGCCAGGACTTCACCAAAGAGCTGCTCATTGGGTGGGACACTCTTGTGATCGCAAGCAGAATGCTTGCTTGCGGTCACAAGAATGATTGACAGGGCGGGAAGCCTATGGCTTCTCGCGCTGTCAGTCAGAACACTGAACACCCGGGAGGCCCGCTCGGCTGCCGGGTGTTGCAAGCGGTCATCTTCGGGGGGCCAAGGCCACGGGCCCCCTGATGTTAGGGGCCCCGTAGCAGCCGCTACGGCTGCTACGGCGGTAGTTCTGCCCCTGTGTATAGGATTTGTTTGGTTATGGTAGGATTCCAGTCTGAAAAACTGCAAGAAGTGATATCCTGCTCTTGCTTAGCAAGTAGAAATAAAGAAGAAGGCCAGTCTCTATGATTAGAGCTCATATGCCTAGCCTTCACATGGGTAACCTAATCCTGCTTCCAGATAGTGCAAACCATTGCTGGACCCCTGTGGGTGGGTTCAGACTACGGAATTCGCACAGATAAATTCCGCGGAATTCCGTCGCCTGTACGTGCTCACGGCCGTGCACCTTTCCTCCGGCTCCATAGACACCGTTCTATGGGCCGGCTGATTTCGCTATTGTCAGGTCAATTCTTTCAGAGGAATCTGGAATCAGCTGGAAGGGCGCACGGCCGTGAGCACGTACAGGGATGGAATTCTGCAGAATTTATCCGCGCAAATTCCCTAGTCTGAACCCACCCTTAAAGTGTACCTGTCACAATGGCTCAATAGGGGCCAAGCACATTATGGTCTTATGATGTGTCCGTATCCATGGAGACAAAAACTTCCAGATTAACAGCGGATCTCGCCTCTGATCCAGCATTGGGCCAACGTGACAGGTTCACTTTTTATTCACCACCCCCTGCTTACACATGAACCAGATTTTTAAACAGCCTTAAAAGTCGGACATACTCGTAGACTGTCCAGTCTAGGTTTATACTAGACCTATTATAGTTTTCACCATAAAGATTGTTTACACAGAAGAAAAATGGATTAGGAGTGTAACACAGATAATTATTAGGAATGAAATAAAAGACTTTCCAGTGTTACAGAGTTATTTCATCTTGTGAACACTTGTATGTTTCAGGCCTATCAATTGAAGGAAGCTGTCAAAGCACAGCATAGAACCGCTCCAATGAAATTAGAAAAAAAAATTAAAGGTCATGGAGTTGATATCAGAACCTGCTCAGAGAGAAAGCTTTACACCAAGGATATATAAGCAGTTACTTAAAACTTTAATATAAACAAATGAAACAGTAAATAAAGACAAAATGGCAGAGAGATGTAGGGCGTCGTTCTGATTGTCAGTGTGAATATCAATGTCCTGAGACTCTATGGGGGAGATTTATCAAACATGACATAAAGTGATACTGGCTTAGTTGCCCCTAGCAACCAATCAGATTCCACCTTTCATTTTCCAAAGAGTCTGTGATGAATAATAAGTGGAATCCGATTGGTTGCTAGGGGCAACTGAGCCAGTATCACTTTATGACATGTTTGATAAATCTCCCCCTATGACTCCAGCTGTCAGGGTCACACAGTTCTTTATATTACATCAGATATTTAGATTTATTTCAATTGTATATAAAATAAAAAAAAAAATGTCTAAATGCAATGTTAATAGAAAAATGTATAGGTGAGCATGAAATCTGGTGTGGATGTTTGGCTAGAATATGTAAATGAAAAGAAAAAAGTCGAGTTAATAATTTATATAAATAATAGTTGAATTCTTTTTCTCTAACAGGTTTGAATATGATCTGATCATGAATGCGGATGTTAACACTGACCAGCATCACCAGTGGTTCTACTTTGAAGTTAGTGCAATGAGAGCTAATGTGCCTTACCGCTTCAATGTCATTAACTGTGAAAAGGTGAACAGCCAATTTAATTATGGTAAGCACCTATGGGAGTATAAGGTTACCTATACAGGTCCCTCATATAAAGTCATATCTTGCAGGTTTATAGGGCAATTGAAAAGATTAATGTTTTGCTGTCATATGTGCTCTAAGTGGCACACAGCAGGCCATCATAGCTATAAGTGCTACACAGCAGGACAAAATAATGTAAAATGTTTCCTTCTATACCGAGCATTCATCAGACATTGGGAGAAGAACCTTGACACTAGGACACCTCATGGAGCTTAAACATATGTCATTGTTTTTGGGATAAACTGTTCATATGCTATCATTTCTGCCACATGCATTAAATACCCAGAAATACCAGCTTCTGTCCCAAGTTGCTAAACTACATGCAATTATCAGCAGTTTCCCTGTAGAGAAAAGATGTGCAATACAAAGCTATTCATAGCACAAAATAATAGACTGCATAAGGCTCATTTGTATTCCCGATGACAAAAGTTATTTTTAATCACAGGTACTCTTTAATAATCATAAAAAGTGACATAAATAAAGCGTAAATAAAAACATACAAATAAAGAAATTGTAGAAATAATAAAAACTCAGGCGATGAGATTCAGTCTACCAATAGGCTAAAAAGTAACTTTTTTAAGAGTAAGGCCACGTTCACACAATGTATCTTCTGTATTAATCCCGTCCGTTGTTGCCGATTTGCAACAACAGTTCGGATTAATACAAAAGATACATTGCATAGAAGTCAAAGGAATCATATCCGTAGTGTATACAAATAGTATACACTCTGGCTGAGATCCCAACCGGCCGCATGTAAAACTGACATGTCAGTTTTGTGCGGCTGCTATTCATTGGATAAACTCCACATGGCCATGTCACATAATGGCTGGTGTCATACTAAGTGTGAACGTGGCCTAAGGGTGTGTGCACACTGAGGAACATAGGCGGAGGTCCTAAGCGGGATCCCTGCTGAGGGCTCCGCTCGTTATTCCGCCTGCCTCATTGTCTTAATGTTATGTATAGGGCGCCTTCGCACTCTGCTGAAAGAACTGACATGTCCATTTATTCAGCGGAGAGCCGTGGAGAGTGAAGGCACCTTATACTTAACATAGAGACACTGAGGCAAGCAGAATTCTGAGCAAAGTCCATGGCAGGGATTCCGCTCAGAATTTTCTCCTATTTTCCTCAGTGTGCACCCACACTAAGGGTCTGCTGGCATGACATACATGAAGAGAATCTGAAACTCGTGTAGATTTTGAAGCAGATTTACATGTGGATTTTAGCTCAAATTTACATATCTCAATAATTTTAAATCATGTGAAAATCACTGAAAAGAGACATCACTTTTTTCTGTTCTTAAAAAATCCACAAGTTTTTCCAAAACTGACAGTATATAGCTATAAAGGGGATGTACATTGTCCATTGGTCACAATCAAATATATATACTGTGCAGTATTTGCTTTGGAGTGGCCTACTTTATAGAAAAACACAGTTTTCTGTATTTTCCTATATACAGTAGTGAAGGTATATTGACCTTTACCAGCTGAAAGGTCAGTCCTTTGACTTTCTTTTTGTCAAATCTGTTTTTATTAAAAGTTTTTAATATACAAATTTATGCGAATAACAAAGCATAACAATTAGAGATGAACGAAGTATACTTCATTTAGCTTCAAACAAAGCTAAACGTTCGTTTTTTGAATCCCGCAATCTGTCCGCTCTGCTTAGAGGGAGGAGACAGCCCGAGGACAGAGACTAGTATAAATGTTTTCCATCCGCTCCTTGGGCTGTCTCCAACCTCTTCACGGAGCGGCCCGATTATGGGAGTCAAAAACTAATCACTCATCTCTTATAACAACCAAAGAGTCCTTTGACTTTTTTGAGGTGAATGGAGCCCTATGATTATGTTGGATGCATGTGCCAAACATATGTAAACACGTAAACCAATGTGCACAGAGACTTAAGGCCCTATTCCACGGAACGATTATCGTTCGTTTTCGGACGATATCGATAGCTACGGACGATAATCGTTCCGTGGAATAGAGTGCAACGATCAGCCGACATCATTCATGTCGGCTGATCGTTGCAGTCGCTTGTTTTTCAACATGTTGAAAAACAAGCGACTGATATAGCAGCGATCTGCTGCCGTCGCTCCGTTGAATAGGAGCGTCGGCAGCAGACGCTGCTATATCCTATGGGCTGCCCGGACGATCAGCGATCCCCCGGGCAGCCCCCCTGCAGCTCCCCGCCGCCCCTCCCGCACTCACCCGCTCGCTGCAGCCACGTTGAATAGCGGCGGCAGCAAGCGGCGAACGAGGAGCAAACGAGCGCTAATAGCGCTCGTTTGCTCCTCTAAAATGATCCGTGGAATAGGGCCATTAAGGCCCTATTCCACGGAACGATTATCGTTCGTTTTCGGACGATATCGACCGCTACGGACGATAATCGTTCCGTGGAATAGAGTGCAACGATCAGCCGACATCAATCATGTCGGCTGATCGTTGCAGTCGCTTGTTTTTCAACATGTTGAAAAACAAGCGACTGATATAGCAGCGATCTGCTGCCGTCGCTCCGTTGAATAGGAGCGTCGGCAGCAGATGCTGCTATATCCTATGGGCTGCCCGGACGATCAGCGATCCCCCGGGCAGCCCCCCCGCAGCTCCCCGCCGCCCCTCCCGCACTCACCCGCTCGCTGCAGCCACGTTGAATAGCGGCGGCAGCAAGCGGCGAACGAGGAGCAAACGAGCGCTAATAGCGCTCGTTTGCTCCTCTAAAATGATCCGTGGAATAGGGCCATTAAGGCCCTATTCCACGGAATGATTATCGTTCGTTTTCGGACGATATCGACCGCTACGGACGATAATCGTTCCGTGGAATAGAGTGCAACGATCAGCCGACATCGTTCATGTCGGCTGATCGTTGCAGTCGCTTGTTTTTCAACATGTTGAAAAACAAGCGACTGATATAGCAGCGATCTGCTGCCGTCGCTCCGTTGAATAGGAGCGTCGGCAGCAGATGCTGCTATATCCTATGGGCTGCCCGGACGATCAGCGATCCCCCGGGCAGCCCCCCCGCAGCTCCCCGCCGCCCCTCCCGCACTCACCCGCTCGCTGCAGCCGCGTTAAATAGCGGCGGCAGCAAGCGGCGAACGAGGAGCAAACGCTCGTTTGCTCCTCTAAAACGACCCGTGGAATAGGGCCATTAGGGTTATTTTACAAATATTACTCCTACAATGAAGCGTAGACAATAATACAATGTAGAGAAAGGCTGATTTGTAGATCATTTCAGTTTATCAAGGAATATATTTTCCAATCTGCTCATTCTTTATCCTACTCAATAAGGGACTTACTTTCACATAACAATGAGAGAACTAATTAGAAGCCACGACTGAGCAGGATGAGAGCATCCCGAAGAAATACATATGAGACAATATTTCTTGATGAGACTCAAAGAAAACAACATGTCACTGTCCTGCCTATTTGTAATGCAAAAGCAATGTTCTCCCTTTCATTAATTAGACAAATCATCAAAGTACATTCAGTGTTTACAGAAATTTGTAGAATTATGATCGGGTCTAATTATTTATAATTACTAGTGACTGTTGAGTGTGAGGAAAAAGTAACATCCCCTGGAGAATCGACGTCTTGGCTAATAAGCAAAAAGAAATACATTAAGAAAAGTTCACGCACTTACAAGAAAGGACTATTGAGGGATATTTTATTTCATTTAGTGAGTCTGCGAGGGGGATCTATAAATCCAAGGGCTCCTCAAACTTTCATATATCAGATCTTTATTAATTCATTTAAAAAATGGTGCCACTTTTTTTTTTCTTTTTCAAAGTACAGATGTAATGACTGCCAGCATGATTGGGCGTATACTACTCGGTCTTCATGATGTGGTATACTATCAGCTCCTGTTAGTGTCCACACTAGTTTCTATATATGCATCACTGCTCACTATAATATTCTGGGCCATAAGTGCATCAAGGCAGCATATGTAGTGAGTGCAGGGTTGGCGCCAGTTTTTTTTTAAAGGGGTATTCCCCCCAAAATTATTTTTGCATGAATACGTTGCCCACCCATAGCTTTCCATCTTTTCAATATAAACTTATTATGGATTCTGGACAGTTCTGCTATCTAGATGCATTCACCCCCCCCCACCAAATGCATAGAATGATCAGCTCTCAGTCCAACCCTGACACGCTCCCTGCTTCTGGCTCTCACCCTCCGAGACGGCATCACGTGTCCTCAGTCTCTTCAATGGGCCGGGTTAGCGCTTCTACCCCAGTCCACTGAAGAGAGGGAGGATAGTGAGACAGTCACAGCTGCTGCTGCTGTTCACTGCCTGCCTCACTGTTAGCACCCAGAGCTCACCCGCACCCTGTATCCCCCCACCTGGAGCGTATCCACCCCCCGCAGCTCACTCGTTGGCCTGTGAGTGCGCCCCCCCACCCCCCAAAGCGATCTCCCGGCGACCCCCGTCCCCTCCCTACAGAGCGATCTCCAGGTGCCCCCCAGTATAGCCCGCAGCCACCCTCCATCGCCGATCCCTCCCCTCTGCATCTCACCCGGCAGAAGCTGTTGCAGAACTACAGCTCCCAGCATGCTCAGCCTTCTCTCCGTGCATGCAGGGAGTTGTAGTTCTGCCCGAGCTGGGAGAGCCACAGGTAGAAGAGCCAGCATGTAAGTGCATGTGATCCGGTCCCCGGCCGCCTGCCCCCACCATGTAATGATGTGGGGGCGCATCTCACCCGGCCGCCCGCATCAATCCCCCGCGCATCTCACCCGGCCGCCCGCATCGCCACCCCCTCACCTGCGTCTCACCCGGCTGGCCGCATCAGCAACCCCCCGCTGCATCTCACCTGGCCACTGATCTCACCCGCATCTCACCCAGTTGCTGATACGGGCGGCTGGTTGAGATGCTGGTGCGGGGGTGGCGATGCGGGCGGCCGGGTGAGATGCGCCCCCACATCATTAACTTGGTGGGGGCAGGCGGCCGGGGACCGGATCACATGCACTTACATGCCGGCTCTTCTACCTGTGGCTCTCCCGGCTCGGGCAGAACTACAACTCCCTGCATGGACAGAGAGAAGGCTGAGCATGCTGGGAGCTGGAGCTCTGCAAGAACTGGGAAAGCCACAGCTTCTGCCGGGTGAGACGCAGGGGGGAGGGATCGGCGATGGAGGGTCGCTGCGGGCTATACTGGGGGGGGGGCACCTGGAGATCGCGCTGTAGGGAGGGGGACGGGGGTCGCCGGGAGATCGCTTTGGGGGGTGTGGAGGGGGGGCTGCACTCACAAGCCAACGAGTGAGCTGCGGGGGGTGGATACGCTCCGGGTGGGGGGATACAGGGTGCGGGGCGGGTGAGCTCTGGGTGCTAACAATGAGGCAGACAGTGAACAGCAGCAGCAGCTGTGACTGTCTCACTATCCTCCCTCTCTTCAGTGGACTGAGGTAGAAGAGCTAACCCGGCCTATTGAAGAGACTGATGACACGTGATGCCGTCTCGGAGGGTGGGAGCCAGAAGCAGGGAGCGTGTCAGGGTGGGACTGAGAGCTGATGATTCTATGCATTCGGTGGTGGTGGTGGGGGGGTAAATGCATCTAGATAGCAGCAAAACTGTCCAGAATCCATAATAAGTTTATATTGGAAAGATGGAAAGCTATGGGTGGCCAACGTATTCATGCAAAAATAATTTTGTGGGGAATACCCCTTTAAGCTCTCAGCCGGCCCCTCATTCATCCACTATGCACAATCACTTGAAACATCACTAAGATACACTAAGACACGTTATTGACACAGACACTGACTGACTAACTCTGACTGACTGGCACAGACACTAACTGACACTGACTGACACACACTTACAGACACTGACACACTTTGACATGTAGTACTTACCATTCAGTCTTCTCCCTCTTCCTCTCTGTCGGGCAGCTCTCCAAACTATAGGTTTGAGGACCTTTGGGTCATTTGATGAGACCCTTCACCCTTTACTCTCTCTGTGCAGGTCCTGCTCTGTCTCCTGTCTTCTGATGTTCAGCCCGCTCACCTTCACTACAGTGAGCAGGCTGAACATTAGATCACCTGTTCCCTCTCCCTCTCTGGTCCCCTAGAGGTGCTAGGTGCTAGATGGGAGACTGAGAATGTAGTGAGTGGTGATGTACTTTATATAGTAGTGTATGCATTGCCACTCACTGGAAAGTACAATTGCGGCCAATGTCAATGAGTCCTAACATTGTACATTGATAAGAATTGCGGGTATCCAGTTTTCAATGCATTAAAGTCATTGCACAGTTGATGTCTTATTGATGGCTTATGCTTAGCCACTAATGTGCCATCTGTGGGTATCTTCCTCATACCCCCTCAATCAGCAAACAGAAAGTGTGGACAAAGGTGTTTTTGTGCACAGCCACATTTCTATAACTGGGCCTGGATAAATGTAGTCTTCTTAACGCTGAACCAGGGTCCAAGAGTAAGAACTAGGGATGGTCCGAACCTGCAGAGGTTTGGGTTCGTATGAACCCGAACGCTCGGCAGCAGATTCCCGCTGTCTGCCCCCTCCGTGGAGTGGGCGGATACAGCGGAAGGAACGCCTGGAAAACTGGGATACAGCCTATGGCTATGGCTGTATCCCAGTTTTCCAGGCGGTCCTCCTGCAGGATCCGCCCGCTCCACGGAGCGGGCAGACATCGGGAATCTGCTGCCGAGCGTTTGGGTTCATACGAACCCGAACCTCGGCAGGTTCGGACCATCCCTAGTAAGAACCCCCAGCCATGATATATTGATGCTCTATACTAAGCACAGGACATCAAATAAAATCCCAAACAATCCCATAAATCCCTATAAATAACACATGGTTGGATTATAGTTACATAGTAGTATTATAGTCATGTTGAGGCTTTTATAGTCATATGTTTAGCCTTATACACATTTAACCAAAAATATGATTCAACACAATATAAAGAATAATGATTTTATTTTGAATCCATGCAGGTATGCAACCTGTTATATATTCGGTGAAGGAATCTCTCCAGGGAAAAACCTACTGGATGAGGACTGGCACCAACATCTGTTATTATAAGTAAGTCTCAACTCATTTTATTATATGTATCCCACTCCATTTTTTATTTTTTTTTAACATTAGAAAGAATATCAGAGGAGACTCAATATCACTAGCACTGCATGCAGCAGTGCTAATGACATGTAACTGTCGGGACCAGGGCTTGGGCAACCCTGCCATTCCAAACACAGCCACTGGTGGCAGCAGAGAGCCTGCCTCTCAATGTCAAAAATGCAAGAAAGTTCCTGCTCATCTGACTATTCAGTGAAGAGTACAGATCAATCAACTAAATGGGAACTAATTAATAAAACCCTCAATGTCAGGAACAGGGTGTTTTTTTGTTTTTTTATGACCACAGACCCTATTTGAGGTACAGATTTTATGAGGATTTTTCTCATAGTTATCTAAGGCTGTTAACTGTGCTACATCTGTTTCATAACCTAGTAGGTAAACAAAATGTTAGGTAGGATTTGGAAAGGTTGCTATCTTTGGTTGGAAATTGGAATCATTCATGATGTTTTGCATGCACCTGAGTTTTTTTTTTTTTTTAGTCAAAGCCAGTTGTTTTTACAAAAGATGTAAAACGGCTGCTGTCCTATGGACCAAGTCGTAGTAGAAGATGCAGCACAGTTTGGGATATACACACAGTATAGAATTCCACACAGTACAGTCAAGCTTCTAAAACAGTAGATTGAGTTTATCATTGCATGGTAGATGAGATCATTGTAGATTGAATGTGTACTAGTATAGGAAAATGTTTTGGTTTTGAACTTTTTTCAAGAGTTTCAGTCCTTGTTCTGATAAATGGTGGGTTGTAAAGTACAGGTTTCTAAAAGCACATCATAATCTGTAGTGGCATATGCTACTTATCAATGTTGTCTTTTTTTATTTTATTTTTTTTTCTCCTCTATTGGTTTAACAGTTGCAGTAGTTGGAGGAACTCTTAAGACTTCACAGAAGATTACTTTAAAGAAAAATTATAGCTTCTATACTCTTCACCACAGTTCATTTTGTTCCCTGGTACAACACAGATGATACAATGTGTCCAAAAACTTCTACACAATACTGTTAAAACTAGAAAGGATAGACGGCAGCATAATTGGTGCTGTGTGAGGAAATTGGTTTGAAATGCACTAGTGGGTACAATATAGTTAAATGGTTATTTGTAAAGTGAATATAATGGCTGGTCTCATATTCAAAGAAAATTGTGCCTTCTGACAGATGAATACTCCTTAGCAGGTGTTAGTATTCACCTTCTTTCAAAAGCTATGATTTGAACAAAGGCTTCTGGACGTCTTCACACTCCATAGAAAAGTGACTGTAATGACCAATTTGTATTTTTTTTTTTAAATCAAAAAAGTGCTTTTGCTTTTATGTGTTATAAAGACTTTTCATACTAATACATACAGTATATTGACTGGTTTGGCATAAGAGATATTATTGTTTATTAGTGTCCTTATTGATTTGCACATTCTGCCCTTTAACTTATTAGGATGGGGAGAAGTTACAGTAACTTATGGACTCCACACAAGTTCTGAAAGTATCCTGTGGTACCTGGCACCAGAAATGTTAGATGTGGTCTGTAAATCCTTAGTGCAGCCCCCATACACATTAGTAAAATGTTAGCTAAACACCCTGTTTTGGTGAGACTGGTTGATTTTCTATTGTGTATAGAAGCCCTCTGATAGAGAATAGAGATGAGTGAACTTTCCAAAAGTTTGGGTTCTCACAAACCCGAATAATTGGCATTTGAATCCTGCTGCCTGGAGGACGTAGGTGCAGCATGAGGCCTGCCTGGAAAACATTCATGTTATTTTAACCTCCCCATTCAGAACACATGAACATAGAGCCAAACTATTGAAGGTGTACAGGCATCTTCTAAGTGTCCAAATCAACAGTAATGTGAATGGAAAAAGTAGTCTTAACTAGAGATGCTTAACTTGGATAAAGCTCTAAGGTTATCTGGAAAACATGGATACAGCCAATGACTGTATGCATGATTTCCACATAGCCTTAGGGCTTTATCCAAGTTCAGCAGCCACCGCTAATCAAATGCCGAAAGTTCGGGTTCGAATGGACTCGAGCATGCTCCAGGTTCGCTCATCTCTAGTCTTAACCTTTACCACCCTGTCAATATTTGTTCTATCTCCAGTAACTGTGAAAGAATTAAACTTTCCTTTTCTCTTGTTTTCTTTACTAGAAACCTTTTTTGTTACCGAGCGTCAGATGCAAAGAAGAGGAGAAGATATTATACGCTGACTTTCACTGTGAAATTCCCACACTATGGTGATGTCTGCTACTTGGCGTATCATTACCCTTACACGTACTCTGCTCTCGTGGTAGGAACAATTTGTTAAACTTTAGAATTTATTACACAGCTCCCACCACAAAAATAAATAAAAACACATTTCGGGTATTTTGGGACTGCAGAATCCGAAAATGACACTAATGTTGATATTGATGTTTAACTGGCTCTATTTTTTGAGATACTAAATACCCCCCAAAAAATGATTTTACCCCAGTATAAACTGTGGCTGCTCACATATGCCACAGGCTTCACGGACTAAGTACACTATTGATAATTTCACTTTAAAGGGCAGGGAGGGTTTTCATATGTGCTGCTAGGGCTATAATGAAAATAACAAATAGTTTGCAGAAGAAAAGTGGCTCCAGCAACTTGGGAAAGTCCAGGAAATTATTTATTCAGCTTCATAAGCCAATAAAAACCCCAATTGTCACATCTGATGCAATTTGGTCATAAACAGATCCTATTCATAGCATGCAGATTTTGGAAACAGGTGTGGTGAGCTGGAGTACTTCTTTCTACAAAGAGGCCTAGTTAAAGTTACAGCAGAGTTATAGCCAGAGGACTGGAGAACCAGATGTCAGATCACAAGCAGCTTTGTTAGTATAGACTGCTAGTCATCTGGAAACTGACAGCACGGATATATAAATATCTGTGCTCTCAGTTTCTCTTTATGGGCTGCACAAAGCCCTGTAAACATAGGAGATGTGGGGCCAATAAAAATTATTTTAAAGCAGGTTACAAATAAATGATCAGCTGATAATCGGGCATGTTCCCAGTCTTTGGCTGATCAATGTCACTTTTACACAGGCTGATTATCAGCTACACAGGCATTTCTAACTATGCTCCTGGCCAATAATGCAACATGAGCAAAAACCTTCCCCATCTATTGTCTTGTCTATGTAACCACGTCCATTACCTGATCCCTTTCATTTTTAAAATTCATTTTTAAAACTTACAGTATTGTCTGTTCTGTCTAAGTAATCCACACATTGTAGGGGCCATTTCCAATAGCTATTTCTGCTACCCATATGGTTAGGTCACTAATTCTAAGTAAACCAAGACCAATGGTTGATACTTTATCATCATATATTTCCATTGATTTAGTCTAGATTTCAATCAAATATGTCTTGTATATAAGTAATTGTACTATAGTTAAAATCTATGCATTCAGACACAGCTTTGAACTGTAATAAGTGCAAATCAATATGTCGGTATACATCTGTGTCTTTTTTAGTTTCATCTGTCTCCATTTAAGCTAACGATAGCACACTAGTCATTGCTGAAAACATTGGCATGTGCACAAGGCATTGATCCTCCATTAAAATCCACATGGGTCTATGTGCTTATAAGGCCAGCTGGTACTCCTCATTTAGCGATGAAAAGTGTCTTGTAAGATGTATTCTGAGGTATAAAATTGTCAAGTAGATATGAAAGATGAATGTATCATGTATAGCTGAATACCAAAGCATAAAACAAACCAAATTAGGCATTCCTCTAATGTTTAGAGGAAGGATGATCAAACATATTTCCCAGAGCGGGGTCCCACTTCACATAGCCAAAAAAAGGGGAGAAATGCAGAAAATCCAGAGGAAAGAGTTTAAAAGATTTTCACTAGACAACTCCTTTAAAAAGCAAGTGAGGCTTTCATTAGAAACTAATTATTTATATATATATATATATATATATATATATATATATATATATATCTTTGTATATCAGCAATAAAGTGTTTTGATGACTGTTATATACACTCAGAAAACCTCAAAAACGCGTGCTTTGTTGTTTGTTTATATGTCCCCACCTTCTAGGGCCATGGTTGGCCTCCTTTTTTTGAGTGTTTCTGAACATATTTAATAGTCATCTGAGCAATATTATGGAGACGTCTTAAAGGGGTAGTGCGGCGCTAAGAAATTATTCACAAAATAACACACATTACAAAGTTATACATCTTTGTAATGTATGTTATGTATGTGAATGGCCCCCTTCCCCACAGTCATGCTCAGCCAATCGCACGTCATCAGCTGCTCAGCCGCGATTGGCTGAGCACAGTTATGACGCGGCAGAGGGGGGGCCGGCATGAGGGACAGTAGGAACGGGCGGCCTGCCTCCCCAAGATTACATCACTGTCAGAAGACGGCGGACGGGGATCGACACGTATCAGGTATGTATAATGCACTACACTTCCGGGTCCACGGGCGGGGTCGGGAAACATGGGGAAGAGGGCCATTTACATACATAACATACATTACAAAGTTGTATAACTTTGTTATGTGTGTTATTTTGTGAATAATTTCTTAGCGCCGCACTACCCCTTAAAGGTGCATAAACAGTCTATAGTCAGACAGCTCACCGACATTACTCTCCTGATGGCTGGGAGATGCTGACAGGATCCAATACTAGCGAGACTCTATTGTTGCTACATTGGTGCACGCCATTCAGAGTGTATGGCTTCCCTGGCTGCTCTGAAATGTCCTGTTGGCTTTTAATGCATCACCAGAAATAAAGACGTTACATGTAAACCATGAGTGCCCTCAACTTTGTCTTAAAGGTACATATGCCTTCTACTATATGTCCATTTGTCTGTGTTGATGTTTTCATGACATTTCTGTACTAAAAAGTTTTTTTCTCTATAGTCCCACTTACAGATTTTGAAGCAAAGGTGCAACCCTGAAAGAGTATATTTCAAGCAACAGACATTGTGCCACACATTGGGAGGAAATCCTTGTCCAATCGTCACTATAACCGCCATGCCAAAATCAGACTCTCAGAGTCAGAGGGAGGAGATACGTAAGTGACAGCTAAAATTATTTTGTGTCTTTTATTTTAAGTGACTAAAACACTGTCATATGTTGCATTCTTGTTAAACAGTAAATATTATTAGCAGATCCTCACTTCACAATAAGGGAAATATAGTCACCTAGTGACTTCATATAAGCGAGTAACACAGGGCTGTAGGGTCACATCTAGGTTTGGTCCTATTTAACCCCTTAAAGACAGAGCCAATTAGCATTTTTGCGCTTTCGTTTTTTTCCTCCTGGTGCTTAGAAGGCCATAGCATTTGCATTTTTTCACCTAGAAACCCACTTGAGCCCTTATTTTTTGCGCCACTAATTGTACTTTGCAATGACAGGCAGAATTTTTTCATAAAGTACACTGCAAAAAAAAAATTAAAAATTAAAAGTGTGGTGAAATTGTAAAAAAAAAACACAATTTTTTTTTATTTGGGGGTATTTGTTTTTACGCCATTCGCCCTCGGGTAAAACTGACTTGTTATATCTGTTTCTTAAGTCGTTATGATTACAACCATATGTAACATGTTTAACTTTTATATTATGTGATGACTTCAATTGAAACCATATGTTCCCTGAAATCGCTCTATTCCCAGGCTTATAGCGCTTTTATCCTTAGGTCTATGGGGCTGTGTTAGGTGTAATTTTTTGCGGCATGATGTGTTCTTTTTATCGGTTCCTTGATTGCGCATATACGACTTTTTGATCGCTTTTCATTACAATTTTTCTGGACTTGATGCAACAAAAAATGCACAATTTTGCACTTTGGAATTATTTTCCGCTTACGCCGTTTACTGTACGAGATCAGGAATGTGATTAACTAATAGTTCAGGCGACTACGCACGTGGCAATACCAAACATGTTTGTTTATTTATTTATAGCATGGGAAAAGGGGGTGATTCACACTTTTATCAGGGAAGGTTTCTTTTTAAATTAATAATAAACTGTGCCCACTAATAGCCGCGACTATTAGTGGGCACAGTTTATTATTAATTTAAAAAGACACCTGAGCCCGTGGCGGTTCAGAGCAGGGTCGCCGCACGGCCCCGCTCTGAACTTCCCGAGGCGACCACAGGGCGTAAATAAATGCCCTGTGTCGTTAAGGGGTTAACTATACCTTTTTTTATTCAATGGTTTACACCATTATTTAAAAATGGGGTAAAATGGGGTTAAGGGATAATAATGTGCAGGCTTAGTGAAGCAGATCGCCGATCGGACCGCACAGAGGCAGGTGAGAGACCTCCCCGGCGCTTAAGAAGTTAATGACACGCTGCAGCGCGTCATGAATGGTGAGGTTTCGGCTGCTGATTCATACTGGGAGAAACACCCAGGACGTACAGTTACGTCCAGTGTCGTCTGGTGACAGACTTCCATGACGTAACTGTACGTCCTGGGTCATCTAGGGGTTAAGACACCAGATGAGAACACCAGGGGAAGCAAAGGAAGGTAAGTATAGATGAGTGAACTTTGTCAACCTTACTAATACAGCTAAACACCTGCAATTGTTTACCCGTTTTAATGCAGTTCAGTTTTTAATTTTCTGTTAAAAACCTCACTAGCTTTTTAAAGATTCGCTCATCTCTATTTCTAAAATCAGGTAAATGTAAAAAAAACTGCTGGTTAGGATGCACTACTTACATTGCTATCCCTCTGCAGGTGTTGGTGATTAAACTAGAAGCCAGTGTAAAAAATAAGGTGATGGAAACCTTTTTTTAAAACGTGTTGTTTAATCAATATAGAAGTTTTTCTATACTTTATTTTTGACACTAGAATCTGGTTTAAACACTGACGCCGTCAGAGGGACATCAAGAGTGAGTATTGGATATTAACCACCTTTTTTCCTAGTTTTGCAATATACTGACCATGATTCAGAAATGTGAATGGGGCTCATGATTGTAGTCTTTAACCATGAAAAGACATTATTCTGCTTGCTAGCTGTAACTATTATTGTATGGTATTTTGTAACTAGACTATTTGCTGTGTTTGCTTCTCTTTTATTTTAGTTGCATAGTAATAAAAAAATGATTGCACAAGTGCCCATTATTCTTTATATGCATACTTATCATATTGTAATGTATCATGCCTGCTATTAAAGCAGTAAAACACATTAACAGTAATGCTAAAAAGCTGAGATTATTTACCTGTAAAAAGTTTTAAATATATTTTAGCTGTAAATACAGCTCTTTATCTTTCCCATGTAAAAAAACAAAAGAAACAATGAAAGTCAGTAACGCTGTTTATTAAATCACAAATGTGCTTCATAAATGCAATCCAATCTTTTCTATATACAGGTCCAAAGGTTATATATATATATATATATATATATATATATATATATATATATATATATATATGTATATGTATATGTTATTGTTTTTCATTTTTTTTTAATACTTGTGAATGTTTGGCTTGTGTTTATATACCCCATATGTGCGGAACAGATTTGTAAAGCTTTGTTAAGAGACAGTGTGGGTCTGCCTCTCATCATCCAAAACAGTTGAGACTGACTTGTCAGTACAAATATGCTGCCTGCAAAGAGTGCAAAGACAAATATAGTGTGAGGTGAAGTTTCCTGATGTTATTGAGTTCCTATGATTGAGGGACTGTTGCATACTCTGACAAGCCTTTGTGAGTAATGGTGATGCTGTACAATGAAGGCTTGGTTTTCTGTCTATCACAACAGTAGAATAGTGGTTGCCTTTCCTGTTTAAATTTTGTTTTTATTCTGAGTAGTATAAAAATGTAATATTTTCTATAGTCCGTGGTCATATATTTTACTAATATCGCATGGAATCAACATTAGGTAGGATAAAGGTAGCCCCAATGTTTCGTAGGATAAAGGCGGCCATACCGTTTTCAAAAATGTTGAAAAAAAACTGTTGTTTGGCTAACAACCATTCCTTATGTTCCTCCTATACAAGTTAAGCTGACTTCTTGTGTATGTTTTCTCATTGGGGAAAAGGGAATAAGCTGGTAACAGACATGTTGTCTCAGTGGGCAAAGAGGGAAAGCTATAGGGCTGACTCAAGGTTTATGTGTCCCTCTGGTAGGAAGCACCTCCAGGTAGGCAATTGTATTATAAAAACTTATACTCATCTGGCTCCCACCTGATCCACTGGCATCTGCTTTTCCTCCCTGCTCTGCTAATGCTCAATTAATGTCACTCGAGCGTCAGAGGCTAGAGCAAGGGACTGTCCACTTGTGAGAGTGGCCATAATGCTGCTAATCTCCACTACAAATGAACGAGTACTGCTCGATCGAGTAGGTATTTGATCGAATAGTACAGTATTTGAAATACTCGTTTTCGATCGAGTATTCAACCAAAAATTTAGTAAAAATGTGATTCCTCTACCACCTTTCCTGCGTTTTTTTTAAACCAATAACTGTGTGGGGCCTGGGGGGATGACCGGCACTAGGAGCACACAGCCAAGGGAAAAATAGCATCTACATGTATTGCCTGGCTAAACCATGTGACATTCAAAGTACAAGAATAGTGGTTTTCAGATTCGGTTCAGATGCTACTTGGAGCTAGACAGGGAGACAATGTATAGCAGTCAGGTGTTAGGTGATTTTAGGCAGGAGGGACCCCAAAAACCCTTGTTAGGGCTTAAATTATAGATAGAAGAGATTGATCACAGATATATACAGCTATTAAACTGGCTAGCAGCACATCAGTGTGTTCAGATAGGCAGGCAGCTGGAGTTCACTGGGAGGAATAGGCTGTAGTTTAGCTACTTGGTGAAAACCTCAGGTATACAGTAGGTTATATAGCTGTATACTGAGAATGTGCCAAAAAAAAAAAAAAAAATTGTACTACTGTTTTGCGTTCTGTGTGTATCATTAATCATTGGAACGCCTGTTGCCTGAAGGCATTTCTATAAAAATCTATATATTGGGTATACGGCTGTATGCTGAGACTGTTTGGAGTGTATTGTTGAGAGGCTGTGGTAGTGGCGTAATGCTGCGACTTTAACATGTTAGATGCACCCAGGCACGCTTCCCCTGCTGTCCCAGATGTATTCCAGAGGTGTTTGCATCATTTTCTGAGGTGTCATGGTGAACTTGGAAAAATAAATTCAACCAGATCATGAAGTCATGAGCCTTTTTTCCCATACACTTTAATGGGATTCAATATTTGATCGAATAGTCGAGCATCGCGGTCTACTCGAATCGAATTTCAAACTTTCAAATATTTCACTACTTGCTTATCTCTAATGTCCACAAATGATGGCAGCGAAAGGCCCAACAATTAATGGATCATTAGTGCCCGCACAAGTCGAGCCTTGTAGTCACTTTGGAAAACCAGCACTTGTTTATAGTACTGTATGTATCAGCCCGTGTAATAGTGCTTCATAAGTGGAGCATTTTCCTTAGTAAATCCCCCCCATCATGTTTGTGGAGTGTTTTCATACTGTAGCATCTAACTCTAATTTATGTAATTTGTAATTATAGTTATTTTATTGTGGGATCTTCCATAGGCTACTATGGTCTGTAGAAAAATCCTTTGTGTATATTGCACCCATTTTGTCCAATATACACAGTTGATGCATATGCCAACATATACACATAGTCCTAAGACTACATGTGTGATGCAGCCTATTTTAGGAAAGAAGAGGAGAACCTGACTTAACCAGCCCAGGTTTGCATTTTGCCCTTCACATGGGCCAGGAGCAGTGTTATTACAGTCTGTACAGTTATGGTATCTTCATGCTGAAGATGGGTTAACAAAACAATAAGAAATATTAAGTGTTTGGTAAGCTGTGTTTATTAAAGACCATTTGTTTTCATTACTGATATAATGATTTTCTGAGCTGCAAAGCCTGAAATGTAAAATTCACTGATCAATGAGAGGGAACTTTATTCTATAATTATATTTAAATTCAGTCATAGACGCTCCCTTTGATTATTACAAATGGAAACAAATGTGATGTTATCAACAAATATATTTCACCATTTTGAGAACTAGATGAAATACAGGATTGTTACATATGTTATATTATACGCTGATAAGGACTGGGGCACAACGAAGGCAACATGGCACATCTGATCAACAAAGAAAGCATCTGTCCTTCTTCCTTTCTTATATGGTACTGCAGAGATAATCTGGTGGGTAAATAACTTCCAGGCCACAGGGTCTAAAGTATCGAACCACTGGAGACCAAGGACTGGGGCACTGAGCAGTAAACATCAGATATTTGGACACTAAACAACAACATACTAAATGCCTACACACTGGAGACTAGGACGCTAAAACAGTAGATACCAAGTACGAGACTTCACTGAGCCAGGGATTATCATATTTAATATATCCTTGCCATTTAAGAGCCTGTTCCCCCTGAGGAAAAGAGGCGGAATTCTGCGGTGGAGCTCCCCACGATGCGGAATCCCGCCTGCCTCAGTGTCTCTATGGGACAGCTTCCGTTGTTCACCGCTCAAAAGAATTTACATGTCAATTGTTTGAGTGGTGAGCGTCAGGAGCAAAGGCACGCAAGTCATTCCATAGAGAAACCGAGGCAGCGGGATTCCACGGCAGAATTCCACCTGTTTTTCTTAGTGTGAACATACCCTTACAAAAATTTGACCTTTCACAGGGACATATCCCATAGTGTAACAGTAAGGGTCTGGGTGTTCAGACCCCGATTGGTCTTAAGAATGTGCTATTCACTCCCCAGCTCATTGCAATGTCTGTCCAGTTGCAGGAGATGGGCTCTATAGACCAAGGGCCCTATTCCACCAGACGATTATCGTTTGCATAATCGTTAATGATTAACGATCTCTATTGCGAAAGACCTGAAAACGTTCACTCATTTACTTGGAACGATAATGGTTACTTATGATCGTATTTGCGATAGTTTTTCCTTCGCTATTTCTTCGCAATTGCATTCGTATCTACTGCGATCAATGATTTCTTGTTCGGTTGTTAATCGTTAACTGCATTTCAACCGAATGATTATCGTTTAGATTCGAACGATTTAACGATAATCTGAACAATAATCGTCCGGTGGAATAGGGCCCTGACAAAGTTAGTCAAAGTTTTGTTAAATGACGGACACTTTAAGCTAGCCATGCTCATAGGACTTTCACTGGCCTCAACATGCTAACCAAAGTCCTATGGGATCATTCTCACAAATAATTGGACAAAAACATACTAGACTAACCTGGCAGATCAGTGTACTTTTTATAAAACAAAAATCCACAATGAATTTGCGCACAGTGGCAAATGATCAGTCAAATTTAGCTGACCATGCTAAATGCAGTTATTGTTTATGGCAAATCACATTTTCTGCAGATATGTCTGCCACTGGCCATGACAAACAATCAATCAAGCTTAATATAAGGACGATAGCTCCATTCAGTTTCTAAGAACTAAGAACTAAGAACAAGAGTCATGCTGTTTGTAAATGAACGCGGAAAAGTTTTTCTATATCAGCAATCAGCTCTAGTATAACAGTATAAATAATAAATATATTTTGTTTTGTTGAGAGGGTAGTTCTGATGATAAAAGATCCAGCAGTAAATACATCATGAATGATACATATCCTTATAATGATTGGCTTTGGCAACACATTCATCAACGATGTCACTTTCTAATCAAAGATATTTGTTGTATAGACTTAAAGAAGAATAGCCCTGATACACCTGCTTGGTGTTTTCTGATAATTCTTATTTAGTGGTCTGCAACTATGCTTGTTATTCTACTACAATATTTATTATATTTTTAATCATTTAAAGAAGCTCAGGGGTTAGGAGATACCTATGTAACGGTGCCCCCCCCCCAGGTAGAACTTGTAAGATGTTCTTTTTTATGTTTTATGCTTTCTTTATTTCCTCTAGTCATAGAAAGATAACAATTTACTAATTAATAACCTTTACTAATTAGCAAATTAGTAAACATCATCCATATGTATAGTTTTATTACTGTCTCCCTTAAGCCTGGTAAACAAGTCAAGAATTATAGATGTGCATCTGTAGCCATTTGCAGTGGCACAAACCCTTTAATAGATGATAGGTGATCTACAGTATGCCACAATTGCGGTCCCTCATCATTTTCTGCCACACAGATAGTTTTGACACAGATCTGTAACATTTATGTGGGGGCATAAATGGAAATAAATACTGTAGGTCCGTAATCTGCAGATGCAGATTGCAGACGAGTGAATGTAGCCCTATTATTTTGTGATTTTTTTCGTATTTCAAATTTTCTGAGTTACTGTATATTGTGTTTCTCCTATATTTAAATTCTGTCTCCCATTTTCCTAGTATTTTATCCCATGTTCTTAGTAATAGCTCCCATGGAAAAGT
The DNA here is from genome assembly GCF_027789765.1 of Dendropsophus ebraccatus. Lineage (NCBI taxonomy): Eukaryota > Metazoa > Chordata > Amphibia > Anura > Hylidae > Dendropsophus > Dendropsophus ebraccatus. The sequence continues at coordinate 174,325,880 of NC_091454.1, read as the reverse complement.
TCAGTAATTTAATAAAAAATTGACAGCAGGCAGGGGCAGGGGTGAACATAATAAACAACCATGACTTACCTCTCCTTGTGCCCCTGAAGTGTTGGGTCACAGGCTCTGGGACCCGCACCAGAAAGCATTTCTGAACATCTCCACGACTCGGGGGAAGAAATTCCGGACCCAGCTTATAGATTGCCCATCACCCTATCAGGGACTGCATTGGTGTCCTGCCCCAGTAACTGACTGGCTAAGCAGGCAGTCCATCAGCCGAGTTGTGACAATGCAGCCAAAGCAGATCCCGCCATCTGCAAGCCAGTGCTGGTGAGAAACACTAAGAGGTAAGTAATGATTGTTTATTATTTCCCCCCTGCCCCTGTCGGCTGTCAATTTTTTTTTAAATGGCCGTATCTGACATATTCTTTGTAGCATCCTCCATTTGCTTAGGAATATCTTTCATGTTTAGTAATATCTTATATTAAATTCTTAGTTCCAGCTCTCGTGTTCCTAAAATCTTCTCTTGTATTATCAGTATCCACATTTTTTGTAGTGTCTTCCACATTCTTAGATCTTCCTCTATATTCCTAAATCTCCATATTTTTAGAACTGTCTTCCTATTCTTAGTATATCCACTTTTCTTAGTATTATAGGCCATATTCTTAGTATTATCCGCCACATTCCTAGTAAATGTGTTTGCTAATGAATTTAGTAGTGGAGAGCGTTACTGTTCTAGCTCTTCTCTCAGACAGCAGGCTAGACCAGATATACTCCTGATAGCCACAATAATAATAAAATACAAGGTGAGAGCATTGCTGTTTGATAAACCTGTGTCACCGCATGCTTAGAAATTAAATGGGCTCATTCACCCATAGTGGCTTTTGCACTCAATTAGCAATTTGTTTAATGAACAATCCAACTTCTAAATACGCTTGCATAAAAAAAAAAAATACTAAAAACTAAAAGAACTCGAGAGAGAGAGAGGGAAATATCAAAGGAGGCACTTGTGTTGGATATTGGAAATAATGATCCTGAAGAGAATGTACACAGTTTAATTAAGCACATTGATTAAATCAATATGATTCAACTGCCTAGTGCTCAAATCATCTTAATCTCATTAAAAGTAATTCAGGCCTCAATAATTGATTAATAATGCATTATAGTTTATGAATTATTGACTTCACGTTATTATAATTGTGCCTCTATCTGCATGCTAGCTAATGCTGAATGTTAATTACACTGGCCGGAACTTGTGTTTGAGCAACTTTTCAAAGGAAAACATGACATCTTTTTTTTTTTTTTTTTCCAGTGAAGGACAACTCAGATTTTGTAACCACTTTATCAGAACATTTCAAAGCGTTTTCATTGCTTTATGCTCTTTTTGATGAGAGGCATGGTACAAGCATCTTAACACTCTAATTGTACTAACTGATTTGGAAGGAGGATGCACTTGTGTGAATATTGATCCAAGAGATTTGACTTCAGATAATAAGGCCTTTCAAAGCCATCTTAATAACACGTTAATATGCTCTGTGACTTGCAGCTCAAGATGTGTTCCGACTTTCAGAGAGATTCTAATTGTGAGAAGGACAGATTTTTTTCAGAGATCACTAGGCAAGGGCAACCCTCTATTTTAGGATAATGTACGTTCCCGTGAAGAGCTCTGATCCCCCGTGGTATACTATTTTGATGTAGATTAATGAGTGTTTATCTCCAGCTACTTTAATTAGCAATTGAAGCTTTGCATGTAATGGCTTCAATGCTATACACAAGGACTTTTTTTTTCTTTTTTTTTTTTTTTTTTAATTTTTGGTTCCTGTGATGGTTATGTTGTATCATTACACAATGAATAGAGCAAATGATGAGGGAACAGTACCAGCAATGGTTATGGTGCATTAAATAATTATACCAGACAATAACAGAAAAGCCTACGGGGCATAGTTTATCGTCCAGTGGGAGCCATATGCAAGTCTACCAAACCAATGGTTCTTCTTTCAGTATCATGTGGGTTTGCAGACCCCCCCTTTCCACTATGGTCTTTCTGCAGGCCTCTCAAAGCAACAGATCTTTTTTTGCTATCCCTCAGAGGTGCTGTCTGCTGCATCATCTTCCCTTTACATTGCGATCTGTCTGCAGGTCGCTACAAGAAACAAACCTTCTTCAGGTCTGTTCCAGAAGTACTAAGTGCAGCTTCAAAACCCCTCTTAAATCCATGTATTGCATAGCAGATATTTTTTACTATCTTTTTCTCTTTGAAGCCAGCAACAATTTCAGATTCCCTCACCAATAGGCTAGCGGTTCCACTTGTTCCCTCATGTATAAGAGAGCTCAAAGTCACCTCTGTTACCTATGAATGAAGCAGTATTAGAAATGGCACACGCTGATTGGGGGGGGGGGGGGTATTATGTTTTCCTCAATTCTGAGTGATCTGTCTTAAAAAAACTGGGTTTTTCATGTATCTTGGTTATCCTCTTAACAATTATTTTTATATATTGAACATCTCTTGCTAGAGATCCTTCTCTATTAACTACAGCCGCTTCAAGCATAGCTGTCTGCTATGGAGAACCACTGATGTCTATTGAAAATAATAGACACCCTTGAATTGAAATAGCTGCGTTGTACAGATTTCATATCTCTTCATTGCTACTGAAAGTAAAATGGGAAGCTATACAGCTTATGGTTCCTAACAACGACTGGCTGTGAGAAAACCCAACAGCAAGCCACTATGTAATTGTAACGCACTCTACATAGTGCAAGAGCACAGATTAACTGGATATGTTGTCCACATTTACTAAGACTGGAGTATCTTATGCCAATCAAAAAAAAAATTTAGTTGGATTGTATTGATTAAAACTTACCTGTGATTGCAAAAACTTTAGACTTGACACAGGGACATGTGTTGATCAGGAAAATAAACAGGGACAAGACAGACTCACTGTCAGTAATCTCCATCATGTAGACCCTTAGGGTCTTATTACACAGGCCGACTACGGCTTTATCATTTTAGTAAACGAGCACCAATCTGGGCTCGTTTACTGGACCTATTAGCCTGATAATCGGCCTTGCCCAAACACCTGATACCTCACTTCACCCCGCTCCCAGTCTTCTTTCCTGCGCTCCGCAGCTTCCCGGTCCTGGCGGCAGCAGCATCTAATCGGCCGATAATCGATCCGTGTATTGATAATCCTATTACCTGAGCCGACTATTGCTACCTTTACACGGAGCAATAATTCGCCCAATCGATCATTTAACGATTTTGAAGCAATAATTTGGTTTTTATAACGATCAGCGTTTATACAAATAAATCATTAGAAAAATCGTAAGAAAATTCGTAAGAAAAATCGTTATTGCGATCGTTTTTAAGATTGCTTAAGCCCATCTTTTACATAGGGTGAATCTTTGAAAGACTGCTTAGACGAAACGATCTGCGAATTTTTAGCGAACAATGAACGACGATTTGAGAACATGTTGAAAGATCAAAATGAACGATTTCTCGCTCGTCACTTGATCGTTTGCTGTGTTTACACGGAACGATTATAGCTCAAATGCGATCGTTATTTTGAAAATTCGAACGATAATCGTTCCATGTAAACGCAGCATAAGGCTCGATCATTTTATTTAATGAGCACCAATCTGCGCTCGTTTACTGGACCTATTAGATGGCCCCATTGTTAGCAAAGTCCATGCAGCCCTTGCCCAAACATCTGATACCTTACCTCTGCCCGCTCCCAGTCTTCTATCCTGTGCACCACAGCTTCCTGATCCTGGTGGCAGCAGCATCTAAGCGGCCTGTCAGCTGACAGGCTGCTCATTCAATCACAGGCCAGGATTGCTACGGCCTGTGATTTGCTCATATGCGGCAGCCCCCAGGACCAGGAAGCTGCGTCGCTTAGGAGAGAAGACCAAGAGCGGGGAGAGGTAAGGAATCAGGATTTTGGAAAATCATCAGCTGTCAGCTGCACCTCGCTATTATACATAGCGATGCGCGGTTGGAGCCCGGCGATTTTAGGTCCAAACCTAAACCAATGCTCAGCTGATGATCGTTGTCATCAGCTGATCGTTGTCTCTATTACACAGATCGAAAATTGACAGATTCGGCCTGATTCGGCCGATTATCGCTCCATGTAATAGGGCACATAGACATATTCCCTATATGATGTATGTTTTCTTATTAAATCAGTCTAAATTGTGCAAAGCCTATTGTGTTGAGAGGAGTAAAAAGTTAAATTATATCTTAGCTGTCTTTAAGTTACTTCAATAAAGCTGTGGACCATCTCATTACTACACATCTTTCAAGCTAAGTATAGTATAAGTTATATGGTGGCCCCCAAACTCTGTACTGACAGAGGATGTTGACCTGACTCTTTGGTTCTCTTGACTACCTCTTTGTGGAGGTAAGCTGACACCAAAGCAGTCTGGCCGTATTCGTATGTATTGTAGAAATAACTGACGGCTAACAGGTATTGAAAATGTATGGCTAATAGAGATGAGCGAACCTCGAGCATGCTCGAGTCGATCCGAACCCGAACTTTCGGCATTTGATTAGCGGTGGCTGCTGAAGTTGGATAAAGCCCTAAGGCTATGTGGAAATCATGGATATAGTCATTGGCTGTATCCATGTTTTCCAGACAACCTTAGAGCTTTATCGAAGTTCAGTAGCCCCAGTTAATCAAATACCGAACGTTCGGGTTCAGGTCGACTCGAACCCGAACCCGGTTTGCAAGTTGTGCAAGTGTTAAATTTTTTTTCTGCAGTGCCACTACACCTGAAATGAAGCATTTCCTTTCCCTGGTTAAGCCTGATGGACATTTGTCTTTTTTCAACTGTACTATGTAACTACGGAAATCAATGGCCTATTAGTGTAATGTATGTCAGGCTTGGTCAACCAGGCAGGATCTTTGTAGCAGTTCTTTTGTGACCTGGTCAATAGAGAATTCCGTAATAAGGTATTTAAAATACATTTTAGTAAACCAGACAAACCCTTTAAGGATAATGTTGGCCACAAGTACAGCCCTTTATAGTAACATTGGTATTACACATCCTGAAAAATGGCAAAGTAAAAACAAATCTATTAAGCTGTCAAGTCCAATAAAGAGTTAAGGAGGATAAAGAGAAATTTAATTTTAGGGAGGAAAAGCAATATCCGTTATCCATGTGTACCAAGATGAGTTGTATATTTCCTTGTTTTCTGCTGTGTCTCATCAGACCAATAAATCTGAATGCTGTGAGACAGAGGTGACCTAGGTTTGTCTGCCTTTGTTTCTGTTAAATTTCTCCCTGAAGGCCAATGCTTCTGCTGGGTGAGATGAGGATACCTTCAATTTGTCTTTGCACTTAATTAGGATATTGGAAAGAAAAATAACATTTGTGGAGAAGAAGAAGGGCTGGTGTTCATAGAAGCTTGAAACATGGGCTCCCAAATAAACCACTCACATGGCAGTCCAACCGGTATGAATTTCTACCTAAACAGGTCAACTTTACTTTTCTAAACAGCGCAACCATTTATTTCACATAGTGTGGTTTCTTCCTGTGACAGTCTTTGACACCAGGGTTGCAGAGCTTTCAGACACCCTAAGTAATGGTTGGTTGTAGGCCATCCTGTTTTTTCTGCCATTCTTCCCTGCTTAGACTTCATGTCTAGGTTTGCACCGGTCACTTAGTTTAGATTCTGCTCTGCGCCTTCAGGGGTCCATAAGGTTTGTACAGCATGACCTTTCACATATGCCCTACTGCCAATGGGCATGTTGCACTGTACTCTATACTCTATATACTCTATGCTAACTCTATTCTACTTACAGTACTCTGTATGGTACAGTCACGGGTCACAGGATAACCAGCAAAGTTTCAGGCCATGTCCTTGTAGAAAGGGGGTGCTGTCTTTTAAAAGACTGGAGGTGAATGATAGCAGTAGAATGATACAGTATAATGACAGATTATACTAGAGGTTACATGAATCACACTGAACAGAGTAGGGGCCCAAGAAATCATTGAAATAATGATGGAATTAATTTAATAATTAATATAACATTTCCTAAATTGGACAGAAAATTTTACTTATTGACCATCATTTAGAGAAATTGCTTTCCCTACTGTTTTTGCTCCCTAGTGGCTACACTTTTATAATCTTAAAAAAAAAAACAGCTTTGCACCAAAAAAAAAAAAAAAAAAACTGCATCCTTAGCATGTGCATTCCTCTGCTGATTCTGATGCTTCTAACAATTTTTACGGAGAGTTGCTTTGAGCACACAGTACTGCAGTTGGTAACAAGGCCTCTTACAGCTTATGTGCACAGTGTTATTTTGGCTTAGCTTTGTATGAATTATGAATATGTATTGCTTCCATAGAGGAGTATTAGTATCAGTATTGCTCCTCTATCTGATTCAGTCCCTTTTCAAACAAATAAAAAAGGAAAAAGATCTAGCATGCTCATTTAAACTCCACGTGAATAGATGTATCCTCACAAAACATTGTTTCATATACAGTATGTCCAAAAGAGTTTGTATGGCAGTTCATAGAGGTTTAACAGCTTAGCACTAAAACAGATGTCAAAAGTCTGTAACCCCCCTTATTCTTACTTTATTTCATCGATAGGCAGCGTCACCTAGGCGGAACTTCACAGCAGTTGTCCTCCATCTTCCTGCTGGGTACAGTGCCCAACTGCTGTGAAGCCCCGCCTAGATGACACTGTCCACTGATGAAAGGAAGCCATTTTAGTGCAGAAAGAAGACATAGACATGTTTTATACAGGTATATATCGAATATACAGCATCTAAGTTTGTGGTTGGTGCAGAGAATCACACGTAGAGTAAGAGGGGGGGGGGTTAACAGTATCACTTTAAGGGCCACTTAAAACACCAGAATAAGTGACTTTTAAAGAAAAATTGTTATTAATGAATGTGCCAGGAGTGCTTAACTGGATGTAACTGGACGTTTAACAGACTACATTTGGTAGAAAGTGTAACCTGTAAAAAGTTGAAAATTATTGTGCACAAAGTTGCCAATGATGTAATTTTACACCAAACCACAGACGTACCACAATGGTAATTTCTCCCCACAGTCTCTGCATTTGCTGTCCTCGCTTCAGTGTATGATATTTTTCTGTGAAATGTTGATTCAGCACCACTTATAAGGTTGTCTTTGATGATTTGCATGGTCTATTCCTGTACTAGGGATCTTTTGGCCTGTCTATCCCCTTGCTGTACTCTATGTATTAGACGGTCCCAGTGATACCCTTGCTGTCTCTGTTAGCTATCATGTATCTCAGTGTCTTAATAGCCCAGTCATGAGTGCAGGCTTTCCATTGCCACTGCAAAGAAACTGCAGCGAAACATATTAGCATATAGCATGTACACACACAATTAACCTTGTGATCTAACAGTAAATTATTGAAAATAATGGACTAATAAAAATAAGAATAAAAGACATGGCACACATGTTGAGAAATCACAGCAAACCCTCTGATGCTTCTTTACCGCATAAAACTTTAACATTTTGAATTGTTAAAGGACATGCAACACAAAGCAGCTGGGACTGTAAGACAGATCTCTATCCTGGGTTTTATTGCTAGATTAAATACATGAATAATAAGTAGAACGACAAGTCAAGAATTAAACGAGGGAGGAATGGAGTTTGACCATGCAAGATATCTTGTCGCTTGGCATTGATTGTGTCTGTGTTGAGGGAGGGATGGGAGAGAGCAGCGTGAAGGGAAAACCAAACAGTTAATCTTTATTCCTTGTTCTGTCACCTCTCCACTCAGGTTGAACTGCAAACCTCAGTGAGCTATTAGCACGGCCAGGCAATTCCTGATGTGCTGGATGGTTCGGGAGATTAAGACAAGTGTAGCATATTACCTCTGCTTTTCATTTCCTTGGAAGAATCAGATATATAGATGGAGAAATAAAAAGAGGAGCGGAAAGCAGATGCAGTGGCAGAATGATGAGAATAGTAAGGAGTGGAGCTTTAGAAATGTATGCTATATTCTGGTGATAACAGGTCCTATAAAACATGTCCATATCAGTACAGCCAGGCGTTAGGGGCATAATGTGCTCATGGCATAGACAAGCTCAGGCTGGTGTATGAGGGAGCTTACATGTATTTGGCTGCTGAAATGTTATTGCTTTTTAATCTTTGGTCTGATTTTTTTCTCTTTTTAATATTCGCACCTGAATGTTCTATATATAGCAGTAGTTGTTGTGTCCGTCCACTTACCCACACTATCAAGTGGGGAACCTTGTAAATAATACAAATGTAAAAAATGTTATTATCATAACAAAACATTCCTGATAAACGTTTCCTGAATTTTAAAGTCAGATCCATTTGGAGTTTGGAGATTATGACCATGTATGCATTTTTGGTTATGATTGTTAGTGTGGTAGCAGTGCAAACCTCAGATGTAGTATGGTGCCTTGTTACATAGACATTCTTCGCGTAAAAGTAGACCTGTCAGCAGCTTTACTCCACTATCTCTGCAAGTCCCAGAGAATGGAGTAGCAGCGCATATGCATGCCCAGTCGCTATTCTGATGGGAGACTCGGGTCCCCATTCTTGAGAATGGGGTCAGTCCCCACCAATCAACTTGCTATCCCCTATCCTATGGATCAAGTTGAGAAGGGAATATCTCTTTAAGAAAAGATTTCAGATTAGACTTACTTTGTAATATAGTGTTTGCTGGTTCATGATTTTTCAGTGTTTACTTTCCCAAAAAGTACTAAAAGTCATGGAGTATTTTGGCATTTGGACAGCCCAAAAGAATGTGAACCAAGAAATGTTACTATTGAATTCACTGGTTAGGGCAGTGGACAAAACCCCATCCACACATCATACCCAATAGCTGCACAATATCAGCACAAAAATGACATTGTTCAGCTGCTATAATAGAAATATAACAAACACTGACCAAATACAGACCAAAACACATGTGAGCCTTAACAGGACACAGCAACTTGGTCAATAATTGAACACTGCTCTATTTTCATATTTAATATTTTTGTAGAAAGTGAGCAAAACACAGACCTATTAGATTTTTTTTTCTAATGCCAAAAAAAGTACAAAGCCATGTAGAAGCCAATAGAATCTCGCAGGTCCTTCACTCAGTGCCTGACAACTTCCACGCAGTCACATGTCCTCTATTGGACAATAGAAGATGTTAGGGCCTTACAATTTTGCCTCACATACAGTAAATACAGTTTTTTACAAGACTGTCATGGTAACCAAGCACATTACTTTACTTTCATTAAGACGTTGTGGATGTCACTGTTAAAGGGCTGGTCCTGAATTTGCACTTAATGGGATGTTACTGCAATCATTTCTAAAGGGCCAATACTGAATTCACTCTTAGGCTATGTTCACATGGCGTAAGGGACTGGCCGCTCTGTGACCCGGCTGGGTCACGGAACAGCCGGTCTCTGCAAAGATCATCCCGGCCGGTACTCAAGTACCGTCCGGAAAGATCATCCAGTGTTCTGATGCGGGCGCATCAGTGCGTGCCCGCATCAGAACTCCTCACAGCACACTATGAAGCAAGCGGCTGGAGCCGCTCTCTTCATTATGGGAACTGACAGGTTTTTCTGTGGCCGCTATTCACTGAATTGCGGCCGCAGAAAACTGAAAAGTCAGTTCTTTGCGGCGCTGCAAGGAATCCTGGTCAGAGCGAATAATATGTGTATACACTCCGGCCGGGATCCCATAGAAGAACATGAGGCTAGTCCACTCGTACAAAGTATCGCCGTTGTTGCCAATGGCTACTTTTACATAGTGTGAACATAGCCTTAAAGGGCCAGTACCAAATTTGCGCTTAAATAGACCAGCACCAAAGTCTCTCTTTAAGGGTCAGTACCAAATTCTCTGGGTTCACACTACATATATTTCAGTCAGTATTGTGGTCCTCATATTGCAACCAAAACCAGGAGTGGATTAAAAACACAGAAAGGATCTGTTCACACAATGTTGAAATTGAGTGGATGGCCGCCATTTAATGGCAAATATTTGCTGTTATTTTAAAACAACGGCTGTTATATTGAAATGTTACTTACTGTTATATGGCGGCCATCCACTCAATTTCAACATTGTGTGAACAGATCCTTTCTGTGTTTTCAATCTACTCCTGGTTTTGGTTGCAATATGAGGACCACAATACTGACTGAAATATATACGTAGTGTGAACCCAGCCTTAACGTACTGATTTCGCTTTTCAGAGTTAAAGTTTCTTTTAAAGGGGTGCTCTGGAAGTTTTATAGCTGTTAAAGTTTTATAGCTCTTTACAAGCACTATGTATTTTTTCCTGGAAATGCACATCTAATTTCTTTATCTAGTTGCTATGTTTTGTGTTAAAGCTTTTTTCTGTGAATCTAATGTGAACTTGTACACTTTGGAGGGGGGGGGGTTACATTTACATTTATTAAGATCTTCAATTAGTTCAGATCAGTGTAATGCCACACATGTTTGTGCAAAGCCCTGTGCTGTGTCAACAATCAATCATTTTTACTGGTGGGCCCATCAAGTGGGCAGGAAGGTGTTGTGGCATTACTCATTTTTGGATATTTTTAAGGTAGTCTAAGCTGTGCAGGATTTATTCAGAAGGGCATGACTTTAAATGGATCCACTGGACGTTTGTGCATATGAAACACTGCTTTTGATAAATTCCCCCTATATGTCTTGGCAGTGAGGAAACTACTCTGAAAGAACCTTTCTGAATGATCTTGAAATATCTGCAGTGGCATGGAGATAACAGTGCTTCAGAAGAGGAGAGCTGTCTTAACCTAGATAACCAATAAACCCAGCAAACAATTTAAATAGCTTGTGTTCCTCTTATTGCTGAGGATAATATTCTGTAGACACCCCAGCTCCAATAAAAATGTATTATATTGTTGAAATGCCCCCCCCCACACACGTGTTTTATTTAAAATATGTACAATATGTCAAATAAAAAATACAATCAGTAAAACATACAAAAAGGATGCAAAATAAAATAAAACAAACAAAAATAAATAAATAGCTAAAACAGAATATAAAATAATGCCTCCTATTTTACATCCCCTAAATAGAAATGACAGAGAATTAAAAAAATATACGTTAGTGGCCTTTTGTGCTATTAATCAAAATAAATAAATAAAAGAAAAAGGAAATGTACTTCCCTGAAGTCACAAAAAATTAATTAAATTCTAAGATAAAAGTGACATAAATTAGACTAAAATATCACGGGAAAAAAAAATAACAACCATATATTGAACAACCATTCAAGAGGAGTTTCTGTCTTGGAAATACTTGACATCATAAAAAACTGGAGTTAGACTATCAGTGAAGTCTTCGGTTCAGGTAATGATTTGACACCGAGGCTTTACTGTATATATGTATGTTGTGATCTCGGAGAGCTTGAGGTCTAAGGATTCTACAAAAGCTCCACCACAAAAGCACTATCTGAAATAATATCAGTATTTTATCACTGTCACTTCCTAATGTCTTCTCTGAGGAGACGATCATAGGGGAACGCGCATCTTTGTCCTGCAGAGGATTCCGGTCACATATCAGTTTATCAGAGGAACTATGACTCTTTACATTGACAAACAGCAAGATCTATCTGACAAGCACAATATTTACACTGAGCCAGAAAATGACATTTGACATTTCCAGTCAGGTTACACAAGCATTCAACTTCCAAATGCAGACACTAGTTGTAGTGAAACCTTCTGTGACTTGGCCAGGGCGATAAGAACATCTGACTTCTATGTTATCACATAAGTAACTCTAACTATTCCACTATGCACAGGCAAAAATCCTAAAACTGTTACTAGGAAAACAATGCCATGTTCCCCACCTAAATGCCAGGTTCCAGTGAACATGGCATTTAGGTGGGTAACTGACCTCTGATACCACATGTCCAGAAAGCTCACTTAACCTCCTAAAAGAGTACATAACCAAATCGTTTTGAAGGTAACCTGTCACCATCTCGGGTGTACCTGCCAATGTGAACATTCACACGATCGACGATCGATCTTTCTATCTTTACCCAGGAAAAATGCCCCACCCAACTATCGTTTCCTACCTCAGAGGTATTACATACCCTCTTCAAATGTAATATCTTACCTTCACACTACGTAAAAGTACGGCGGTTGTTGCCATCAATAACAACGGCCGTACTTTTAGCGGGGTGGAACAATGCCTATTCTTCTATGGGATCCTGGCCAGAGTGTATACACATCGTGTATACACATACACATCATCCCGTGCGGCGCCGCAAAGAGCTGGCATGTCAGTTTTCTGCGGCTGCAATTCAATGAATTGCGGCCATAGGAAACCCTGTCAGTTCACACAGTGAAGCGAGGGGCTCTGGCTGCTCGCTTCACTGTGTGCTATGGGAGGCTCAGCGCGCGCCCGCATCATAACCCTGCGGCCAAAAGATCAAAAGATGATTCGTGCAGAGACCGGCCATTTCGTGACCCGGCCGGGTCACGGAACGGCCGGTCTCTATATGATGTGTGAACATAGCCTTAAACCCTATTTATGCATCATGTCTCCCTCCTCCCCCCAGAAACCACCCACCCTACATCTCCATTCTAGCCCTCCCTAAATATTTTATCTCCCTTCCAGGCATTATCACAGTACAGTCCCCAGATGCTGCTCCTTTCTTATCTTTGGGATATCAACTCTCCCTTGCTCAGGTATCATTTCAACTCCTGGTATCACCCCTATCCCCCCACCTTCAATACACTCCTTCCACTACCATCATCTCTCCTCTACCCCCACCGCCATTTCACTCCCTTAGTATTATTTCTCGTCAACACTGTAAAATTTCCCCACAGTATCAGCTATCCCCTCCAACCCTATCAAATATCTTTTTCCACCTCTCTCTAGTATCATCTTCCCAGTAGTATCTCACCTATCTCTTGTGCTATCACCAGTGGGAGCTCACTCCCCAAGTATCATCTCCTTCCTAGTATTATCCCCTCCCCCCTATTATTATCTCTTCACCAATATATCTCTCTACCTCAGTATTATCTATGCCTCAATATAAATTCTCAGTATCATCCATTCTCTTGTGGATGACATCATGTCCTCTACACATCTGCAGTATAGCATTGTCATTCTTACAACAGTAGCTGTCAGTGCCACCTAAGATGGCCATACACCTTCATTAGCAAATACACATTAAAGTGAATGTACCAGTTGGAGTAGTGAATCCCCCTTCCCCCCCCACACACACTACCTGGTCAGTGCTGGTGCATAGATCCTGGTGGTGCAGTCGATTTTTTAAAAACACTGCCCGCGCCAACCAAATAGGGGGAAAAAATTCACTACTTCAACAGATACATTCACTTTTAAGTGGTTGGGAGAAAGAGCTGTCAGATTAAAGGGGTATTACAAATTAAAATAATTTCCTGTGGACAGCAAAAAGGTGTCAGGTCTTAAAGGGGTTATCCAGCGCTACAAAAACATGGCCACTTTTCCGCCTACTGTTGTCTCCAGTTCAGGTGCAGTTTGCAATTAAGCTCTATTTACTTCAATGGAACTGAGTTTCAAAACCCCACCCAAACTAGAGACAACAGTAGGGGGAAAGTGGCCATGTTTTTGTAGTGCTGTATAACCCCTTTAATGAGTCTGACCGCTGGGACTCCTTAAGAAGGGGGCCCGAGTTGTGACTTTAGCAGCAAGTACCGCATTCACCCCCCTGGTCCATTTATTGTCTATGGAGATGCTAAAGGTTGCTAAGCATTATACTCAGCTATCATCGGCAGCTCCATAGAAAATTCATAAGAAATACTTGGCCCCCCATTTTGGACATCACAATGGGTCCCAGTGGTTGGAACTAGAGATGATCGAATTTGCCGAAGTTTGGGTTCGTATGAACCTGAACTATCGGCTTCTGATCCCCGCTGTCTGCAGCCTCCGTGAACAGGGTGGATACAGCCTTACAGACCGCCCAGAAAACTGGGATACAGACATTGGCATAGGCTGTATCCCAGTTTTTCAGGCGATCCTTGCAAAAATGTTGATTCCAATTCAACAATCCCGATATCCTTTATGAATTGACAAACTAAGTATTTTCTAAAATGATATAACTTTACAATATACAATGCAAAAACCTTATTTGCAGAAACTAAAACCCCCCTTTAAGTGCACAGTATAATATAAAACTGCAAAGCAGTGAAATGTGTTCTTCTACTCGACTTTATCCACACCTGTCACACCGTGTGATGAGTGTGGTGAGAATACTGGATACTATAAGCTGGACATCTCAAGAGACCTGTGTTCTCAAGTGCTGCCATCAAACCTAACTGTTCCTATAGCAACATGTATCACATGGAGTTTGTCTTTCTCTACCTGCATTTAGAATCTTCAAAGACTTTTCCATTCACCTTACGTTTTACGACTTTTTCGAGACAGTGAGATATCATGTCCCAAGTTGAGTAGCTGTCTATTGACGGTGTGTGAGATGACATGAATAGCTATCTTTTTAAAAGGTCATTGTAAAAGTCACTTGTAGGAAATGGTAGAAAAATGCCATCTCATCATCGGTATAGTGCTAGTCTGCTGATCCCGTTATTCTTCATTATAGTCATTTAAAGCAGAATGATTCCCCTCATACAACATTGGTTTAGCAAAATTATATTACTAGCCTGCACTTGATAGTATTTGAATGGAAATATGCTATATAGATTCCTGTGCTTATTGACATTATTTTCATTATATGGCATAATTACATCTAGAATATGATCTACTTTGGATAATAAGATGTGTGACTGAGAATAAGATATTGTAGGAACTATTCAGTGAATCTGATCATGTCTGAGCTATATAAAACTTTCATGATCCAATCACTACAATGTTAGACAGAAACAGTGATGACCTTTCTGCTGGTCCCAAAACACCGGTCTGTGGACTGGGCCGCAGAGGGTTCACCTCTGGTTTGTGGTGCCGGCACCACCGCTTAGCAGAGCACACGGTGCAGGTAAGATGCAGTGTCCCATCAGGTCTTAGGGTTAAAGGGACACTGTCATCACCCCTTTCTGTATGAGGACTTCTCTACACAGCTGTAAAGCCTAAAGTCTGCAGCTTTCATACCTTACTTTTATTATTATTATTATTATTATTATTATTACTATTATTATTATTATTATTATTATTATTATAGATTTCTTGGTGCTTGGTCCAGTAAAAAATGCTTTGTTTTGTTAGTAGTTTGTGCCACCTGGACGGGGCTTCATGCCCATAGTGCCACTCAGCTCCACCCACGTCAACACTGTAGGCCCCACCCCTATGTAACATCATCAATGACTAGGCCCTAACCCCCCCCCCCCCCGCTGCCATTGGACTGAGCCACAAAACACAGCAATCACTCAGCTTAAAGAGATCAGTAAAAAAATACAATTAAGTACTCACTCAGGAGTCTCCAGATATCTCTCCAGGGAAGGAAAGACTGTTGCCAAGGGGGTGCCTCGCCTCGGAGATGACCAAGCCACCCTGATACATAGCCCCTTAAGTCCCACTTGGTTGTGAGTATTGGAAAATAAATAAGTAAACACCAGGGTGGCCCCTTTTTGTAACAGAGTTAGACTTTGATGCAAAAGCACTGCATTGGGGATGAGGTGGAGGTTTTGCGGTGCTGTCTGGACAGTGACGGCAGATCTGCTGCTGGTTAGGTTTCACATGAGCCTGCCTTACCACACTGCAAAAATTGTTCAGGAAAGGTTCAAGGGCAGGTCAAAGAGATTTAAAGTGACTCTGTACCCACAATCTGCCCCCCCCCCCCCAAACACTTGTACCTTCGGATAGCTGCTTTTAGTCCAAGATCTGTCCTGGGGTCCGTTCAGCAGGTGATGCAGTTATTTCCCCCAAAAAATACTTTTAGGCTATGTTCACACAACATGTGAGACCGGCCGTTCCGTGACCCGGCCGGGTCACGGAACGGCCGGTCTCTGCAAAGATCATCCTGGCCGGTATTGTAGTACTGGCCGGATGATCTTTATAGCCATAGTGTTCTGATGCGGGGCATCAGTGCGCACCGGCATCAGATCTTCCCATAGTGCACAATGAAGCAAGCGTCCGGAGCCGCTCGCTTCATTGTGTGAACTGACTGGATTTCCTACGGCTGCAATTCACTGAATTCATGTCAGTTCTTTGCGGCTCAGCACGGGATCCCGGCTGGAGCATACACGATGTGTATACGCTCCGGCCAGGATCCCATAGAGGAATAGGCAATGTTCCATGCTGCATAAAGTAAGGCCGTTGTTCCCGATGGGAACATAGGGTATGGAACGTAGTGTGAACATAGTCTTAAACTTGAAGCCTGTGCTAAATGGGAGTATCTGTGCCCCAACTTTGCACCACCCCTCCATCCCTCCTCCCCACCCTCTTCATCATTAGGAATGCCACTGAAACATTTTCTCCATGCTGAACATTGCACAGGTTTTTTATTTTATCATGTTAATTAGTAATAAAAAAAAATCTGTTACCAATAAAAAAAACTTTGCAATCCTGCACTTTACTGTGATTTTTGTTTTTATCTTGCTATAAAAAGAAAAAAGTGTAAACTATTCTGTCAATACAGCTTCATATCTATAGAGTGTGAGGACTTGTTTTTGTGGATGTGGTAATGGTACCATGGTACGCATAATGGTACGCATAATTTAATATGGAGCCATCACATTACAATAGAAACCGAGCTAAAAAAACAAAACATATGCCACTGTGACATCACCACAAAAGTAAATCAATGATAACAATAATAATGATTATAAAGACACTCATTTAGATATTACCTCAAAAGCCTTGGAACTATTTATGACATTACCACAAAAGAACACAGCCGCAGAAGACATAAAGAATGTAAAAAAAAAAACCACAACAAAAAACTATTGAGACATTGACAGAAAAACACAGCCTTGATATACACAAAAACTTGTGACATTACCACAATAGCTTATTTACAAAGGGTTTTTATACTATAATAGAACACTGACTAGCAGAAAAGGCAAACACTATTGTCTAGGGTGTAAAGAGCTGTTGTGACATCAAAACAGATCACAATTAGTGATGAGCGACTTTTTAAAAAATTTGGTTCGCCAGTTCGTGAATTTTTGGCATAAAATTTGAGAATTTGAGAACCGAACCTTAACAAACCATACTATAACAGCTAAATAGTTCAGCTGTTTTAGTGCAGTTTTGGTGCACAACTTATCTGTCCACATTACCCCAGTGTCCTTTTCTGTTTCTCCAGTGTCTTCTGTGCCTCCAGTGTCTATAGCCGCCTCCAGCTTGCTCAGTCAATACTGACTGAGATGGGACAGCCCCGCAGCTAGGGAATGGCTGAGTGAGCTGTCACTCTCTGGACAAGTGATAGCCTGCTTAGCCAATCACTGGCTGTGGTGCGGTCCCATGTTAGTCACTGAATGGCTGAGCGGGCTGTCACTGCAGAGATGAGAGTGACAGCCAGCTCAGCCAATCAATCACTGACTGAGACGAGATAGCACTGCAGCTAGTGATTGGCTGAGCAGACTGTCATTCTTGTCTGGAGAGTGGCAGCCCGCTCAGCCAATCACTGGGGATTACAAGAGGCCGCCCGGCACACAGGAAGCACTGTGTGTGTCGGGGCTCTAAAGAAGACGGAAGGAATGTAAGTGCAACCCCCCTCCCCAACAGAGCACCATCTAGCCCTCAGTGGGTTAAGTGGGGATGCTATGCATCTTCCATTAAGCCATTGAGGACCAGACCTCAGTTCAGACCTGTGATTGAACACCGGAAGTCATGCTGTCCCATAGAGAATGCATTGTAAAGCGGGACTTTCGGCATTCAAACACAGGGGACAGAAGAGGGGTCACAGGAGCAGATAACGTGAGCGAGTGCCAGATTTGAATGGCGTCGCCGGTGAGTATATGCACCAGCACCTACTGAGGGGGGCGGGGGGGGGGGGATTGGTGGCAAAAAATAAATAAATTGTGAACTGCTTCTTTAAGAAGAGGGAGGCTGTACATCCCTACTTAACCCACTGGGGGTCAGACTGTTCTGTTTGGCACCTAAAGGGTTAAGTAAGGATGCAATGAATCCTCACTTAACCCCTTGGGGGCTATACTGAGCTATATGTAAAGATGCTGCATACTGTAAAGAGCAAAACATCTGTCAAAATGATGGGCGTTCTACTCTGGCTTTTTTGTTGTGTGTCTCTCCTGTTTTTGATATTGTTATCTTGAGAGTTATATAAAATGGCTAACACTCACCCTCTTCCAATATTACCCCAGTACCCAATGCCATAGGGGTATACTCCAGGACTATAAGTACCTGGCTCTCCCCAGTAACCCTGGTGCAGTGGGTACTGGAGTAATAATGGGGGTTAGTGTTAGCCATTTTATTGGCTAACACTAAGCCCCGGCTTATCAGACAGCTTACACTACAAAGCCTGTAGGAAATAAAGACAAAACAAAAGGACAAAAGAACACAAAGAAAGACAAAACACAAGTGAAAAATATTTTTAATTAAATAAAAACACCCCCACACCCCTCTTTGACCATTTTATTTAAAAAAAATCTGCTGTGCATCAACGTGGACCACAGGATCTGGTGTAATCCGCAGGATATGATATCTGAAAAAAAAAGAAGAGACACACAAAAATAAGGCAAGAGCAGAACACTTTTCATTTTGACAGGTGTTCTGCTGTTTACGGTATCTGTACAGATGTCTGCTTACAGTGTGGCACCCAGAGCTCAGCACTCTGAATTTAATGTGTGCCGGGTTACTCATCCTCAAATGGCCTTTCAGCAAATCAGTGGCTGAGGCAGTCTTCCACCTAAAGGCCATATTACACAGAATGATTATCAGCCATATTCGGCCAATATAGGCTGTCACGGCTGATAATCGCCCCATGTAATAGAAGGCAACGATCAGCCGACATAAAAGATGTCGGCTGATCGTTACTGTCGTTTGCCTTTTAATATGTTGAATGACAAACGACTGTGATAGCAGCGATCTGCTGCCCCGTCGCTCCGTGGAATAAGAACAGCGACAGCAGACTGTCACTATCCTCTATGGGCTGCCCGGAAGATCTAGTGCTCGCCTGCGCAGCCCCGCTCACTGCTGCCTCATAGCACCGGCAACGAGTGGGGAATGTGGAGAAAATGAGCACTGGCAGCGCTCATTTGCTCCTCTAAGTTGTCCCCTATAATAGGGACTAAAGGCATTGCTTTCATTACTTATTTTATATCACACCTCATGGTGCTTGTTCTGGTAAAAAGTCATTTTTATCCCCTGTGGATTGGTCTATGTGGGCGGGGTCTCGCGCCCTATGTGCCACATCACTCCGCCCCTAGCACTACTTAGCCTTGCCCCATCCGTGATGTCATCGCCGCATAGGCCATTGGGGCTATGACGTCATGGATGGGGGCGGGGCTAAGTGGCGATAGGGGCTGAGCGATGTGGCACATAGAGTGCAAGGCCCCACCCAAATATACCAATCCACAGGTGATAAAAACGACTTTTTACCAGAACAAGCACCATGAGGTGTGATCAGGGCCGTTTCTGTGGTCTCTGCCGCCTGAGGCAAACCTCAGGCGGCCGCCCCACACTAGCGACCCCCCCTGCCTCCCCCCCCCCCCCACCACCACCACTCATTCACCACTGTACCCCGCCGGGCTCCCGTCAGCCAGCATCTCCCTTTGCCCTTCAGCCTGTGGTGAGTGTCGGCGAGGGCTGCAGTCGGATCGGTGCGCGCGGGAGTGCCTGGGGGGGGAGGGGTTGGGGGGGTATTCCTATAAGGGCTGCATTCCCATGTCGAGGAATGCCTGTAACCGGAGTCTCCCCCGCCCGGACAGCATCTGATAAGATGCTGAGAGCGGGGGAGAACTCTATTGATATGTGCCGCGCTGTAATGACAGCACCACGCGCGGCTGATTCATTACAGCATCGCACGTATCAGTACAGTTCTCCCCCGCTCTCAGCATCTTATCAGATGCTGTCCGGGCGGGGGAGACTCCGGTTACAGGCATTCCTCGACATGGGAATGCAGCCCTTATAGGAATACCCCCCCCCCCCCCCGCGCGCTCCGATCCGACTGCAGCCCTCGCCGACACTCACCACAGGTTGAAGGGCAAAGGGAGATGCTGGCTGACGGCGCGGGAGCCCGGCGGGGTACAGTGGTGAGCGCTGATGACAGGACAGGCAAGCGGCTGCAGGGCTGCTGTCTGCCGCCCCCTGCAGGAGCGCAGAATCTGCCGCCTGAGGCGGAATACTCATTCCGCCTCATGGCAGAAGCGGGCCTGGGTGTGATATAAAAGAAGTAATGAAAGCTGTAACATTTACCCTTTACACCTGTGGAGAGCAGTCAAAATGCAAATAGGGGGTGACAGTGTCACTTTAAGTATAATTTCCCAGAGGTGCTCTCCAATTGTAAAATGTAACGTTAACTGACTTGTTAATAAAATATCCGTATACGTGCTCATAAGCCCTCTTCCTGATGTTGCCCATGATTGGGTGAAACTAGTTGAGGGGCTATGCGGCTGTTCACCATTAGTCTAGTCTATTTACATTGTGATAGTCAGTAGTCTGCAGCTACATGTGACTTTCCTTGACCCAAAAGGGCCTTAAACTGTACGTATATTGACTATGGTAACTGAGTATTATTTAGTGAGCACATTTACAGACCTTTTATTAACGAGTCAGTAAAAGTTACGTTTTACAATTGGGGAGCACCTCTGGGTGTGTTTTGGGCTTATGGCCCTTATACATTTTGTTTGGATGGTCATATCCACCTAGACTTGCTCATTTTAGTTGGCACATTTTTCTTTTGAGTGTTGTCCATGGATTTCAGGTCCGCTCATCCGGAAGGTGCACTTGTTAAGGCTATGCAAATGCTTTTCACACCCTTAAGGATGCCCCTAGACACAGAGATGCAATCCCCTTCCCGTCTATTGCATTATAGCCACCAATTTCTAAACAGTATATTACATTATTTCTATTCAGTTTTGCTTTTATAAATAAAAAAATTGCAAAATTAGAATGAAAATATGTTGTATTAAGTTAACACATAAAGTAGTAAAAATAGCTGGTGGCTATATTGCATATGACTATATTTATTTTACTATATATTTACCTAATACAGCATATTTTTGTACTAATTTTGCTATTTTTCTTTTAGAAATGCATAACTTAAGCGAAAATATTTTGCTTGTTTTTGGTAAATTTTAAAAGAAAGTGAGCAAATATTTACTTAGTCATTGAAGCAAATATTTGCAAACTTCGCAGCGGATCCAGCTTTGCTGTGTTTACTTTGCTCATTCTTAATAAAAACCTATAAATAAAGACATTTAGTCATAGTATATAGTGACCGCACAGAAGTAAAATGGCAGCTAATAAAATACATGGGCCACAGTGATATCATCACAGTACGACACAGCTTACTCTATAATGAAATGACAGGTTATTTTTGTCATCAACAATATAGACTACAGCATTGGAATACCAACAAACATTATTGTGACAGCAATACAAGACCACCTAGAGATAAAAATAGAAACTATTGGGATATCATAATGCGGTGAACATAGTAATGGAGCAGGTTCAGCTCATACTTGTTGCCTCACTCACTCAACGGCAGAGAGCTTGCATAGTTCACGGTAGCTTAGAGTGGATCAGTGGACCCAAGTGTCCCCTTTGTGTCACTACAAAGTTTTTAGTAGTGATTGGCTCTTGGATATAGAGGGTTAGGTGTACTGAGTTGTAGTTGTAGCTGGATGAGACTCAGGGGCAACGTCCTGTCCACTCCTTTGCTGTTCTCCATGCTTGTCCTGGGGATGCCTGTGTTTTCCGGTGTCTTCTTCCTCCTTCTGCTGTAATGACACCTCTGGCCACTAGGGTGCACATGTGGCCAACTGCTCTGGATTTATACAGGCAGCTAGTCTCCACCTGCTACTGCTGTATGCCAATCCGGAGCCGTGGAACCTATTTAAACCAGGTCCACCTTCCCCTCCCTGCCCGAGCTTTGTTGAAGGGCTGCATTCTAAGCAAAGGTGCCTTTCTGTGATCTTATTGATTCTCTTTGTTTCCTGACCGACATCTGTTTTCTGGATTATGCGTCTTGCCTAACTCTGTCTTTACCCTCTACCTTACCTGTTGCTGATTGGCTGACCTGCAAAAAACAAAGTTTCAGCAGCACGAGAAAAAAAGAATGAGGGTGCAAGTCTCACCAAACCGGACCCAGGTTCGTATGCAATATCCAAGAAGATGTAGGAGACCGCACTTCCAAAAAGAATATCCACTTTATTCACACCAATGCAACGTTTCGGCTATATGTGTGTAGCCTTTCTCAAGCAGTGATACAAAAGCACTCCAGTGTCGGAGTATATATGCATGTGTACATAATTAATCAATCAAGTGAAAATAAATATATAAACAATGTGAAAAAATGTGATCAATAGTAGCAAAATAGTGCATCAACACATGATTTCATAGAGAACAAGTAGGAGACCAAACTCTCATGGTCGTAAGTTGTGATAGATATAAGTACAGTGCAGAAACAAATATGCAAGCATAATGAGGTGACATTCACAGCTGTGATAACAAACAAAAACAAGAATACATACATACAAAGCGCCAGAGCAGGGAATCCACATGGAGAGACCGCACCGGGAACGCTAGCGTCGCCCGCGGATGACGTCACACTCGGCTCTGCGCCCGGACCACGATAAGACCACATGACATGGGGATGTCACGTGATCAACGCGATCCCGGGCGCATGCGCCGGGCAGTCACCAAGCCAGCAGCGGCACACGCATGCCCAGTGGGGGCCAGAGGAATCAGCCACCATATTGAAAAAGGGAAAACTGCCCTTATGCAAAGTATGGGTCGAAATATGATACTAATAAAGAATATGGCAAAGGCTTAAACGGACTGTAAGCGATGGAAAACTCATATGGGTGTAATTATGGGCAAAGGTATGGGGAGAATTCATATTAGTATATCTAATAAGGAATAATAAGTGCGGACTGACCGGTACCAAAATGGAACATAGGGTAAAAGTGTCACCCAGACCAGGGGGAGCAGCAGGTCAACAAAGGGTAAAAAGATGACTCACAACACCTTGCGGTCCCGTGAGCACCAATGTCCTAAGAACCCACCCCAAAAACTACACTAGTGCAGAAGAAATGGGGTAGGTAAAATGACCACATCTGCTCCCTTGTGGTAGCAAAACTGTATTTACACAGCTAAGACACAAACCCCATCCATGTGTCCGTACCTCGGGTCATACATCCTACGGCTTCAGGGGCCAAAGTTAGTTAAATATATAAGTAAGTAAATATAAAGACTGAATATAGTCACCCATAAATATATAAAAAGATTTAATATAGTCACCCATACAAAATGACAGTAACCGAAAAAGCTAGTGCATAATGCAAAAATAAATAAATAAATGCGCTAGATGAATAAGCCGTGGCATCAAAAAAAAAGGAAAAAAAGGAAATAAGGTCCATGTAAGGATTCAGGCAGATGCATGTAGTAGCTTGAAAACAATCCATAATCATTCTGAAAGCAGTTTTTCATTCTGCAAGAAACATAAGAGAAAGGCCAATCAATTTACAAATAAAGTATATACATATATGTACAATAATCAGTTTGTAATAAAGAGAGATCCCAACTTGGGTCAGTGGTAATATAAATGTAATAAAGAAAATGATGGGAGACTTATGTATCCAAGTGTTCCTACCATGGTGGGGGGGGGGGGAAGGGCAAAAGATCACAGCAAGGCATCAAAGGATAAAAAAAAGAGAGGAAAGAGAAAGAAAAAGTGAAAGTTAACCAGTGGCAGGTCCCAGTTTAAAGTCAATATTCATACCACCAGGTATGAGTGTCCCCAGCTTGTAGATCCACTCCAGTTCACATTTTTTTTAAACGGGCGATCCTATCCCCACCCCTTCTAGACCTAGGGATGTGGTCCAAAATAGCAAATTTGAGCTCGGAGACCAGATGGTTGTGTTCCATAAAGTGTTTGGGGACAGGCAACTCACATTTTTGGGTGCGTATGGTAGATTTATGTTGATTAAGACGTATTCTGCATTCTCCAGTAGTCTCCCCCACATACAACATGTTGCAGGGGCATTGTAGCACATATACAACGTACTCTGTTCTGCAGGTGACAAAATGTTTAATGGGAAATGGGAATGCAGAATACATCTTAATCAACATAAATCTACCATACGCACCCAAAAATGTGAGTTGCCTGTCCCCAAACACTTTATGGAACACAACCATCTGAGCTCAAATTTGCTATTTTGGACCACATCCCTAGGTCTAGAAGAGGTGGGGATAGGATCGCCCGTTTAAAAAAATGTGAACTGGAGTGGATCTACAAGCTGGGGACACTCATACCTGGTGGTATGAATATTGACTTTAAACTGGGACCTGCCACTGGTTAACTTTCACTTTTTCTTTCTCTTTCCTCTCTTTTTTTCATCCTTTGATGCCTTGCTGTGATCTTTTGCCCTTTCCCCCCCCACCATGGTAGGAACACTTGGATACATAAGTCTCCCATCATTTTCTTTATTACATTTATATTACCACTGACCCAAGTTGGGATCTCTCTTTATTACAAACTGATTATTGTACATATATGTATATACTTTATTTGTAAATTGATTGGCCTTTCTCTTATGTTTCTTGCAGAATGAAAAACTGCTTTCAGAATGATTATGGATTGTTTTCAAGCTACTACATGCATCTGCCTGAATCCTTACATGGACCTTATTTCCTTTTTTTCCTTTTTTTTTGATGCCACGGCTTATTCATCTAGCGCATTTATTTATTTATTTTTGCATTATGCACTAGCTTTTTCGGTTACTGTCATTTTGTATGGGTGACTATATTAAATCTTTTTATATATTTATGGGTGACTATATTCAGTCTTTATACTTACTTACTTATATATTTAACTAACTTTGGCCCCCTGAAGCCGTAGGATGTATGACCCGAGGTACGGATACATGGATGGGGTTTGTGTCTTAGCTGTGTAAATACAGTTTTGCTACCACAAGGGAGCGGATGTGGTCATTTTACCTACCCCATTTCTTCTGCACTAGTGTGGTTTTTGGGGTGGGTTCTTAGGACATTGGTGCTCACGGGACCGCAAGGTGCTGCTCCCCCTGGTCTTGGTGACACTTTTACCCTATATTCCATTTTGGTACCGGTCAGTCCGCACTTATTATTCCTTATTAGATATACTAATATGAATTCTCCCCATACCTTTGCCCATAATTACACCCATATGAGTTTTCCATCGCTTACAGTCCGTTTAAGCCTTTGCCATATTCTTTATTAGTATAATATTTTGACCCATACTTTGCATAAGGGCAGTTTTCCCTTTTTCAATATGGTGGCTGATTCCTCTGGCCCCCACTGGGCATGCGTGTGCCGCTGCTGGCTTGGTGACTGCCCGGCGCATGCGCCCGGGATCGCGTTGATCACGTGACATCCCCATGTCATGTGGTCTTATCGTGGTCCGGGCGCAGAGCCGAGTGTGACGTCATCCGCGGGCGACGCTAGCGTTCCCGGTGCGGTCTCTCCATGTGGATTCCCTGCTCTGGCGCTTTGTATGTATGTATTCTTGTTTTTGTTTGTTATCACAGCTGTGAATGTCACCTCATTATGCTTGCATATTTGTTTCTGCACTGTACTTATATCTATCACAACTTACGACCATGAGAGTTTGGTCTCCTACTTGTTCTCTATGAAATCATGTGTTGATGCACTATTTTGCTACTATTGATCAAATTTTTTTCACATTGTTTATATATTTATTTTCACTTGATTGATTAATTATGTACACATGCATATATACTCCGACACTGGAGTGCTTTTGTATCACTGCTTGAGAAAGGCTACACACATATAGCCGAAACGTTGCATTGGTGTGAATAAAGTGGATATTCTTTTTGGAAGTGCGGTCTCCTACATCTTCTTGGTGATTGTCTGACCTGCCCTAGGGTACCTGTCTCATCCTAGGTACTGCACTGACTCTTCTGCTGACAACCTGGCCTGCTGACTACGTATACTCAGCTCCTACTCTGTCTGGTTCTTGGGAACTAACTGCTGCTTCCCTTGGAACCACACTTGTGGATCGACCTGGTGACCTTTAGATGCAGAAGTCCATCTTCTGCATCCTGGAGTGAGAGAAAGGCTGACAACCTACAGTACATTTAGCCTTCGCTCACTGGCGTGGTCCAAAGCCAAACCAGTTGAGTAGCACAGCAGGTCCACACCTGCTGTCTGTTACAGTAGTTTTGCTACTGCTGAAAAACCACAGGTTGGAGTCCATTGCAGTGCAGAATTCTATCATGAAGCATTAGGGGTATTTGAGCTCACTTTGCCACAATCTCCGCCAAATATATTCTAATAGATGCACATTGAAAAAATACCTACCTAAGGAAGGAACCACATGCTTGAATGTATCCTAGATTAGTGTAGTTTAGCTGATAGTAAAATCTTTCATAGTCAGAGATTCATATTCTTAAAGTGACAGTATTTTAATACTAATTTCCCTGGTATTGTTTAATAAATCAGGCAGATGTAGCTGGGTATTTCCGCTCATGGCTTCCCTAATTTAGTTGATAAAATCCGCAGTATAATTACACATTCAATTCAGCACCAAGACTGATAGTTGATATTAATATGCGCCTGCTTCACTGTAACATTTCCATAGTTACATTCTTAATATGCTGATGCTAATATATTTTTCTTTAGTAAATTCTCAACATTACATTAAAAAATGAAAAGGATGTTAATGGCGGAGCTTTCATTTACTCCATCAGCACTCTCGTCTGTATTCTGTTATTACTCAATGGCTTCTTGCTATTTTATTTTAATAGATTTGATGATAGAAAATTTTGCTGATTACGCTATTCATTTGGTATTTAATACATCCATCCGAGTGATGACAGCGCAGTGATAGATTAATAATGTGCTGAAGCCAGTTGGAGTTAGTGCAAAGTAGTAAAAAGGATAACAAAATTTCCATGTTGTGAAAGTTGAAATCTGGGTCTCTAGAACACAAAATACAGTCGGGAAAATAGATACCTATAATAGTAAAGGGGTTGTCTAATAAAAATAATGGGGGAGATTTCTCAAACATGTGTAAAGTGAAACTGGCTCAGTTGCTCCTAGCAACCAATCAGATTCAACCTTTCATTTTGTAAAGAGTCTGTGAGGAAAGGAAAGTGGAATCTGATTGGTTGCTAGGGGCAACTGAGCCACTTTTACTTTGCACCATGTTTGATAAATCTCCCCCAATGTCTTTTCATATCACGTGTCCAGCTTCTAAAATCCATCATAAAAAGTAGATCACCAGGGGGTGCTCTGCCCATGTTACTAATGAGTACATTCATTGACAAAAAAATAAATAACGCAAAGGGTGTTCAGAGGCTACTTCTGGGTAGTGTCATTCTTTATGAGAGATCGTTACCTGCTAGGCATGGCTATGTGATGACATTATGTGCTAAGGGACACATTATTAAACTGAGGTGGGGGGGGGGGGCATAGTCATTTCTACAAATTGCCCTCCATCTAGGCAATTCAGACTAAGCTGTTAGAAGGTGTTGGTGGCAGTGATAATGTGAGGGCACATACACTCGACAATCTGGCTTCAGAGTAAAGAGGATTAAACTGCAGTATCTATTTAAGATCTGGTGCAGATCCGTTTTGAGTATGTACATGTAGGCCTTGTGTCTTTATTGTGGAGAGACACGCTATCCCAGCTGCTGTTGTGATGATCTGGGGAGCCATTGTTTATAAAGATGATTGAACAGCGCTGATGTTTTGGTTTGTACGAACTCGAACCATCGGTATTTGACTCCTGCTACCTTCCTGTTCCATGGGAAAGGTGGAGACAGCCCGAGTTCCGCCTGGAAAACAGGAAACCAACCTATGGCCCAGGCTGTATTCCTGTTTTCCAGGCGAGACTCGGGCTGTCTCCACCTTCCCCACGGAACGGGAAGACTGTGGGAGTCAAATACCGAGGGTTTGAGTTCATACGAACCTGAACATCAGCACTGTTTGATCATCTTTAATTGTTTATAGATGGTCACCTCTAGTAGTGATACGGGGGGCCACTAACAGATCAGTGATTTGTGCAGGATATCCTGTATCAACATGTGTTGCCTCTTATAGCAGGGCTCTCATAATAACTCTATAATAGGATTTACTATTAAAAGGTGAAGTCCGACGTATTATAAAATACGGCAGCTGGTAGGGGCAAGAAGGAAATTGATTACAAGTAGCAGCAGGACTGGCCACGGGACCCCTGCCGAAAGGCATTTTCCCCCGAGTTGTGATAACAGCATGACTTGTGGCAAAAGGCCTGTCCAGGCTGATGGACTGGCCGCTCAGCCAATCAGTAACTGGAGCAGCATCCGCCCCAGGTCACTGACTGGCTGAGTGGCCAGTCCATCATCTGTCTCATGTCTGACTTGGCTCTAGAGAGCCCAGATCCTGGCGGCAGTCCCGCGGCCGGTCCCACAGCTCACTGTGGGTACAGGAGAGGTAAGTTAGTACTTGTACTCAATTCCCCCTCTGCCCCTGCCGGGTTTTATTATCCGACTGACTTCTTCTTTATACGTCTTTATGCCTGTATATTACATATGCTAGCAGTCATTGAACAGCTCTGTGTATAGAGTCATTTGTTCATACCTGCTGTGCTTTTTAAATGTTTTCTTTTACAAAATAGTCATATATTTACAGTAAGGAAAAAGTATATATGACACTATGGCTTCACCTCTATTAATCTTATAACAGCAGTAATTTAACCTTTATGATGTAGGAGACAGATATGAGAAAGAATGTCAGGTTTAAGGGAAGAAATGCTGAAGCATATGTGAGTCTCACCTAATCTAATATCGACAGAGGCTACAATGTAGTACTTAGCATGGTCAACTAGGGATTAATCTGATCTTTTATGTTGCTATAGACTTGACCCTGCTGTCGTCATATTAAGCCTGAAAGAAGAAAGAATAATGCTGCATCAATAGCATACACTCTTATGGTTGGCTCATCATTCTACAAATCCGCAGTACCAGAAGGGACCACTAGAGGACTGTATCAAACAGCACAGGAATAGTACAGCTAGAACTAACATTAGATCACTGCATGCTGTAGACGTCTGCTATCCACAGGTGTTCAACCAGATGCTAAAGGAAAGATAGGAACATAGATTGCTGTCACAGCTCGCATTAAAGGTTGTCTGACACTAAAAAGAAAAGAGCAGCCTTGTGTTTTGTCACAAAAATTGAAATTCATATCAAAATAGAAAAAAATTCCACATATTGATGCTTAGAAATGACGACAAACTGTTATATAAAACCATTTGCTTATTAATTATTTGCTGGAAAAAAAAAAAAAAAAAAAAAAAAAAAAAATATATATATATATATATATATATATATATATATATATATATATATATATATATATTATAATTACTGAGGGAAAGGTTGGAATAATTCCAGAATGCAATATTTCCTAGGAGAATCTCTCAGACACACAAAAGAAAAAAGGAAAAATATCATTGACTCCTTGAAGAGCTGCCAAATCTCTCAGGTGCAAGACTGTTCTTAGGTCCATACATACAGGGGTATAATATAGGATCTAGCCTTAAATAAAAGCAGGGCACAAGATGTTTCAGAATTAACCTTCATTGAACCCTTTCACATTGCCATAATAGCTGAATGTTTATTTTTAAGGCTGTAGAAATAGTCATTTTAGGAAGAATGATGTACTTCGAATAACATCTAGGCAATTTACCACATACAGGTCTTTGGAAGTGAGAAAATGGAATGACAGCTATAACCTATGTGCTCTACAGAAGGCATCCCTACACATTGTCACTTTGTAGAATATTGGCCTTAAGTCCTCTTCCGTTTCACTTCAGCTAAGATACTAGTTTCCAAAACAACATCTACTTATTGATCCATGCATTTATGATCGATGCAGCTTATCTTACCCTCAGCAACCATTTATTACTGCAGGGGGAGGCAGTGCCTGGCCAATCATTTTAGCCATTGCTAAAGGAATGTAGCCTTTAATGGGGGCCATTAAAATAAAGGTGTCCACTATTGTTGACTGAGCATGCCTAATCGGTCATAGTGCTCGATTTAGCATCGGGTGCTAGGCTAAAAGTGTCCATACACCTTCGATCACTTGGCCGTCAGTACTTTTTTTGTTCTCATTTTTGTATATTACGTCCCTTAAAATGATGTTTAAATGAAATATACAAAAATTTGAATGAGAAAATAGGATTTTTTTTTCTGCTTAAAAGGGTTGTCCAGCAAAAATCTTTTTCTTTCAAATCAACTGGTGTCAGAAAGTTATATAGATTTGTAATTTACTTCTATTAAAAAATCTCTTTCAGTACTTATTAGCTACGATGTCTTCTGCAGGAAATGTTGTATTTTCAGTCTGACACAGTGCTCTCTGCTGACATTTCTGGCCGAGACAGGAACTGTCCAGAGTAGGAGAGGTTTTCTGTTTCAATATATTTTATTGAATTTTTTTCAATAGAGTTTTGCAATCAAAAGCAAATTTTTGCAAACAAAAAATACAACATATATAACACTTTGTATAGATAAGATGTAAAGGAAAAACAGAGGAGATTAAACAATAAACCATAAAATAACATGTGTTCAGATGGTATGTCTTTAAAAATATCCATAAGGGTAGAATAGGTTTGCAAGTAATATGTTCTTATATGCAATTATAACATATTCACAAACAGATATCAAGCAAATAATAAAGCAGTCAAAAAGAACTAAGGTGAAAAAAGTGGACTAGATGTCCATGTTGACCACATCTCTCTAAATTTTGTAATAGTATTGTTGCCATAGGCTATAGCCTCCTCATATTTATACATTATGTTTATTTCTTGAACCAGTTCTGTTTTAGATGGAATATTAGGTGTTTTCCAACGTCTAGTGAGTAATAATTTTGCTATTGTCATAAGTAAGCAGAATAGAGTCCTTTGTTTAGGTACTATGTGTTGTATTCCCAAGAATAATAATGCTAGTTGGGGTGTGATAGATATTGGATATCTAAAGATTTCAAGAATTATATCTGAAACTTCTGACCAGTACTTATTTACGAGAGGGCAGCTCCACAAAATATGTATTAAGGATCCTTTGTTACCACAGTCCCTCCATCGCATTTGCGAGGCTGAAGGAAACATTTTGTGGAGTCTCAAAGGGGTATAGTACCACTGTAACCTAGTTTTGATACAATTCTCAACGTGCGATACACAGTGGACAGCTTTATATGACCAACGAAAAGCTTGTTTCCAGTCCTCTTCAGAGGGCGAGATATTTAAGTCTGATACCCATTTTGCAAACGGGCCCATGGGTTCATATACCAGCAAGTTACCCAACAAACTATAAATATGTTTAATACCTTTTGGTTGCAAGTTAAATAGTTGTATAAGTTCAGAGCTATATTTCAAAGAGGTGTGTTTCTTTGACATTAGATAGTGCCTTATTTTTAAAAATTTATAAAGGTCTTCTTTAGCCAAATTATAAGTTTCCTGTAGATCTAAATATGTGTGGAGAATGACCTCTCGGAACAACTGGTTAACCTCAGACAAACCCCGTGCAATCCAGTTGGAAAGATCAATTGTGGGAATAGCAATATGGAGTATATCCAGTGGCAAGTGTGGCAATATAATATTTTGTCTTGTTCCAACCGCGGTATGAGAAATAATCCAAGTCTTTAAACTTGCCATTGTAGTGCATGAATACATTTTTGTGGTGGGTAGATGCCA
Organism: Dendropsophus ebraccatus; assembly: GCF_027789765.1. NCBI lineage: Eukaryota > Metazoa > Chordata > Amphibia > Anura > Hylidae > Dendropsophus > Dendropsophus ebraccatus. The sequence continues at coordinate 174,294,130 of NC_091454.1, read as the reverse complement.
CAAGTAAGCATACATTAATGACTTGAGTGAATATGGTATAACTAAGTATTGTTCAATAGTCATCCAAGGAGGAACCGTACGGTTCTTAAACAAAGCGTACGTTTGGGACAGGATTATGGCTCTATGATATAATTCAATGTCCGGTAATCCAATTCCACCTGCTGAGCTATGTTTATAAAGTAATTTATATGATTTTCTGGGTCTCTTAGAATCCCATAAGTATGATAGCAATATAGTTCTGGTTGAAGAAAATAATTTCTTTGGTACACTTATGGAAACAGTATGAAATATGTACATCAATTTAGGAAGCAAAAACATTTTAAATGAGTTGAGTCTACCTAGCCAGGATAGTTCCACCTTATTAAATTGGGCTATATTAGAACGTAATGTGTGTAAGAGTGGCACATAATTCTCAGTGTAGAGACTTTCTATGGGGATTTGCTACTGTTCTGGACAGTTCCTGTCTCAGCCAGAGATGTCAGCAGAGAGCACTGTGTCAGACTTAAAATAAAACAACAAATCAAATCTATATAACTTTCTGACACCAGTTGATTTGAAAGAAAAAGATTTTCGCTGGACAACCTCTTTAACACATTAGAACTTGAGCAGTATGCTGACTATTGTATATTTTATTTAAACATCCCTTGGGAGGTCCTAGTACTAACTGTACTTTAATGCATTAGAACAGTGCTTAAGTGATAATTGCAAAAGGAGTGTTTCCCCATGTAAGCCAATAGGTCCCTACTTTAATTAGTGATGTCAAAGTACATCTAATTCTGTAATACACTGGGGTGCAAATTAAAAGCACAGCATGAGAGCTTTGCCAGTACCACCTTCACTGTACCACAGGCAGTTAACCAAGGAGTTACAGCACTCATTAAAGTTTATATTAAAGATTGTCTGCCATCTTTTTATTTTGCTTCTTCTCTGGTGGTGCTCGCCCCTCACTGGTGACCACCTCGCATAGAATGGCCCTCTCTTCCAAGACAAGGATATGTCCACTCTGCCAATTACTGGCTGTGATGCACCTGAGCCAGTAATTGACTGAACTTGGGCAGTGTTGGGCAGCCTGGATTTACTAAAAAAAAAAAAAATCTAAATATTGGACAACCCCTTTAAGGACTTAAAAAAAGAGAAAAAGTTGCAAGTGCTTTTTAAAAGCATTTTATTAGCTAAAATCCAATGGATATTGCTCTAGTCGTCATTAAGGGATTCATTCAAATGCTGTGTATTAGGTTACTCCAAGGAATCATACTATGGCTCCTTTAAAATACCTTTATATGTCTGCAGAACACCTATCAATTTTCTGTCAGGTTCTGTATCAGTGAAAAAAATGTACATATGTATGTATGTATGTATGTATGTATGTATGGCTTGTCCCATTAACATGGTACTGTGGGAAGAGGGGTACATGTGTGTAGCAGCACACTGCATAGTGTCAATACATAATTGTACAGGATTTATGGATAGAGGCTTTGTCTTGAGGGTCCTAAAGGCCCTATTCCATGGAACGATTATCCCGATAATCGTCCAGTGGAATAGAAGGCAACGATCAGCCGACATTGTTCATGTCGGCTGATCATTGCTTCGTTTGTCTTTCAAACATGTTGAAAAACAAACGACTGTGATAGCAGTGATCTGCTGCAGTCGCTCTGTGGAATAGGAGTGGTGGCAGCAGACCGCCACTATCCTCTATGGGCTGCCCCATCAGCAATCACCCGGGCAGCCCCCCCGCAGCTCCCCGCGGCCCCTCCCGCACTCACCCGCTCGCTGACGCCATATGGAATGGCGACGGCAGCGAGCGGGGAACGAGGAGCAAACGAGCGTTCATAGCACTCGTGTGCTCCTCACTGTCGGCCCGTGGAATAGAGCCTTAAGTTCTACACCCAGTTGCATTCGCATTATAAAAGGGATTATCTGATTATAGGTTAAGCCATCAATATCAGATTGGTGGAGGTCCAATACCTACATTCCAGTATTTGAAAGGGCCATGGTTCTTGTGCAAGCTTTGTTTACACTGCTTCCTATTACAGTGGTCCCTCAACTTACAATAGCCCAAGGTTATAATATTTTTAAAATACAATGTTTTTTTCTGGACCAATGGAACTTGGGACCACACTCATCATACAATGCCACAGACAGTCCAGATCTGCGGCACATGTGAATAGCTAAACCAGTTAGACCCATGAAGGTGTTCATTTTACTGGTAAACCCCAGTATTAGTGAAGTACATGCACTGGCTGTCTAGTAGCGCCTCCCTACAGTATAGTGTGATACTACATGTCCTGTACTTCTCTTTACCTGTGCCAGGATGAGTTTCTCCTTTAGGCACCAGGTGAGGGCGACTTTATTTTATTTTTCTCGGACCCTGTGTGATCTGTATAGGACCCTAAAAACCCTCATGTCCTCTACGTAGAATGTGATTTACGGCTTCCAGTGGCTCCTTCTGACTTGTATTTAAGGACTTGCTTTATCCATGTTAGTTATCTGCTTATTTTTCTTTAAACTTTTATTTTTTTCTCATTTTAGGATGACATTATGGAAGCTTGTACCAGTGCCAGTTTTTCATAGAGTTTTGGTCTCAGGGTGCAATACATTCAGTGTACAATGGTCGTCCTGGAACCAAATAATATTGTAACTTGAGGGAGTGCTGTACACACCATAATAGTTGTGTATTCTGACCTGAAAGCTGTAATATCATGTAGAGCTTTTATGAATGTGATGGTTGACCATGGTCAATCCAGACCTACGGGGCTGCTGATTATAAGATCCTATATGATTTCAATGATCTTACATAACTTCTAAAAAATAAAACCAACCATCCCACTGTCCGGCTTAAAGAGTTTTTATCAATCACTCAAATTCAGCTTCAATGCATATGTAAAGCATTAACATGCATTAGCATTAAGATTAACATGAGCCCACATTGATATGTAACATTTCTAAAAACACAGAGACCAGCTGAATGATATATGTAGATTACAGAGTTTAATACACCCCATACAGCCCTCTATGCAACATTTATGGATTCACTGCCTAGTATTAGTCAGTTCAACAGTCTGTGAACATCTATCATTTGCAAAGGGAATAAGTTCCAATTATACACTCAAAAAGTTGTTGCTGAGCAACCATAGGTCTGGAAAAAGCCAATGCGGCGTGATGCAGGTTACCTTCCACTCCTGTTAACATCTTTGCAGCATCTAAAGAGAACACATAAGGATAATGAAACACTGTAAAAGCTATGTTGAGCCTTTGCCTGGAAATTACCTGTTGATTCTGTGCATAGCATAAAAAGGATCTGGAGGATGAAAGAACATCTCTGTGCAAGCAATGACTGTCAAAATAATAAAAACTCTGCCATGTCCGACTTTACAAAGGTTGCAAAGTAATTGCAGCACATCTAGGGTTTAACATTGGGCATTTGTCAAATAAATTACACAAAAGTGGCAAAATTACTAAATGACCAAATAATAATCCTGACAGAAGAAAAAAAAAAAAGTCATTGGTTTTCGACAGAATTTGTAAAACCTGATGCCGAAGTCAGAATTCTTAAACTATGAAATGCAGTAAATTTTATGGGCACTATGTTATCTAATACATCTTATTAATACACTTCTATGTTGAAATGTAAATAATCCTGTTACATCCTTACCTGGCCATACTCCACAGATATCCTCATGGTTGCCTGAAGCGCTTCCCTGGACCTCCAGGAGCGCTCTCTAGCAGCTACACAATGCAGGAACTTGCTCTGGGTCCTCTGTGTCCATCTGTGTGGTGGTCACAGATACCTGGCGGCATCCCAAGCTACCCGGGTCGCAGTGGGTTCACGCCAGCAGTAGGAGAACTCAAAACTCCCAGAAGCTGTGCTGCAATGTATTGAATGAATGTCAGTCTCTGTCAGTCAAATTGGCTCTTATCATTTGTTCCTTGTAAGGCCGGTTCTGGACCGGACCCCTTACCTATACAACATTCCCTAGTTCCCATAGTTCTTGCTGGCTATTAGACTAGTTTACTAGTGTGCCAGGGTCTCCATATCTTTTTCCTGTATTGTAACCTGGCTTTACCTGACGTTTGCTCTGTCTCCTACTCTTTTGGATCTTGTTTTTGTACCTTGCTGCCCATTTGGTTTGACCCTAGCCTGCTGAATATCCCTCATATGTAAGTTTGTTTTGTCCTTGGTTAGTGTTTCCACGTTACAGCAAGTATGGATCGTCTCCGTGGTTGTCCACAGTTGCTTGTTGAGGATTGTTGAGGCAAGTAGGCAGTGTCAGCTGCTTGGAGCAGATAAGGGCTCATTGTCTGTGTCCTTCCCCACCACTTCACAAGCTACTCTACCTACATTCGTAACAAAACCTATAGGGAGTTTATGAAGCTAAATGTGCAAGAGTTTCATCTTAACAATTGGTATGGAAGGCCTCCACGTGTATTGTGTGTTACTGTGTACTGTGGACACCTACTTCAACGGTTTTGACACATGTTGCAGAAAGAAGGATTTGCTAAAGATATCTGTGTAGAATTTTTCTATGTAGAAGTCAACAGCTCAGGGCTGCATCCAACTTCTTCAGCAACTGGTATTCAAATGCTGAATAATTGGACTCAAGCATCCTCGAGTTGCACTCATCTCTAATCATGGATATACATCTGGATAATGAGAATAGTATCTAAATAAAACAGCTTGCCCTAACTCATGTTGTACTCCATTGCCAGAGGTTGTCAAAGCTGCAATGGATTTCTTAGTTTTTCAATGAAAAAAAAACAACTATAATATACATCTGTAACGTGAGTTTTTCTTTTCTCGGTATAGATAAAGCCTGTTAAAGTTGTGAAAAACGATTACAAAACATAAAACACATCGACTTTGCTTTATACCATGTGCAGCTGTTGTCAATTAGGGGTTCTCATGAGCCCCATTCACTGCTGCAGCTGTACAGGCTGATACATTTAACGCGGTGTGTGGCGTCTAAACAGCGTTAAATCACTGTTATTGTTGCGGAAGGAAATAAACTGAATTTGCACTAGCCAACAACACACACAACTAGTAAAATCCCAAGAAACTAGAAAACTCACAATCCCAAATCATGAACAATGTATACATGGCAATTTTAATTCTGATACATTAGATATAGCAAATGTTTAATAATTTACAAACTTTGTTGGATTATCAGATTTCACGGATTGTTGGCAGCACAGGACAGGTCAATCGATTTTTTTCGTTCAGCAATGGAGTTAAAACAGGAGGAAACAATACCTAAGGTTAAATAATTTAGTTAGGTAAATAGTCACAGCTGGGAAGGTAGATAATAGGAGGAGAAGAGAGGAGCCTAGAGACCGCTACTTGTATTAAGTCAAATACTGACAGTGAACAAGAAGAAGCGTGGGAGGGACTGTCTGGAGAAAGGTGGTCCAGAATGGGTCAGGTTAGCTGAAAGAGGAAGAAAATAAGAAAAGCTTACACCTGATGTGCACATTGCTTTCTATTATAGTCTGTGTGTCACTTACTTGTCAAAAATGATGTTTCCTACTGTATATTCATGGTCAGAATACTACTTAAAAAAATAATAAATTATTAAAGTCAATGTACCGCTATAATTGCTCGGGTATGTGCACACTGCGAAACCCACACCCACACTGCGAATTCTGCAGCTCGCCCCTGCTCGCATTTCCGCCTGTGCCATAGACTCTATTCTATGGACATTGAGATTCCACCCGAAGAATGAACCTATTTTTTACAGTGGAATCTACATGACCATAGAATGGAGTCTACGGAACTGGCGAAGATGCACGCAGCAGCAAGTAGGGGTGAGCTGCAGAGTCCGCAGCAGGTGATCCACCCAGGTTCCATAGTGTGCACATAACCTTAGGGTTTCCATATTAACTTTATTGGCGCCACTACACACATTGTAACGGTGCCATCTGTTCCTCCCATTGCTGCCAGGTTCTTCTCCAGTTTGTACTTATCCAAATGTCTGGTGCACTGGCGCACAGCCCACCCTCAGTGTACCCATGTCTTCTAGTTACCATGATTACTAGATGTATATATATATATATATATAAAGTATTTACTGCACTAGTGCTTAAAAAGGGAGGACCTGTAAACGTCACGCCTAGCCAACTCTGTCCCATTGGTGGAGGGGGAGAGTCTCCATGGACGACTTTGTTTGAAGAGCGCTGCCGCCGTGGCATAAAGACCTTTCATATTTTCATTGTGAGAGTTTGAAGGTACTTTTTTTTGAAGAATACAAGACTGAGGTATTACAGGAATTGCACACCATTTTCTTGGTTTAAAACCCCTAATCTGGGGTGTAGCTAGAAGGGGTGCAGAACATGAAGCCGTACCTGGGCCTAGGAGCCCGAGATGGCCCATAAAGTCTGCCTTCCCATATGAGAAAGCCAGTCCTATAAAAATCCATTATAATTAAGGGGCCCTGTTACAGATTTTGCATCGGGGTCCACCGCCTTCAAGTTATGCCTCTGACCCCTATGTTATAAATTTAGGGTACTGATCTAAATATGAGTGTGCCTTTATCATGAGCAGTTATGAAGGTGGATAAATGTTATTCCTTTGTCAGTTTCTACACAAATCCTGACATTTATGCCGACATTTACTCTTTAAATGCATAAAAGTAAAAGTGATCTGTAAACAAGGCATAGTTCATCTTCAATATGTCATCCTTGCAAAGAGGCTCAGACATTTCAGCAGTTTCCGTATGCTAGGTAGATGTTAAAACAGTTAAGTAGCTAATTACATGTTAATTGATGATCTCTATACTTCCAATGTGGCAGAATTCTTCTATAATAAGCACAATTAGCTTATTATACATTCCGCTATTAGCTTGTTATACATTCAGCTAAGCTCCTGGTCCTCTTGAGCAATATACAATTTACATTCCCTATGAGATATTCATAGCCAGGGCACCAGCATACACCTGCTTTATTCACTCTCTTTGTATGAAATTGCAAGCTGTGCTAAGCAGTAATACAAGGCAAGGCACAGAGGTCAGATGTTTGCCGGGCCATGCTTGATGTTATAGTGAATACAATGTGAAGTAGTTTTCTTTAGTGCAGAACCTTACAATGGCTATAACTGTATTTTTATTGTAAGCCGTTTAGCTATGAGGCGTTATCTGGGCTTAACACTAAGCTTATCGCTCTATATTTACAGCAGCAATATGGATAACAGGCATCAAGTTGAGGGTCATATTAGCTGTTTTGTGGTGTATAGATCAGTTATGTGTTGAAAAGGACCGTGCAGTGTGCATAATGGTTGTGTACAGTCATGTAATGGACCCTCCGGATGTGCTGCTAGATGTGCCCCAAATGGGCAAGACAGGGCCAGGAGGCTAGACTACACCCCCCCCCCCCCACACACACACACACACTCTGGTAAATAAATGAAAGTCTCAGTAACAGGTGCTTTGTTGAAGAATTCTTTACCAGAACACATTAATCAACAGCCTTTCTCATCCTCAAAGGATGCACTGGTTTAAAGGGGTATTTCAGTGTGTCTGGACATAAAAGAAATAAACTTTACTCACCTATAAGCACAGGGTCCCCCACAGGGTCTGCTGCAACTAAGACAGGACACCACTCTGGCCAGTGTTCCAGTTTTTGGCTAAGCAGACACGTCCTATTCTGGGCTTGTGTATCAGAAACAGGCAGAAGGAACACATAGCGGGGCACCACAAGCTGAACAAGAGCTACAGTGGGACCTGTATGGGAATGGGGGAGTAGGTAACCAACAACCACATCATAACACCTGGACCACAAGAAACACACTTGCTCAGGAACCCAATCTTCTACACATGCACATTGAAAATTATCATTAAAAAGTAGAGAGTGAATGGGCTGTAAAGGCCAAGCATGTCCACTGCCTGGGTATGTGCACATCAAAATGTGCACGGAATCCGCTCAAAATTGCTCCCTTAAAAAATAGCAGCCTTGGCTCCCATAGGTTTCTATTGACTTTCCGCACATTAGTGCACACTGCAGAATTTTCTGTCCGGACATTCTGTCATGGGTCCACGTTCTGCCAGAGGAATTGACATGTCAATTCTTCGGGCGGATTCCGCTAGAGGAATCCCATAGAAGTCAATGGAGCTTAAATTCTGCTTGAATTCTGCTCAAACTCTGCTCCTATTCTGCCAGAGCTAAATATTTGAGGAATTTCAAGCAGAAAACTTTCCTCTTCAATTCTTCGCCTATTCCTCAGTGTGTACATACCCCTACCCTGTACATTTGGGAGACAAGAGACCTCCATACTTGAGATGGGAGTGTTTGAACCCCTCACTATAATCTAGATTATCTCTTAATCTCTATAATCGAGTATCCTTTGGATAGGTTATAACTTTTTATCATGATATAACTTCTTTAAAGAAGACTTGTGGCCTTCCCTGATCTGCCTGTTTTAATAAATTATTATAGCGCCACAAGTATGTGTAGGGACACACTACAGATCACACACAGTGACACTGACATACAGTAGTACAGGTGTTTTCAGCGTCACTGTGTGGTTGTACTACTTTGTCTTGTCTCTTGTTTGCCATTTGACTGGGTGTTCTCTCACAGTCCTGAACCTCTACTGTTCCTATCCGTCTGTACTGTTGCTGCCATGCGCCTGAACTATAAAAAAGGTGTGTGAGGGTTTCAGTCTGCACTGTTTTAGTTTAAATGTAGAGTACTACAGTATATACTGTAGTAAATAAACAGTACATTTTTAAATACAGATATACTGTATATAGGTACAGTTGGTGGATTCTGGAATCAATAAAAGGAGAAGTCCCATGAAAATAAAAGATTACAGAAAGGTGGGGGGGGGGGGGGTGCGGGAACATAATAAAGAAAGTATGCTTACCCATCCTGTGCCCCTGTTGCCTTAACGATAGCTGACAGCGCTGGCTTCCAGCCACTTCTACTGCTGCAACATCATGTATCCTGCTGATGGTTTGCCAGTGCAGCCAATCAGTAACTGGGGCGTGACATTGCTGCAGTCACTGATTGGCTGAATGGGCAATCCACCAGTGGGGCCATGACTTTGCAGCATCAAGAGCTGATGGAGGCCGTCAGCTGTGAGACACAGGCAGAAACTGGCACTATGGAGGCACAGGGACAGGTAAGTATACTTTCTTTAGTATGTTCACGCACCACCCTGGCTGCAGCATATATATATTTTTTTTTTTCATGGGACTTCCTCTTTACACACATTTACATTACTTGCTAGGTTTACAAACTGCTCGGAAGTGGTTGAATACAGAGATATCACTGTATTTAGTAAAACAAGCAGGCCAGGAGGGTTCTCTTTATGTATGTATAAAATGTGTATTGTGCTTTTTACAGGCAGTCGTCAGTATATGGTGCTAACAGCTCGTGTACACCCTGGTGAGAGTAATGCCAGCTGGGTAATGAAGGGAACTTTGGAATTTCTCACTAGTGATGACTCTACTGCACAGATCCTCAGAGAAATGTTCATCTTCAAGATTATTCCAATGCTTAACCCAGATGGTGTCATTAATGGAAAGTAAGTGTCTCTATTTGTTTATGCTATGTGTGTCAACCTGTAGTGATTTTCCTAATTTATTACATAATGAATAATCAAATAAGATCTACCGAATAATGAATTGTTGATGCTGGATTGCTGGATACTGGTACCATCTATAAATACAAAATATTAGAGCACAAAATGACCTTGTAACCAGTGCCCAAACACCCCCCCCCTTCTTGCCATGACTTTTCACTATCAAGAATATTTTTTTTTTATTCTGTCTTAAATATTTATAAAAATACTAATGCAACACCCCAATAAATAAATAATTTGCAAGAACCTGAGATAAAGAATTAGAGGGAACTATGGTGTCATGGTTTTGTCAACAGTATATGAGCATGAAGAGTCCTAAAGTGGACTGTAGTAGGTGTGCTGCAATGTGCAGGAAAATCATCAGGTATAGAGGTGAACAAAGGTACGAAATAATGGAAGATGGTACCTGATAAAGAAATATAACACATATATCTCAGAAGGTAAAGATAATTCCTAATTATCAGCAGGAAAATAACTTGGATATATTCAGTACCTATAAACCCCCCAAAATATACTCACAACATCATTATTAATATATCCCCGTTGAAGCCATCTGGCGCGTCAGACTCGAAGTGGGGCTCCATTCAGGGCCATATTTACAGCTGCTGTGGCCTTAAGGCCCTATTCCACAGAATGAATGTCGTTCGTATATCGGCCACTACGAACGATAATCGTCCCGTGGAATAGAGTGCAACGATCAGCCGACATCGTTTATGTCGGCTGATCGTTGCAGTCGCTTGTTTTTCAACATTTTGAAAAACAAGCGTCTGATACAGTAACGATCTGCTGCCGTCGCTCCGTTGAATAGGAGCATCGACAGCAAATGCTGCTGTATCCTATGGGCTGCCCGGACGATCAGCTCTCCTACGAGCAGCCCCCCCCCCCCCTGCAGCTCCCCGCCGCCCCTCCTGCACTCACCCACTGGCTGCAGCTGAATAGCGGCGGTAGCGAGCGAGAACGAGGAGCAAACGAGCGCTGAGAGCGCTCGTTTGCTCCTCTTAACGACCGGTGGAATAGGGGCATTAGGCATTAAGTCTGAGGACGCCCCATCTTCACTCACCAATTAGCATCATGATTTTCTAGTTTCTCATATTGATATCTGATCAGTCTTAGACCGCATTCCCACATTTCCACGTCACCACATGCAGCCGAAACCAGACCCTCATGCGGTAACCAATAGGCGTTCATTCATTTCTCTACATGTAGAAACATTATCTGAATTGTGTTTTTTTATGGTTTTTAACTGATTAAAACGGGACCTAAACAAAACTGCCATACTGTGACTAGATAACACCCCTGAAAGGTGCTGCCCTAAGCACCGGACCAAGGGTGCCTAGTGGTAAATACGACCTTGGCTCCAGTGTCTGGTCACTTTACTTTTGGTGGATCTGTTGGTAGCTGGGAATTTATTTTTTGTTTTGTTTCACATTGCGGGTATATTTATTGGGGGCAGCCTTATCACCAGATATATGTGTGGTGTCCCCTGTGGACACACTCTTCCAATTGTGACACATATAATATCACATCCGTTGCTCAGGCCCCCTCTCCGTATCCCAGTGAGGGACAGCCCGGTCACTGGAGGCGGCTGTCTCCTAGCTGCTGTCTGTCTGTGTCGAAGCAGAGAGAAGGGGGAGGGAGGCCCAGCACCACAGCAGAGCAGACACAGCAGGTATGGCTGGAAGCTGTGTGTGTGTCCTGTCCCCTCCCATACAGCCTGATCTTAGCGCCCCCACAGCCTGTACACACATTCACCTTGCTGGGGGAGTAATAGAAAATCCCTAGATGCTATAGTTAAAGCCGCACACTGTAATAATACCATAAGAATAAGTATACACTACTTACATTATTAGTGCAGTGTACTGTAAAAATATGTAAAATAAAAAATAAATGAATCCACTGTATAAAAAATAAAAATCACTACTTTTCCCTATTTTTCAAATAAAAAAAGTAAACAAAAATATATATAACTATGAGTGTATGTTCACACTATGGAATACATTCGGAAATTTCACGCAGAGACAGTGCGGCAGACACCACTTCCCCTTGGTCCCATTAACCTAATGATATTCTCCAGCTCAATTCTTTGGGCAGACAGCGGATTGAGTTTGAGAATATCATTGAATCAATGAGACAGATGAAACTTCAAGCAGAGTCCGCCACACATCCTAAACATGAAATTTTTGAGTGTATTCCATAGTATGAACATACCCTGAGACTATATATATATATATGTATATATATATATATATATATATATATATATATATATAAACTAAACAAAAACTACATTACTTTTCCTGCATGGTGACCGCCATAAAAAGAATATATTCGTGCAATATATTCACTTTTGGTATATATGTGCTGTGTGTATATATATATATATATATATATATATATATATATATATACACATACACAGTTGGCTACGTAGATTTCCTAACTACTAATTGTTAATTTTTGGGGGGGGGGGGGGGGGCATTTCATTTCTCGCCTCAGGCAGCAGAAGACCCAGAATCGGCCCTGTGTAGTGGCACAACTTCTAGGCACACAGTGCGTCGATAGCCTGTGCCTATTTGAAATACCTTGGGACAGTGACTCAATGGGCCAGTAAAAGTATAGTGAATGTATTTCTTTAAAGGGGAAATTTCATCAGGTTACGAATCTAACCTGCTGTTAGTCCCCTATAGCACCTGGGATGCTGAGGAGGAAGGTATTTGTCTTTCCTTCCTCCTCCGCACCAGTCCCGCACTGTTGGTCATTCCGTGTTCCACTCTGGAATACTGTTAGGAGCACTGCCACGTCATCCGGCCCACCTCCTCTATTGATTATCATTAGAAGGGACGGGGTGGAGGACACAGCAGTTCTCCTAACAGTGCTCCAGAGTGGAATTTAGTTTACCCCGACTAATACAGCGGGATCGGCCCTGAGGAGGAAGGTAATACGCATACCTTCCCCCTCAGAATCCCCAGTTCTATAGAGGGGCTATCCTGCTGATAGTTCGCCTTTAAGGTGGTTTCATTTGCAGCATTTAGGGGGTAGAGATTTCTTTGTTTTTGTTTTAAAGAACTGTTCGTAGTGGATAAACTCTTTTGGCCAAAGAAAAGTTCTTGTAGGATAAAGGATGGTAGTAATTATCTATCCATATGAAATATAATTGCATTAGCCTTATTTATTTCCATTTTAAGCAGAGTTATCACGGTGAACATGGTAAGAATACAAAAGGCTGTCACTTTGCTTCCGCACCGCTCCGTGTTATATACAGCAGGAAGCACAATATAAATTACAAAGAGAATTTTCTTTTGGGCTGACACCAGTTGAACAATGAGAGTTTCTCCCGTGGAGAAGCTATTAGAAATTCAGCTCCTCTCCTTAATTGATCCCTGTGTAAGAGACAGTTTGATCTTTCAGCATTACCTTTTGGAAACACAAGCAGCCTTGCATCAATTCCTATGTCTTGAATTTAGGCTATTAATTAAACACGTATAAGCCTGCATTTCTCTTTCTATAAACATCAATAATTGATGCGGGATAATGATATGAATCTTCTGCCAGAGGAAGACATATTTTAAGTGTTCCTTTCCCCGATGCATCACATTAAAAAAAGATTTGGTAATGTTAATTCCTGTGATTGTACTCAGGGCAGCGCTTGAAATGTTCCTAACTTCAGCACATTTTATATATATAAAAAAAAATATATTATTTTATCTGAAGTGGTTTTGTATTCATTTTATGCATGGCTGTAATTATGTGACAAATTGAAACCGATGAGAAGGTGGCATTTGAGTATTGCTGTGAGTTGCAGATGAGGTCCCGTAAAGGTCATTCATTACTTAGCCATACAAAAAATTTATATAAAAAGTCATGCTAGGAAATGAATGATAGAACCGCAAAAATCTGTGTTCTTCAAAAGTTTTAAAAGGTTTCTCTCACTTCCCGCACGGTTACATTTACAGGTTCCCACCCTATTGATGACAAAAAAGGAGACGACTGAGGCCTCTCAGGCTTTTTTTTTTCTGCAAAGTGACAATCCCTTTCAGGCAATGCTACAATTTAAAGTGTCTCTGAAGAATTCTAAGATAAGCTACCTTGTCTGTGTACAAGAAGAGACACTCATTATGAATATTATATAACTTATTTATTTCACCAGTATTGCACTGCAGTTTTCTGTCAATTCCAGTTGTACCTGGTCTACAGTTTCCCTTTTTTTTTTCTTGTTCAACAATGATAGTTCATCATTGATTGTCTTTTGTGTGGCATTGGTATTGTTGAGAACCTATTACACAGGCCAACTACGACCTGATCATTTTAGTAAACGAGCGCTGATCTGGTAGATCTGGACCTACTTGACCTATTAGACAGCCTGATAATCAGGCAGTAAGGACTGCATGGACATCGTTAGCGATGTCCATGCACCACTTGCCCAAACACCTGATACCTTACCTCACCCCGCTCCCGGTCATCTCTCCTGTGCTCCGCAGCTTCCCGTTCCTGGTATCTGAGCGTATGACCAGGGCCACCATAAAGCTTAAGTGTTTGCCCTCTCCGCCTTTACCAAAAGCTATTTTTCCCAAAATTTCTATTTTAATTTGGGATATAAATTTTTTTTACAGACCAAAACACATGCTAAATTTTAAGCCAAAATCTGACCACATTTTGGTACACAAATGGGTAAAAAAAAAATTATAATAAAGATTTGACGCCTAGGCATCTTAACCCCTTAGTGACCGCCATGCTGCCTTTTCACGGCGGCCACTAATGGGCTTTATTCCGATGCGTACGCCTTTTAACGGCGGGCGCATCGGAATAAATTACCGCCCGGCGGCGGCTGCAGAGCGGGGGGATCAGCGGTCAGTGTGACCGCTGACACCCTCCTGTAACTGCCCGGAGCGGAGGATTCTCCGCTCCGGGCAGTTTAACCCGTTAAATGCCGCTGTCAAACCATGACAGCGGCATCTAACGGGTCCCGGTGGATCCCGGACGGCGCCGTGGGTCACTTACATGATCGCGATGTCCCGCGGCGCCGTCCGGGGTCCCGATGTCTCCATGGTGATTCCGGGGTCCTAATGAAGGTCCCCGGGGTCACCATGGAGATGCCTGATGCTGACAGGGGTGGCCGCGGCTATTGCCTGTCAGCATGAGGCATGATACAATACATTGCAGTACATCAGGTACTGCAATGTATTGTATCAGTGATCAAAGTATTTTACACTAGTGTACAGTAATGTACACTAGTGTAAAAGTAAAAAAAAGTGAAAAAAAGTGTGCACCAAACACAACACAGCCCCCCCCAGCCCCCCCCCAATAATAAAGATGCATTACATTCCCCATACACTATAAAACATTACATAAAAGTGATCAAAAACACAAATCCTATACATATTTGGTATCGTTACGTCCGTAACAACCCAATCTATAAAACTATATCAATAATTATATCGCACGACACACGCTGTAAAAAAAAAATAAAAAAAACAGTACTAGAATAGCTGTATTTTATCAATCCACTTTAGAAAATACGTCATAAAAGAGATCAAAAAGTCATATACATATAAAACTTGGTATCAATAGAAACTACAGATCTTCCCGCAAAAAATAAGCCCAAAACCAGCTCTGTCGTGCAAAAGATGAGAACGCTATGGATCTTACAATGCAGGGACAGTTTTTGTGGGTTTTGGCTAGGAAGATAGTTTCTATTGCGCCAAAGCGGTAATAGTTAAAAAAAACTATACAAATGTGGTATCGCCATAACCGTAGCGACCCAGAGAATACATTTATTATGTTATTATTGACCGCCGATACGGATTTTTACGGCGATCACTAATGGGCTCTATTCTGCTGCCATCAGCTCTTTATGGCGATGGTGCAGAATAGTGCAGCGGCGCCAGTAATGCCCGCAGCCCCCTCCTCTCAGCTATCGGAGGTAGATGAGGGGTTGGGGGAGAGTGTGGGGTCAGTCCCGGCCAGTCCCCTCACCGGTTATCGCCGTTATTATCAGTATAAAGGCAGCTACCGGTAACGGGCATTGCCAGCGCAGCTGAACGCTTTCATCTCTTCTCACCGTGAATCCACAGTGAGAGGAGATGAAAACATGTCCCCCCCTGTCCCCAGAATTAACCCTAGTGACCTGGTCACTGACCCTCCCCTCCCTGGGCGGCCATCTGATCCAAGATGGCCGCCGTCATCACTGTGAACAGACTCTGTTCACAGTGATGGATTCCTAAAAATGATCCAAGCTTCATTCTCTCCACCACCGGAGGTGGCGGAGAGCATGGGGCAATGATCGGTGACCACCCGGTGTGGTCCTAGTACAAGTGATCAGCGGTATATACTATATACCACTGATCGCTTGTTCCAAATGGTGCCGGCACTTTTTTACGCCTGTCACCAAAGTAAAGTGCCCTGCATTACCCGTAACCACCCTGGATTACTTGTAACCACCCCAGATTACCTGTAACCACCCCAGATTACCCATCACCACCCCAGATTACCCATCACCACCCCAGATTACCCGTAACCACCCCAGATTACCCGTAACCACCCCAGATTGCCCGTAACCACCCCAGATTGCCTGTAACCACCCTAGATTGCCTGTAACCTCCCCAGATTGTCCGTATCCACCCCAGATTGCCCGTATCCACCCCAGACAGCCCATAACCATCCCAGATAGCCCATAACCATCCCAGACAGCCCATAACCATCCCAGACAGCCCATAACCATCCCAGACAGCCCATAACCATCCCAGACAGCCCATAACCACCCCAGATTGCCTGTCACCACCCCAGAATGCCCGTAATCTCCCCAGATTGCCCGTAATCTCCCCAGATTGCCCGTATCCCCCCCCCCATAGCCCATAACCATTCCAGACAGCCCGTAACCACCCCAGATTGCCACAGACTGCCTGTAACTACCCCAAATTGCCTGTAACCACCACAGATTGCTCGCAACCACCCCAGATTTCCCGTCACCACCCCAGATTTTCCGTCACCACCCCAGATTGCCCGTTGCAACCCCAGATAGTCAGTGAACACCACCAAATTGCCCGTCACCACCCCAGATAGTCAGTGAACACCATCAGATTGCCCATCACCACCCCAGATAGCCAGTAACCACCCCTAGATAGCCAGTAAACACCCCAAGATTGCCCATAACCACCCCATACAGCCAGTAACCACCCCAGATTGCCCGTAACCACCCCAGATTGCCTGTGACCACCCCAGATTGCCTGTGACCACCCCAGATTGACCGTAACCACCCCAGATTGACCGTAACCACCCCAGATTGACCGTAACCACCCCAGATTGGCACAGACTGCTCGTAACCACCCCAGATTGCCCATAACCCCACCAGATTGCCTGCTGCCACCTCAGATAGCCAGTAAACACCCTGAGATTGTCTATTACCACCCCAGATAACCAGTAAACACCCACATATTGCCTGTAACTAAAATGACACTCCTTCTCTTCTGAGCCCTGCTGTGTGCCCATACAGTGGTTTATGCCCACATATGGGGTACCATTGTACTCAGGAGAACCTCCGTTACAAGTTTTGGGGTGCTTTTTCTCCCTTGTTCCTAGTGAAATTGAGAAATTTCAAACTAAACAAACATGTTATTGAAAAAATTCAATTTTTTTCATTTTTACGGTCTAGTTTTGAATACTTTCCTCCAATACCTGTGGGGTCAAAATGCTCACCACACCCCAAGATAAATTCCTTGAGGGGTTTACTTTCCAAAATGGGGTGATTTTGGGGGGGAGGGTTCTATTCTGTAGACATTACAGGGGCACTGCAAACGCACCTGGCGCTCAGAAACTTCTTCAGGAAAATCATGCACTGAAAATGCTTGGCGCTCCCTTCCTTCTGTGGCCCGCTGTGTGCCCACACAGTGGTTTATGCCCACATATGGGGTATCATTCTACTCAGGAGTACCTGCGTTACATATATTGGGGTGAGTTTTCTCCCCTGTTCCTCGTGAAATTGAGAAATTTCAAACTAAACAAACATATTATTGGAAAAATTCTATTTTTTCATTTTTACTGTCTTCTTTTGAATACTTTCCTCTAATACCTGTGGGGTCAAAATGGTCACCACACCCCAAGATGTATTCTTTGATGGGTGTACTTTCCAAAATGGGGTGACTTTTGGGGGGGTTCTATTCTGCTGACACTACAGGGGCTCTGCAAACGCACCTGGCGCTCAGAAATTTCTTCAGCAAAATCTGAACTGGAAATGCTAATAGGTGCTCCCTTCCTTCTGAGGCCTGCTGTGTGCCCATACAGTGGTTTACGCCCACATATGGGGTACCGTTCTACTCAGGAGAACCTGCATTACATAATTTGGGGTGCATTTTCTCTCATGTTTATTATGAAAATGAGATACTTTAATCTTAACAAATATATTATTGGAAAATTTCTATTTTCCATTTTTTTTTCCGGCCTAATTGTGAATACTTTCCTCCAGCCCCTGTAGGGTTAAAATGCTCATTATACCCCTAGATTAATTCTTTAAGGTGTCTAGTTTCCAAAATGGGGTCACTTATGGGGGTTTCCAGTATACAAGCCTCCTAAATCAACTTAAAAAAGAACTGGTCCCTAAAAAAAACAGTTTTGGAAATTTCATGAAAATTTGATAATTTGCTGATACATTTCTAAGCCCCGTAACACCCTAAAAAAGTGAAATATGTTTACAAAATGAAGCCAGAATAAAGAGGACATATTGATAATGTGACTTACTAACTAATTTTTGTCATGTGCCTTTTTTTTTTTTAGAAGCAAAGAATTTCAAAGTTCGTAAAGTGCAAAATTTTCAAATTTTTCATTATATTTTGATGTATTTCACCAAAAACACACCAGACAGTGACCAAATTTTGCCACTAACATAAAGTACCATATGTTACGAAAAAACAATCTCAGAATCGCTAGCATACGTTAAAGCATCACTGAGCATAAAGTGAGACAGGTCAGATTTTGAAAAATGAGCCTGGTCATTAAGGCCCAAACAGGCTTGGTCCCTAAGGGGTTAAAATAGGTGTAAACTGTAGCTGTATTTTGAATATGTTATTTTAGATACAAGTTTGTTGAAAATCAGCCTTCCATGCACACATTGTAAAAGAAATATTGTTTTTTACAATGTGTGAAGAAATTAAAGGGGTACTCCAGCGTGGGGGCACTTTTGCGCTGGGACCGGGGATGAGGTGGCCGAGGGAAAAGATGTCCACTCACCTCTCCGGTTCCAGCGGCGGGTCTCGCATCCCGGCGCTCCGGTGCCCGGTTCCCGGCCACTTCCGGGTGCCTGACGCGGGCCCGAGACGTGACTCAGCCACTCACCGAAGGAGGTGGGATCTGAGCGGACTTGAAACGGATCTCTCCTCCTTCACTGAGTGGCTGAGCGGACCTGAGACGTCATGTCTCGGGCCCGTGTCAGACACCCGGAAGCGGCCTGGCACCGGAGCGCCACAATGCGCAGGAAATGGGGAGGTGAGTGGACGTCTTTTTCCTCGGCCACCTCATCCCTGGTCCCAGCGCAAAAAGTGCCCCCATGCTGGAGTACCCCTTTAAATATCGTGTAGGTCTGGAAGTTTGCACAAAAATCTGTGACCTTGCGGTCTTAAGACCTTATTACACAGGGCCTGATTCAGCCAATTATTGTTCTGTATAATAGAGAGAATGATCAGAAAATGTTCCACACCTAAAATCATCGTCGGGCATGCATCGCTACATGTAATAGCGATGTGTGGCCAATGGCTGATGACTGTACTATAAAAAAATAAAGTATTAACTCACCTTATCACGTTCTCTGATGTCCCTAGAGGCCTTCGCGGTTGTCTGCGGCTCTTCCTTCTGTTCTGGTCTTTGCACTAAGTGGCCGTGGCCAGTGATTAGCTAAGTGCCCGCGGCCTGTCAGTCCAAAGACTGAACCAGGAGGCAGAGCCGCATACATCAAGAAAGGCCTCCGACAACACTGGTGAACATGGTAAGGTAAGTTAATATTTTATTGTTTTACACTAAAGGCAAGGGCTGCACAGACATCGCTAACAACGTCCGTGCAGCCCTTTCTGCCCGATAGTCAGCCTGTGTAAACGAGCACTTATCTAGCAGATTTGCGCTAGTTTACAGTCTATGATCGGACCGTGTAATAGGATCCTTACTCCCTGTTTGTGTGATGGGTGTGTAGCAAGGTGGGGAGGAGGCATGGCCTCCTCCGATGCTTAATTTATCATGATCGATGAGAATCTAAACCACATGTCATACATAATGCAAGACTCCATGATTCTTACCAACTATATAACTTGATAGCAATGGTGCCTGCCATTGTGGATCTACTATCAAGCTGTTAATTGTAATACACTCAACAAATAGCTGGCCAATATCCCCCCCATTTAGGGTATCCGAAGGTGGTTTGGGGGGGGGGGGCTGTCAGATTGTGGGTACAGAGTCGCTTTAAGGGCAACATTATATATACATATATATATATATATATATATATATATATATATATATATATATATATATTTATGTTTTTTTATTTAGAAAATATCCAGTGGCCAGTACTTCACTAATGCTCAGGCAAGTGATGTTCACTGCAGTAGGCTGGAGCTGTATGACAAGAATAGGAATCCTTTTCATACACACCCTTGTACAAACACGTGACATCATTGAATCTTTGCACATTAGAAGGCAGCAACTCAATAGATAGAAAGCAGGGACAACTCTGTATTCTCATGTGTCGATTGAAGAGTGTTTTCAATAACAATGAAAACAATTATTAAGTGTTTTCCAAAGGATTCATTATTTTATACACAGAACAAACTGAACGTTTAGTGCAGTCTTAGAAATACATTTTTATTTCACATTGTTTTACTATCCTTGAAAACAGACATACTGCACTACTTTTCTATATTTTAGAAGTGTAAATAGAAGAAAGAGTGTTCCTTTGAAAAAATCTAAATATGCTAGATTATAAACCCTTTGGTCCAACCATTGAGTAAAAAAGAATAGGATGCCCCTTAAGTCCCATATTTGTAAATGTAAATTTTTAGTGTGTCTGATAAAATCAGTTTTGACCTATAGAACAGAGGGTCTATATGACCTATAGAACAGATGGTCTATATGACCTATAGAACAGATGGTCTATATGGCCTATAGAACAGAGGGTCCATGTGACCTATAGAACAGATGGTCTATATGGCCTATATAACAGAGGATCTATATGACCTATAGAACAGATGGTCTATATGGCCTATAGAACAGAGGGTCCATGTGACCTATAGAACAGATGGTCTATATGGCCTATAGAACAGAGGATCTATATTACCTATAGAACAGATGGTCTATATGGCCTATAGAACAGAGGGTCCATGTGACCTATAGAACAGATGGTCTATATGGCCTATAGAACAGAGGATCTATATTACCTATAGAACAGATGGTCTATATGGCCTATAGAACAGAGGATCTATATTACCTATAGAACAGATGGTCTATATGGCCTATAGAATAGAGGGTCCATGTGACCTATAGAACAGTTGGTCTATATGACCTATAGAACAGAGGATCTATATTACCTATAGAACAGATGGTCCATATGAACAGAGGGTCTATAAGACCTACAAAACAGAGGGTCTATAGGACCTATAGAACACAGGGTCTATAGGACCTACAGAACAGATGGTCTATAGGACCTATAGAACAGGGGGTCTATAAGACCTATAGAACAAGGGGTCTATAGGACCTATAAAACAGAGGGTCTATAGGACCTATAGAATAGAGGGTGTATATGACATACAGACCAGAGTGTCCATGTGACCTACAGTATAAAACAGAGGGTGCATGTGATCTATAGAACAAAGGGTCTATAGGACCTATAGAACAGAGAGTCTATCTATAGAATAGAGGGTCTATATTTATTATATCCCCAAATCCCCAAATCCCAATTTATGCCTTAATCTCAGGTTTGAAGTGCTGGAAATTTGCAGTACACTGACTGTGAAACTAAAGGCTATGCAAATGTATAAGTCTGTTGTGCAGTCTTAAATGAATTAACGTTTGTTCCTTCCTTTTAGTTGACTTCATACTGCTATGTATTGTACTTTTGTTGTCACTGAGATTAAAAATATATTTGTGTGCAAAGATGGTAAATATTACATTTCCTGCTGCCTATATTCCCATCTTTATATCTCTGCAAGCCACCGCAGCTTGAGGACTACATCCACAGATGTTAATAACTAGGCACTCCCCACCTAGTGTGCGAGGAACATAAATGCAGTCTGCTGAATGATATCCCAGCCGTTAGCTACATTATTTATTAGCTATGCCTCAAAACAGCCTCTTTTATGAGTTATTAGTTTCATATTTCCACTGTCAATATTTTCTTGTTGGCAACAGAAAACAGCATTTATCCTGAGTCTCTGGAACATCATCTGTGTATTCTGGCACTCTGCAACTTCAACTTCAAGTTACAGCTTTGCCCTGAAGCCCAGTCTTGGCAAAAACAAACAGGAAACCTTTCTCTAATCTGCTATAATATTTGATGCTCCTCATACTCAAAATATAATGGATACAGTGCCTGACATCACAGCCCTGGAGTGGGGGTGTAAAATTTAGAAAGATACATATGGGAAACATTTGTTTAAAATAAAGAGCTCATAGCCATTGGCACACCATATGTAGACGTACTGTATGAAAAAGGACTGATGTGGGATGTGTAGTGGTGGGAGGCCTGGTACTAAACTACTTACTGTGATACTATAGAAATTGATATGAGATGAGCTCCCTCTAGTGGTGGCTGCATGCAATAAAAAAAAAACAGATCCACTTTATTTTTTATTTTTTACATATATTATAAAATGAATGTACACAGAATTCTGGATCTTAAACAGTACCTTTCACCAAAGATTTTCTTACTAAAGGTCCTATTACACTAATCAATTATTGAACTTATTTCGCCAATTAACCCCTTCATGACCAACGGTGATTGATGCACGGAGCCATCTATGAGCCATAACAATTTAATTTTTTTACCTACAGGGATGGTTGAGGTGTCATTTTTTGTGCCATAATCTCTAGTCTTTATTGGTATCATATTTGTGTAAAGGAAAAATTTTGATCAGCACTTCTGGTGTCTCCCTGCACACACACTTTTCATATCTGCATGCTACGATATGTATGCTTTTTTTAATATTTTTCTTTGTATAATGGGAAAAGGGGTATAAAATGTTTATTGGGGCATTTTTATTATTATTTTTTTTTTGTTTTAAATATGGTTTAAAACTGCCTGAGAGCATCTACAGTTCGAAGATCCAACAGGATGGAGGTAAGTGGAGTACTCCTGCCTGCCGGTACAAGTGATTGGGACACCCAATGCCATGCATTGCGGCATTTAAGGGGTTAAATCAAAGGCCGGTGCAGGACCATGGCTACTTGTCATGCCCGGGTCTGTGAACAGTAATATGTGCAGAGCCGATCGCATTGAAACAGCCCTGCACACATTAAAACCCCTTCACAGCCAGGGGGTATGTGCACCAAGAACGTTTATATCCGTATGGCTGACGTGAAGGGGTTGAAGAGCGTTCAGGCCGATAATTGTTTAGTATCATACTACATGTTGAAAGGCAACAATTAGCCAATGCACATTGTAGGCTGATTGTGGTCTTTCTACATGCTGAAAGATCGCAATTACATCTGCAACAGTGTGCTGCGCATCTCTCTGTGTAATAGGAGTGGTGGCAGCAGACTGCCACTGACTTCGATGAGCAGCAAAAGGGGAGCGAGAGGGGCCACCCGAACAACCCTTAAATCATTTGGGCAGCCCCTCCCACTGCTCTTCACTCACTGTCTGTGCATGCAATAGCACAGGCAGTGAGCGGGAAACAAGGGGGGGGGGGAGCGAATGCCGAGTTGACAGGTCAGCGCTCGCCTACCCCTCAAAATCGTGCTGTGTAATACAGCCTTAACGTAAGCCCACTTAATGTGAATTAACTGCATTCCTTCTTTTCAATGACTGTCCACGCTAGCGCTAAAATAAAATTGTTTTGTTTTTTCCTTATGCAAATGAGTTGGAAATACCCAGGAAGGCGTTCCCTAGGTCACAAGATCCCATCTGTCCCCAAACATGCTTCTAAGATAGCTTCTAATCTCATGTGCCTTCTCATTAAATATAAAAAGTACAGGTAGTTATAGAGGCTGGAAGAGATGTGTTTGGGGATGAAGTCCCATACTGAGTTGGGCTCTTGGGAACCACTTCCAGGGAACTTCTAGCTCATTTGCAGATGGATTAAAGACGCTATTCTTTGGAGCTGGAGTGGACAGTCAATGGTAAAAGGGAATCCTTATGGGTTTGCTAATTGCTCAGGAAGGAGGTCACAAACAAGGTACCTCCCATTATGATATCCATACTGTATATCTTCATAGGGTATCTGGAAAGTTGTTGTATTGCAAGAACCAATTTAAGAAAGATTATGATATACTCTACTATAGTCATTTTCTCATTTCCTTTACCTTTTACAATGAAAAATGTCTGTAAAAAATATTCTGTTCAATCTGAAGTTACAAACCGCTGGTAAAATTATTGTAGCATGAAAGGTGTTGCATTATTACAAAATGATCTGGCAAGAGTGTTACAAATGGGGGCAAGAGTGTTACTATAAAGCAGTTTTAAGGTTTTAAGGTAGAACTTCTGTGCAGAAAAGCCACCTGGTTCATGCTTTGTTTTCATCTGAAAGCTGCAGTACATCCAAATATTTTGCCCATATCAATGCACTGTGTGATCACAGTGTAGCACATGATACATTCCAGAAAAATAAGACCTTAAGGAAATGTTAAAATATTAAAGATTCGTGTTTACACATTCTAGCTAGAGGCAAAATCCATGAAAACTACTTCCAGCTCGTGGTGCAGAAGCATGCACTATAACATTTAAGGTTTGACATTTTTTAAAGATGGTGCCTCTTTCCATATTGTCATAGGGTGGTATTACACAGGACCATTTTTCATTGATTAACGATAAACAATCTTAATCATTCACCCTATTACACAGGATGATAATCGTTACTTGCGGTCCTTCTTACTAGCGAACCACACGTTATTACACTGAACAATGTTCGAACGATTTGTGAACGATAAACAATAAAAATAGGTCCAGATTCTATCAAACAATCAATGATTTCTCGTTGGTAATTTAATTGTTGCCTGCTATTATACGTAGCAATTATTGTTTAAATCTGAACGATCTAATGGTTTTTGAATGATAATCATCCCGTGTAATTCTTTTCTGCCTTTCATTGGTATTAAGTTGATATTGTTCTGAAGTGTGCAGTGGAAGTGCAAACTGTCATGTGCATGTTTCTAACACTGTGTAACCCTTTGTAGGAAAGTAGGAAAAATGAGAAGAGAGAAGATTGCCGATAACAGCTTTAGGCTATGTCCACACATAGTATTTCCA
Organism: Dendropsophus ebraccatus; assembly: GCF_027789765.1. Lineage (NCBI taxonomy): Eukaryota > Metazoa > Chordata > Amphibia > Anura > Hylidae > Dendropsophus > Dendropsophus ebraccatus. The sequence goes on along the minus strand of NC_091454.1, from coordinate 174,269,123 downwards.
TCAGTCTTTTGGTCAGTATTTTTTCAACAAAAATCAGGAGTGGGCCTGACAGCAAAATCATAAAGGAAAGATTTGCACAGCTCCTGTGTTTTCAACCCAATCCTAGTTTTGGTTAAAAAAAAGACTGACCAAAAGACTGATGGGAATACTATTGGAACATAGCCCTACATAGTGTTTATAGTGGCTGATCCATTTACAAAGGCTGATCATTGGTTGAATGAGCTTTCATTGGAATACTTGTTTTTGATAATTTGCCCATTTAAAGGGCAAGCAATTATCCAATGAATGTTAAAGGGCAGAGTCGGCTCGGCAGTGACAGTCCGCTCAACCAATAACTGGCCATGCCACTGTCCTGTCTTAATCAGTGATTGGCTCAGCAGGCTGTCACTGCAGAGAGGAGTTCGTCTGTGGAAGTGGTGGTGGACTCAGACACACCATGGGAGGACATCAGGGAGGCACAGAGAGGCAGGAATAAGATGTTTTGCTGGCTTGCTGGCTGTTGCTACTTGATCCAGGCTGTGTAAAAAGTATTCTGGATACCCCCTTTAATGCTATGGTTACATGAAAACAAATACTGCAGGGATATAGATGTATGTATTATCTATAAATGGTTGTCTTATCAATACTGGGAATAGGAATAAGGAATTCAGAGGGAGGCTCCTTGCTACATGAGAAATAATCAGTAATATACATGGCACATAGTAGATTATCCTATGATAGATTTTGCTTTTTGGCCCAAAGCTTCAAGCTGGGTCTCTGTGTAACATAACAAGTACACGATGTTACCAAACCAATGGTATTATTTTTGACTAAATTTACTGGGTAAGTCCAACCAAGTCCACATTAGTCCTATCATTAAATGGCAAGATTTTTTTTCTAATGTATTTAAATACAAGCGGCATTGAGAAAAAGTTACTTGGTAACATAGTGTAAATTTGTCCTAAATTATTAAAAGAAAATGTAGACAGGGTTTGACGTTTTTCATTCTGTAGCTACTTGAGAACACTTCTACTAATTAAACATTTTGTTCTGATTACATTCCTGCAGACATGAGACGCTTGATTAAAACCTCGCCTGAAATCCCCTGTTTGTTATAGGAATAGTGATAGTTTTCTTTTTTGTGCTCTAAGGATTTTCCTTTCAGCACCTGTTTCCTTGATGAAGCAGATGATGCTATAGATTTATATTACAGCTCTAAGCTTCCAAAAATAAGAACAACTTTATACTTGGAACTTTTCTTCCATCTTAGTTGATGCTACCTTTAATCCAAACATAGTCTTATATAGGGTACAAGGACATAAGAAGCATTTTCCCGCTTAAATAGTTGCATTGACTATTAGGGTATAGGCATATGGAGTAATTCTTACTGAATACTCTGTGCTCAATCCGCCGCTCGTCCCTTCGAGCTCACGCTTCCCTCTCTGCCGACTCCATAGGCTCCATTATGTGCTCCGGTGGATTCCGCTGTGCGCCCAAAGAATCCGCCCGAGCATATAATGGAGTCTATGTGATAGGCGGAAATTCAGGTGGGAGGGGATTTTTTATTAATAAAAAAACATTTTTACTTTTTTTTTTTTACATTAACTAGAAGCAATGATCAGTGAGATCAGTGATAGATTGCTTTGGCTTAATTAGCTGGCTCGGCAATGGGACCCGTGCCGGCTAATAGAGGTGCTCCCCGGCTGCAGATATCAGCCGGGAGCGGCGCCGTTTAGCGCGGGGTCCCGGCGGGACCCCTCTCTGAACTCCACCTGCGGCACCATGACGTATCAGATATGTCATGGGTCGCTAAGGGGTTAAAGGTGTACCCTGGAGATTTGTAAATTACTTCAATTAAGCACTAAAAGGTTTTTCCTTTTTTTTTTTATCAGCTGCTACATGTCCTGAAGGAAATGGAGTTTTTTCCTGTCTGAAACAGTGCTCTCTGCTGCCACCTTTGTCTGTGTTAGGCTATGTTCACGCAAAGTTTTTTTCAGCTCCGTTTAAAATGACGTCCGTTATTTTGAGTCTAAAATAACGGACGTTTTTAGAAGCCTGGCATCCCCTTAGTGCAATGACGGGTGTTTGCACATTATTTTAGTTTGGGGTGAAAAATCCATTGAATTTAACAGTAAAAACAGAGAAAGAACGGTAACAAAAGAAGAACTGTGTGTTAACAACTAATAAAAAATGTCCGCTATTTTCAAAAAACGTCCAAAAATGGGGTTCATGTTCATTATTTTGAGGTCCGCGGCATGTGTTTCCATAGCAGGAGCAGAGCTATGAGGATGAAGGCCCTGTCCTCTCTATATTTCTGTAAGTTACAGCAGCCACAACTTCTTGATCTAGGCTATAGTTTTGTCAGGACAGATATAAGAGGGATGATGAGCACATAGGGGAACATTTATTAAGTCCGGCGTTGTTCCAGCAGTGCCGACAGTACACAGATTTATGTAGAGGCGCATTGCATCTACATAAATCCTGAGCGCACGGAGGGAAACCTACGCCAGCTCTGAGCTGGCGTAGGTTTTACTTATCATTTTTCTGTGCGCAAAATCATAAATTCAGCGGACCTAGAGTCCGCACCCCCCCCGTTAACACCTACAGGTGTATAGGGCCATAGAAGTAGAGTCCTTGGGGGGGATTTATCAAACATGGTGTAAAATGAAAAGTGTAATCTGATTGGTTGCTAGGGGCAACTGAACCAGTTTTACTTTACACCATGTTTGATAAATCTCCCCCATACTGTATTATGAGCAAGGCATATGGGTTAAGAGGCTCTAATGTGTTGGACACTCATATTAAAACATTGTAAGAATAAGATAGTGCCAAGTAAGTGATGTGTAAGGTAATTGTATTCATGTACTGTATACACAGGTTGAAGGAAAGCAAGACATAGATAAATGGTGGTATGCTGTATTTGAAGACTAGAACCACATACAGTACAGTTTGCAGCAGTAGGATATCAATAAGTCTGGCAGTATAAATGATAATGCCCACTTAAATGCTTGTCTTACCCTTGAATTTGGACGTAAGGAACCATTGGTAGATCTCCGCTGCTCATTGGGTAGAAGGAGTATTTGCCTTTTATAGTAGTTATTATTTTAGAGGTCTTATTATCACCATTTTATTCCACTTCTCTGTATAGCATGCTACTGTCTGTGTAAAAAGTTTTGTTGTATAATCTGTATGCCCTTAGTATGTTTGTCCTGGACATAATGCAGTGCTTTGTGTTCCTCTTCTATTAAGCTTATGCAGTGCAAGCATTTCTGGCTAAGTTCACCTTGTACTGCTGCTTAGTGCACTTTAGCAAGGTTGTAAGAGAGGTTAGTGGTGTAATTCCATTAATAAAAAGCCAATGTGAAGTAGTGCAAAAGCAGCCCACATATTTCATGTGGGAGATAATTGTCTTTTCCTGAGAGCATCTTGTTGAATGAAGCAAACTTACTGTACACATACAGTATATATGGGTTGCCAGTGTTTTTCTAGACACTATGGTGTGAATTATGGAGCATGTGTTAAATTCTTCTTCTTAACCCCTTCACGTCCACAATCTGTATATGTACGTTCCTACTGCACATGCCCCGTGCAGTAGGAATGTATATATATGTTCCTAGATTGAAGAGGCTTTATATGTATGCAGGACTGCTCCAATGTTTGTGGCCTTGCACACATCAGTGTGTCGGCGTTGGAGCAAATGACAGACATCCACGGTCCCACCCCTGCCTGTCATTAACCCCCTTAAACGCAGCGATGCACAGCAATCGGGAAATTTAAGATAGTCAGTGATAGGACAATATATGCAATACAAAACGTGTAAAAAAAATAAAATAAAAAAAGCTTTAAGGGTACGTTCACACGTACCTGATCCGCAGCAGATTTCTAGCTGCGTATTCGCAGCAAGACCTGCTGCAGATCCCTGTCCAGTAAACTCTATGGGCAGACAAATTTACAGCAGGATGCACATCCCACTGCAAGCATGTCAGCAGCCCGCCCCGTTAACCCCACCAGAACCTATACATAACCTGGTCCCCACTGCCGCTTTCTTCAGGGCTCCCGGTGTCTTCACGTCCCGCTCAGCCAATCAGTGCACTGCGGCGGGGCAGCGCACTGATTGGCTGAGCGGCATGTGCCGAGAACCCCAAAACAAGCTGGGGGATCAGGTGAAGTATACACTTCGGTGGCGGGGGAGTTAATGGGGCGGGCTGCTGACGAGAGAAATCCGCTGCGGATCCGGTACGTGTGAGCGGGTGTGAAGACACTGGGAGCCCCAAAGCAAGCCGGAGCGGGGACCAGGTGATGTATAGGTTCCAGCTGTGGGGGGGGGGGGGGGGGGGTTAACGGGGCAGGCTGCTGTCATACTTGAAGTGGGATGTGCATCCTGCTGCAAATTTGTCTGTCCCTAGAGTTTACTGGTCAGGGATCCACAGCGGGTCTTGCTGCGAATACGCAGAGAGAAATCCGCTGTGGATCCAGTATGTGTGAACGTACCCGAAAACATATTAAAAAAAAAACCTTCTAAAAATGCCCCAATAAACATTCATATTACCCCTTTTCCCATTATACAAATAAAAATATTTTAAAAAATAAACATATTACATATTGTAGTGTGCAGAATTGTCTGATCTATTCAATTATATTAATATTGCTCCCGCACAATGAACGGTGTAAATGAAAAACAACCAAAAAAAAAACAGGATTACTAATTTTTTTAAATTATATATTAGAGTTTTTTTTTAAAAAATAATTTTTTTTCTCTTACACCAATATGATACGTATAAAAAGTAGAAATCATGGCACAAAAAAATGACACCTCAACCAGCCCTGTAGGTGGAAAATTTAAAATGCTATGGCTCTTAGGAGATGAGGAGGAACGTTGCTTCAATTTGACCCGGACATCTGTGCATCAATGACCTTCGGTCATGAAGGGGTTAAAATCATCGATTTGAAATGTAGAAGAAAAAATCCTCAAAAAACACGTGTTGCAAGAGAGAAAAAACAATGGTGGATTTAGGAGAAAAAGTTTACTTAAGAAATGTGAATAACTCCCTACTGGGTGTTGCAATAGTTAGATTGTCCATAGAGTAAGGATAAACTGTAGAGTTTTATCATTCTCTACATGGAAGAAAAAGTAGTGGACAGAAAGGTGTATGATCGTTATAGCTAAGTTTTCTTAATGACTGGAAATCTAGCCATTGAATATTACATCTTAATGTCAAGCCTCCCCTTTGGCCCACAGTGCTCAATCAAGGAGACTAAAATCCATTCTGAAAGTAAGAAGCAAGAAAGAAAAGTTTTAAAGTGCAACCTACTGAGCTGAAAGCCTTTTAGATATCAAAGAAAATAAAAAGCCCATTCTATTCCATTTGCTCACAAAGCATTTTCAGGAGTAGTTTATAACAATATTCACTATTCATAAAATTGAAATGGCATTAGAATGAAGGCTATTGTCTTGGGCCATATATCAATATGTTACTGCATATCATAAAGCAGAGAACTCTGCTATCACTTTAGAAGCTGGGTATCCCTGGAGTTCTTAGTGACATTTCAAGTTTTATGCTGCTATTCAGCCTCTCATAAGAATTAAAATGCTCTTCTTCTAGGGAATATATCTGCAGATTTATAGACGTAGTGTAAAAACAAATACACAGAACTGGCATATCTGCAACGTCAGGCCTTTAGAAGATGAGCCGAAGAATTTATTTTATTCTTCGTAGCACTTATATGCGTCAAGGTTAACAGCTTTTAAAGGCTTTGACCTGACATTAGGAAATATGGTGATTTAATTGGGCACATGTGCCCAACATTGCAAATGGCCTAAGGGGGAGACAGTAGGTAAATATATGCTTCCAACCAGTACTACACGGCATACCTAGCAAAGCACATATGCAGTATGGTGGGGTTAGATAAAAGGCAAAAGAACAATATTTCTGCAACAAATTGGGCATTACAGCTAAAACATCATGTCAGCATTGAAAAATTTAGATTTAAAGGAGATTTCTCAATCTTCTATCCATGGAAAAGCCCTTGGTGTGTGATCAATGAGGGTTTGACACCTGACATCACTGCTGATCTGTAGAATGAATGGGCTTTATGGTGCGTTTACACGTAACGATTATCGGGCGAATTTGCGCGATAACGATCGAAATCGAACGATAATCGTACGTGTAAACGCAGCAAACGATCAAACGACGAACGAGCAATCGTCCGTTTTGATCTTTCAACATGTCATCAAATCGTCGTTCGCAAAAAATTCGCTGATCGTTCCGTGAAAACAGTCGTTGCGCGATAGTCCGGCCGCCCGCCGCCCGCAGCCCCGCACGCCGCCCGGCCCCCCTTTCGCAGCCCGGCCCGGTCGCCACCCCCCCGCCGTCGCCGCCCCGATCGCCCCCGCCGGCCCACGGTCATACGTTACCTGCTCCGCGCAGCAGGTCTTCAGCCATCCCCAACTCCGCTCTTCAGTGCACTGATTGGCTGAAGAGGTGAGCCGGGAATTTCAAACGGCTCCTCTTCAGCCAATCAGTGCTCCTCTTCAGCACTGATTGGCTGAAGAGGAGCCGTTTGAAATTCCCGGCTCCCCTCTTCAGCCAATCAATGCACGGCAGCACTGATTGGCTGAAGAGGGGAGCCGGGAATTTCAAACGGCTCCTCTTCAACCAATCAATGCAAGGCAGCACTGATTGGCTGAAGAGGAGAGTCGGGAATTTCAAACGGCTTCTCTTCAGCCAATCAGTGCTGAAGAGGAGCACTGATTGGCTGAAGAGGAGCCGTTTGAAATTCCCGGCTCACCTCTTCAGCCAATCAGTGCACTGAAGAGCGGAGCCGGGGATGGCTGAAGACCTGCTGCGCGGAGCAGGTAACGTATGACCGTGGGCCGACGGGGGCGATCGGAGCGGCGGCGGCGGCGGGGGGTGGGGGTGGCGATCGGAGCGGCGGGGGGGGGGGGGGGCGACCGAAGCGGCGGCGGGTGGCGATGAGAGCGGCGGCAGCGGCGATGAGAGCGGCGGGGGCGGCAATGAGAACGGCGGGGGTGGCGATGAGAGCGGCGGGGGGGTGGCGATGAGAGCGGGGGGGGTGGCGATCGAGCCGACGCAGGGGGCTGCGGATGATCGGGAGGCCGGGTTGCGGGCGGGCGATCGCAAAACGATTTTTCCGTACGATATATCATACCATCTAAACACTGATCGTTATAAAAAAAATCGTTACTCCGACATCGTTAATCGTACGATCGGGCCAATTATCGTTACGTGTAAACGCAGCATAAGGCATCAGAGTTTTATTTCTAGATTAAGGGGCTATAGGCTAGCCTGCTGCCTGTTTATGGTTGCAGCCTAGCATCATAGGAGCTCAGCTGTCAGTACTAACTGCCAGGACTGGAGTAACCTCCCACTCTGTCAAGTTAACCAGTTACATGCCGCTAACAGCATTAAAGTTGCTTTTCAAGGGGAGGAGAGGAGACATGGATTAATATGATTGATGACAATCTGTACAGAGCTTCAGATTGTGCCGCAGCTAGTGTATATGAATAAATGGAATTTCCTATGCATAGCACATACGTGGTCATGTACTGTTTCATATGGAGATACAATACTGCAGTTGAGTTGATGAGACTATTTTTTTTAATTGTATAGAGTACATGATGTTATACCAATGAGAGATGAACTGGGAATGTAGTAATTTAAAATAGCTTTGCTTCTATTGAGGAAGAACAACAGATAAAAAGCATATCATTGCAAAATCAATGCTAACAATATTTGTTGAGTTTATCTATCTCAGTACTTTATTTTTCTAGACATATAACTCTTAACTTTTGTCAGAAAATCTTTACTTAGTAAAAATGGTTTAAGATGTTCCATATTAATAATAGTGTAAAGATATGGCATCATAAAAGTTTATTGACTAATTTTCTAGGAGTCGTTTTCTGATTTTGTTCCTGATAAATAGTAGATTTAGCAATGGAATGTCACACCGAGCATCAGATGAGTCTCTGATAGCTTTTATTCCAGGAAACCCATAAGTCGTGAACTGAGTGGATTTTATGGTGATTTTGCACTATACAGACATAAGATACTAAGAAAAATTTGTCCATGTTTAAAGGTTGGCTTCTCTGTAACTTCAGCTTAAAGCCTACATGTCCACAGTGTCTGCTACACCTCACCCATTCTGTACACATCTAGTTCTTAATATACAGCACATTCTTTCTTCTCTTAGTATTTTTTCTTTTCTTGTTTTACCATAAAGCACGTTGTCTTGTCTAATTGTATACTGCTTTACTGCCTGAGTAGTGCAGAATAGGATCTAAGTCTGTCAGACCTTATGGCAACAAGTAGGTTCTCTAAAATAGTAAATAATAATATATTATAATATAATATAATTGACTTTTACAAAATTCTTTAGGGGTATTTTATGAATAATGATATACTTACCCCCCCCCCCAATCTCCTTTTAATGGGATCTGCAGAAAGCTCCCATTCATAAATGACATCCTATGGAGCGGCATGTGAATGTAAAGGGACTCTGTTAGTAGGTTTAGGCTGTCCTATCTCAGAGTACCATTCACTAGTGACTGAGAAGCTGAACAGAAGGATGTATCACTTGCATTGTTCTATGAAGCTGAAACAGGGATATCTTTCAGAATAACATGGACAATAAGTAGTGCTCTCCATTATGTGCGTGAGCACAGTAGTCCTCAATGTTCATGGGAAGCAGAAAACTCCACCCACCAGCTGCTGATTGACAGTTATCTATCCATGCTGTGTATAGGCAGTCAACTGCCAATCAGCAGCTGGGGGGCAGAGGGGGGTGGCATGGCAACAATCCTATTCTCCTGCATATTAGGAGAACTGCTGAACAAAATGATGTAAGGATCTATTCAGCATTTCCTAGCATAAACCTAGTGACAAATTCCCTTTAACATCACTCAGTTTTCTCAAAAGGAATGCACTGCAAGCTTTTTTAATATGCAAGAATAACTTTACTGACAGTAGTAAGCTGCTTATCATTAGATATATAATAAACATTTTACAAGCAATTCCTTAAATAGCCAACCCCTTTTAAAAACATATACGTATTTGAAGTCTGGCCATATCAACAAGGGGAGAGGATTTTGTTACACTGGGGGTGCCAGACCTGCCTCCAGCACATACAGTAGAGTGGGTCGGTGCACACAAAGAAAATGGCACTGATCGTGGAAACCAGGCTGCGTTTTAAAAAAATGGACCATGCCAACGGGATCTCCACACTGGCGCCAACCAGGTAGTGGAGCAAAAGAAACATTTCACTATTTCAACTGGTACTGTGCATTCACTTTAAACTTCTACCTTAAAGGAGAAGTCCGACAATTTTTTTTATTAAAGTATTGAATTGCCCGCCAAAAGTTATACAAATCACCATTATACACTTATCACTGGAAATGCTTATAAAGTGATTTTTTTTCCCTGCACTTCCTACTGCATCAAGGCTTCACTTCCTGGATAAAATGGTAATGTCACGACCCAACTCCCAGAGCTGTGCGGGCTGTGGCTACTGGAGAGGATGATGGCAGAGGGATGCTCACTGTCCCTCCAGTGCCCTGTGTCCCTCAGTGTCGCTCTGCCATCATCCTCTCCAGCAGCCACAGCCTGCACAGCTCTGGGAGTCGGGTCGTGACATCACCATTTTATCCAGGAAGTGAAGCAGTAGGAAGTGCAGGGAAGAAAAGCACTTTGTAAGCATTTCCAGTGATAAGTGTATATTGGGTATTTGTATAACTTTTGGGAGGCAATACAATACTTTAATGAAAATAAATTGCTGGAATTCTCCTTTAATGTAACAGTTACATTTGTTAATCATTTCATTTGTTAAAATACTCTCTAATAGGCTGGGTTCACACTACGTATATTTCAGTCAGTATTGTGGTCCTCATATTGCAACCAAAACCAGGAGTGGATTAAAAACACAGAAAGGATCTTTCACACAATGTTGAAATTGAGTGGATGGCCGCCATATAACAGTAAATAACGGCCATTATTTCAATATAACAGCCGTTGTTTTAAAATAACAGCAAATATTTGCCATTAAATGGCGGCCATCCACTCAATTTCAACATTGTGTGACCAGATCCTTTCTGTGTTTCTAATCCACTCCTGGTTTTGGTTGCAATATGAGGACCACAATACTGACTGAAATATACGTAGTGTGAACCCAGTTAAAATGGTAACTTTCCCTGCAGTGATCTCAGGAAGTCAGTGTACTCACGTGTATCTTCTATATGTAATCTTTGACGATTTTTGTCTCTTCTACCTCTTTAATTGGTCTTTGGGTACAGGGATCCTGCAGTTTGCAACCACTCCTGTCATATTGAGGTGTAACTTGATGATTTTGGGACCCAGTACAGAATCTAAACCTAAATATCCTAAGTGCCTATATCTTATGTGAGCCTCCTTGTTGTGTCCTATAAGTAGAATAATTATTTACTTTTTCAATATATATATAACTTTTCTCTGAGTAGCTGGGTTATAGTGACATAAAGATGGCTGAGCAATGCTTGAATGGATATAATTAGAGATAAGCGAATAGTGAAATATTCGATAAATCGAAATTCGATTAGAATAGCTCCCGATATTGGTTCGAATCCCATTATAGTCTTTGGGAGTACAATTCTTGGGGCCTGGAAATCAATATTCGACCACTAGGAGGTCACCGAGTGCACAATGAAATGATGGCAACACCTCTGGAATGCATATGGGACAGCAGGGGAAGCATGTCTGGCTGCATCTAACACTAGTGATGAGCGGACATCCCATTTTCAGCCGAACACGAACCGAACACGAACAAAACACGAACACGTACGTTTCAGTACACACTTGTGTACGTATCAGGTGCACTGTAAAATACGTAATAACGAAAATTAACGATAAGTACAAATCATTAGTAGCAAGATTACAGGTATTATCCCGCAATCACAGTATACAGCTGTATACCAGATATATCATTGTTTTTTACAATAATAAAATGAAAGAGCTCTTCAACTCCTTTACAGGATGCAGACAGGGCAAATAAGTAGCAGCAACATAACAGGTATTATCGCACATTCACAGTATACAGCCGTATACACTACCAGTAGATGTCTAAACAACAGCTTCTATATATATGGTTTTTATACTTTTAACCCTAACAAGGGCTTTTGGAGGTCCCTCCGTACCTAACTTCATCTAAAAGCTTTCTCTCCCTGGTGTACAGTATGTCCCTCTCTAGCTCCAGCCAGCAAGTGACATGAATCTGAAATCCACTACTCTTATACTGTATTTAGGAGGTGACATAGTTTAGCCAGCCAATCATAGTTAAAGATTTAGTCTTGCCTACCATACTATTTGATTATTCTCTCATCTATTCTCTCATCGCTAGATACAATGAACTGCCGGCAGGGGCTGATGGGAGTAAAATATTCTATGCACAGTACTTCATAAAATGCTGGTGTTGCATACAACAACAAATTGCAGGAGAAGTGATATGTAATAAAGAACAGAACTGCCAGTTACTGCTCTGCATTTTCCATCAAAGGGATACACGTGATGTGTCCACTTCAGAAATATACAAAAAGGACCAGTTTGGCTCTAAATTCTTCTCTGTTAGCTGTTTCAGTTAGGGTATGTTCACACTGAAGAATCCAGGCGGATCACCCGCTGTGGATTCTGCCACTCGCCCCCGCTCACAGCCGCATGCAACTCTGCCTGTGCCATAGACTCTATTCAATGGCTAGGTAGATTCCGCCATCCGTCCAAAAAAATGAACCTGTTAGTTCTTTAGATGGACGATGGAATCCGCCCGACCATAGAATGGAGTCTATGGCATAGACGCGTGCGTGCGGGCATAAGCGGGGGCGAGCAGCAGAATCCATGGCGGGTGATGCGCCCATATTCCTCAGTGTTAACATACCCTTAGAGTTGTAATAAAGGCATAAGCAATATTATCAATTATAACACCATCCAAAAAAGAATTTTAATAAAAAGCTAAATTTTTTAGACCCCACATTTATAGCAAACAAGAATGCAGTCATTGCAGTCTATGAACTAAACTTTATTTATACTAAAAGAATAAAACAGACATATTGACATGTGTTTATATTATCAGCTATTCAAACTATTATAGTAAGCCATCGCAAAAGTCGTTCTTATAACATTTTTAGCTGATGTAGATTGAAATTGAGTTAACCTTGTGGTATAGTATATGTTTGTCTCATACACAGTAAATAATATAAGTCTAAGTAATTAGATGTAGACAAGGAGTGGAGAACAAAAACCACTCACTATACGCTTTAAATCATCTGTCATTACTCTAATGAATTCTTCACTTGACAAGTGTCTGGGCTTCATAGGTTTTGTGGTGCAGGACCCACATTCATTTTTCAATTTATTTGAACTAATCCACCATTTATATCCATTGACTACAACCATGTGTCTAGAGTGTCACTTTTCATTCATAAATCTATTAAAAGTATGATGGAACTTCTTAGAATGCCTTCTCGATTCCCTTTTCTAACTTCTTTTCAGCTGGGTTAACATAATGTGAGATGTGTTTAAAAAAAAAAAAAAAAAACTCAGCATTTGATAAAACTCAAACGAGCTGTAACTTAGAAATTATAGTATGCTGCATTAAAAAAAAAAAAAAATTGATGCATTGGGGCGGTCCAGAAAGCGACAGTGACATATGGAGACAGTCCTGTTAGTAGGATTGAGGCTGTTCTGTGATAAATGACACAATCTGTCATAGAACATCTGTTATCTATCATCTTGGCTGCCTTTTAATACATCGGAAAAGCAGAAAAAAAGCTACAACAACTGCACAGTCAGAAGACAAATACAGAGATGACCTGTTGGCCTTAAACTGTAGAGAGCAGTGAATTGGCTTTGCGTTTTGGAGAGGCTTAGCTAATTTCTAATGAAAAAGACTTTCTGCACGGACCTTTTTCACCTTCTTTTCAGTTTTACAATCATAGTAATTAGAGGTGGCTTCCCACATGAAAATAGAGAGTAATTAGATGCGAGCCTTACACCAAGTACAGAAAAATTGCCTCTGTGGCTTGACATTTAGCATAGACCCCACACACTCAGAGCAGGGACATGAATCCTATTATGCTACATAATTTGACCTTCACAAAAATACATTCAAAGTCTTCAGTGGGATTTTAAACGATTCGGCAGCCACATGTCACATGCTTTCCCAAAAGAAATAAAGTAGTGGAGAAAAGACGCTGAGATGAAATATTGACTCTCTCTGTAAATTTTACACTCTCGCTTCCGAAAATGTGTCCCCTAAATCACTTCCACACTGATCTCCTCTAAAACATCACTTGCAAGTGGAACAGTTTGTAAGCCAAATAGCTGTTGGGTTTACCACAAGAACATCTTTCTGTTTATCACAAGATCCGGTTAAATCAAGGTTCAACTGAAGCTGAGAGAACAGAAATAGAAATCCTTATTAATAATAGCATTAAAATTTCTGCCCCTTTTTTGGTAAAATAAAGTCAAGGAACAATGAGAGATGATGTAAAAAACCACAATTCCTAATACTGTTCCCTGTATGGGATTCTGTTCATCTATAAAGAGCATCTTTCACTCTGGAGGATCGTGGCATCTCCATTCATCACACTAATTGCCTACTGATTTAAATAAGAATTGTGTAATACCCAATATACCCTGCAGTGGCGCTGTGGGACTTAAGCTTTTGCTTTAAGAGATTACATCTACATCCTGACGACTTTCTGTGTTCAGCCTAACATTGGAATACTATTGTAAAAAAAGGTTATTGGCGCACATTCTGTGTAATTCTCATTGAGTTTAAACTAGACAGTCTTTGGATATGCCACAATCACTATGTTGGTGTATCTTTACACTTCTCTTAGATTTTATATCAACCATTTGATGCATTTTATGACAAATCTGCCCTAAAGCTGTCCAAAGTTTGTACTCTATATATACTTAAATTGTAACTACCATTTTTAAAAACTTCTGACATGTCATAGCAACATGTCAGAAATGTGGATTGGTCAGGGTACGGCTGCTGAAAACCCTGCCGATTGCTGGACTGAAGGGACCTCTGCTGCAGGGAGGTGAAATCCGCAGACTGCTCGTATTAGCAGTGCACAGAATTCACCTGCCTGCAGCGTAGATGAAGGGGCAGAGCATGTGCGATCGTCAGGGTTCTCAGGAGCCAAACACCCACAGATCCGTACTCCTGACATGACGCTATGACATGAAGTTTCAAAAACGGTAACTATTCCTTATGTGTTTTGCATTATGTTTGCATGCATTATGCAAAACATCTAGATGTGTCTATCCTTAGCTTAGTTTAGTGTAAGGCTGCGTTCACACTACGTATATTTCAGTCAGTATATGTATATTTCAGTCAGTATATTTCAGTCAGCATTGCAACCAAAACCAGGAGTGGATTAAAAACACAGAAAGGATCTGTTCACACAATGTTGAAATTGAGTGGATGGCCACCATTTAATGGCAAATATTTGCTGTTATTTTAAAACAACGGCTGTTATATTGAAATAATGGCAGTTATTTACTGTTATATGGCGGCCTAAGGCTATGTTCACACTACGTATATGTCCGGCCGCATATTTTCGCGGCCGTATATATATACGTGTTAAACTCCGGCCGGGAATTCACGCAAGTTGCGGCCAGCTACGTACGGACCGCGAACTTACGCCCGTAGTCTACCTACGCTTCCCGAGCACCCTACGTAGCAATCTTACAGCGGTCTTTTACTTGGAAATGTTCGCCTAGCCCCGGACACCCCACAGAACCTTTTGGATCGGCAAAGAAAAGTGGAAAAATGAAGAAATTGCCACTACGTATGGGACCGCATGTTACGCTACGGGCGTAAGTTACGGCATTTTCGTCACGTACGATCCGGGTGTAAGTTCGTACGTAGTGTGAACTGTGCAGCCGTACATCGTATACTTTCTATTGTACGCAAACTACGTAAATCTCCGGGCGCTTATTCACGGAACCCGCTACGTCCGGAGACTTACGTAGTGTAAACATAGCCTAATACTGTAATGCAGATCTTACACAATATCTCATTACAACCCGTAAGCTGGGAAAGTGTGGTTGAACTGTCCTGCGCCAACATAATTTTTTTTAATTTATTATATGTAATAATAGGTCCTTCTTGAGATGGCCAATTACTCTTGAAATACTTTTATCACAATATCAGAAGACTTAAAATGCTTAATTTGCATAGTAAATATGCACTCATAAACAAATATAAACGTCTCAGGGCTGCTCAGCCACTCAGTAAAGGAGGTGGGATCCGAGCGGACTTCAAACGGATCCCGCCTCCTTCACTGAGTGGCTGAGCGGCCCTGAGAAGTAGCGTCTTGGGCGGCGTCAGACACCAGGAAGCGGCCGGGAACTGGGGACTGGAGCGCCCCGATGAGTGACCCACTGCTGGAATCGGGGAGGTGAGTGGACAACTTTTATTTCAGCCACCTCCTCCGCGGTCTCCCCCAAAAAGTGCCCCAACGCTGGATAACCCCTTTAAGGCCCTATACATGGGACTATTATTGGCCAAACTGGTTTATAGTGCACTGTGTAATAGGCCCAGGAATTGCTCCTTCTTCAGTTGATTACATTTCTTAGGCTGGTGTAACACGCTGCAATTTTCCAAAAAGCTGCCAACATAGTTTTTGAGTCAAAACCAGAAATGGATTCAAAGTAATAGGTAAAATAAAAGAAGGACTTATATCTCCTACCCGTGGGATGCACTCCTGGCTCTGGCTCAAAACTTTTCCCAAAAAAATTCCATGTTATGACTACAGCCTCAAGCAGGTTTAAAAACCAATCATTTTTGGCAGCGCATCTCTCTGTGTAATAGGGAATGTCCAGCCAACCTTAATATACAAAGAGAAACTGCTAGAGTGATCCAGCAATCATTTATGTGGCTCTCAGTACATGTAGTACGTTTCTCAAATGGGCACCAATCTATTTGATCTGCATAGGCCTGCTCTTGTTAGAATATCCTTTTGTGAGGAAAGCTAAAAATGCATGTTCTTGGTCAAGGCTGGTAATATATTGAATTTAGAGATTAGTTAGGAATGGACAACTCTGTAAGATATCAGTCTGAGTTCTGATAGGATATCAATCTCAATATTGTAACCCCATATGCTTTTTATTTGACTGCTTACAGAGTTTTTTTTTCTTTGCCTTACATTTGATAAAAAAATTAACACTTCTTTGAGAGAATTTCTTGTGTTTGGTAACCAATGAAGCCTTTATGGCAACCTATAATAATGAGCCATATGGCATTAATGTACTTTTGTAAAGTAATGAGCGAACATGTTCGTATGTTCGTATAAACATGTTGTTCGTGTTTGCCTATTACAAACTATTTGTTCGATGATCAGAATGGTTATAAGGATTAGTCATGAGCCAATAGTATTCGATCGAATAGTACGCTATTCGATTGCGTTTGGATATTCGAACGAAAACGCAATAAAAATTTGATTTGTCCTCCCATCCACCCAGGTGCTTTTTTTTCTAGCTAATAAACATGCAGGGGGGAGGGACAGGCACTAGGAATAGGCAGGACTTTAAAAAAAAAAACTTCTAACTGTGATTGGCTGGCTAAACTATGTGACCTCCTGCATATAAGAATAGTGATTTCAGATTTGTGTTACCATATATTTAGAAGCTGTTGTGAGACAGGCAGTGTGTTCAGACATCTACTGATAGTGTATACGGCTGTATACTGTGATTGCGGGATAATAGCTGTTATCTTGCTCCTACTGATTTGCGCAGTCTGCGTCCTGTAAAGGTGTTGACCAGCCCTTTAATCTTATTGTTGTAAAAACAATTATAAATCCGATATACGGCTGTATACTGTGAGTGTGGGATAATAGCTGTTATCTTGCTACTACTGATTTGTAGTTATCATTAATTTTCATTATTGCATATTTTACACTGCACCTGACCTGATACGTACGCAAGTGCATACCACTAGACCAAAATGTATGCTTCTACTTTACATACGTAATTTGTTTGTGAATCTTCGGCGTACACTTAGGGAAAATTGGGATCTTCGTTCATCACTAGGGTTAGACAAAGCCAGGGAAGCTTCCCCTGCTGTCTTACATGCATCCAGAGGTGTTGGCATCATTTCCTGAGGTGTCATTATGCACTTGGTGACCTCCTAGTGGTCGAATATTGATTTCCAGGTCCCAAGTATTTTTCTATCATAGACAATAATAGGATTCGATATTCGTTTGAATATACGAATATCGGGAGCTATTCTGAATCAAATTTTGAATAATCAAATATTTCACTTCGCTCATCTCTAATAACGATAATTTTTGAACATATACGAACTTGCGAATGTACGCAACTGCGTAATATACGCTTTGCATATGATAATCTGTACGCATATGCGCAGACCAAAACATACACTTCTTCTGTACAATTGTTTGTGAATGTTCGGCAAACATGGACCTATCACAATCACTTTTGTTTATGTTTGTGTTCTGGATCCAAACCGAACATCAGGATGTTCGCTCATCACTAATACTGTACAGGTTCCTGGTATGCAGCTCTTCTAGTAAAATATAATATAAAAATAAGTATTAAAACTATATATATATATATATATATATATATATATATATATATATATATATATACTGTATATATATATATATATATATATATATATATATACCTAAAATATGTATAGGGTTGATAAATGGGTGGCACATCACTTTTTAAAGTGTACAAAACTTTTTAAACTGTACAAAAGTATAGTCCTAATGTTTGGACCATTAGTAGAAAAAAATGTGTAACTGTAAGGAGATGGAAGGATGAGTTGATACATTACACTACTGTTAATGAGATTTGCCAAATTCAATAAATGATGCAGCTAAAACCTCTCCTCGAAATTTATGCTTCACTAAATGTACATAAATAAAGCAGTTTGAATGCTTTTCAATTATCAGTTACATTATGTGTCCTTGCAGTGAACTGTACATAAAATACCCATAGGGATACTCCAGTCTGAACGCTATGACCATTTTACTTGATAAGCCAATTATATTTATTATATTCAGCCTATTCCACGCACAAATTCAAGGTCCAGATTTTTTTTGTTTAGTCTTGTAAGAGGGAAAAAAACAAACAAAAAAAAAAACGTGAAGTTTCCCTAAAGTTTTTGAGATTTTGTGTTCACATTAACTGACTTAATGACTTGGGATGTCTTGGCTGTACTTAGAGCATTAGGGAGAGTCTCCGTAATCCATAAACTGCTTTAGGAAATGCATCACAATTAAGCTTCAGAGGAAGTTAAATTTTAGCATAACTAAATACCTCATCTGCAGTGGTAGAAATTCCCTTAGCCGCCACTGACCTAATTTATAATGGAAATTTCTCAGGAAAGCAGTTCTGCTTTCCAAATAACAGAAGAAAAGTAAATATA
This sequence comes from Dendropsophus ebraccatus, assembly GCF_027789765.1. Lineage (NCBI taxonomy): Eukaryota > Metazoa > Chordata > Amphibia > Anura > Hylidae > Dendropsophus > Dendropsophus ebraccatus. The sequence goes on along the minus strand of NC_091454.1, from coordinate 174,250,691 downwards.
AAGCATCAATACCATGACCTCTTTTCACTAATCTGTGTTTCTACTAATCTGTGTTTCTATATGGTAGAAATTTAAATTTTGCAACTGGATTTTAGAACCTTATTATTTAGGTTTCGTTTTCTATGTATTATAAAATTGTGCATATTGTTTCTCCATAGCCAACACAATCATTTAAAGGGATTCTCTTGGACTTTTATATCAATAGCCCATTCGTTGGATAGGTCATCAATATAAGAATGGATAGGCTGTCAGATCAGATAGAATAAGCCATCCATATTATAGCGAGTCCAACTGAAGCAAGAAAGAGTTTGAATTTCAGGAACCGGTACTGAAAATTAGACCTCTGCCTGCTAAATCAGCAGAATGGCATGGAAGCAGAAGCTCACTGTTTTGATGATTGTTGAGCTTTCTTTGTTACTCATATAAATCACATAAACCCCTTTTAAAGGCATATTCCAGTATTACAAAATAGTTTTAAGTAAAATTATAACTCCAAGACATATACCTTACTTTATATTGTTATCACAAATTGTACAAGCTTTGGTATGCTTAACAGGAAGTTGTGTAGTCCTTTTATTTCCAATGTGATGTTGTCTCAGCAGCTCTATGGCTAATGTTAATGTTTCTATTTTAACTCAAGCTAATTTTAAGCATGGGGGTCGTGGCCTCCACATGTACAATTATTACAGGCCCAAATTACAGTAGAAATCTACAAAAGCTTTAGGTGCCTAGTGCACAGATGCCTCAGGTGGTATCAGGTGGTTAGCACAAAAATCTGCGACTCTTTGCAAATGTATGCTGGGCATGAACTTGACAAATCATGCTTTCAGTGAGAACAAAAGTGTGAATGAGCCTCTGACAATGTATCATTCATTGAAAAAAATGCAAATATGTAATATAAGGCCACATTCACACAACGTATCACATAACGGCTGGTGTCAGTGAAGTTTATCCCAGCCGGTACTGCAGTATCGGCCGGGATAAACTTCATTTCTATTGAATTGGGATGCTGGCTCATCTGTGTGCGCCCGCATCCAAATTCACCATTGTACACAATGGAGTGTATGGCCGGAGCCACAATCTCTATTGTGTGAACTGTCAGGGTTGTGCGGCCGCTATTCAATTAATACGTAGCATCTGCACAAAACCGACATGTCAGTTTTCGTTGCAGGTGCTAGGGATCCCGGACGGAGCGTAAATTATGTGTATACACCTCGACCGTGATTCCATAGACACATAGGCACAATGTAAATTTTCTATTAATCACACCCATTGTTGCAAACCGGCAACAACGGCCGTGATTAATTGAAAATTTACATTGTGTGAACGTCAGATATATATATATATATATATATATATATATATATATATATATATACACACATATCAGCTTTTCTCATAGGCTTCTCTGTAGAACTTACCTATGTAAAAAACATGCACAAAAAAAGTGCATGAGGGAGGTCTATACAGCAGTCTGTAGGCTGATAAAAGCTCATGTGTCTTCCAGTTGTCCCTTTCTAGATCACTGCTGTAGCTGATAATTCACCTAGTAACAATATACTAGGGCACTGCTTTTTATAATCTGAAGAACTTCCAAGGTTGCGCTCTTCTTGAAAACTTTTTTTCTGTCTTGAAATTCCAAATATTTTGTTAAGTATCTGTGTATATTATTACAGGACCTTTACTACTTAATTTTGATGACAATAGGCTATTTGTTTTGCTTTTTTCAAAATCATAGTTTGTTACTTTATATAGTTGTTCTCAAACTACTACGAAAGCTGTAGGAGTATGAAGAAGAAGAAGAGTACAGGACAGATGAAATGACCTTTTCTGTACAGTATGTGGCAAAATGATACCCAGCTGATCTCATTCTTATTTCAATTTACTGTTCTCTTAATCACTACCGCAACCCCATACTCAAAAGTTGCTTCCTACAGACTCACATATAAAAAGTAAGATGTCTTGTTGCGATTTCCTTTTACTTGCAATTACTGGCAATGCATACAAACCATATAAATTTTGTCAATGACCAGAACATTGTAACATTGTGCAGTGGCTATTTCCATTCATATGACAAATTATACTGCTTAAAAAGCCTAAATCCTATACAGGATGCAAATTATAGTATTGAAGAAATGTTAAAAGGTTTTTTCTTCCACGTCATTTTATTTTCATTTCATCTTTACATGTCTATTAGTCTGAGATGGATTGTCTAACATAATTTACACCATGGCTTGTCCTCTGGATCACAAAATAAAGGCCAAATTTTACAAAAGCAAGTGTTGGGAAAAAGCCACAGAAATGCTGAAAAATATCCAGTAATGAGTAAGCAGCATTACAGATGAAAAACTATTGTTTTAAAAGGGGTCCATGTAGCTTAACAAAATAAGGAGTACTCACCTACATGATGCCCTAGTCAGGTCTCTGCTACTCATAGCTTCCTGATGTCTCGGAAAGCAGGTAATGCATTCCCAACCAATAATTGGGTTAGAAGGTTACTGCTGGGCATTAACGCACTGGCAAAATGAGAGTGTCAGAGAATCGGGCAGGTGAGTATCCCCTCAGTTTTGTTTTTAAGACATCCTGGTCCCTGACCCTTTTAAAGCACTTTCAAATTATCACTAGTGATGAGCGAGCATGCTCGTCCGAGCTTGGTACTCAATCAAGTATTAGGGTACTCGATGGTACTCGTTACTCGGACGAGCATCTCGTGATGCTCGAGAAAATCTCATCATGCGTTTCCTGTAAGTTTGGGCGATATTTCTCAGCCAATAAACATGCAGTAAACTCTTTGATACATCCTGCGATCACGTGGGACCCATACATGTCGATAGCAGCGATTGGTTGCCCAGATCAGATGACCCTGCCATATAAAACGCGGAGCCGGCAGTACTCGCTTCAGACGCATGCTGTGAGAGATCAGGGACAGAGCTGCTGCTTCTCAGGGAGAGCGTCAGTGTAGGATTTAGCGTTCCAGTAGGCAGCGAATACTAGCAATACACACAAACTGCCCTTTTCAGGGCTTCAAATAGTTTTTTAATAGTATTACTACTGACTGCTGGCTGGGACTTGCAGTGCTGCTACCACGATTTTACCAGCATACTGTTGCATACAGACCCCTAAGAGGGGGGTATCACAGCGTGTACTTAGGTCCAGCCAGTGCCAGATTGTACCGTACAGCCCCCCCCCCCTAAACTAGTGGGTACTACACTGTATTGCTGGGAATTGTAGTACACCTTTACAAAACTTCACTGCTCATTAGAAGGGGGTATCACAGCATGTATCTAGGTACAGCCACTACCAGATTGTACCGTACAGCCCCCCCCCCTCCCTAAACTAGTGGGTACTACACTGTATTGCTGGGATTTGTAGTACACCTGCAAAAAACTTCACTGCTCATTGTAAGGGAGTATCACAGCATGTATCTAGGTACAGCCACTACCAGATTGTACCGTACAGCCCCCCCCCCCCCAACTTGTGGGTACTACACTGTATTGCTGGGATTTGTAGTAAACCTTTATAAAACTTCACTGCTCATTGGACGGAACTATCACAGCGTGTATCTAGGTACAGCCACTACCAGATTTTACCGTACAGCCCCCCCCCCCCTAAACTAGTGGGTACTACACTGTATTGCTGGGATTTGTAGTACACCTTTACAAAACTTCACTGCTCATTGGAAGGGGGTATCACAGCGTGTATCTAGGTCCAGCCACTACCAGATTGTACCATACAGCCCCCCTGCCCCTAAACTAGTGGGTACTACACTGTATTGCTGGGATTTGTAGTACACCTTTATAAAACTTCAATGCTCATTGGACGGGACTATCACATCGTGTATCTAGGTACAGCCACTACGAGAGAGTACCGTACAGCCCCCCGTAAACTAGTGGGTACTACACTGTATTGCTGGGTTTTGTAGTACACCTTTATAAAATTTCACTGCTCATTGTAAGGGGTATCACAGTAAGTATCTAGGTCCAACCACTACCAGATTGTACCGTACAGTCCCCCTAAACTAATGGGTACTACACTGTATTACTGGGATTTGTAGTACACCTTTATAAAACTTCACTGCTCATTGTAAGGGGCTATCACAGCCTGTATCTAGGTACAGCCACTACCAGATTGTACCGTACAGCCCCCCCTAAACTAGTGGGTACTACACTGTATTGCTGGGATTTGTAGTACACCTTTATAAAACTTCACTGCTCATTGGACGGGGGTATCTCAGCATGTATCTAGGTACAGCCACTACCAGATAGTACCGTACAGCCCCCCGTAAACTAGTGGGTACTACACTGTATTGCTGGAATTTGTAGTACACGTTTATAAAACTTCACTGCTCATTGGACGGGGGTATCACAGCGTGTATCTAGGTCCAGCCACTACCAGATTGTACCGTACAGCCCCCCAAAAAACTTGTGGGAGCACAAGTATTTTTCCTGATTTCTGTATTTCTTACGCAAGGCCTATCTAATTTCAATCACACCACAGCTGCTTTCACACAGTAAAGGGTGTGTCAGAGAGTCTGTCTAGGTCCAGCCACTACCAGATTGTATCTTTCAGCCCCCCCTGATCTAGTGGTTACTACTCTGTATTGCTGGGATTTGTAGTACACCTGCATAAAACTTCACTGCTCATTGTAAGGGGGTATCCCAGTGTGTGTCTAGGTCCAGCCACTACTGCTGTGCCTGCCCTTGCCTCCATGTTGGCTACTGCTTGGCCTTGACTGGCATCCATGTTGACTACTGCTGGGCCTTTACTGGCATCCATGTTGACTACTACTGGGCCTGCCCTTGCCTTCTTGTTGCTGGGCCTTAACTGGCATTCATGTTGACTAATGGTGTGCCTGCCCTTGCCTCCTTGTTGCTGGGCCTTAACTGGCATCCATGTTGACTACTGGGGTGCCTGCCCTTGCCTCCTTGTTGCTGGGCCTTAACTGGCATCCATGTTGACTACTGAGGTGCCTGCCCTTGCCTCCATGTTTGCTACTGCTGGGCCTTCACTGGCATCTGTGCCTGCCCTTACCTTCCTTGTCTTGTCCATTTCAAACCATATTATCTGCGGATGTCATCTTATCTTACGGGTGTCCTATGCCATTCTTTCACCAGTACCTTCTACCTTTTTTCAATGTTGTAGCCGTTTTTAAGGCAGGATTGACCACAGCAGTAATGGACATCCATGTTGACTACTGCTGTGCCTGCCCTTGCCTCCATGTTGGCTATTGCTGGGCCTTCACTGGCATCCCGGGTTCGTGTGTAATTAGCTGTGGGCTTGGTTGCGTGTGACAAGGGGCGGAACCTGGTGGCGGCTCTGCAACTCGGCAGCCTCACACATGTACCATGCCTGTCCCACGTCTTCAACCTAGTGTTGCTGCGGTTCCTTAAAACTTCCCCCAATGTGGCTGACTTGCTCAACAAGGTGCACCGCATCTGTGCGCATTTCCGCAAGTCAACCAGTTAAACTAACCCCAACTACAATCAAATTCAAAATCAAATTCAAACTCAAAGAGAAAATGGGAAATCACATGATGCAGGGAATGTTACTTCAACTGCTAGAGTCAAATTAATAGTCAAATTCAATTTACTTTCCTTGTCTTGTCCATTTCGAACCATATTATCTGTGGATGTCATCTTATCTTAGGGGTGTCCTCTCACCAGTACCTTCTACCTTTTTTCGATGTTGTAGCCGTTTTGAAGGCAGGATTGACCAGGCCTTTCACCAGTACTGTCTACCTTCCTTGTATGTCGTAGCCTTTTCGAAGGCTGGATTGACCAGGTCTTTTTAATAGACACTTGCCCTCTCTTAGAGACTCTTTAAAGGATTAAAAGTGTATTCATTCGTTCAAATCAAATTTCGGGGCCTCTTAAGAAGACTGTATTGTTATTCTTCGTCCATACCTCCAAAGATATGCCTCTCACGCACAACTGCATGTGGGTGTGAGGCTAAATCTAGTCATAATTGTATTGTCCATCTTGGTCTGGGTCTGTGGTGTCAGGCTAAGTTTTTGGGTGGTCCATATGCTACCGGTGTTTGAATGGTTCCATGTGTTCTCACCGCCATGCTGTGTCAGGCTAAATTTTGGGTTGGTTCAAATGCTAACTCTGCTTTAATGGAACTCTGTGTCCTCACCGCCATGCTGTGTCAGGCCTAATTTTTGGGATAAGCACGAAAGTACTCTCCAGCTCGCTTGATTACTTTTAAACCTTTATTGTATAATGTTTAAAAGGCCGACGCGTTTCGGGCTCTCTTGCCCTTATTCATGGCTCTCTGTCAGGAGGTCCCGAGACGACCCATGAATTAAGAAGTCGTCACCCAAAATATAAGGGGGGACTATTCCCTGTCCATGCCCTACAATGATAAAGGAGAAAGGTGAGCAGAGTGGCGTCAGTAGCCCCGCCACAAGTTCTTGTGGCGGGGCTACTGACGCCACTCTGCTCACCTTTCTCCTTTATCATTGTAGGGCATGGACAGGGAATAGTCCCCCCTTATATTTTGGGTGACGACTTCTTAATTCATGGGTCGTCTCGGGACCTCCTGACAGAGAGCCATGAATAAGGGCAAGAGAGCCCGAAACGCGTCGGCCTTTTAAACATTATACAATAAAGGTTTAAAAGTAATCAAGCGAGCTGGAGAGTACTTTCGTGCTTATACCTTGTTGGATGCCCTTGGGTCCGGGGGTTTTTTCTCGCGTGCTCGTGGAGAGGCATACAGCCATAATAAGAACACCACATTCCATCTAAAGGGACTTTTATGTTGTGAGTGCTGACCACTCTTTGTTTTTTGCATGCTAATTTTTGGGAGGTTCACTTGCTACCTCACTTTTAATGGTTCTCTGCATCCTCACTGCCTTGCTCTGACGTCACACTACGTCTGCGGAGGAGCGGGACTGGTTGCTGGGGGCCGGCCAATCACGCTCCAGGCAACCAGCCAGCTGTTTTATTTAATTATTGTTTTAACTCTTACTCTACTGGTGACATGCCTAATTTTTGTGAGGTTCCACGCCTGCCTCATCTAAAGGCCGGTAATGGCCACTTTATGTTTTTTTTTTTTTAACCTTCAGTTTAAATTTTAAAATCAAATCGACTTCAATTCAAGTGTTATTTTGCAGGGCTATCTGGTCATCTATTGTATCTCCAAGATACACGCCACTGTTCAAAGGAACAGACAATAATAATGGTGGATCCTAATTTAGCATCCTTGTGTCGTCCATTTCGTACCAGACAATCTGTGGATGTCAAGTTGCGGGTGTTCTCTGCCGTCCTTTCATTTTTTAGCTTGAGGCCTCTTAAGAAGACTGTATTGTTATTCTTCGACCCTACCTCTAAAGAGATGCCTCTCACGCACAACTGCATGAGGGTTTGAGGGTAAATCTAGCCATAATCCGGCTATTTTAGTTTTAGGCGCAGCAGCACTGCCTAGGATGTTTTAGCCATTTTGAAGGCAGGATTGACCAGGCCTTTCATCAGTAGCTTCTATCCTTCCTTGGATATTGTCATAGCCTTTTTGAAGGCAGGATTGACCAGGTTTTTTTTAATACACAGGCTACTGCATTTGTCGTCTCTTAGAGACTCTTTAAAAGATTGAATGTGTATTCGTTCAAATTCTGGGCCTCTTAAGAAGACTGTATTGTTCTCTGTGTCCTCACTGCTATGCTCTGACGTCACACTACGTCTGCGGAGGAGCGGGACTGGTTGCTGGGGGCCCGCCGATCGTGCCCTCGCCAACCAGCCAGCTGTTTTACTTTATTTATTTTTTTGTCTAGCCGTGGCCGGAGCCTCACCATCCCCCGGTCGAGAGGCATCAGGTGTACCCTTGATGGTGACTGACAGCTGGCCTAGCCAGTTAACTGTCAGCACCTAGGTTTGTGTCCACTAAAAATCCCAGCCCCTGGACTCACTCCAATTTTTGGCTTGGCTCACTTGCTTCCTCACTCATTTGTAATTGTTCTTTGTGTGCTCAATGCCATGCAGTGTCTGGCCTAATTTTTGGGAGGCTCAGTTGCTTCCTCACTCACTTTTAAGGGTTCTCTCTGTGCTCAATGCCATGCTGTGTCTGGCCTAATTTTTGAAAGGCTCACTTACTTCCTCACTCACTTTTAAGGGTTCTCTGTGTGCTCATTGCCATGCTGTGTCTGGCCTAATTTTTGGGAGGCTCACTTGCTTTCTCACTCACTTTTAATGGTTCTCTCTGTGCTCAATGCCATGCTGTGTCTGGTAAAATTTTTGGAAGGCTCACTTGCTTCCTCACTCACTTTTAATGGTTCTCTCTGTGCTCAATGCCATGTTGTGTCTGGTAACATTTTTGGAAGGCTCACTTGTTTCCTCACTCACTTTTAATGGTTTTCTGTGTGCTCAATGCCATGCTGTGTCTGGACTAATTTTTGGGAGGCTCACTTGCTTCCTCACTCACTTTTAATGGTTCTCTCTGTACTCAATGCCATGCTGTGTCTGGCCTAATTTTTGGGATGCTCACTTGCTTCCTCACTCACTTTTAATGGTTCTCTGTGTGCTCAATGCCATGCTGTGTCTGGTATAATTTTTGGAAGGCTCACTGGCTACCGCGTCTGCCTTGTTCACTCTGTCCTTACCGCCATGCTGTGTCAGGCTAAATTTTGGGGTGTTTCATCATATGCTACCTCTGTTTTAATGGTTCCCTGTGTTCTCACTCCCATGCTGTGTCAGGCTGAGTTTTTGGGTGGTCCATATGCCTACCTCTGTTTTAACCAGGCTGTTGCATAGAATTAGGCATAATGGTGCCATTAGGCAGCCTCAGAGGCATGCATACATGCTTCCCCTGCTGTTTCCTGTCCATTTCCATTGTGTTTCCATCAATTTCTGAGGTTGACAGGTTTTCACACGACCTTTCCTCTACCAAACTTGAGTCTCCTGCAAAAATGCTCGAGTCTCCCATTGACTTCAATGGGGTTCATTACTTGAAACGAGCACTGGAGTATCGGGAAATACTCGTCTTGAGTAAAGAGCACCCGAGCATTTTAGTACTCGCTCATCACTAATTATCACCCATTTTATGGATTTAAATCTTATGTCAGTGGCAGCCCGCAGAGATATCACTAGTTTCTTCTGCTAAAGAAAACAATGACCCATCAAATGAAATATTTTAATTGTTTTCAAAGAAAGTGGTATTGCATATGCCCCTGCCTTCATTGAAATACCTTCACTGGTCCGGATTTTTCAATCTTGATTTTGCCTACAGCAACCAATCACAGGTTTCATATCTTAAACAAATTTGGTACTTGGAAGGAGCAAATCATTTTTTTTTTTTATATATTAATTAAAACCAGATATTGAAACATATTCTCTTCTTATCTCTTTTTATTGTCTGATTGTTTATTTCTTTTTTTTTTTTTGTCTACCTTTTGTATGTGATTAGGGGTAACAGGCATCTTGCCTAAGCTGCTTTTAACAGCATTTAATGATGCTTTACAGCTGTCACTTGGAAAAAAAATGCAATCGTGTGATTCTAGGCATGCTCTGTGGCCTGTGCAGTTCTCTGTGTGGGGAGGAGGTATAAAAGAGCTGTTGTCACTGGTGAAATCCTGTGTTATTTACACATAAAATAGGTGTTTTGTTCATTGTAACCTTGCCAATGCCAAAACATGACCTCTACAGAACAGGAAACAGGAAGCATCAGCTTATTATTAAGCTTAGCAGAAAGGCTAGAAACTGGAAGATCTGAAATTTAAGAAAAAATTTGTTAAAAAATTTAGCACGAAAACTTAGAATATCCCTTCATTTCCAAGTAAGCCAAAGTAAAAATGTTATTTTCCATTGTAACTAAAATGTGCTCTGTATAGTAATTTTCTGCACTATGCAAAATGTATGCGGTACATTGTTTCATTTCAGTATTGTATATTCCAAGGGTTGCCTGAAAAACTTGAGGCAAGAGAACATTTTGCAGCTTAAAAATTCAAAATGGTTCATAGTATATTGCTGCTCATTCATAATGTCATAAGAAGATTGGAATATTTTCTATCTATTTTTTTTTTATTTAAACATAAATATCCATCGATATTCATCTTATTTTGCTGTGACTGTTGTTACAATGCACAGTGAGCGGTGATGTTCTATAAACATTGAGCTCTCTGCATCCCTTTACATTTTATGACTTACAGTGCCCAAGGCACCATTATCACATCAGCCATCAATCACAAGTTATGATGGGTCCTGTCTCGACATTTAACTGGAATGGACAGGATATTTTAAAATAAGTTTATCCTCCCAGCTGTGGCCTTAAATTTTCTTTATAACTGTTTACTTTATGCCTCTCTGCGTCTTCTGTTATTTATCCTCCCATGGTGTGTCTTGTGGATGGCAGCAAGATGGGCTATTTATGTGAAATATTTCTGTAGTTTGTAGTGGTTGAAAATTTCATCAATATATGTAGACATTAATATGTGTGTAAACCCCTGTAAATGATATCTCTACAAATTATGACTATTGATGTAAAAAGTGTAGATATTCCGTTTTGGAAAGCCAATAGCATTCGTTGCTAGAGACATAGATGATCCAAATGAGAGAACTATGGGCATCTTGTACTAAAGAGACATACAGTGGACATTCTGTACTGCAGACCTATGGCATTTTGTCTGCCAAAGTATGGTGCTCTGTATGGTGTCATATTACATGGTTATTCTTGTAGAGTGTCTTTCTGTAACATGGTGTTAGGACTGAAGATTAATGTAAAACAAACAAATATAGGCAAACATTCTTAATAGTTACTTTTACAGTAGGTGGCACTTTTTCCTAACTGGTATTCAGTGTTCACATGTGCTTTTATGGTCCAGTTGGCAGTAATGTATGTAGAACATATAAGTACAGTGTCCCAGAACCCATGTGCCACTGCTGTGTATACATGTACAGTATGTAGGTCGGTACTGTATATTACAGACTCCTTGTACCTTCTGTTTAAAAATGCGCCTGGTGCCTTGGTTAGGGTAAAAAAATATATTTCATCCTAACCAAGGCACCGGGCACATTTTAAAAGAAGCCGACGACAGGGAAGGACCTACTCTTATCAAACGGATAGTACCAGTGGTTTAGGGGAGTGGGTTGGTAAATGCAGTGTTGCTTTAAGGTCCAGATTAGTTTGGTTTCAGAGAAGATCAGTTAAAAGCAGAAGGTGTCCTTTCCAGGACCTGGCCCTGCAGCAAGTACCTAAAGTAACTGAAGCAGTTCTCATTTCTGCAAGTTCCTAAAAAAAATGGGCTATGGCCTGCTAAAGCCACCAAGGTAGACTACCACAGATGAGGGAATTCCCCCTTGTCTCATTGATTATTACACTCAAGTTTCCTTCCAAAGACTTAGATACCTTAAGCATCATCTATTACCAGTCTAAATGCTAACACAGCATCCTTCACTTGGGGGCTAGGTTCACACTATGTAACTGTGCGGCTGTATTTTTTATGCGGCTGTAAATGTGCGGATGAAACTCCGGCCGTGGGAAAAAATAGACATGCGGCTCAAAACATACGGTCATTTACTTTGAAATCTGGTTCAACTAAAAATAACAAATAAAATCTTAAGAAAGTGATGCAAACACCTCTGGATGCATCTGGGAAAGCAGGGGACACAGTTTACATGAATTGCTATTACCGGGGTTTGCGATCCTCTGCAGTATGCCGATGTCTCTCATGGTTAATCTATTAAAATAATAAAACACATTTTCGTTGTAATAAAGTGCCTTTCGTTGTTCAATAATTAAATTTAAACTAATCCATCATTTTGCAATTAAATATACTGTTAAAATAAATAGATATATAAATAAATGTATATTTATATATATATTTATTTTTTGACAGTATATTTAATTGCACAATGATGGATTCGTTAGAATTAAATTATTGACCAACAAAACTGAATTTATTTCAACGAAATTGTGTTTTATTATTAAATATTAAATAGTACAGGAAGCTCCATAAGCCGTTAATTCATATGCCGGCAATAGAGATTTCTGTACTAATCATCACTTTACTTTAATGAAAACATCAAATGTTTCTTCTAATTATGTTATCACAATAGCATTATTGGAAGAAACATTTAGAATTATATGTGCGCTCAGCTGATTGGCTGATCGGCTCAGCGCACATATAATGAGCCGGTCCGCAGCACAGTGACTTCATTGTGCTGCGGACCATCGAAGAGGACACATCGGGGTGAGTATAGAGCTCTCCCCACCCCCTCCCCAGCACTGCACCCCACCCAGCAAGGAAGGGGGGGTCAGTTAACCCCTTCCTTGCTGGGATGGGTGCAGTCTGACATCAGTCTGGCCCCCACGGGGTTAAGGGGGATGCAATACATCCTCCCTTAACCCCTTGGGGGCCAGACTGTAAGCAGCGATCTGTAAAGATGCTGCATACTGTAAGGAGCACAACACCGCTCACAATGATGGGTGTTGTGCTCCTGTTTGTGTGTTTTTTGTGTGTTTCTCCCTTTTTGTTTTTCAGATAGCGGTATCCTGTGGATTACGTCGGATTCCGTGGACTACGTCGATGACCAGCGTTTTTTTAATGTTTTTTTTTTAATAAAATGGTCAATGAGGGGTGTGGGGGTGTTTTTATTTGAATAAAAAAATTTTTAACTTGTGTCTTGTCTTTATTTCTTTACTTTATAGACTTAGTAGTGGAAGCTGTCTAATAGACAGAATCCATTACTAAGTTGGGGCCTAGTGTTAGCCGGTATAAAATGGCTAACACTAACCCCCCATTATTACCCCAGTACCCAACGCCACCAGGGGTACTGGGAAGAGCTGGGTGCCAGTGGTCCTGGAGCGTCAAAATTGGCACTCCTGGACCGGGCGGCAGCAGGCTGGTAAGATTTAGGCTGGGGAGGGCCTAAACCAATGGCTCTTCCCACCCTGGTGTTACCAGGCTGCTGTCGTTTGGTTTTTAACCCGGCTGGTTATAAAAATAGGGGGGACCCTATGCGGTTTTTTTTAAATAAATAAATAATAAAAAAAATTGCATAGGGTCCCCCCTATTTTTATAACCAGCCGGGTTAAAAACCAAACAACAGCAGCCTGGTAACACCAGGGTGGGAAGAGCCATTGGTTTAGGCCCTCCCCAGCCTAAATCTTACCAGCCTGCTGCCGCCCGATCCAGGAGCGCCAATTTTGACGCTCCGGGACCACTGGCACCCGGCTCTTCCCAGTACCCCTGGTGGCATTGGGTACTGGGGTAATAATAGGGGGTTAGTGTTAGCCATTTTATACCGGCTAACACTAGGCCCCAACTTAGTAATGGATTCTGTCTATTAGACAGCTTCCACTACTAAGTCTATAAAGTAAAGAAATAAAGACAAGACACAAGTTAAAAATTTTTTTTATTCAAATAAAAACACCCCCACACCCCTCATTGACCATTTTATTAAAAAAAAAACATTAAAAAAACGCTGGTCATCGACGTAGTCCACGGAATCCGACGTAATCCACAGGATACCGCTATCTGAAAAACAAAAAGGGAGAAACACACAAAAAACACACAAACAGGAGCACAACACCCATCATTGTGAGCGGTGTTGTGCTCCTTACAGTATGCAGCATCTTTACAGATCGCTGCTTACAGTCTGGCCCCCAAGGGGTTAAGGGAGGATGCATTGCATCCCCCTTAACCCCTTTTGGGCCAGACTGATGTCAGACTGCACCCATCCCAGCAAGGAAGGGGTTAACTGACCCCCCCTTCCTTGCTGGGAGGGGTGCAGTGCTGGGGAGGGGGTGGGGAGAGCTCTATACTCACCCTGATGTGTCCTCTTCGCTGGTCCGCAGCACAATGAAGTCACTGTGCTGCGGACCGGCTCATTATATGTGCTCTGAGCCGATCAGCCAATCAGCTGAGCGCACATATAATTCTAAATGTTTCTTCTAATAATGCTATTGTGATAACATAATTAGAAGAAACATTTGATGTTTTAATTACAGTAAAGTGATGATTAGTACAGAAAGCTCTATTGCCTGCATATGAATTAACGGCTTATGGAGCTTCCTGTACTAATTAATATTTAATTAATAAAACACAATTTTGTTGAAATAAATTCAGTTTCGTTGGTCAATAATTTAATTCTAACGAATCCATCATTGTGCAATTAAATATACTGTCAAAAAATAAATATATATATAAATATACATTTATTTATATATCTATTTATTTTAACAGTATATTTAATTGCAAATTGATGGATTCGTTAGAATAAAATTATTGACCAACGAAAGGGACTTTATTACAAAGAGGATGTGTTTTATTAATTTAATATATTAACTATTAGAGGCATCGGCATTCGGCATCATTGCCGGCTATTTTTGAAGTACTCCTTACGGACCGCCTGTCAATCCTCGGCCGCATGTCCAGCCGCAAACAATGGTCTTGTTCATTTTTTACGGGTCCGTTTACGATCGGGCCGTAGATTCATACATAGTGTGCACTGTGCAGCCGTATATCCTATACTTTCCAGCGTACGCATGAACCACCAAAAATACCGCCGCACAATTACAGCCGCAAATACAGCCGCACAGTTACATAGTCTGAACCTGGCCTTAAAGTGTAACTGTCATGTTTTTTCTTTTTTTGCATAAGTCAATAGTACAAGCGTGTATAGGTTCTGAGTAGGGATGGTCCGAACCTCCGGATCCAGCGGGAGTAACGCCTGGAAAACTGGGATTCAGCCATAGGCTGTATCCCAGTTTTCCAGGCGGTCCTCCCGGCTGGATCCGCCCTCTCCATGGAGCGGGCAGACAGCGGGAATCATTACCGAGGTTCGGACTATCCCTAATTCTGAGGTCCATGTGGTTGATTTTAGGGGCGTTGCTATTGCATTGTTTAATGATTTTTTCAGTTCAGTGATGCCCACAGTACGTATTGTTTAACAAACAAAAATCTAATTTGCAAGTAAAATGAGGCTTTGACACAAACATTCAATAAAATGTAATGTATTTAGAACTGAAAACATGTATATATAACTTTATGTTGGAATAAAAGATGTGACTGTAGTGGCAAAATATAATTATTCTAATTTTATGCTACACAAGAATAAACATTAGTGTCCTCGCTATCCCGACAGTTTTTATAAATATCCTGTTTTTGATGCAATCATTTTTTCCCACAGATAATATGTACAGTACATTAGCATATCCAAGCCATGGTGCACTGGGTGTTGTAACCTATAGTAAATGTTTTGTTAAGTAGAGTGGAAATAATATATGGGAAAACTATATTAAATAATTATACTCATAAAACAAAAACAATAGAAAGTGTACCCATGTTTTGTTCACTTTTCTAGCTGTGTTTGTGCTTCATGTAAAGAAATTGATATCACTTTCTGGGTTTTTGTTACTTCATAGCCCTTTCATTTAATTAAAATAACATTGCCGATTTCAGCGTAAAGAAGAAGACGTTGGCAAGTAAAAAAAAGGATAGTTTCATTAAGTTGTATCAGACTAAACCATTTTCAGCCTTTTTGCTTCATATTTAATATCAGCAATAGATCTCTTTTCTTCACCCTTGGCTGCAGTTCACAATGGCTTAGCACGATAACAGAAAGAGTAAATAAAGAAAGTAGTCACCACCATTTTATTGTTTTCTAGACAAGAGCTGTTAAAAGGCTTTTCCATCCTTGTAAAACATATTGTAAAATAATATATAAAAGTATTATCTTTCAAATCCATACTTTGGTGCTGGCAGCCTCCATGTCTGTCTTTTGGTCATTGGTGACACGATTGCCTAGTGCTAAAACCATTCTTGGTCAGAGCATCTAATCTGTCTAAATACATATATTCTTTTAGTAAGAAAATAAAAAAGAAAAAGCTGCAGTTAGAACTATTTTAGCCATCTCTAATTTGGGATCCTGATTCCATCTACAGTAGTTCAACCTGCTTCCCTAGCATGTTGATCCAGAGGAAGGCAAAAATCCCATGGGACGGAAGCCAATTTTTCTCATTGGAGGAAGAAAATTTCTTCCTAACTTCAATATGGAAAACAGAAGAAATCTCTGTATCAACAACTTATCTTGATTACTCTACTTAATTAATTCATTGATACGCCCACCCCTGATAGCAGATTTTTTTCAACTAACATGTTCAGTATGTGGTTTAATGAAAAAGTAACTATAAACCATTTGATTTCTGTAGTCCAAATGCTTATAACAAGTGAAAATGCAGGAGGTTAAAAATATGAATATTGGTAACGTTGGTAAAGCCTTGGTATTTAAATATATAGGATGGTAGAGATTAACCAACTTACAGTACGCTTTAGTTTGTGTGAACCTGATTGCATGGCCATTGAATCCCACTTGCTGAAGAATATGGATGAAGCCCTAGGGCTGCCTGGAAATCATGGATACAGCCACTATGGTTGTATTCATCTTTTCCAGACAGCTCCAGGGCTTCATCCAGCTTCTCTAGGAAGCGGGATGAGTAGAGTAGAAGGGTAAATACAAGTAAAAACCAATGGTATACTTTGCCCCAATCCTCAAAGCCACCACACTGATGTTCCCAGCCCAATCCTTTTGGCTCTTTCATGGTTGTGAATGATGTGCCATCCACTGCTCAGCCAATCACTGGCACAGTGATCAGTCTGGAGTTCCTTCAAAGGGGAGGTGGTTAGTTTGTAATCACAAACCAGGAAGCAGCCCATAGGACTGGGCACTGGCAGCATCAACATGATAATTGTTGTTTTAGTACATGTTCTTCTTTATTTACACCCCACCCCGGTCACATAGACGCTAAAAAAATATATATATGTTAAGATCGCAGGGCAGGTGAATAAGTACTTCCTTGGTTGTCTAAGGACATTGTTGGTAAATGAGGTTTTCTTTGCTCTTGTGTTCATATTCCAAGTCTCAGCATGGTACAGATCTAGAAAATGGATAAATGTAACGCTAGACCAGGTTGGGTTTATGCTCTTTATCCCAGGTGACCCAGACTCATATGGCTCAGATGAGTAGAGTAGAAGGGTAAATACAAGTAAGAACCAATGGTATACTTTGCCCCAATCCTCAAAGCCACCACACTGATGTTCCCAGCCCAATTCTTTTGGCTCTTTCATGGTTGTGAATGATGTGCCATCCACTGCTCAGCCAATCACTGGCACAGTGATCAGTCTGGAGTTCCTTCAAAGGGGAGGTGGTTAGTTTGTAATCACAAACCAGGAAGCAGCCCATAGGACTGGGCACTGGCAGCATCAACATGATAATTGTTGTTTTAGTACATGTTCTTCTTTATTTACACCCCACCCCGGTCACATAGACGCTAAAAAAATATATATATGTTAAGATCGCAGGGCAGGTGAATAAGTACTTCCTTGGTTGTCTAAGGACATTGTTGGTAAATGAGGTTTTCTTTGCTCTTGTGTTCATATTCCAAGTCTCAGCATGGTACAGATCTAGAAAATGGATAAATGTAACGCTAGACCAGGTTGGGTTTATGCTCTTTATCCCAGGTGACCCAGACTCATATGGCTCAGCAGCATTCTGCCTAAATGATCACTGGGTCACCTGCAGCTGCTAACTGTCCACTGCCCAGGCATTTCAGCTCATCCACCCTCTTACAAAAACAAATCAAATCAAATATAGATTAAAAATGTCATGTCAAGTCTTTTTCATATACCTGTAAATGATACCAGAAAATCTTGTACATAAAGCAACTATATTTTGGTCAGAACTTTTTCACAGTGAAGCAGAATTATTAGTGTGCATTTTCCTCAACTTTGGGTTAAGTTGTGCCAAATTTGGTATGTTCTATTATGTATTTTAGACACTCTTTAAGGCTCACCGGGCATTGATGGTTTGGCTTAAAGGGAAAGGGTGTGGTTTACGGAAAGTTTGATGGGGCAATTGGCATCTGCTTCCTCTGGATTAACACCATAGGGATTCTGTAGGTTGAGCTTGATAGACTCAAAAAGCTAGGGAAGTGTCTGCAAATCTATGCTATTTTGAAATTTGGCACATTGTTAGACTGTCTTATTTCACTGTCAAATTATTAGGCGCGTTGATAAATCTGTTGTTATATTGTCACAATCATTAAATGTATAATCCCAGTACTGGACCAGAAAAAAAAAATCCTTTTTTTTTTTTTTTTTTTTTTAGCCACCGGTGTTCCCTAAATGGTGAAGATTTAAACAGACAATGGTTATCTCCTAAATGCAATCTCCAACCAACTATTTATCATGTGAAGGGTCTGTTGTACTACCTGAACAGCATTGGTAGAACACCACTGGTGAGTCAGTTACAAGAGCAATAATGTCATTACATAATTCTGTGCTTGAATAAACATTGGGAAGTACAACCAGTACAGGTGAGAATAAATAAATAAAACACATGTGTGTGGTCATAGGACTTTTTGCAGGAAGTGTTTACACCAACATCACACATAGTATTATGGTCAGTAGGTGGTGAGTATTTTAGACAGTATTTTTAGCTAAAACCACAATTGGTCCCAAAACACAAAAAAAGGAGGATATCTTTCAATTATATTTTTTTCTATAGTGTTCAATGTCAATTCCACTCTCTTTTTAGCTAACAATACTGACCAGAATATTGACCGAATAATGACCAAAGTATTTTGTGGGGATGCTTTCTGAGGCTCAAAAAAACATCCGATTTACAGGCAAAAAAACATCTGAAAATTGCATTTCAACTACATTTCGGCAGTTTTTTTTTTCTTTCAGACTTTTATTTAAATGTTTTCAAATATTATTTGAACAAGTCTTCAGTCTTTTTGGGTAACACCTATGGTGCTTTGAAAATGTGACTTTTATTGGACATGTATGTTCCTAAATACATGCTGAAATAAATTCTAGTTTATCTATTGATTGCATTTATTTGGAAAAATTTACTTTTTGTGGCTTTTTGAGATGTACAAAGCAAAAACAAACAAACAAACAAACAATAAAAAAAACAAAAAAGAACAGCCACCTAATGGGGTCATATGCTGACCCTAGCTATTGCTATTGCTATAGCTATCCTACTAGCCATAAACAGTTCAGTTATTGTAAACAGTGGGATGAGGCAGTGACTCCAAAATCATTGATACTCACTCACTCACTACTCCTTTTCAGAAAGGCCATCTTGCTTCAGTTGCAGAGTATAAGGCCTTTAGGATTCTTCAAGTAAGTCAGTATATTCAAAAGTCCCAGTTCAGGCTTTACTCATCTTTCATATATATTCTTGGGCTCTTCTATCCCTATGTTCTGATCCCTTTCTCTCACCCACAGTGTAGCAGCCACCCTAAAAGGGCAACCCTGCATTGTTCTCCACTATCATTTCCCTAAACTCTGTCCCTATGCACAATCCAAATGTGTTTCATCCCATAATACTTAGTAGTTTCCCAAATAATCAACTGATAAGTCCCAAGAAAGTTTTGTGCCAATAGATACATATGGTAGCATTAGGGTCAGGTCAGATATACAATCAGCAATGCTGTATGCATTTATGGCCATCACTTCCTGGCTTATAAGAAATAAAGTGGCACTTGCTTTAGAAGAAGAAACACTATAAGGGCAGAGTAGACAGACCATATAGTGTTATTTTGCCATCAATTTTTATGTTTCTATCTCTAGAGTAACTATGAAAGCTCAGGTGTTTCTTTTTCGCAGAAGCAGGGTATTTATGTGACTTCTGGACCCAGTATAGGCAAAGGCAATATCTATTTCACCAATGTATACACAGTAGTCATATAGGCTTTGTGTATAGAGCCATATCATATTACCATGCTTGCCTTTTCACTAGGATATATTCACATTTCATATTTTTCCCCTAAGGAAAAAAGAAATTGCTGCAAAATACACTGCACAAATTCCATTACCATTTTAAACTTAAGTCGGAAATCACTTAGAGCTACAGAAACATCACAGCAAAGTGTCATTTGATTATTTATTTTGCATTTTTAATAAGGTGGTTGTGCCAAAAGCATTACCATTCTGATTGCCTGCATTTTAAGGGATTGTTTTGCCCTTTCCTCCCGTGCTTGTCATGCTGTGCCGCATGGCATGCTGTAACAAATTTGTTGAATTAGATTTAATATAGTTTCAGCAAACACATGGAACCTATGTGTGAGCTGAGAGCAATTGCAAACCCCAGTGGGTAGTAAGTGGCAAGAAAATATTCAAGTGATATCAGCCCAGCGCTAACTCTTCGCTGGGCATTTCTGTTCCTAGGAACCTGTGGAGCCTGGCATGAATCCATGGTAAATTGTCAATATTTGTAAGTTAGTATGAAAAATATTGATCCCTGTTCTTTCCTGACTTGGGTCCGCCATTGTATGACAAGACGACATAACATTGTTTTCTTCCATCTCTTAAATGAATTGATTTTAGCTCACCAGGAGTACCAAGGGCATTTTGTATCCTCTGAAGGGAAGAATATATCTTCTATAGCAACGGTAGTGGTTATGGTATGATTTTTTTGTAATAATTCAGTAAAACAATCAATTATCAACAATAGCTATAAAAGCTATAGCTCCCTTCTACTAGAATGTTAAATTTAATATATTATTGACAAACAACACCTTACAGCCATAAGTTAGGTTCACACACCGCCTTTTTTTGGCAGTTTAACAGACGACTTTTTGGACTTCCATCATTTTGAGGCCAAATAATGTCCATTATTTAAAAATGACGGACGTGATTTTAAAATAATGGCCGTTATTTGACCTCAAGATGACAGATGTCTCAAAGACAGCCCTCTCAAAGAGCAAAAGAGACGGTGTGTGAACCTAGCCATATGCTGTATTCCATGACTCCTAGCCATATGCTGTATCCATGACTCCTGGCCATATGCTGTATTCCATGACTCCTAGCCATATGCTGTATTCCAGGACTTCTAGCCATATGCTGTAGCCATGACTCCTAGCCATATGCTGTATCCATGACTCCTGGCTGCATCCAAATTTTTCAGCCACCGATAATCAAATGTCAAGCTTTAGAGTTTGGATGAACCCGAGCGTACTCAAGTTTCGCTCATTTTGTCATTGTCATTGTGACCTTTGAATTTCTTTTTTTTTAAAACTTTTAAGAAAATCATGAACTGTTTGGTAGTCAGGCGTGCTTTATTGTAAACATCGTATGCAAACATTCTGCACCAGAACACAGACTGATCGGACTTCAGCTTTCTCTTGTGAATTATTACTTTTAATTTGTTAACGTTAGATTTTTCTTTTCAGAGGAAATTTATCATAAGAAAAAAAAAACTGTAATGTTGGACCAAGGAGCATATATTAGGAGGAAAAGCTCTCATTGAAATATGCCTAGTAAAAATAATAGCTGCTCACTTTATAAAAAAAAAAAAGTTCACTTCATTATTTAATAGTATCTTTTCTTTGTTATGCAGAGTTTGTTGTTTTGTGATATTTTAATAAAGAGTTAGATCTATTCTGCTACCTACCTGTCAGGTCAAGCCTGCAGCTGTTGCCTACAGCAAAGGAACCTCTGGCCTTTAGAGGCTGTGTAATAAATGATGACTGGAGGACATAAAAACAAACAGCCTATAATTAAATAAAAGACTAAAAAGTAATTTAAATTAAAAAGAAACCTGAAATGTTCCTGTACACAATTGTTCTTCTCAACTAGGAGGCAAAAGAAAAAAACAAACAAAACATAAAGGAAACACATAAAAGCTTGTGCATTTGTATTTAAACGTTATCTTTGTCTGCAGGTTTTCTGTGATTATCACGGACATTCGCAAAGAAAGAATGTGTTTTTCTATGGATGCAGCATAAAGGAGACCTTGTGGCAAGCTGGCTGTGTGGTGGACTCATCTGTCCTTTTGGAGGATGTTGGATACAGGGTATGTATATTATATTTCAGTCATTATGCGAGCGCTGTAGTATATTGAGAATGGCTCATGATACGGAGAATGCATACGATATGACTTTATTATACACTTTAGAATCCCACCAATGGATTTGGTTTCTTAGGAATACTGGAATGCTTGTCATACACCACAATACAGGTTTATTTATCTGTTTATAATTAAGGAGGATAATCTAGATGCTCACATAGTACTCTTAATCTTACAGAAGTTATCTGGGTATTCCCCTTTCTCACTCCCCTGATACTCTTATGATAATTGCATGTGGGTAAAACCACACCTACACGTGGTAGTCAATGGTCACACAATGTTTCTGATAGGGACGTAACTAGAAATGGCTGCTGACTGACCACTAAGCCATCAAGTCTAGTCATAACTGTATAACTACAAGCGCTCATCAGGACTGCTTGCAGTTAAAGGGACATTTGCAGAACTTGTGAGTCCACCTGGTTCTGCAAATGATAACTGCTCAGGGGGAAAAGTGTATTGCAGGAGCAGGCAATGGGGCCCCCTGATGTGGCGAGCCTTGTAGCAGCCGCTATGGCTGCTACAGTGGTAGCTATGCCCCTGGTGTCTGATGTTGTATAGACAAGACCAAGGTGGACGTGGAGAACAATTAAGCAGGTAAGCAAGTAAAAAGTAAGACCTTTCCTGCTCCTGGATAAACCCTTTTAACATGATGATATAAAACACAGTATAGAGTTTTCACTATTTACCGTCACAAACTGCTGCTATAGCTCAATATGTCAAATGGTTCATGTCTAGAGATGAGCGAACCTCGAACATGCTCGAGTCGATCCGAACCCGAATTTTCGGCATTTGATTAGTGGTGGCTGCTGAACTTGGATAAAGCCCTAAGGCTATGTGGAAAACATGGATATAGTCATTGGCTGTATCCATGTTTTCCAGACAACCTTAGAGCTTTATCCAAGTTCAGCAGCCACCACTAATCTAATGCCGAAAGTTTGGGTTTGGATCGACTCAAACCCGAACCCGGTTCACTCATCTCTATATGTTCATTTTTATCTCAGTGCTTAGTGGGATTCTCCTGCCATCAGCTTGCATAAGGTCTAAGGTAAGTGCTGCTCCATTGATGTCTCTAAGTGCTGTACTCTGCTACAGTCTGCATTTTTATAGACAATAAATGGAAGAGTAGTCCAGCTTGGGCACCACCATTCTATTCCAATCTTTGCTCGGAGTACCATTCTCAAGATTGTGGTGTTGGAAGGGCTTCTATAATTAAATATTTCCAACTACTACAGGTGTCATCAATGGATCTTTAATTAAATTTGTGATTGATGTGAATCTAATCTCTGGTCCAATGTGCGTGGAGCATTGTGGCCCCTTTATTGTTTGTTTAAACACCTATTTTTTTTCTTTTGTCAATTTCTTATTTAGACTTTACCCAAAATCCTTGATAAGATCGCACCTGCGTTCTCAATGTCGCACAGCAGCTTTTTAGTGGAAAAGGCAAGAGCATCAACAGCACGTGTTGTGGTATGGCATGACATGCGTGTTTTAAGAAGCTACACAATGGAGAGCACCTACTGTGGATTCAGTCAAGGGCCATACAAGGTATGCAGTACCCTTCAGATTGATGGTCTGTCAGGAAATGTATATATGAAGATGTTATAGACTCTCTTTCTACACACTTCACTAAATGTGGCACAGCTCAGTCATGTTTCCTGCAATACTATTGAACACGGCTTTTAATGAAAGAGCTGATATAAAGCTTTTGGTGTGACAGAATGTTTCACTGCCATAATGCATGCATCTAAGTAAACAAAGTTGCAAAACTTTTTGCAAAAGGTAAAAAGTTGCACAAACAAATTGACCTGGTACTGACAAGATGTAGGTCTACACCAGTTTGTGTAGCTTTTTAAAAAGTCACAAATGATAAGTTGGACGCTTATCCCAGATTATGCAGTAGGTGGGGAGCTGTAGTTTTATTTGTTGCATGGTAAATGTGAATTTGCCACTCTATTCATTTTCTCTGGAAGCTGCAGAGATGGCCAAATGCTGTACTTGGTTATTTCCAGCATTATCCAGATCATTCACATTCTCCATCATGAGAGAGTTAGCCATTGCCTTTATTACTTTTTGAGTTGTTACAACCCCTTTACCGGCTTGATAACTAAAAATGGCAATGTGGGTATGTGTGTGAGGAAGGGGGTGGGGATTGGGAAGTCAGAGTGCACGCCGAGCATATATCGCCTCAGTACACCGCCTACATGCGAGAGAGAGGTAAAGATTCCTTTCCTGCCCTGCACATAGAACACCCAGCAGTTCTGCAGCATTACTTACAACGGAGGGGGGTGGGGCGGATGATTACAAGCTGGATAGGCAACAGGAGTTGCCGATTACACAGGAGGAGTGGGGGAGGTGGTCATTATGGGGGGGTGATGCAATAGGGAGCACTGGAGGAAGTACAGGCCAAGTTTTTAAATTTGGCCCACTGTGTATTTGAGTTTGATACTCCTGGTCCATAAAATCACGGTTGGATGGAATTTGTTGTTAAAGTGCTTGACTAGCCCACACAGAGCCCTGACCTCAACCATATGAAGCATTTTTTGCATGAACTAGAAAGGAGATTACGAGGCAGGTTCTCTAGTTCAATATAGGAGCCTGACCTCACAAATGTATGAATGGGCAAAAATCCCCACAGATGCACTTCATGATCTTGCAGAAAGAAATTCTTAGTTAAACTAATTTATAGGGGATAAGTGTCAGCTCTCGGTGGGGGAGTCCAACCACTGAGAACCCCCCCCCCCCCCCCAACCTTAATGGGGCTCATGTAAAACATTTTTTATTTATATAGCACCAACAGATTCCGCAGCACTTTACAATTCTAGTGCAAACAGTAAAATACTTGACTACCTTTTACTTCATGCCTCAATCAAAAAAATTGCTAAATATCTTAACCCTAAAAATATTATTAATTATTAAAAAAATGTTTAGGATCATTTTGCAAAGGGTCAGATTTGCAAGTAGTGACCTTTGAATAGCGCTTAATAATGTTTTACAAGGACCACTTAGAAGTGCAATAAATGCATTATTTATTAAGAGAAAAAACTACACATTTATTGAGTGAAAATACATGCCTTAATGTGACATCTGTGGTTTATCTCAACTGGATTTATTCAATGCCAGCAATCCCACGAAGGGCAACGAAGCAATAAAACAAAGTCTACTTTTCCCTTTGGAGCACTAACCATTGGATTTACAATATCTTTAATGGAAAAGCATGTCAATAAGCAGCCCTGTACTATGACTTGAGTGTGTTATTTGTCTGGCTTGGTTGATAATTATTTTCTGATAACATAGAAACAAGAGCTCCAGAGAAAAATTACACAATTAATTGCAAAAGGAAAAAATAATTTCACTATCTCATTTTCTTCTTTTCTTCTTCTTATAAATAGCCACAATACATGCTGAAACTATGGAAACATCTAAGTAATTACAAATAACAACAAGAACCTATTCTTGGCATATGTTATTTTTGCTTTAAATAGAAAGTCTATTTAGTTTTTAACCCATTGGAAGCAAATCCACTTTAAGGGTGCGTTCAAACGTACAGGATCCGCAGCAGATTTGATGGTGCAGGTTTGAAGCTGTTTTAGGTTATTCAGATCATATCTGTTGCGGATCCGCACGGCCAAACCCGCAGCTAATACGGTACATGTGAAGCTACCCTAAAAGGGTACTATCAGCAGGTTAGACGAAACTAACCTGCTGATAGCCCTCTATAGCACCCGGGATGATGAGGAGGAAGGTATGTGACTTATCTTCCTCCTAGGCTTTGGCCCTGTGGTCCTAGGCTTTGGCCGCTCTGGAGTACTGTTAGGAGCACTGCTATGTAATCCGATCCACCTCTTCTAATTATTATCAAGAGAGGGGGTGGGCTGGATGACGCAGCAGTGCTCCTAATGGTGCTTCGGACAGGAGTTTACCCCGACTAACAGGACTGGCCCCTAGTAGAAAGGTAAGACACATAACTTCCTTTTCAGCGACCATGGCGCCATAGGGGTCTATGAGCAAGTTAGATTTGTCAAACCTTCTGATAGTTACTCTTTAATATTGTTCTCCTCGTCTTCTAAGAGCATAAGCCCTCCTCCTGATAAGGCTCATGTGTGAGCGAAATTAGTTGTGTTTTAATTTCACTACACCGGTAGGCTTGATAGACAGTGTTATTTTCAAGACTTGGTCAGTAGACTGCAGCTACTACTGACTATTCTTACCCAACAAGGGATCACTAAATGATAATATCTAAATGGCTATGCTAGTAGCACGTTTTTAAGTTGCACAACATTGAGATATTACTTCTTAGCAGAAAGTCATTAAAGGTTTTGTTTTAATTATAGGAATGTTCTACTGGATGTGATTTGGGCTAGTGGCCCTACTTTATTGTTTTGGTTTAATGACCTAACCACACCAATATAAAGTTGGTTGAAGTCTGAATCCTGACACTGCCGACGATGTGTGAATATACGGACAGTATTAACAGCCCAATTGAAATCAATGGTTCCTAAATTCGTCCATATTTGTGGCTCTGCAATTATGGACAAAACTGTGTAAATGTAACATTTGTTTCTGAAATTTTGAATCAGCTTGCATTATGGCTCTAGTAGCAAATTAATGAAATTCATTCATTTAACTGCTCGCCCATACTCAATCTCAAGTGTAAATTTTCTTTATGGTGTAACTTTTTGGTGCAGTACATCAAACTAAGGGGTCTGTACATTTTACTTGTGTCTATACAGAGAAACACACATCATTTCATAAATTCTCGTCTGGCTGATGTCTACTGTGGACATTCTGTAATACCATCTTTATAGTGGCTCAGAATGAGATTTAGTGTATGATTTAAAGCAAACAGCTGTGCTTTTATGGTAGCCATTTGTAAAAGAAATGAATATAGCAAGTAGAGTATTTTGTGGAAATATTAAATAATACCTAGTTCAAGGAGGAAATGTCTATGTCAGGTAAGCATTCTAGGCCTGATCATTCCAGCTTTGTGATGTACAGCAGTCTATAAGACACTGATGCTTTTACAATGGGTTGAAACAATAGACTATGCAGCCACTTTGCATCTCATGCCTCTTGATTTATCGGTGTCTTAGACGAAGTCAATTTTGAAAAGATCAAACCTAATAGCAGAAAGGCAGAAAAGAAAATCCAAGCTGTCAAAACAAATCAGGGCTCAGATTTACTTTTTAGGCCTTGACTCTGACTGAGATCCGTCTGTTTGAGGAGAGATTTTGGGATGCATCTGTATTTTATTCTGTTCTGGTCTGAACCTTAAGAAGTCAGAATTTGGAAAGCCTGCAAAATCTAAATCAAAATCTAAAGAGTTATGATAGAGGCAGGCTGGTCCGGACTGAAATAAACTAAGCTTCTGCTTTGAAATAGAGACATTTATTTAATTTCTTGCAGGGCATGTATGATTACTTGTTCTACACACTAAAATCTGCAAAAGAATTCAACATGAAAACAAAAACAATACAAATAAGCTATATTGATTATATTAACAAATAGCTTTGTGCTAAAGGGATTTAACAGCAAATTGTGTTTTTTTTAATTTTGACTTTTTATTTTATATCCTGACTGTAGCAATACTGACGTGATATTTTCAGTATTTAGAGATATGCTTTACAGCAACCACATTAATCATAGGAAACAAGAGACAGGAGTGGATTTGTTCTCCTCAGTTTATGTGTGGCAAAATTGGTATAGTAGTTTGTACCTTTTAATTTTTTATTTACTGTAATAGACATAAATTCTTTATGCACTTACAGCTTGGTGAGTCTTCAGGGAGGTTGTGCTTATACAGAACAGCCAGTATAAGAGGTAGGGCAGCATTCAAAATGCTGAGGTGCCGACAGCCACCAATAAGCTGTTCTGCATAACCGCAGCACCTGCACTACACAGTGATTGGAGTCAAAAGTAGTTGGCTCCATACACTGTGTAGTGGCTACCCATTGGCATGAATTGAAGCTGAGCTACAGTAGCCCAATTGTTGGCACCCTACCAATTAGATATTAATGGCATATACTGAGAATAGTATATCAGTATATTTTTACAGGAAAAACCCTCTAAGAATGCCATGTACGATTTACAATGTAATTCACTACACGATAGGAAATGCCATTTTTGCTCACTCACTTGCACTGGGGGTCACCTAATAATCACAGCATTAAAATACTGTATGTAAATCTACCCTTCCCCCTTACAGGACCGCAGGCTCTACTGCACATCCATTTTTGCAGTGTGTTCCTGCTCATGGACGTGGTTACATCCTTGAATGAAAGCTTCTGCGCCCATTCCATCCATGGCAGATGCCAGCTGTAAGAGATAGCCAGGCATCTCCCGCCACTGCTGAGCCTCGCTCAGTCCTGATGGTAGCTATGACAACCAAGCCTACAGTGTCGTAGCTCTGGAAGCTGATCAGGCCCCAAGGCAGAGTCTCATCAGCTATGTCGAGGCAGGGCAATCATATAGTGCCCTAATAAAGAAGTCTCTTAGTGGAACAGTAAAAATAAAAAAGTGCATAACATTAATACATGAAATAACCTGCACTGTGATAAAAAAAATCTATCTATCTATCTATCTATCTATCTATCTATCTATCTATATCAAAGTTAGAAAAATGCTAATTTTGTTATTATTTCTGAAATAAGGCATTTTTCCACTAGAACAATGTACAATATGTCATGAAAAAAATAATCACACAATCACTTGGATAAGTTTAAGGAGATGTCTGGCAATTTTTTTTTTTATTTAAGTATTGTATTGTAGTTATACAAATCACCAATATACACTTATTACGGGAAATGCTTGTAAAGTGCTTTTTTTCCCTGCACTTACTACTGCATCAAGGCTTCACTTCCTGGATAACATAGTGATATCACTTCCTGGATAAAATGGTGATGTCACGACCCGACTCCCAGAGCTGTGCAGGCTGTGACTGCTGGAGAGGATGATGGCAGAGGGATGCTCAGTGTCCCTCCAGTGCCCTGTGCCCATCAGCCACATCCCGCACAGCTATGGGAATCGGGTCATGACATTACCATTTTATCCAGGAAGTGAAGCCTTGATGCAGTAGTAAGTGCAGGGAAAAAGCACTTCATGTGCATTTCCCATAATAAGTCTATATTGGGGATTTGTATAATGTTTGGGGGGCAATACAACACAGACCTATAATGACATGAAGTGAAAGGGGTCAGATTTTAAAAATGGACCCTGGTCCTTAAGGCCAAAATTAGCAGATCCTGAAAGGGTTAAAAATGTCTATATGTTTGTATAGAAGATTTTTGGCAGAAAAAGACCACTTGGTCCATCTAGTCTGGCCTTGATGCCCTAGTATGCTTGCTACCTTACATTGCTGTCAATTCATGTTTTTTTTTACTATCCTAAATTAAAGGAATTTTTAACTGTGGTTTCATCAAATTATGGTCAAAAGTCAAGGTCCATATCAGTATAAACATCAAATATACCAACCTTGATATACTGTCATACAATGATGACAACAGTAATGTGTAATGTTAAATGCTTTCATCATGTTCAGAAAAACTGTGATTACAGATTCGAAATGAAAAAAGATTTAAGCCAATCTAGTGCCACAAAAAAAGAAAAAAGAAAAGAGATACAGTAGTTACTACTCTTTGTAAGGTTTCTATCTAAATTTAGTCTCCAAATATACCAGCACTGTTGTATTACACATCTCCGACATTATATGACCTCAGTATTAATTCTGATACCTGACCGAAGCTGCTACCACAGGTGATGACAGTAAAGAAATCTGTCAAGACATTCCCATTTATGCTTTCTCTCATTCACATAGGTTCCCTGTTTTCAGAATGTGGCAATAAGCCCTAACGTATAAACATGCCAGTACTTCTTGAAGTCTCTTACAAGACAACTACACTTTGGGTAATAGATGAGGCTTCTCAAAGGGGGCAACAATTTTCTGGCCTCAAAACTTTCAAAGAAGATGTACATATAAAAAGGACTTTTTTTTTTTTTTTACATCAGATAAATTTGAGTATACCTGGTTTAGGGAAAAACACATCATTACTGTGTTATCTGATCCAAATAAGTACTAAAAGACATCAGGAGATTTCCAGTGTGAGCAAGACATGTATAAATAGGCCTATGATCATGTTTCACACTAAGCGTGGAAGTTGCTAATACAAATCTACTTGACAGCTGAAAAATTGTCCTTGGGAATGTGCACTTTGTGTTAAATCAGGGAGAAATGTAAGTAATAATAAATCATCATTGCAACCTTGTAGCTTTTCATCAGGTGCCTGATGGTTATTTGTACCCTCGTGTGTAGTAATGGCACATTTCAGGTATGAAATTGCTTTGTAATTTAGTATTATTGTATGACTCTTGCATACTGGGAATACACAGGATGGAACTATTTTTTCTCATCTGAAATAGTTTTTATTTAATTGAAGATGTCTCTTTGCCAGCTGCCTGCCCATCATCAGCGTAGGACCAAGGTTGGTGGAGACCCTTGAACAAATAATTTAGTGAGGCATGCACGCCATCATATTTTGACATATTAGAGACATTCAGGAGAAAACGCTCCAGCTAGCTGAATCTGTACTTCGTATTATACTCTATAAGGCTATGTTCACACAACGTATGTTTTCCTAAAAGTATGGACATTGTTGCAATTGGCAACAACAGACATATTTTGTATGAGAACATACATTGCCTTGCTTTCTATGGAATCCCGGCCGGAGCGTATACACATAGTATACACTTCAGCCGGGATTCTCGAACTGACATGTCAGCTTTTTGCGGCCGCTATTCAGTGAATAGCGGCCATGGAAAAACAAGTTGGTGCACACTATTGAGCGGCTCAATAGTGTGAGATACCCCAGAGATACCCCTCACTTCTTTATAGTTGAAAGCTAACATCTAGCCTGCTACAATTCAACTCCAGTGTTAAGCAGTATATGGAGGTAAGCGCGGAAGCACTGATGGGTAGAAGTGTCAATTGGGCTAAAGGTCCGAAAAGAAAAGTCAGAAAAGAGCTTTCCCTGACACTAACAGAAGAACTGTCTAGACACATTGATTTTGGTATCTGCCAATACTGCACCAACACGAGTTTTTAACTCTTTATTATTTACATTGGTTTTACTAATTATAGTTATTGCTAGGGCTTGAAAAAGTGGTAGACATGCGACGGCCCTTCATTAACCACTGCAGTGCCGCAATTGCGGCATTTAAAACAGTGACAGGAGCTGCACTATTGTCACTGTCTGATCATGTGACTGTGGGGGTTCCGATCAATCACAACTGACTGCCGAATGTCTCTTACCTTCCTCCCAGCAGTCAGATCTGTCACAGACATATAACACTGATGTCAGGACCAGTCACACCAAACACACAGAGACAGTGAGCCCTGAGCTCAGCCCCTCCCACTGTCCCTACCTAATTGCCGCAATCTGCCCTAAAATGGCAGCGGACAACTTGGCGGCGATCCCTGGCCTGGATACGTGAAACAGTAGACAAGACAAAACAAACAAACAAACACAATAAGAATGGTCAGCAATCCGGGTCACAACAGTCTGGCAGCAAAGGTACAAAATCAGGATCCAAAAGAGTAGTCGAATAACAGGCAATATGGTCGGGGGCAGGCAGCAAGCAAGCGAGGTCAAAAGATACAAGGCAGAAATCAGGAGAAACAAAGACACAGAACCACAAGCAGGCAGAGACTAAGTCAATAACCGGCCAGGCACAGGCAGAAACAGAAATCTTAAATAGGACACCAGGAACCAAGTCCACAAGATGATAGGAGGGACCATCTGTCAATCACTGAGGCAAAGGCAGGTTAACCGTTACATGACCAGGGAAGCTTAGAAGCACAGACACGGGTGGGGCAGGGAAAACAATTAGCAGACCAGAAGAAATAAGACACAGTTCAGACAGGGCAAAAACAAGGCAAACTAAACACAGAATAAATGAAAGATTATGGCCAAAATCGCAGTCTCGGTCGTACCTTACGCACCGAGGACTGCGCCAAAGTTTCATTCATGACAACTGACCCATGCTTTGCTATAGCATAGCAATTATCAGTTTAAGTATTGTAATGTAAAAATGTTAAAGTCCCCTAAAAAAGTGTAAACTTTTTCTTTTTTACGTTTTAAAAAAACATGACATAGCCCCTCCCCCAATAAAAGTTTAAATTACCCCCTTTCCCATTTTATAAATAAAATATATAAAAATAATAGCATAAATAAACATATTATGTACCGTAGCGTGCGTAATTTTCAAATGTATTAGATTAAAACAATATTGTACTCGCAAGGTGGACAGCGTAAACAAAAAAAGTAAAAAAAAAACACGTAAAACAAAACAAAAAAAAAAACAGGCCAGGAATGATACTAATAGTGATACTAATAAAAACTAGAGATCATGTCACAAAAATGATGCCTGATACAGGCCCGTAGGTGAAAAAATAAAAAAATAAAAGCGTCATAGCAGCTTAAATAGGACCATTTTAATCATACCTATTTGCAAAAAAACTGTAAAACATTAGAAAAGCTATATGAACTGCATGTCGCTGTATTTAGACTGACCAATAGAATAAAGATATCATTTTATCCTTACCATAAAGTGCATTATGTATACACGGGTCCCGGGAAAAAAAAATTGATAAATAAATACATTATTATTTTCCCCAATTTCACTCTATAAATAATATTTTGGGGTTTATCATTAATTTTATGGTAGATTGAAAGCTGCCTTTACAAAGTACACTTATTTCTGAAAAAAAACAGGCCCTCACATGTCCCTTTAGATGGAAAAATAAAAGTTATAGAAGGGAAGGAGAAAAAAAACTAAAACTGAAAATATGCACGATCTTTAAGGTAATTTTTGGCTCTGTCCTTAACCCTTTAAGGACAGAGCAAATTTCGATTTTTGCGTTTTCGGTTTTTCCTCCTTGTGCCTAAAAGGCCATAGCACTTGCATTTTTCCACCTAGAGACCCACATGAGCCCTTATTTTTTGCGTCACTAATTGTACTTTGCAATGACAGGCTGAATTTTTCCATAAAGTACACTGCGAAACCAGAAAAAAATTCAAAGTGTGGTGAAATTGAAAAAAAAAAAACGCATTTTGTTTATTTGGGGGAAATGTGTTTTTACGCCATTCGTCCTGGGGTAAAAATGACTTGTTATATATGTTCCTCAAGTCGTTACGATTAAAACGATATGTAACATGTATAACTTATATTGTATCTGATGGCCTGTAAAAAATTTAAACCATTGTCAACAAATATACAATACTTAAAATCGCTCCATTCCCAGGCTTATAGCGTTTTTATCCTTTGGTCTATGGGGCTGTGTCAGGTGTCATTTTTTGCGCCATGATGTGTTCTTTCTATCGGTACCTTGATTGCGCATATACGACTTTTTGATCGCTTTTTATTACAATTTTTCTGGATTTGATGCGACCAAAAATGCGCAATTTTGCACTTTGGGATTTTTTTGCGCTGACGCCATTTACCGTGCGAGATCAGGAATGTGATTAATTAATAGTTCGGGCGATTACGCGTGCGGCGATAGCAAACATGTTTATTTATTTATTTATTTATTTACTTTTATTTATAACCTGGGAAAAGGGGGGTGATTCAGACTTTTATTAGGGGAGGGGGCTTTTTACTAATAATGACATTTTTTTTTTAACTTTTACACTTATACTAGATGCCCCCATGGGGGACTTCTAGTATAAGTGCTTTGATCTCTCATTGAGATCTCTGCAGCATAGATATGCTGCAGAGATCCTTGAGATAGGCACTCGTTTGCTTTCGGCTGCTGCAGCCGGATTTAAACGAGTGCCGAGCCGGGGACGGCGCCACCTTGGAGCGGTCCCCGGCCGGCTTCATTTACGGAGATCGCTCCTCCGGGATAACATCCCGGAGGAGCGATCTCCCCACTAGACACCAGGGATGACGCTGCGTCCGGTAATCGGATGCAGCTGTCAACTTTGACAGCTGCATCCGATTACTGTATTAGCGGGCACGGCGATCGGACCGTGCCCGCTAATACCTACGGTCCCGGGCTACACGCGGCACCCGGGACCGGCGCGGTTCAGAGCGGGGCCGCCGCGCGGCCCCGCTCTGAACTCCCTTACCGGCATCAGGGCGTAAATTTATGCCCGATGTCGTTAAGGGGTTAAAGGACAAGTGTCATGAAAAACTTTTTCCCAGTAATTGAAGCACATTACAAAGTTATATAACTGTGTAATGTGCTTCAATCACCTATTTGCCTCCCTTCCCTGTCTTTTCCCCCCTCCACCCCCCACCAGGAAGTGTCCTAACTCACACAGACCTAATGACTGTCGTCACCGTCACCAAGCTCTTCTCTCAGCTCCTTCTCCTGTTACACTAGCCTCCCCCCTCCCCTGCCTTGTCAGGTGACTCAGCTTGCTCAGCTCCCATTGGCTGAACAACTGCAAGCCATCACTTGTCACATGTCACTTGCTTATCTTCCCTCCGACTGACTCCGGCACATAGGCAGCCCCCCCCCCACCTCATACCCTCTCTCCTGCTGCCGTGGACTCAGTGAGTGAATGAGTCATGTCACTAGAGAAGATAAGCAAGTGACAATCGGAGCTGAGCAAGCTGAGTCACCTGACAAGGAGTGGGAGGCTGGTGTAACAGGACCCAGACCAGCCCTCCTGCTGATGACTCATCCTCACAAGAAGGAGCTACCTGGTGATGGTGACGACAGTCATTAGGTCTGTGTGAGTTAGGACACTTCCTGGTGGGGGGTGGAGAGGGGAAAAGACAGGGAAGGGAGGCAGATAGGTGATTGAAGCACATTACAGAGTTATATAACTTTGTAATGTGCTTCAATTACTGGGAAAAAGTTTTTCATGGCACTTGTCCTTTAAAGGGTTAATACTGCCTTTACTTTAATAGAGCTCTGTAAAGATCTGTTATGAAATTATGATGAACTTTAACTTATGTAAAATAGTTTATTTCAGTGGGAATGGGTCCATTAGGATTAGGTAGTAGCACTTGATTGCAAACAGCCCAGTATTGTTAAAAAGAGACTATTTGAGAAGGAGGAGGCAGTACCTGATTGCACTCAGGCCAGTATTATTGAGAACAGACTAGTCATGGAGCAGGAGGATGGTCAGCCTTGGAGTGGTGGCCTGGGATTCCTCGCTGATGATGTTGGTTACCGCACTTTCCAGAATACGGACGAGTGGGATGATGTCCTTGATGCCTGCTCACAGAGTCGCGTCCTTAAAAGGGATCAACAATTGGCATGACATGTTCGAAGAAACCTGTGCACTATGAGGTTTATCACATGTGCCATACAAAGTGTATGACTCCCTGCTGCACTGCAGAGACAATGTTCCTCCCATTGTCGGCTACAACACTTCCCACCGTAAGTTGACCTGGGGTCAGCCATTCATATATCTCCTTCTCCTCCCTGATGGTCCGGAGGAGCTCCTGCCCACTGTGGCTTCGTTCACCCAGGCTCACACAATGGAGGACAGCCTCAGAGCGCCGGGCCTCACATCATTGGTAAGACACCAGGCAGGTTGGACTGCAGTCAAAGCGGTGGATGGTTACAAGCTGGTGGAGGCAGAACTTGTGCAGAACTGGCCCCCTAAAGCACCGGGGAGGTGACAGTGGCAAAAATGGGCTAACTTTCTGGTGGTCTTCTGGGGGAATGTTGACCGAATGGGCAGTAACACACATGTACTGCCCTTGCCCATAATTAAAGGACCAGACATCAGCACTGGGGTGTACGATCTTGGACACCAAGATACCCAATGAGTCGCCAACATTTTCCTACACAACTGTGCAGTGATGGGACAGGCGATGGGACAGCTGATGAGACTTTTTTTGTTTCTGGGACAGTGATGGGCCTTTTTTTTAACCTTTTTTTTGTTTTTGGGACAGTGATGGACTTTATTTTGACATTTTTTTTTATTAACTTTTTGTTGTTGCAGCTAAATGGGATACAAGAGATTATAGGAGTAATAATCCCTTGTATCCTGGTGTATTCTGTGAAAAAAAGTAAAATTTTGCAAAGTTCGTAACAAAGCTGGTTCAGTGGTTTGCTCATCCCTACTATGTTCCCTATAATTTCTGGATGTGCCCCAGGTTAGCTGTGTGACATGCTGTTTCTATTGCCTTTGGAGAACCAACCTAAAGTTTCAATTTTTTCCCTTGTTCTTTTAATTTATTTTGTTATATAGAAGAGTAATATAGAGGAGATATACAGGTAGCCTAATGCTGCCTTTGGCTACTTGACTTAATGACGTTCAGTGGGTTAAACTACATAAAGAAAACCCTATTTTCTCCTTCGTTGAGTCATTAGCTGTATCATTGGTGCACAGCTTAATCACCATTTTCACATCTTGCGCTCATGTTGACTTCCATCGTATGGCTCTGTGACATCTATCGTTGTTTGTTTTTCACTCAATTACCAGATGTTGTATTCCACCTTAGAAAATGGAATTGGTGGCAGTTTACTGTTGCAAATCAGCAGACAAAAAGGAGATTGTTAATTAAAAAGAACGACCTCATCCTTCCAGATGATCCTCCTCAATTCAGACCCATGGTGCAAGAATAAAGTAAATGTATTCAGTAACACATGCTTATTTAGACTTGGCTTGGCTTAATGTGTTTTAGGTTTATTTGTGCAGAGAATGGGTCCAACTGCAGAATTAATGCCTTTGTCTGGAAGGCATTATGAACAATTATGAAAAATCTCTTTTCTTAAACTTACCTGTAGAGTAGGAAACAATATTTAGTTAGAATAACAATATTAATTATATACATTTTCTGTCCAGTATGAAAATCATTTACTGTAGTATAATCCTACAGCTTTTTCATTAAGTGATAAGAAGTGATAAGACTGCAATATACTAGTGCCCCACCGTCCCACACTGTCTTTTTTTTTGGGGGGGGGGGGGGGGGCTGTTTGGCTTTTAGGATGGTCGTCATTTTGAGCGCAAATAACGCTCAATATTGCTAGTATACTTCACTCCTTGGACAAGTTTAAAAGTATATCGGACAAATGGTTAAAGTCAGGCTTTCATGATGTTTAATATGTGTGCTACGCTGTGGTACTCACATTGCACTCAGAAAGTACTTGAGAATTATAGAAAACGTTACATTTACGAACCTCAAAGAGGAACATTATGATTCTTTATACTATGCACAAGTTAAAACTTTTTTCTCCCCTTGTTCTGTTTGTGAATCTCTCTCTTTTCCCTCCCCCCTTCTTCTTTCCCCTTCTATCTTTTTCATGTTTTTACTATTTTCTTGCACTACGTAGGAGAGAGACGCTTTGTTTACAGAAGTATTATGCACAATAGTTTGTAATATTGTCGATGTATTCCTTTGTACTTATGAGTGTTTTCTTTATCCTTTAACCCATAGCTGCACCAGGACGTTACTGAAAGTCCTCGTGCCGCTATGGGAGTTCAGAGGGGGGTCGCGCGGCGACCCCCCTCTGAACTGCCGCGATCCCAGGTGCCGCATGTAGCCCGGGATCGCGGCTATTAGTGGGCACGGTCCGATCGCCGTGCCCGCTAATT
This sequence comes from Dendropsophus ebraccatus, assembly GCF_027789765.1. NCBI lineage: Eukaryota > Metazoa > Chordata > Amphibia > Anura > Hylidae > Dendropsophus > Dendropsophus ebraccatus. The sequence goes on along the minus strand of NC_091454.1, from coordinate 174,213,295 downwards.
AAGTACTTAGAAGCAGCTGTCAAAGTTGACAGCTGCTTCTAAATACTTGCTAATCTCCATACCTGGTGGTCTAGTGGGGGGATCGCCCCCCTGCGGCGCGATTGCGGGGGGGCGATCCCCGAATCCATCCCGGGCCGGGGTCTGCGCCGTAATGGCGCTGATCCCGGCTCGGCATTCTATTGCTTTTGGCTGCAGCAGCCAAAAGCAATAGAACACCGATCTCATGGATTCATGCAGTATAACTATACTGCATGGATCTCTATGAGAGATCAGAGTGCATATACTACAAGTACCCCAGGGGGGCTTCTAGTATATGTGTAAAGTAAAAGAAAAATGTATTTTTAATAACACAAAATCCCCTCCCCTAATAAAAGTCTGAATCACCCCCCTTTCCCCATTTTATAAATAAAAATAAATAAATTAATTAATAAACAAACATGTTTGCTATCGCCACGTGCGTAATCGCCTGAACTATTAACTAATCACATTCCTGATCTCACACGGTAAACGGCGTCAGCGCAAAAAAATCCCAAAGTGCAAAATTGCGCATTTTTGGTTGCATCAAATCCAGAATAATTGTAATAAAAAGCGATCAAAAGGTCATATATGCGCAATCAAGGTACCGATAGAAAGATCACATCATGGCGCAAAAAATGACACCTCACACAGACCCATAGACCAAAGGATAAAAGCGCTATAAGCCTGGGAATGGAGCGATTTTAAGGAACATATATTTTCTTTAAAAGGTTTTGATTTTTTACAATCCATCAAATCAAATAAAAGTTATACATGTTACATATCGTTGTAATCATAACAACTTAAGGAACATATATAACGAGTCAGTTTTACCCCATGGCGAACGGAGTAAAAACACCCCCCCCCCCAAATAAAAAAAAAAAAACATTTTTTTTTTCAATTTCACCACACATATAATTTTTTTCTGGTTTCCCGGCACATTTTAGGCAAAAATTACATCTGCCATAGCAAAGTACAATTAGTTGCGCAAAAAATAAGGGCTCATTTGGGTCTCTAGGTGGAAAAATGCAGGCGCTATGGCCTTATATACACGAGGAGGGAAAAACGAAAACGCAAAAATGAAAACTGGCTGTGTCCCCTAAGGGTTAATTACTGGAAATGTCTACTTGTGTATGTTTACATGTTATTGTAAAATGTCAATAAAAATATGTTTAAAAAAATGGTGCTCAATATTTGGGCGAAAAATAACATAAATAATGGCCAAAAAAGTCAGGGAACACAGCCTGAAACCGAAGACTCGTCAGTGGTAGCCATTGTATCGCCATACTGAGCACTCTTTCATATAGGTGTCGATGTGGCTATAAATAGAAACTGTTATATGGTAGAGTGATATCAATCAATGTTTTATGAATGACTTTTTAAATGCTCAAGAAAGAAACCAGCTGCTATGTTTTAAATAGTTCTATAGAAACTCCACTTGGGATTTGTATGTCTGTAATATTTCATGTAACCATTTGATATAATTGCTCGCTGCCCTATAAATTATTATAAGAAGTGTAATTAGGTCATGGTACAGAACTACCATTTAATTTGAATCTCTAAATCATGACTGATTAGACACTTTTACCGGTTTGCCTTTGAAACATATAATAATAATCTAAGGCGCTCTATAATGATTTACAGGTATAAAGCCATAGACAGACTGACTTAGTAATGTAGCTCTCTTAAAGCAGACAATTTTTTAAATGCCATAAAGTATATAAATTGTATGGACGTTGACGTGTATACTTTAAATAACAAATCCACTAATAAACAATGTAGCCACCTAATAAAAATGTAGTAGTGTGTGAAATTAATTCTTAGGAAAGCATGCGGAAAATTAGAAATACGGCTGGAATCAGATTGTTTCCAGCTTTGTTTGACACACTGTACAAGGGGAATTATTTACACGGCGTGAGTTGTACTTTCTTTAAAGCAAAAGATTTCTTGGATTCATATTACATAGTTGGTTGAAAAATAATAATAATTACAAATAGTTATCCTTACAGTTCACTTATTTTCCCTGCAGGTATAACATATTACCATTTTACAGTTCAGTCTAGGCCCTACAAGGGACAATTCAATAACTGTTAGGCCTTATGCCCATGTCCCGTAAAGTTGTCTGTAAATGCGGATCCATAATCACGGTTTAACTTAGAGCACATTGATTCACACAGTCTGTGTTAATTTTGATCCGTAATCCATTCTGTAAAAAAGAAGGACATGTCCTACTGCGGGTTGTAATTGCCATACGAATTAATAATAGAAGCCTATGTGATCCGTCTTTTTTAACAGATGTCACATCCGTGAAGTTCGCAAAAAACATGTCGGAACTGGATTCAATTACGAATTCAAATATGGATAATTTTTCCACGGATCACGCAAAAAAAAAAAAAAAGAAATAGCTTGAGGTTTTACGTTCCAGATAAATCACTGAACATGTGGAAGAGGCCTTAGACAAACAAAAACCTATAACAACATGAACTCTTCTCTAGCAGTAGTAGAAGCTTAGATATTATCACACATTTTTTGTACAGAAACAATAGAAATCTAAAAGAGCCAGAGTGGGAGTCCCTTATGAAAAGGTCACAGATTGGTGACTGGGGACTGAGTATTTGACACACAATAAAAGTTGCAATTTTGGATTCTTTGATGATTATTTTACACCTATTTGTGTGCTGTACATCTTTTCTTACTCCATAAGTGTATAAGAAATAACACGTATTGCTTTAGTATTCCAAGTGCTGTGATGAAGAACTATGCTATTTTGTTAAGTTTTCAAATAATCTATTATGGAATTGTAAGTTAGCAGAAGAGAGGACCTTCATCAAAAGCTGAAACAAAGAGCAGCTTCAAAAGTATCTCTCTCTGGAGGACTCAGCCTGTCCCTGCATTAAATAGATAGTCTACAATGGACACCATGAAATATATCAGTTCCCATGTGGTGGGTCTGTACGAAAATTGAATGCCTGCTAAAAGGTTCTTCTGCATATTATAGCTAATCTCTGAGGGTCCCAGCTGAAAGACTCGCTATGATCAGCTTATTTTGGGACATACTTCAACTCAAAAGAGATTGTCTTAAGTGGACAACTTAAGCATGAAAACACTTTTCTTTCTCTGTCCGTCAAACAAATGAGTAGAATAGTTAGGGAAATTGCTTTATACTTAGGGTTGCTATGTTAAATCGTGTCCGACTGGACACTTTTTTATAACTACCAATGAAAGGCAGACTCTAATTTTCTAAGTTACGAGACATGAATATTTTTGCTCAACCCCTAGCTATTAATATAGAAGAATTTTATATGCCCATGGCAGAGAAGGGATCATAAAAGAGCAAAAAGAATTACATCATTTTGAAGTTAAAATTATTTCTTTAAAAATGAGCTTTTATTTGTAATTTAGTGACCTTACACCAAAAAGATTAGATTTGCAAGGGAGTAAAATGTAATTTTATTTAAATTAACTTAGAGTGTTAAAAAGTCTTTCAGTGAAAACCTCTATGTTACTACTTCCCTGTTTTAAATAGAGTTTAAGCCTTTAACCCCTTAACAAAGGATGACTATAAATCGGTGTGTTTTTTTTGGAAAATACATTCAGAGTAGTGGGAGTTTTTCTCTCTTTATTTAACCCCTTAAAGGGGTAGTCCACCCAAAAAAAATTTCTTTCAAATCAACTGGTGCCATAAAGTGCCAGATATTTGTAATTCACTTCTATTAAAAAATCTTAAGTCTTCCAGTACTTATTAGCTGCTGTATGTCCAGCAGGAAGTGGTGTTTTCTTTCCTGTCTGACCCAGTGCTCTCTGTTGCCTCCTCTGTCCATGTCAGAAACTGTCCAAAGCAGGAGCAAATCCCCATAGAAAACCCCTCCTGCTCTCCAGACTGGAAATAATACAACTTCCTGTTGGGCATACAGCAGCTAATAAGTACTGGAAGGCTTGAGATTTTTTAATAGAAGTAAATTACAAATCTCTGTCACTTCATGGCAGCATTTGATTTGAAAGAAAAAAATTTTGGGTGGACTACCCCTTTAAGGACCGGGCCAATTTCGATTTTTGTATCTTTGTTTTTTCCTACTTGTGCTTAACCCTTTGAGGACCAGGCCCAAAATGACCCAGTGGACCGCGCAAATTTTGATCTTAGTGTTTCCGTTTTTCCCTCCTCCCCTTCTAAGAGCTCTAGCACTCTCAGTTTTCTATCTACAAGCCATGTAAGTGCTTGTTTTTTACAGGAATAGTTGTACTTTGTAATGGCGTCTTTCATTTTACCATAACATGTATGATGGAATTCCAAATATATTATTTATGAAGATATAAATAGGTGAAATCGTAAGAAAGAATGCAATATGGTAACGTTTGGGGGGTTCCTGTGTCTACGTAATGCACTATATGGTAACAGCGACATGATACCATTATTCTATAGGTCAGTCCGAACACAACCATATGCAGGTTACACAGATTCTCTAATGTTATATATTTTTTTTTTATGAAATCCTTTTTTTTGGCAATTAAATATTAATAAAATGGGCCTATTGTGACGCTTATAACGGTTTTATTTTTTCACCTATGGGGCTGTATGGGGTGTCATTTTTTCCGCCATGATCTCTAGTTTTTATTAATACCATATTTGTGAAGATCGGACGTTTTGATCACTTTTTATTGATTTTTTTTAATATATAATGTAACATAAAATCGGTAATCTGCGCACTTTTTCCCCTCTTTTCGTGTACGCCGTTTGCCGGTCGCAATGACGCTTGTTATATTTTAATAGATCGGACAATTACGCACGCTATGGTATATTATATGTTTATCTATTTATTCATTTTTATATGTTTTATTTATATAATGGGAAAGGGGGGTGATTTAGACTTTTATTGGGGGAGGGGTTTTGGGGTAGTGTGTTAGTGTTTTGAACTTTTTTTTTTTTACACTTTTGAAGTCCCTTTGGGGGACTTCTACATACATTACTTTGATTTCTACACTGATGAATGCTATGCCATAGGCATAGCATTGATCAGTGCTATCGGCGCTCTGCTCATTGAGCCTGCCTGTGCAGGCTCAGTGTAGCAGATCGCCGATCGGACCGCATGGAGGCAGGTAAGAGACCTCCAGCAGTCTGTTTCAACGATCGGGACCCCCGCAGTCACACTGCAGGGGTCCCGATCGGTAAGTGACAGGGGACTCCCCCTGTCACTTACACTTAAACGCTGCGGTCGCGCCGCGATCGCGGCGTTTAAGGGGTTAATGACACGCGGCAGCGCGATCGCAGCAGCGTGTCATTACCGGTGAGGTCCCGGCTGCTCACTGCAGCCGGCCCCCACCTGCTATGAAGCGCGCTCCGCTCCGGAGCGCGCTTCATAGCGGGAATAACACCCATGACGTAAGGTTACGTCATGGGTCGTCTGGGTACAGACTTCCATGACGTAACCCTACGTCCAGGGTCGTCTAGGGGTTAAAAGGCCATAGCACTTGCATTTTGCCACCTAGAAACCCACATGAGCCCTTATTTTTTGCACCACTAATTGTAATTTGCAATAAACATATGGTGAAATTGGAAAAAACAAACAAACAAACAAACAAAAAACAACGCATTTTGTTTATTTGGGGGGTATTTGTTTTTATGTCATTCGCCCTGGGGTAAAACTGACTTGTTTTGTATGTTCAAGTCGTTACGATTAAAACAATATGTAACATGTATAACTTTTATATTATGTGATGGCCTGTAAAAAATTCAAACCATTTTTAACAAATATATGTTACTTAAAATCGCTCCATTACCAGGCTTATAGCGCTTTTATCCTTTGGTCTATGGGGCTGTGTGAGGTGTCATTTTTTGCGCCATGATGTTTACTTTCTATCAGTACCTTGATTGCGCATATGCGACTTTTTGATCGTTTTTTATTACAATTTTTCTGGATTTGATGCAACCAAAAATGCACAATTTTGCACTTTGGGATTTTTTTGTGCTTATGCCTTTTACTGTGCGAGATCAGGAATATGATACATTAATAGTATGGGCGATTACGCATGCGGCAATAACAAAAATGTGTATTTATTTGTTTACTTTTATTTATTACATGGAAAAGGGGGGGGGTGATTCAGACTTTTATTAGAGGAGGGGGCTTTTTATTAATAATTAAACTTTTTTTTTTTTTTTTACACTTATACTAGAAGCCCCCATAGGGGACTTCTAGTATAAGCACTCTGAACTCTCATTGAGATCTTTGCTGTATACTTATACAGCATAGATCAATGAGTTCAGCACTCATTTGCTGAACTCATCCGAAGGCCGAGCCGGGATCAGCGCAATTTTGGCGGAGACCCCGGCAGGTAATAGACATGGAGATCGCTCCTCTGGGACAACGTCCTGGGGGGGGGGGGGGGGGCGATCTCCACCACTGGACACCAGGGATCGGCTGCAGCAAGTATTTGACTGACTAATAATTGGTGGCAAGTTAGTACATCTTGATATTTTTTTATATTTTGTATGCCCACATAGAATTTATGAAGAAGTGTACACCTCATTCTGGTGCTTATGAGGCTGCCCACGTGGAAGCCTCAGAAAACTACACCAACTTGGAGACATGACCCCTCTATGCAAACACAAAGACCCTCCAGGTCATGCCCCACCCATTCGATGAGTGTGGCGCAGATTAACAGAAAGGTATTCGAATGCATAGTACATTATTCCAAATAGTCATTTTCAATTGTCATTTTCAATAATGTATTTAACCAAAAATGCAGTAAAAATTGGATTCCCCTCTCACTTTGCCTGGCACTTTTCTTTTTACGAATGCAAGGGGGGGGGGGGACTAGGAGCACACAGTAAGTGAAAAAAAAAAGCACCTCCAATCATTGGCTGGCTAAACCATGTGACCTTCAAAGTACAAGAATAGTGGTTTTGAGATTCGGTTTCAGATGCTACTTGGAGCTAGACAGGAAGACAGTATATAGCAGGGACAGTTAGGTGTTAGGTGATTTTAGGCAGGAGGGAACCCCAGAATCCCTTATTAGGGCTACAATTATAGATAGCAGAGATTGATCACACTTATATACAGCTATTAAACTGGCTAGCAGCACATCAGTGTGTTCAGCAAGGCAGGCAGCTGGAGTGCACTGGGGGGAATAGGTTGCAGTGTATCTACTTGGTGAAAACCTCAGATATAGGGTATACATCTCTATACTGAGAATACTACTGGTACTCTCAGTATACAGTACTACTATTATGTGTTCTGTGCATATCATTAACAATTGGAACCCCTGTTGCCTTAAGGCATTTCTAAAAAGTCATATATGTTGAGTATACGGCTGTATACTGAGAGTGTTTGGAGTGTATTGTTGAGAGGCTGTGATAGTGGCGTAATGATGAGACTGTGGCATGTTAGATGCACCCAGGCACGCTTCCCCTGCTGTCCCAGTTGCATTCCAGAGGTGTTTGCATCAGTTTCTGAGGTGTCATGGTGGACTTGGAAACCTAAATTCGTCCACTTAGAGATCATAAAGTCACAAGCATTTTTTCCCTTTAGACTTAAATGGGATTCAATATTCGATCGAATAGTCAAGCATCGCAGTCTACACAAACTTGATAAAGACACTTGATAAAGAGACCGGACCGGTCTCGAAACGCGTTGTGTCGCTGGCATAATTCTTTTAATAAATTTTATGATATTTTATATCACTATTACCTCTTGGACCTGCGCCTGTTTTACCCACCTTGGAGTGGAGGAGAATACTGACTGTCTTTAATCCCTGTGGGGATTAGTCGGTAGTGGCTGCGGTTCATTCACATGTTATCAGTAAGAGTTGTGCCTTACACCAGCACAACCTGCTCAGGTGAGAGTTCTATGTGCTTACTTTCACCACTTCAGCCCTGTCTGAATTACGCTATGGAGCGCTGTCTTATATTTTGTTTCTTATATTAGAAAATGAGCCTCTCTATCAAGATCTTAGGACATTTGGCAAACTATTTTTTTTTCTGTTTTCTTTCCCTTTGAGTTTTCTTATTGGTCAAAAATTTGGTTTATGTTGTTATAAATATATGTTTAATAGAGTGTTCAATAAGGCAAACTGATGCTGCTATCAAGTTAAACATAAATTTCTAATTCCCAGCGCTTGCCAGACTGTCGACTGCTAATAGACTTACAAGGCTGTTGAGATCTGCTGCAGCTCTGCATTGTATAATAATAATCATAGAAAGTGGGGATTGCTGTTCAAGCATTGCTTTTCGTAATGTAATCTTAAAGGTGGCATTTGAGATTGAATTGCAATTCAATTAAATTGCATCAACACAAAGCTAGCCTTAGGGATATGGGACCTCTGTGGCTGTGTAGGGCATATCACTTGTCACTAATAAAGGGGTCCTTATGATTTTTAATGGTCTAAGTGCTAAAATTAAAAGAACAGCTACTCGGGATCTAACAACCATTTTTAGTTTATTGACTGGACAGTTGTTTGCTTATCTAATTAAATTACTATTTGAGAAATGTATGGTTGTATTATTTGGGCACTTTATGGAACATAAGGATATGGGGGGGTGGGAGATTATAACACACCTGCTCACATAGTAAACGGGGTTGCCTTGGAGCACAGTTTACAAGAGCTGGAGAGAGGAAGGAGAGCAGATACAAGGCATTCTGAAGGGGAAAATCTTAAAGCTAGGTTCAAACAACATAGCCTTATTTTCGACTGAAAAATAATGTTTGAAATTAGCCTAAAGCTGTGTAAAAGTACATAGCAAGAATAGAGCTCATGACACATGCACACTGTAGCAGCTGTGAAAGCAAAAGTAAGCAAAATGTTTAAATGACCAATGGAGATTTTTTTTTTTTTTTTGCAGCAGCACAAGACGTATAAAGCAAAAATAATAACACTGCTTTTCAAAGGTGTCCATAGTATTTAATGGTGCATGTTAGAGATGAGCATATTTACCGTAAGTTTGGCTTTACAAAACCCTGAAAGCTCAGCATTTGACTCTCTATGGTTGGAGAAGATAGATGCAGCCTTAGGGCTGCCTGGAAAACATGGATACAACCTATGGCAAACTCTAACTTACTGTAACTTTGTTCATCTCTAGTGCCTGTACATGAGTCAGGTTTGCACATCTGTAAAATGAAAATGAGCCGAAAAACCCATTGCATGGTATTTTCATATTAGATTTGTTTTATTAAATATTCCAGAAAATTAGGTGATCTGAGGTTAAATCACTTTGCAGTTTGGTTGCTTTCTTAATTTAAAATCGCAAAAAAGTTTCTTTCTTACTTCCCTTAACCCCTCCAGGTAACAGATAATGAACTAAGTAACTGAGCTGCATAGCACTGGTTAATTATTTAAGATTTGGGATATCACAAGAATTGGCCAATTACACCCCCTGTAGCTTAATGGTCTTCTATTATCCTCAATATAAACCAAATTAGCTCCAAGCAATTAAATAAATTCACAATTCACCCATAACATAACATTATTGTAATGATGAGCTGTTAGCTCTACCAGATGCAACCTAATAAAACACTTTAGATTGCCGCTGTCCGCATTTTGCTCGGCTTCATATTTTACACCTGAAAACACCTCCGTTCTCCTTACCCATAATATTTTACACCAGCTGAGAGACCAATAGAATATATGATGTTCTTGACCTGTGTTTGTCTTTGAAAATGGTTTCTGGTGGTAAACCAGAAAGCTGTAAATGTAAGTCATCGGTAAACATACTTAGTGTGATGTATACCTCTCAAAGGAGTTAACAACGCTCATTACCATAGTGAAAGGCATTATATGTAATCATATGCAAATGGTTGCTGAGGTAATCATGCTATATTATCATTTTGCCTTGCACATTATGAAGTAAGCCGCCTTGAGCTTCATTTAGACATGTATATGTCCATTATTTGAATCATAGAGAGAATTCCAAATGATAATCTTACGGTGAATAGTAGCATTTTGCATTGTCGTGCTCTGTATTCCCACAGTTAGAGTGGCTCAGCATATAAAAGCAGATAAGGCAGTAGCAGAGAGGCGTGCAGATGAGACAGCTGTATTGAGTATCTTGGCTGCAGATGGTTTTACTGAATATTTAGCAAATGTGTTAAAGAATCAAAACATACGTCATTAAGGGTCATTCAGAATGCTAAAAAAATGTGGAATCAAAACTCTTCATAAAGGACCATGTGTCATGAGAAAATTAGCTATTCTTTTAATAAAATTTTTATGTTAAACATATATTTCAAAATTTTTGGGTGTTTTTTTAAAAAAAAACTTCTATATTACCTATATTATAAAAAAAAAAAAAAAATCCAGAAATTTTGCCATTTTCATTCGCGCCAATAGTGATGAGCAGATATGTTTGTAAATATCCGTATGTTTGTACGAACATGACACAATTTGTTCCATAATCGAAATGGTTATAACGATCATTTTTGAACATAATCGAACTTGTGAGCCTCCGCAACAGGGTCTTTTACGCTTTGCACCTGATAATCTCTTCCCATGTGCGTAGACAGAAATTTACGCTTCTAATGTATGTTTCTTATTTGTTGGTAAATGTTTGACGAACACGAACACTAACCAATCGCGATCATTTTTTTAATGTTTTATATAACATCGGGATGCTTGCTCATCACTACTTTCCACTTGGTCTCAAACTAAGCTGAGACTTCCTGTAAGTCTTCTGTAAAGTTACCTGTACAGAATTACAGTGAGAGATGTGATAGCAGTAGACAGATAGCACCAGTATAAGACTATAGCAGCTCCCTGCGGAACAAACTTATCAAGGGTCCCAGAGTATACCTATGCTTAGTGATGTTTCACATTCATCTAAAGGGGGCAGGTCCTGTCTATAATTATCCATGTTTATGAGTGTTGCTGTAAAGCATGTCACTAAGTGTTGTTAAAAGTATCAGACATCGAACAGTTCAAGATACGGACAGAGGTGGCAGCAAAGGGCATTGTGTCAGACCGGAAAGTACACATCACTTCCTATAAGTAAGCTTCCAATCACTTAAATTTACTAAATTTAGAAACTTCTCAAAGATGATTAAGAGAAGCAGAAGGCCCCCGAGCAAAATTTCAAGTGTCATAGAAAATGGTCGGAATATACAGTATAAGTCCATTTGAAAGTTGTTGTTTTTTTTAATAAATCTTAAATTTAATCTATATAACTACAGATACTATAGGTGGTGTCTATGCCCTCCTCACCTGATGGGCAACAGGTGGCATGGTTCAGAAAGGGCATGGCCTCCTTCTGCGTCTGACTGACTATGATTTATGTCTGCAAGCAGGCCTAAATTAATGGCGAAAATCTATACAATCTCCAGAGCTGGTGTAGATTTCTGTCACATGGCAACCTCAGAATCTCCCAATTTACGGAGAGATGTGCTTTTCTTAATAAATCCGGCATCGGCATGGGAGCAGGGATTTGATAAATCCTCCTCTATATATCTATTGATATGTAGCTGACGACTGCTTTTAGAGCAGAGTGGTGGTTGGTAACCTAGACAAGAATAATGTCTATTATTTTTCTGTATGATAGAAGCATTCTATGTTGGCGAAGTCCCATGTGCCTCAGTGTCCCGCAGTGTCTCTATAGGAAGGCTCGCGTGCCTCTCCTTCTATCGCTCTCCGCTCAAAGAATTGACATGTCAATTCTTTTTCCAGAGATCGGCGGGAGCAGAGGCACACGAGCACTCCCACAGAGCCACTTTGGGACACTGAGGGAGGAGAGATTCCACACTGAAGAGCTCTGCCACGGAATTCAGCCGCTTTTACTCAGTGTGAACATACCCTAACATGGCAACACATGACTTGTCTACAGATTTATAATTTTTTGTTGTGGACATAAAGCAAACATATTGTTTGCATTCCTGCAAAATATTAAAAATATATAAACAATAGATTTTATTTATCCATTAATATTGAAGTCATTTATATAATGCTAACATATTTTGCAGTACTTAACAGTAGGGATGAGCAAATTTTTTTAAAGTTTGGTTTGGTTCGATCCGGCAAACTTTTGTGAAGTTCGGATTCGTACCTAAAACGAATCTTGCTTTAACGGCTGATTAATTGCAGCTACAATAGCTGCAATTGAGTCTGATAGGGTATAGTTTCGTTTGTGGATAAAGTGGATAAAATCAAAGTGCAAAAATAGTGAAAAAAATTGTGAATAAAAAAAATAATAAAAAATAATTATAAAATGTAGTGAATAAAAGTGCAAAAATAGTGAAAAAAATTGTGGGAAAAAAAAAGTTGAGGAGGAGGCAGCAGCACTTGATTGCACCCAGGCCAGTATTGTTGAGGAGCAGGAGGAGGCAGCACGTGCTTGCACCCAGGCCAGTATTGTTGAGAAGAGACAAGTTGAGGAGGGGGAGGCAGCACTTGATTGCACCCAGGCCAGCATTGTTGAGAACAGACAAGTTGAGGAGGAGAAGGTGGCAGGACTTGATTGCACCCAGGCAAGTATAGTTGAGAAGAGACAAGCTGAGGAGGAAGAGGATGAGGCAGCACTTGCTTGCACCCAGGCCAGTATAGATGAGAAGAGACAAGTTGATCAGCAGGATGAGGCAGCAGTTAACTGCTCTCAGGCCAGTATTGTTGAGAAGAGACAAGTTGAGGAGCAGGAGGAGGCAGCAGCAGTTGATTGCACCCAGGACATTATTGTTGAGAACAGACAAGTTGAGGAGGAGGAGGCGGCAGCACTTGATTGCACCCAGGCCAGTATAGTTGAGAAGAGACAAGCTGAGGAGGAAGAGGATGAGGCAGCACTTCATTGCACCCAGGCCAGTATAGATGAGAAGAGACAAGTTGAGCAGCAGGAGGAGGCAGCAGTTAATTGCTCTCAGGCCAGTATTGTGGAGAAGAGACAAGTTAAGGAGCAGGAGGAGGCAGCAGTTGATTGCACCCAGGACAGTATTGTTAAGAACTGACAAGTTGAGGAGGAGGAGGAGGAGGAGGAGGCAGCACTTGATAACAGCTATAACAGCTTATGAGAAACAAACTTTTTTGGTTGCAGCTAAACGGGATTGACAGCACCCAGCAAAGCAGAAATGGAGAGGTTTTGTGGGACGCTGACTTAGCGTCACACTCTATGGAGGGCTTCAATAAGTTTTGCTGCTATAGGTTACTTCACCTAAAACAGCTTATGAGAAACAAAGTTTTTTGGTTGGGGCTAAACGGGGTTGACGGCACCCAGCAAAGCAGAAATGGACAGGTTTTGTGGGGCGCTGACTTAGCGTCACACTCTATGGAGGGCTTCTATAAATTTTGCTGGTATAGGTTACTTCACCTATAACAGCTTATGAGAAAAAAAAGTTTTTTTTTAAACTTTTTTGGTTGCGGCTAAATTAGGTTGAGGGCACCCAGCAGTGGAGCAACGTCTAGCGTGTACTCTCAGTCACGGGACAGGAGCTGGTTCAATGCTACCTTTCCTGACTGTTTTCTCACTTTTCTCTCCCTATTTCTTTTTTTATCTCCTTAACTCTCCCTAGATCTCACTATATTTTTATTTAGATGCCTATCTCTCCCTATCTCTACCTATCTCTTAATTCCTCAGCCTCTTTCCCTATATATCAACTAATCTTCTACATCTAGCTTTCCCTGGATCTTGCTTTTTTTTTTCTTCTCTTTCTCTCTCCTGCTTCTCTCACTAATACTTTCTATTCCTTCTCTATCTCTCCCTGTATCTATTTAGTTGTCTGGCTATCTGTCTATCTATCTATCTATCTATCTATCTATCTATCTATCTATCTATCTATCTATCTATCTCTTTTCCCTCTCTATCTGATACAGAGCTCCTCTCTCTGTGCACTCTGGCCACACACTGAGAAGCTGCTGGCACGTACAGGCGATTCCTGGTGCTGGGGGGTGACGTCACACATCTTGCTTTTCACAGAAAACCAGGATACAAGGCATTATAGCAGTAATAATCCCTTGTATCCTGGTCTATTCTGTGAAAAAAGTACAATTTTGCGTCGCCGTTGGTATTTTAACCAGATTCGTAATGAACTCAAAGTTTGTGACGTTTCGGTTCGCTCATCCCTACTTAACAGCTATTGCACTCACATCTGGCCCCTGTGTCCTCGCATCTGGCCCTTGTGTCCTCGCATCTGGTATGCGTGTCTTTCCATTTGGTCTTTTCGCCCTGTCATATGGTACTGTTCCTTCACATCTGGTCCCCATGCCATTACATCTGTTTTTTGTGCTCTTATACTTGGTCCTTGTGCCTTTCCATTTGGCCATTGTGCCCTCATATCAGGAACTCCTGTGCACAATATGTACATAGAAGTTTAGTGCTGGTGATGCTAATCCTCATATATGTCAGAAGACATATATCTTTGTCATCTATGAAAAAATAATCCAGCATCTATGTAAACAGACAACAGGTGAAACGCTTGTAATGCCGGAAACCTTGGAGGTCATATGAATGATAGTGGACTGATATTTTAATAACCATCATTCGGAGGGCAGGCGAGTGTGTATTTGCTCCAGTCCTTCTGCTTAGATATATGCTGTTGATAAATTAGTCTACGGTTTCTACAGGTCTCTGATCTGCACTCCACTCCTGGGAGCAACAGGTGCACAAAACAGCTTTGATATACGAGCTTTGAGAGAACCAAGGAGTTGTTAATGCTTTCTGCAGGCGATCATATATAATTCAGGCAGCCGGTGCCAGGCATCATGAGTGTTGTTATTTTTTGCAATCCAACATTTCAGATTGAAGTGATAAATATACAATGTGTGAACAATGGCTTGAAATCAGTTGGCTTAATTGCAGGAGACAGACAGTTTATTAATGCATGAATGCCCACCTGGGGTTTTATCTCTCGAGGGCCATGGTAATCATTTAGTCTACTGTATGCTAGTAAAGGCGGCTAACATTTACATTTCTGCTGTTTATCTCTCCCCAAGTAATATGTGCTGCTAGTTTAATATCTAGCCGTTTTGATGTACATGGTTTACAGCTCCCTCTTTGCTGGATCCATTATTTCAAGTATTTAACAAGGCATGAACTAATTAGATGATATATATGTCTACAGCTCATGTATGGGATGTTCACTTTAATAGCATTGTATGTGTAGTGATTTAAAATAATGTAGTACATGACAGTGTTATATACCCAGTATTATGCTGCTAGTTGAACTGTTGACATACTTAAATAGATTGACCCAAGAACAAAAGTTAAATGGTGCTGTTAACTTGAGCAGAACATAATAATTTGTCCATTGAAGTAATTTATAAAGATATTCTGGGATGTTGCTATTATATAATTATAAGGGTACTCTATGTCGTTGATCCCCTCTCACAATGTCCACCAAGTTGTTTGGGTGGTTTTCTGTGGGAGCAGGGAAGCCATTGTCCAGTATACCAAGTAACTGGGTGACTGTTTTGCGCTATAACAATTCACTGGGAGCAGTAAAGAGAGTGTTCATCTTAAAGGAGTTATCCAGTGCTACAAAAACATGGCCACCTTTCCCCTACTGTTGTCTCCAGTTCAGGTGCGGTTTGCAATTAAAGGGGTTATCCAGCGCTACAAAAACATGGCCACTTTCCCCCTACTGTTGTCTCTTGACAGGGTGTGGTTTTGCAACTCAGTTCCTTTGAAGTAAATGGAGCTTAATTGCAAACCGCACCTGAACTGGAGACAACAGTAGGGGGAAAAGCGGCCATGTTTTTGTAGCGCTGGATAACCCCTTTAAGCTCCATTTACTTCAATGTAACTGAGTTTCAAAACCCCACCCAAAATGGAGACAAGAGAGGGGGAAAAGTGATCATGTTTTTGTAGTGCTGGATAACCCCTTTAATAGAATTTAAAAAAAAATAAAGCATTATACCCATTCACTAGGAACAGTGAACAGTGTCCATTGTCCAATGTCCACTGCTGTCCTGGGAAAAAAATAATATTACGCAGCTGATCCATCACCTAGGTCCACTACTGTCCCTGACGGAAATTGAATGATTGATAGGCTGACATTTTTTTATTGACATTTTCCAATTTGTGACACTGTAACAACATCTGTTTAAAATATGCTACTATGTTTTAATTAGATTCCTTTGTATTCAATTTGCTATTATTTTTTTTTTACAAATATGACCCAAAATTTGCAAACCTCACAAAACTAGTTTTCAGCAGGTCTCTACTGGTCTAAAATTGATTGTTTTATCTTTTCTCCCCTTTAAGTTTTATTTTTTTGTAAAAAGGAGTGAAAAGCCAGTGAGGGAGAAAGAAAAAAACAGCAGGGGACACCATAACAAGCATGGCATGTTACATCAATATTTATGCAAAATTCTCGACGAGAAGCCATGCTCCTTATATATTACAATATGAAATAGAACCATCCAGAAAGTTCATATGGGAACCAGGAGAAAAAAATGTACGTGCTTCCTTGGAAAAGTAGAGGCACACAGTATTCACTTCTAACATGTCTATTCATTAAATATTTGTACTCCCCATTGAAATAGCAATTGTAGAGCATTTTTCGAATATATATATATATATATATATATACATATATATATATATACATATATATATATATATATATATATATATATATATAGTGGTACCTTGCTTTAAGAGTAACTAGGATTAAGAGCGTTTTGCCAGAAGAGCTCACAGTTTTAAAAAATTGTAACTTGGTTTAAGAGCATTACTTTGCTTTAAGACCTTCTTATACTGGGTGGGAGCGCGAGTGGGGGAAGAGCATGTCCTGCACAGGGTGGTCTACAGCCCTGTACTCTGACCCAGAAAGTCTCCCTCACATTCCAAATCATGGCAGATCTGTCAGCCCTTCTGTTTCCCATCTTCTCCATTCCTGCGATAATGTGGCTGCCCTCACACTCAGCTATACACACTGATGCTATAATGTTCCTGCAGTTACACTCAGCCATTCAAACTGCTGCATAGAATGTTTATGTCCACCTGCACAGCTCTGTGATTCTCACTTCCTGATTGGTCCATGATGAAAACCCCCCTTTCCCCATTGCTGTCATGTGACCACATAGACCTCTGACAGCAGCCCTCCTTCTCTATTCTAGCCTGTTGTACTATGCTTCTGCATTATAGGGATCTGCAGCTCCAACTGCTGCTGTTTTTTTTTCATACTTATGCACTTACTATATATTATACACCACATGCTCATTGCTATACTGTACAGTAATAATACTGTACTTATAATAATAATGACATACTCAGCTGTTTCTCATTGTTTAATTCATCTGTTCTACATTTTATTCAGAATAAAAAATCTATAATTTTCTTGTGTGGAACCAATTGTCTACATTTCAAAGATTTCTTAGAGGAAAAATTGCTTAGGTTTAGGAGTTGATTTGGATCACAAGCATGGCCCTGGAACAAATTATGCTTATAATCCAAGGCACCACTGTGTATATATGTTTTGTGCATGTTTAAATTTTGCATTATCATTACCTTTGTCATTAGCAGGGCCGATCCTAGCTTTTCTGCCGCCTGAGGCGAAAACTGACAAAGCGTCCCCCCCCCTCAGAGCAATAGTCAGGGAGAGAAGATCCAGAACAGGCACAATGCAGCATCGCAGTGTGTATGGGACAGCACTATAGATAACAGTGTGCTCTGTGCGGTGACCAGATTTTTTAACTGTTTGAGCCACTATGGGCCCCCTGGGAGCTTCAAAACAAACAACAATCTGCAACTGCTGACCTCTGACCTCAGGAGCTGGAGAAGAGCCATAAAACGGGCTGCTCTGTTAACTCTTTCAGTACTGCAGAATGTAGAGTATTACTGTGCATCATTTACATTCTGCAATACAGAAAGAGTTAACAGCAGAGCAGAACATTACTTTTATGCCTCTTCTCCTGCTCTTGCACTTTGCTGAGGTCAGCTCGGAGGTCGGCAGTTCAGAGAAGACATAATATAGCGTCCCCGCTGCTGGTAACTTTTTCTTTTCTACAGTGTGTAAGTGATGCAGAGTATAATAACTCTGCATTATTGAAAGGGTTAACAGCAGGAGACACTAAGGGCCACATGTATCATCCTGCGAACGGATGATTTTCGTCGGAAAGTGCCGATTTCCGTATTTTTTTATACGCAAATGGCCAATCTGCGAATAAAATATTCGCAAATCGGCACTTTCCGCCGAGTATGCCAGGGGGGCGGAAAGGGGGTGTGTAGTGGGCGGAACGGAGAGCGCGGACTCAGAGTCCGCGCGATTTACCATCCGTTCCGCCCAAATATATGCCGAAAACCTACTCCAGTCCTCAGCTGGCGTAGGTCTTCGGCGGTGCGCACCAACGCGCACGTGATTTATGTAGAGGCAGTCCGCTAAAAAACGCCGGACTTAATAAATGCCCCCCTGTATCTATGTCTTATGTGATGTGAATACCTGTGAATACGAAGCTTCCAGTGCCTCCTCAGTGCTTCTCATGAGGCAACTGACAGGAAACACTGCTGGGCACTGAGCCGTAACTAGTTGTAATGATAAGGACACAGGACGCTGATGCCGCCCCCCTCAAGGGCTGTGTTATCTGCCACCTGAGGCGAACACTTCACCTCGCCTCATGGCAGATACGGGCATGGTCATTAGGGTATCATTCCACATGAACGGCTATTTTTACAGTGCAGAATTAATTTTGTCTGTAGGTAATGTTAAAAAGCACCCATTTACATGAAACGGCAATTGTTTTTAAAGCGCGGGAACATAGCCTAAGGTTCGGTTTCCATGTATGTGTTCAAAATGTGTTCTGATTTTGCAGAAACCAGACCCATATGTAATCCCTGCACAAATTACTACCAACATTATTAAGGTATTCATTTTCTGCAATGGAACAGCACCAAGTTTTAAAGGAAATCCGTCAGCAGCTTTTTCTAAGTTATTCTGCTGGCAGTGTTATGCCATTATGCCACTCTTTATATTTGAATGATGTGTATGTCTGAATGTGATGCATACAAGTACCTAGGGTAATAGGGGCATTACACAGTAGTCAGAGTCAAGGAATCATCCATCTGCATTCATCTCTCCCTCTGCTGCAGGCATGCCTCCTACCTGATGACTGATAGCCCTCTCTGATGTGACAAGCTCATCTGAAATCAAGCAGGGAAGGCTGTCAGTCATCATGCAAAAGGGGGAGAGATGAATGCAAAACAATTCCTTTCTCAATAACCCCTCAATGGTATTCCATTTACATACTGTACAATAAACAAAGTTTAATACAATGGTGCTTTGGATTACAAGCATAATACATTCTGGGACCATACTTTTAATCCAAATCACTCTTAAATCAAAACAAATTTTGAAATAAGAAATCATTGAAATGCAGACAATTGGTTCCACATCCCCAAATAATGTTTGTTTGTTTTTTGAATTACATGTAAAACAAATGAAACAAACATTCAGAAACAGCTGAATATGTGATATTATAAGTTACTGTACAGTATAACAATCAGAAAGTGGTGTATAATGCATTGTAAGGACATAAATCTGAAAACATAGCAGCATTTTGTAGATACAGTCTGGAATAGAGAAGCAGGGCTGCTTTCAGAGGTCTTTGTGGTCACATGACAACAATGGGGGAGGGGTGTGTGTTCAGCATGGACCAATCAGGAAGAGAGAATCACAGAGCTGTGTGAATGGCTGATTGTAGGTGCAGTCACAGTATAGCAGCAGTGTGTATAGCTGAATGTTAGTACAGGCACATTATAAAAGGAATGAAAATGATGGGAAACACAAGGGCAGACAGAGACTGCAGGGAGCATGAAGGAATGAGCAGGGCAGATGTGGGCACATAAATGCAGCACTCTCTGTCCAGGGAAAGAGGGGTTACAGCTTTAAAGAGATTACCTCCAAAGTCCTGTCCCCTGATGTAAGCCCAAGCCTGAAGTAGATCCGCTATAATTTGGAAGGTAAGGGAGGCTTCCTGGGTCAGAGTACAGGGCTGTAGACCCCACTATGCAGACCATGCCCCTCCCCCACTCCCCCTTCCACCCAGTACAGGGAGCTTTTAAACCAAAGCAATGCTCTTAAACCAAGTTACAGTTTTAAAAAACTGTGAGCTCTTAATCCAAAACGCTCTTAATCCAAGTTACTCTTAAACCAAAGTACCACTGTATCGAGAAACATATAAAGGATAGGGCAGAAAAATAGCAAAGTTTAATGTTAATAAATGTAAAGTTAGACCATTGGCTTTTAGAATAATAATGTACAATGATGTGCTAAAAAATGGTATTGGTGGACAGTAAACTCAACGTTAGTCACAGATGCCAGGCTGTGGATGCCAAACCTAATAAAATGATTGAATACATCTCAAGAGGCATAGGTGCTTATGACAAGAATTTAGTTTTACCTCTGTAAAAGTCCCTGGTCAGACAATGCATGAAATATTGTGTCCAATTTTAGGAACCTGTTTATAAGAAGGACACAGTTGAACTGGAGCGGGTGTAGAGAAGGACAACCAAGGTCATTAAGAAAATGAGTGGGTTATAATACCAAGATAGGTTGGGGCTATTTAGTTTAGAAAATAGACGTCTTAGGGTCGATCTGATCATAATTAAAAAATATATGAATAGACAGTGCAGAGACCTTTCTAGTGATCTTTTACACCTAGGCCTGTAACCATGACAAGGGGGCATCCTCTACATCAGGGGTGTCAAACTCAAATACACAGTGGGCCAAAATGTACAAATTGGACAAAGTCGCGGGCTACCCTTGATAATTATTGTAGCGTGAATGCAGTGTTCCTGACACTGTCAGTGGTGTGCGTCTCCCAGCACTGTGATAAATGACATGATAAATTGCTATGGGATAATTATACCCCAACCCATGTAATAGCCAACCCCCTATATTACCCCATGTTGTAGCCAACCCAACCAAAATTGCCCAACATATTAGCCTTCCCAATAGTGCCCAAATAGTAGCTAGCCCCCCCAATAGTCTTAAAGTAGTAACTAGAGATGAGTGAATCGGGTTCCGGTTTGAGTCGATCCAAACCCGAACGTTCCATATTTGATTAGCTGGGGCTGCTGAACTTGGATAAAGCTCTAAGGTTGTCTGGAAAACATGGATACAGCCAATGACTATATCCATGATTTCCACATAGCCTTGGGGCTTTATCCAACTTCAGCAGCCCCCGCTAATCAAATGCCGAAAGTTCGGGTTCGGATCGAATCGAGCATGCTCGAGGTTCGCTCATCTCTAGTAGCAACCAGTCATCCCCAGTAATCTCATGTAGTAGCCAGCCCTCCCCATAGTATCTTATATAGTATATAGTATGGCGGGCCAAAAATAATGGCCCCACGGGCCAGATTTGGCCCCCGGGCCAGAGTTTGACATGACTGCTCTACATCTAGAAGAAAGAAGGTTTTACTATTATCTCAGATGGAGATTCTTTACTGTAAGAGAAGATTGTGGAACTGGTATGGGGCAATTGGCATCTGCCTTATAAGAATTTTTTTTTTTACTTTCCTCTGGATCAACACAGTAGGATTATTGGATGAACTTGATCAATGTCTTTTTTAACCTGATAAGTTACAGGATATATACTGTTTCAATGTAGTAAAAGAGTCATCAACATCTGACAAAGTACTTTATCCGTTCTTTGAGTTTTCTACTAATGGATTCTGTCAAACTAAATAATATAATAACCAGGCAGTGTAATAGTAAGTAAAAGCTTGGGAGGAGTGTGAACCAAAGATACAATGGAAGTTATCATTTTGCAATTAGAATGAGCAAACATGAAACATCAGATTTCATTGTTTAGTTTGAATCCATTTGCTGAATCATTGCTGGGAGTGACTTGTATTAAGTCTCAATAATGGAATGTAATTAGGAATAAAAATGCATCGGCCCACAACTATTATCCCTATGATTAAGGATGCCTCCACTTTTCTCTATGGGGTGGGCATAATTCATCTGACATTGTGTTAGCAATAAACGTAGATATTTCCATGACATTCATTTGTATTCATGTGTGAACAATGCTTTCATCCTCCTTGGCTGTCCACATGAACTGTGTGTAGCTTTGGGAAGGTGAAGTGTAGATTACAAGTCTCAAGAAACTATTTCCAGTGTATTACATTGCTACGCAGATGTTAAATCCTCATGTAGAGTACCAAAATGGGCTTATCTCAGCAATGGCTTTGTGCATAGAATGTTAAGATATTAGTGAAAGAGAATGTCATTTCCATAAGAAAATGAATATTGTCTATAATCCTGATATGTCAGGGGTTGATGTCATTCCAAGCTCTGCATGCATGTCGGCACATGGAATTGTGCAAGAAAGCAACTTACTGTTTGATGAGTCCTTCAATTAGACTAGCTTTCATCTCATTGTAATATAACCTTCCCGCAGGGTACCTGCATTTCTGTCTCTTGTAGTCAAGACAACTTTATAATTATTATACTTGTATAGAGTTGAAACATTGAGTGGTGTTCCAGCTGTGGTAATTCTGTCAGCAGTGCTATGTTTGGGTAACATCATCTTCAGATTACAAGCCGAACATCACGAAGCGAGATTCCTTTACCGTACCAAATATTTTGCCAAGTTCGTAACCAGTTTGTTAAGATGGAGACCACACAATTTAATACAGTCCACATAAAAAACACAAAATCAATACTCAATACTTACAGGTCCAATCAATCAATTCTTATAGGTCCGCACTCCCCTGTTGACCCCTACAGGTTTACGGCGTCCCCCACCAAGCTTGATTTGAGAATGTTTACTTTTAACAGCATGTTTGTGTTTGTAAGTGACATAGGAGAAGGATTGGTAGGTAAGGTTTGTCTGTTTGATGATGAGTTGACGACACGAAAGGGATGATACTCCTGGTAGTGTCTGTAATATGTACAATGATTTAGCTTTGCTAGGTAAATGGTCCAAACAATGAAAACTACAGTTCAATGTTTCCAAATGTAAAATAATGCACTTATAGAGGAGGAATCCTCTATCCGAGTATCACATCGGCAGTACTGTGTTGGAAAAGACTTCAAAAGAGAAGGATTTGGGGCTAGTGATGTCTGACAGCCTTATAATCAGTCAACAGTGCAACCAGGCGGTAAGGAAAGAAAATCGTATGCTGAGCTGTATAGCTAGAGGTATAACCAGAAGGAAGCGGGAGATTGTGATCCCGCTGTATAGGGCTCTAGTGAGACCACATCTGGAATACTGTGTCCAGTTCTGGAGACCTCACCTACAAAAAGAAAAAATTAAGTATAGAAAAGGGGAGGGCACCACAAAAAATAAAAATAAAAATAAAGGGGTGCTACAGTGCTAAAAGCTGAACAATATGTCAAGAAAGAGAAAAGAGAAGTACTGAACCAGCACACCCGATATAATTTATCAAAAATATGTTTATTAGAGTAGAGACACAAAACATAAAAACACTTAAAAACATGTAAACATAGTGCACGCCACAATAAGCTGCACTAGTACCACTGTCCACAAGATGGCAGTAGTGAGCTGCCTCAATCCCATGAATAAGGAAAGACAATATGATAACCACTGTATGTGGAGGCAAAGTGCAGGTAGTGCAGGATAATGTGTCAAAAGTGCATGATAAAGTGCCACTTTCCTCCACAGACAGAAAGGAAAAGGCCAGAGTACAAAATATTCAAAAGTCAAAGAGACTAGTCTATACAACCTGTACCGCGCCCGATATGAGATGGACAGATGGAGGAGAACCGCCCAAAAACTCACCTACAAAAAGGACATTGATAAAATAGAATGGGTCCAAAAACGGGTTACAAAAATGGTGGAGGGTGTCAGGCATAAAAACATATCAGGAAAGACTTAAGAATTTGAATCTGTATAGTCTGGAGGAAAGAAGATCAGTCTGGGGTCATGATCAAAACCTTGGTAAAGGACTAAACAAGTATCAGGAGGAAAGTGTTTAAAAAAAAACTGAACTTAAGAACAAGGGGAGTCTGTCAGAGATTAGCTAGGGAAAGATGTCATAATTTTGTGTACAGAAGTTGAACGGGGAAAAAAACTCCCTTTTGTAATCAGAAATTATCTCATGCCAGATTAGGTGTAATTTTAGGTATTTAAAGAGGACATGTAGCCAGCACCTAAAATATTAAGTTTTCACCATTTAGGAGTGATGAGTTGGGTTAAGGGGCCTCCCGGCG
The DNA here is from genome assembly GCF_027789765.1 of Dendropsophus ebraccatus. Taxonomy (NCBI): domain Eukaryota; kingdom Metazoa; phylum Chordata; class Amphibia; order Anura; family Hylidae; genus Dendropsophus; species Dendropsophus ebraccatus. The sequence goes on along the minus strand of NC_091454.1, from coordinate 174,189,203 downwards.
AGGAACCATAAGGGGGGTCTCTGCGACCACGACCGGGTTGTTGCTAGAGGGATTTGTATGTAATGGGGATAATGGTGGTTTGGTATCATGAGGGAGCTAAACATGGCTGCTGGAGTTAGTGGAGTGGGTGGGCTTAGCTGGGGGGCTTTGTGTAGAGACAAAGAGAATTAGCTAGGCAACGGGAATACCTGTGGGAGGTATTTCAGGTGAGATAGGTTTAAGAGGGGGCGGGGTTATGAGAATAAAAGGAGAGGGAGTGTGAGGTAGGTTAAGCACTTTTTTTGCAGGTCCCACCCACCCACCCTGTTTGTCATCAAGGTTTTTGTATTACTATGTTTGTTACGGTTTTTTATATTGCAGGTTCAATGTTTATGTAAGGCGGAAATCACGCTCTCCTTTTCCGGGTGGTTCCATTTGGTGAGGGGCCCCTTGCCGCGGTTCGGCTAGGCGGCAGGCTGAGGTCAATTGGGGGGAATGGCCTAGGCGGGTCACCCTCACCTCTGGTTCCTGGGGAAAAGTAGGACGTGATTTGTGTCGGGCCTCCCCATATGTGTATTTAAGTTATAATAAAATGCAGCATACGCTGCAAAATTTTTGCCAAAATGTGTGTGTGTTATTTATTTCTGTATCATGTAAGTTTTCGCTAAGGGAGGGAGTGGGGTTAGCAGGTTCCCCCCTTAATAGCTAGGTTGCTCTGTTTACACACAATTTTACAATGCCTTGTTATCTTTTCCCATTCCCAAGGTATGCATATTCATAATTTGCCATACAATTGAGGGGATAGTCAGATGGACGTGAACCTAGATTTAATAATGGGAAAGAATATTGCCTGATAAGTGTCATTTCACAGTCAGGGGGTGTGAATGTTTTACATTGAGGAACCTGTACGCCTAATACACACACCCTGACTTTATAATCACATCCACCTCCTTAAGGTTACACTTATCTGACTAGTCAAATTATAAATCCTCCTATCTCAGAAACTGGAAGGTAAAGCAGTTGACAAAAAAATATTATTGCCCCCCCCCCCCCCCAGTAGGTGCTGGTACGTATACTCACTGCAGCTGATCGGTGTCCCAGTCAAATCCGCCTCAGCTGTGACTCTGTGATTGTATGCAGGAACTCACGTGCTTCCATAGAGAATGCATTGAAGCGCGTGAGTTCCGGCATATAATCACAGGACAGATAAGAGGAGTCACAGCGGAGGCGGAAGTGAGCGCACGCCAGATTTGAACAGCGCCGCAGGACCGGAATGAAGCCGCGCCGCAGGACACTCATCAGCTGCAGTGAGTATACGTGCCAGCGCCTACCAGGGGGGCCAATAATAATTTTTTTGTCACAACTGCTTCTTTAATGATAGTTACGTCTCATTGCAAAATATTTCTATAGCAAAATATTTCTATTTCTATTAGTTTTACCGACCACATACTGTACAATACAACTTTGAACTATTGGGAGCTGTTATACTTAAATGTTTTTAAAGAAAATGTAAGTCACAAGTAAAACATTTTACGCTTTTACAATCCTACCTCTCTGGTATAAAGAGTACATTTTGTCATCTACTACATATCGATCATCTTCTTGGCATGCTACTACAGCAGCTGCTCTGCTCCTTTCTATCACTTGTTATTTTAGTAAGCAACAAGTCCTGTGTCTACATGTTTTTTTTTCTATTGGAAGCAAAGTAAGGTAAAGTTTAAGGCATCAGAGAACTTTACAATTAGATAAATAGTGCTGGTCGATCATCTGCAAACAGTCGCAGGAGCATTTAAATGCAAGTGTAGAAGTTATTAATGATTTCATGGGATTCAGTTCAATTAATGCGCACACGCTCAGTGCGCGTTGTTTATCTTTAAGATTGATTGTCCTTTACTCATTTCCATATCATCTGCATCCTTCACAGGGTTTACAGGTTGGCACAAAAGAGTTAGAAGAAATGGGGGCGAAGTTCTGCCTTGGACTGTTAATTCTTCAAACCAAATCTTTTTATTCTGGAACTCTGCATCCTCAGGTAGAGGCGCTGCTGGAGGTGGAGCGAGAAGGCGCTGATAATCACAGAACCAGGTAAGCCTTTCTAAAAGACTTGTTCACACTGTGTTATTGTTGTTTTTTAAAGTGTTTTGATTGGAGAAATAATTGAGAGAATCATGGAAGTTTATCATCCAATACAGCATGTTCAGTGTGACCACGGCCGAAGGGTGAAAACACACAATCAGGTTGTGTTGCAGTTGCATCTATTACACCCTTAGGGCACTATTACATGGGGCGGTTATCGTTCAAAAAAACGATAGTTGTTTAGTGTAATAGCAGACAATGACTAACCAATGAGAAATCGTTGGTCGTTTGATAGAATTTGGACCTATTTTTTTTTATCGCTGATCGTTTAAAAATTGTTCACATGTAGCATATTTTCGGTTTTTCGCTGTAGCAACGAACACAACAGCGACAACAAAATGACTGCAAGACCGATCATAAAGGTAGCTTCACACGTACCGTATTGCAGCAGATTTTCTGCTGCGGATCCGCAGCAGATCTGAAGCTGATTTGGCTAAATGAATGAATACAGCATCAAATCTGCACCATCAAATCTGTGGATCCACAGCAGATTTGACAGTGCGGATTTAATGCTGTGTTTATTCATTTAGTCAAATCTGATCTGCTGCGGATCCGCAGCAGAAAATTTGCTGCAATATGATATGTGTGAAGCTACCTTTAGTAATGATCATTGTTCTGTGTAATCTGGTAAACGATTTCAGGTTGTTCGCCATAGCGGTCATTTGAGATCGTCTATCATCAAAAAATTGCTTCATGTAATAGTACCCTTAGGCTATGTTCACACATAGTACTTCTGTCAGTCTTTTGGTCAGTCTTGAGTTGAAAACACAGAATCTGTGCAAATCTTTATATCATTACAATTTTACCCTGTCAGTTCCACTCCTGATTTTGGTTGAAAAAAGACTGACCAAAAGACTGATGGAAATACTATGTGTATGTGTACTTCTAAGCATTATTTAAACATAGCTTTAGGTTTATGCCTCCTGTTTTTAACACTGTACATCTATGGGGCATTTTTTAGTTACGGTTTTCTATTGAGATAGAAGAAATTAGTGGGAGACAAACACATGTAATGATGTGACATGTCCAGTGATTCTGTGTATTTTATTTTAACCCTTAGGGGACACAGCCAGTTTTCATTTTTGTGCTTTCCTTTTTTCCTTCTTGTGTATATAAATCCATAGCACGTGCATTTTTCCACCTAGAGTCCTAGATGAGCCCTTATTTTTTGCGCCACTAAGTGTACTTTGCAATGGCAGATGTAATTTTTGCCTTAAATATGCCGTGAAACCAGAAAAAAAATTAATGTGTGGTGAAATTGAATTTTTTTTTTTAAATATATGTTCCTTAAAACTGCTCTATTACCATGCTTATAACTAGAGATGAGCGAACCTCGAGCATGCTCGAGTCTATCCGAACCCGAGCATTCGGCATAGTGGGGGCTGCTGAAGTTGGATAAAGCTCTTAAGCTGTCTGGAAAACATTAATACATGGATATGTTTTCCACATAGCCTTAGGGCTTTATCGAAGTTCAGCAGCCCCCGCTATGCCGAATGCTCGGGTTCGGATAGACTCGAGCATGCTCGAGGTTCGCTCATCTCTACTTATAACGCTTTTATCCTATGGTCTATGGGGCTGTGTAAAGGTATAATTTTTTGCGCCATGATGTGTTCTTTCTATCGGTACGTTGATTGCCCACATGCAATTTCTTGATTGTTTTTCTTACAATTTTTCGAGATTTGATTCGACCAAAAATGCGCAATTTTGCACTTTGGAATTTTTTACGCTCACGCTGTTTGCCATGCGAGATTGGGGTTGTGATAAATTTAATAGTTCAGGCTATTACGCATATGGCGATAACAAACATGTTTATTTATTTTTATTTATAAAATGGGGAAAGGGAGGTAATTCAAACTTTTATTAGGGGATAGGATTTTGTATTAATTAAAAAAAAAAAAAAAACATTTTTTTTACACACATACTAGAAGTCCCCCTGGGGAACTTCTAGTATGACTGCTCTGATCTCTCATTGAGATCTATGCAGTGTAGATATACTGCATAGATCAATGAGCTCAGTGTTCTATTGCTTTCCGCTGCTGCTCGGGGTGTGATCCCCCACTAGACCGCCAGGGAAGGGGGACAGTATGTATTTAGATGCAGCTGTCAACTCAGCATTTTATTACAGGTAGCTGAGGATGTTGGATACAGCTACCTTGAAAACACAGATACAGCCATAGGCTATGTTCACGCATAGTATTTCCATCAGTCTTTTGGTCAGTCTTTTTTTCATCCAAAATCAGGAGTGAAACTGACAGGACAAAATGATAATGGAAATATTTGCACAACTTCTGTGTTTTCAACCCACTCCTGGTTTTGTTTAGAAAAACTACTGACCAATAGATTGATGGAAATACTTAGTGTGAACATAGCCATAGGCTGCATAGAGGTGTATCCAACTTCTTCAGCCACAGGTAATCAAATGCTGAGCATTCGGGTTAGGACGAACCCGAGCATGCTCATGGTTCACTTATCTAATCCTGTAGTGGGAACATAAAGGGAGGTTTATCAAACTGGTATAAAGTAGAACTGGATCCTTTGGAAAAAAAAATATTGAATCTGATTGGTTGCTAGGGGCAATTAAGCCAATTGTACCTTACACCATGTTAGATAAATCTCCCCCACAGCCTGTTTTATAGCTAATGCCATCACATTTTCAAAAACATTTTGCAAATCGACATCAGCTGCTTGTGTACTAATTTACACTAAAATAAATAAATAAATAAAAAGTTCCAGGACTATAATGTCTAAGGCAGCAGAGGCAGGGGTAGTAGGAGAGTTGAAGGTAGCAGAGTGGAGGCTGAGCTATGTCTTTAAAACCATATTTGTAGGTGTGGTCATGAAAATAAAGGGTGCGGTTAGGCAAATAGAAACATTGGAAAGCTATTGCATTTTAAGCTACATGTTTATAAAAAAAATTAGACATTGATTGCAAACAAGTTTAACCCCTTCAAGACAGAGCCCTTTAATGCCTGGATGTCAGGGTCAAATTAATGCAATGTTCCTCCCCGCCTTCTAGTTTTTATTAACATCATATTGGTGTAACAGAAAAATTTTGATTTAGTTTCCCCCCCCCCTGATATAAAATTTTAAAAAATCAGCAATCTTGGTGTGTTTTTTTTCCATTTACACTGTTCACCGTGCGGGAAAAATAATGTTATATTTGAATAGATCGGACAATTCCACAAGCTACGATTTATATGTTTATTTAATTTTCTTTTTAAATATTTTTATTTTTATAATGGGCAAGTAGGTATTTTGAACTTTTTGGAGGGGGGGTTTATAAGTTTTTTTTTTTTTATACTTTTAACCCCTTAAGGACCGGGCCTGAAATGGCCTTAAGGACCGGAGCAAATTTTATGAATTTGACCAGTGTCACTTTATTCATTAATAACTTCGGGATGCTTTTACCTATCCGGCTGATTCTGAGATTGTTTTCTCGTGACATATTGTACTTCACATTTCTTGTAAATTGGAGTCGATACTTATAACGAATCTTTATGAAAAAACCCAAAATAGCGTGAAAAATTGTGAAAAAATGCATTTTTCCAACTTTAAAACTTTTCTGCTTATACAGAAAATGGTTATACCACATAAATTATATATTAAATAGCATTAGCAACATGTCTACTTTATGTTGGCGGCATTTATTAAACTATATTTCATTATTTTTAGACAATAGGAAGCTTAAAACATTAGCAGCAAATTTCCAAATTTTCAGTAAAATTTCAAAATCAGATATTTTTAGGGAACTGTTCAGGTTTAAACTGGGTTCACACTACGTATATTTCAGTCAGTATTGTGGTCCTCATATTGCAACAAAAACCAGGAGTGGATTAAATAAACAGAAAGGCTCTGTTCACACAATGTTAAAATTGAGTGGATGGCCGTCATTTAATGGCAAATATTTGTTGGTATTTTAAAACAACGGCTGTTATATTGAAATAATGGCCGTTATTTACTGTTATATGGCGGCCATCCACTCAATTTCACCATTGTGTTAACAGATCCTTTCTGTGTTTTCAATCCACTCCTGGTTTTGGTTGCAATATGAGGACCACAATACTGACTGAAATATACGTAGTGTGAACCCAGCCTTAAAGTGTATTTGAGGGGACTGTGTGTTAGAAAGCCTCACGAAGCACCCCATTTCAGAAACTGCACCCCCTAAACTCTGCAAAAGCACATCCAGAAAGTTCTTTAACCCTTTAGGGGAGTCACAGAAATAAAAGCTAAGTGTGTAAGAAATTTGAAAATTTAAATTTTCTGTGCAGAGATTTTATTGTAATCCAATATTTTTCATAATTATAAACCTATTACCAGAGAAATGCACCCCAATATTGATTGCCCCGTTTCTGCAGTTTATAGAAATACCTCATATGTGGCCCTATTGCGCTATTTGACGCAACCACAAGCCTCAGATATAAGGGAGCGCCTAGTGAATTTCAATGGCTCCGTTATTTTTGGTCATTTTTGACTGTACCACTTCAGGTTGGCAGAGGCTCTTGGGTGCCAAAACCTAAAAAACACCCCTAAAGGGACACCATTTAGAAAACTACATTCCTCAAGGAATGTAACAAGGGGTGCGGTGAGCATCTGGACCCCACAGGTGCTTCACAGATTTTCCAAACAATATGGCGTGAAAAAAGACTAAAGTATTTTTTACACTAAAATGTTGTTCTAGCCTTCAATTTTTCATTTTCACAAAGGGATAAAAGGAAAAAAAAAACACAAAACATGTAGCGCAGTTTCTCCCGAGTATGGAAATACCCCATATGTGGACATAAAGTGCCAAGCGGGCGCAGGACGAGCCTCCAAAGGGAAGGAGCGCCAATTGGCTTTTGGAAGCTGGATTTCACTGGAATGGATTTCAAGGGCCATGTCGAATTTACAGAGCCCTCGTGCTGCCAAGACACTGGAAACCCCCCACAAGTGACCCCATTCTGGAAACTACACCCCTCAAGGAATCTAACAAGGGGTGCAGTGAGCATATGGACCCCACTGGTGACGGGCACAAATGTGGAAAAATGTGACGTGAAAGGGAAAATTTTCATTTTTTCACTTTCATGGCACAAATGTGCCCGTCATCCAGGGGTCCATATCCTCACTGCACCCCTTGTTAGATTCCTTGAGGGGTGTAGTTTCCAGAATGGGGTCACTTGTGGGGGGTTTACAGTGTTTTGGCAGCACAAGGGCTCTGTAAATGCGACATGGCGTTCATCATCCATTCTAGCCAAATCCAACCTCTAAAATCCAAATGGCGCTCCTTCCCTTCGGAGGCTTGCCCTGCACCCACATGGCGCTTTATGTCCAGATGTGGGGTATTTACGGACTAGGGGGAAATTGCTCTACACATTTTGTGTTTTTTTTTCTCTTTTAACCCCTTGTGAAAATGATAAATTCAAGGCTAGACCAACATTATAGTGTAAAAAATTTAATATTTCATTTTCACGCCACATTGTTCCACATTTGTGCCCGTCACCAGTGGGGTCCATATGCTGACTACACCCCTTGTTACATTCCTTGAGGGGTGTAGTTTCCATAATAGGGTCACTTGTGGGGGGTTTAACTGTCTTGGCAACACAGGGGCTTTTTGAATGCAACATGGCCCCTCGAAATCCATTCCATCCAAATCCAGCCTTCAAAAACCAAATGGCGCACCTTCCCTTTGGAGGCTTACCCTGCACCCGCATGGCGCTTTATGTCCACATGTGGGGTATTTCCGTACTCAGGGGAAATTGCTCTACACATTGTGTTTTTTTTTATCTTTTAACCCCTTGTGAAAATGAAAAAATCAAGACAAGATCAATGATTTAGAGTAAAAATTAAAAAAAAAATTACACTAAATGTTGGTCTAGCCTTGATTTTTTTCCATTTCCACAAGGGGTTAAAAAAGAAAATGAACACAAAACGTGTAGGGTAGTTTCCCCTGAGTACGAAAATACCCCACATGTGGACATAATTTGCCATATGGGCACAGGGCAAGTCACCAAAAGGACAGAGCGCCATTTAGAGGCTGGAATGGGGGATGGAGGCCATGTCGCAATTACAAAGCTCCTGTGCTGCCAGAACAGTAGAAACCCCCGACAAGTGACCCAATTCTGGAAACTACACCCCATAAGGAATCTAACAAGGGGTGCAGTGAGAATATGGACCCCACTAGTGATGGGCACATGTGTAGAACATGTGCCGTGAAAATAAAAAATACCATTTTTTTCATTTTCACGTCCCAAATGTGGCCGTCACCAGGGGGCCATATACCCGCTGCCCCCCTTGTTAGATTCCTTATGGGGTGTAGTTTCCAGAATGGGGTCACTTGTGGGGGGTTTCTACTGTCCTGGCCGCACAGAGGCTTTGTAATTGCATCATGGCATCCTCTAATGGGAATGGCGGCCATACCTATTTAGCTGGGGAAAAGGGACAATTCTAATTTATTTGGGGGTATTAGGCCAATTATTAGTTTATAAGGTTGAAAATGACAGGTGTCCATCAAATTCAACCTGTGTTGATCCAGAGGAAGGCAAATACCCCTCGTGAGGCAGACGACAGTAGCCTCATCACAGGGGAAAAATTCCTTCCCGACTCCATAATGGCGATCAGAATAATCCCTGGATCAACGTGACCCCTGAAATAGGAATAAGGGACAGAATTTAGATAATGTAGAACCCCAGTGACGTGTGGTACGCCTTGGAGCGATCCAGTATACAGAGGCCGGGGTGATCAGGACAGGTGGCACACTGGTAAATGGCGTCCTTCCTGATCCCCCTGTTACGCCACAGTCTGCACTTCTTCTGGGGTCTCCCGTTCTCCAGTGTGGGGGACGTCACCTGGAAAATGTTGTCCTGGTGCGATAGGGGGTCCTTCATATCCAGAAGCGCTGGGTCCGCTCCATGGCTGCTAAATATTAGGGCTTTATTACTACTTCTGATATTTTCGGATCGTGCTGCAAGCTACAGTAGCTCGGGCAGCGAGGGAGCGGAAGAGGGGGTGCTGGTATAAAAGTTATCCCCGTACAGGTGGTGACCTTTATCCAGCAGTGGGGAAGATCAGTTCCCGGACGATGTCCCCACTAACTCCGAGGATGGGGGGAGGGAGTGGGCATCTGGGGGCTGGATTCGAGTGTCCCTTCCTTCATACACCCTAAGGGTACGTGCACACTGCGGAATCGCGAAGGATAACCCTTTGTGCATTCCGCAGTTGGCACCCGCCGGCGGACTGATGCAGGCGCACGTCTCCGTCCGTGTCGTAGACTCCATTCTATGCACGGGCGGATTCCGCTCTGCGTCCAACGTGTTGATGGAATGACGGATGATGGAATCCGCCCGTGCATAGGATAGAGTCTATGACACGGGCGGAGACGCGCCCCTGCATCAGTCCGCCGGCGGGTGCCAGCTGCGGAATGCACGAAGGGTTATCCTTCGCCATTCCGCAGTATGCACGTACCCTAAATCTGTAAGTGTACCCTGAGGTACTCTCACAGAGTTTGTAGAATTTCACGCCATACCGTCATCTCTTATTGGGACGGTACTGGCGGAAAAGACGTGTCATGGGGGCAGCGTACGCTACGCTATCCCCCAGACACGTCACTGGATGATGAGGAGGATGAGGATGAATGGAGGAACAAAGGACCCCCCATTCATCCTCACTGGCTGTTTCGGTGTCGGAGGCAATAATAATGTATGCGTCCGATACCGAAAACACCCTGGGGGCCATCTTTATATGGGGATTGGTATATGGGGTATGTAGTGGTGTAGTGTAAAACTTTATTCAATGTAGTGTGGTGTAATGTAGTGTTTTTTTACGTGTTTTTTACAGTAAGTATACAAAAAAAACCTACGCCAAAAATGGTGTTGCTGATGAATGCCGCACTTATGTTCGGCACTTATCAGCAGACCGTGGAAGTAGGATATAAAAAAAAACCACCCTACGCCAAAAAGGAGGAGTTGCTGATTAGCAGCGCACTTTCGTGCGATGCTGATCAACACTCAGCGGCGATAGGGTGCGGAAAATAGGAAAAAAAAAATTGGGAAAAAAAATTTTTTTTTTTACTACATTCTGAACATCCCTGTAGTGGCTGATACGTGTATTACACTTATCAGCCGCTAGGGGGCAGCAGAGCGCAAGATCCGAAAATAGACGACGCTGGAGCCGGAAAAATACGAAAAAAGACGACGCTGGAGCCGGAAACAGACGATCGGGACTCACGGAAGAAGCCGAAGTCCCGACAAGATGAAGAGGACGCCGGGAACCCGGAAGACGCCGATCAGGACCCCGGGACAGGTGAGTAATGTACAAATACCTGCTCCGGACCCCTCAGCTACCTAGCTGAGGGGTCCGGAGCAGGTATTTATTACTTGTGGGGTACCGTGACCACCATTACTTTTTACAGTAATGGCGGTCGGTGCCGTCCTCGGACAGCACCGACCGCCATTTTTTTCCGGGTCATCGGGCCACCGATGGCCCGGAAAGGTTCCGATCGCCGCTATGGGCTTATCAGCCAATAGCGGCGATCGTCGGCATGGGGGGGGTTAACAACCCCCCATGCCGACAGGGAGAGATGGCCTGCTATGTATTATAGCAGGCTATCTTTTCCGATCGGGACCCGGCCGGCCGCGGCGCCCGTTTAAAGGGCTGACGTACCGGTACGTCATGGGTCCTTAAGTGACAGTGATCCATGACGTGCCGGTACGTCATGGGTCCTTAAGAGGTTAAAGCATAGCATAGCATAGATCAGTGTTATCAGCGATATATGCATAGAGCCTGCCTGAGAGCAGACCCTATGCATAGAACGCTGATCTGACAGGATGGAGGTAAGTGACTTACCCCCGCCGGTTAGCACTAGCGATCGGGACCCGCGCAGCATGGCTGCAAGGGTCCCGATCACTCAGTGACAGGAGCTATAGATCGTGGCATTTAAGGGGTTAAATGGGATCGCAGCTGCCTGTCATTACCCTCAGTTCTCTGGACTCTGATGTGTGCAGGACCGCTCTCCGTTCTCACTGCAGTGGTCCCGCACACATAAAACCCCCTGAAGTCAGGAACGTATATGTACATTCCTACTGCACAGGGTATGTGCAGTAGGAACGTATATATACCTGTTACTGACGTGAAGGGGTTAAGTACGTTATTTAGAGTGAGGTCAACAACTGATAGAAAATAAATGAACATTGATATATATATATGAAGAATGCAAACAGTATAGGAGTTTGAAGGAGGAAGGATTAGCAAAAGATGAAGTCTGAAAGAAGATCTGAGAGATAGCTGGGTAAGCAAATTGATAGTGGAGGGAAAAATCAGGGGAAGGGAGAGTAGAAAACATTTCTTTAAAAGTCTTATCCCTAGGGGCGTAAAATATCCCAAACTAATCATCCTTTCTCAGTTGGTAAAGCTTTAATAAAATTACAAGTTATAAATGTTGTTGATGCAGTGTTAACCTTAGGGAGCCAGTTTCATGGTTGGGAGAATTCTGGAGCTGCCAAATTATTGAATTAAAAGCTTTTGTGTGGTTATTGTTGATCTGTTGCTCAATTTTCCGTATCAGCTGGCCATGTTTCTGGATTAAGAATTTTACAATCACTGAGAAACTGTTTATATTTTATCATCTCAGATGGTCAAGGTGAGCTGAACGTCGTGATCTTATCATACAAATGCACCCTAGCTTCCAAATTATTGACAAGGCTGCTCAGAAAGTGTAAACTATTGTTGTTTATCGCTCTCAAGTTCTGGGACAGTGTGACACTTTTAAACTCCATTTTTTACTTGACATCAGTAATTTTATGTTCCTTTTTACCAGATTTCTCTAGAAATATTATAGGAACAGATCACCCTATTCATTTGTGTGTCTGAGTAACTGTGCCAGCTCTGTTTTGTAGCTGAAAAGATTCTTTACATGCATAGAAAGGATGGCTTCTTCTTCAAGACCATAAAAATTCTATTGTCTCTAGGCATAGATTAAGGCTAGTGTTCTTTTATCTCTTACACCTTAGACATCTTTATGTTTCGGGATGCCTCTCTGAAGAAATAAAGGCAACTAGACTACATGTACGAGAAATTATCAAAAGGAAAAAGAAACCACTAAGGTGTTACAACTATAGTAAAGGGAAAAGGCAGCCCATAGGAGGTACAAAGAGAGCTGAGATGTAGACGTAAGGCGATCACTGATTATTTGACTAGTTACTTCCGCCCAGCGTTTTCAGAAGGTTTTCACAATCACAGTATGGTTGGACAGATCAGCTCCAGTGTTATCAGAGGTTGATGTTTCAAAGAAACTTAAATAACACAATGGGTCCAGATAGCGTTCACCCCACGGTTCTTAAAGAACTTGGATCTGTGATTGCTGCCCTCCTGACGGATCTATTTAACCTAGCCCTTCTAACAGGAGATGTTCCTTAATGATTGTTATACCCATCCACAAGAAGGGGAGTAGAGAAGATCCCAGTAACTACAGGCCAGTTAGCCTAACTGGTCTGTAGTAGTTAAAAAATAGAAACACTAAAAAATAAGATGATGGATCACCTAAAAATTAACAATTTAATGGATTTAAACCAGCATGGAGGCAGATCATGTCAGACTAATCTCACAGATTTCTTAGATTATGTCATAAAAGTGCTGGATGAAGGTGGTGCTGTGGATATTGCCTATCTAGACTTCAGCAAAGCCCTTGATACAGTTCACCATAAGTGGCTGATAGAGAAGCTATAGAAAGTTGTACTTAATCCCTGGATAGTTCAGTGGATTTGTTGTTGCAGGATAGATATCAGAGAGTTGTTGTTCATGGTGTATATTCCAAGCAGGGACTTGATACAAGTGTTGTGCCACAAGTGTCTGTTCTGGGTTCTCTTCTTTTTAATATGTTTGTAAGTGACATAGGAGAAAGTTTGGTAGTTAAAGTTTGTCCGTTTGCAGATGACACAAAAGTGTGCAATAGGTTTAATATTTCTGGAGTTGTCAGCAATATGGAAAATGATTTTGCTTTGCTAGATAAGTGGTTCACACAATGATAACTGTAGTTTAATGTTTCCAAATGTAAAATATTGCGCCTAGGAGGGACAGTTCCTTCATATTCCTTCAAGTTTCATATCAGCATTTCTGTGTTGACAAAGATTTCAGAAGAAAAGGATTTAGGGGTAGATATTTCTGACAGCCTTAAAATGAGTCACCAGTGCAACCAGGTGGTGGGGAAACCAAATTGTATTCTGGGCTGCATACTGTAGGTAGAGGTATAACCAGTAGGAAGAGGGAGATTGTAATCCCACTGTGTAGAGCTCTAGTGAGACCACATCTGGAATACTGTGTCCAGTTCTGGACACCTCACTAAAAATGGACGAAAATAGAACTGACCCAAAGACAGGCTACAAAAATGGTGGAGTAACAGGCAACAACAAAAATGGGCTACAAAAAAGGTCAGCCCTTGTTCAAAGCAGCCATTAAATTTATGATCAGGTCATTTATGGGCAGAGGATATTTAGCCAACCACAGATTATTATTATTATTATTATTATTATATTTTTTTTTACTGTCCATTCACTGTCTTTTCAGCAAAATTCAAGAGATCTTTAAGAATATTTACACCCAAAAGGGTGTTAAAAGCAGCCATCAATCAACCTTAAATGTAATTAATGTACCAACGGCCATCATTACAATGATGGCTGCCAAAGTATGTTAAATAGAGATGAGCGAACCGGGTTTGCGTTCGAGTCGATCCGAACCCGAACAATCGGTATTTGATTAGCTGGGGCTGCTGAACTTGGATAAAGCTCTAAGGTTGTCTGGAAAACATGGATACAGCCAATGACTATATCCATGTTTTCCACATAGCCTTAGGGCTTTATCCAACTTCAGCAGCCCCGCTAATCAAATGCCGAAAGTTCGGGTTCGGATCAACTCGAGCATGCTCCAGGTTCGCTCATCTCTAATGTTAAACAATGGCCGATATATGATATTCAAAATAACGTAATACTAAGGTATCAAATAATGGCTGTTGAGAATCATTGTGTGAACATAGCTTAAATATATGTCCCTTCAGGTTCAATTTATTTTACAGAGCTCTGTCAGTGCATAATATCGCTATCTCGTATTACAGTTTCTTATTCTTGTTTTATACATACACAGTTTGCCTCTGACATAGTTCTTTTAAAACCAAGATGTCTCATGTTGGCATTGAGTTGGCTTTTCAGCCTGTGCCTTTGACATCAGACATTTCCGCTTGTCAGAAGTTATATCTTTTCTTGTCTTTAACCCTCCTGGTTTGTCATGGGTCTCTTCAACCCACTCCATGTGTTTTTGCATTTTTTTTCTTACACTCTTTTCCTCTGGGAAGAGAATATTGAGCAAGACTGGCTGGTCAACTTGTGTGGGATTGATTGTTTCTGTTGTATGATCCAGACGAATCAAACTCAATGTTCTCCCTGCTTCAGTCAGGTAAAACTGTCAAGGATAATGTGACTGGGACTGTGAAAAAGACACAAACTTTCCCTTGAGGAGAACAGAACTAATAGCAATGCCACACAAATAAGATTTGCAGTGATTTGTATATACAGAGTGCTCTTGACATGTCCCTGACTAATTCCCTCATTTTACTGAGCAGGAAATCCTGCAGTAAAATACTCCTCCATGCTGCAATGTATTTCTCAACATTGAAACATTTTTTTTTTTTTTTTACTATGATGTTACAAAAAATCTATCTCTATAAAAAAAAGATCTTTGCCCCATTTTGAGGATGTGTTCAGTTTACATACAAAGATTCCCTACAGTCATCCTCTACCAGCTAATCATAAAATGACTATACAGGTTTAATATACTATATTGGCAAATTCTGAGTTAATACTGTAGAGAAGGGTCTCCTGTACAAGACCCTCATGTGTATGCCAGAATGGAGAGCAGATACAAATTGCTTCTCTCTCCCAGCATACCCATGTGCTACATTAATGGCTCTGTAATTGCATTGAGTATTGTGTATTACTTCATTTTTTTCTGGTGCTGAAGTGGAATTAGACATTAGCTGCTGCATTCCCCCAAAGATTACAGCTGTCTGAGGGTTCAAGCAACTGTTTACCTTGTGCAGAATGTTTTGGATTGGTGCATAGAATAAAGTGTAGAAATCTATATCCTAATACAATGAGGCTATGTTCACATTCAGTTTAAAAAAAAAAAGCAATATACATCTGTAAAATAGGTATAAAACATCGCCGTATTTTGAATCCTGTAATGTACTATATTAAAGTCTGTGCATACAGTATATTGAAAAAAAATATATATTTTTTTTTACAAAGTGTGCATAGACAACTGAATTTGGCAAATCTTAGAGGCAAAATGCAGCTGTGTTTTATACCTATTTGGCTATGCTCACACAGACCTTCTTTTTTGGCATTTGGCGCCCATCCTTTACTACGCCCATCATTTTTAGTCCAATAACGGTTGATATTTCATAATAATGAGCATGGTTGTACAAACGGCCGTTATTTGGATTTAAAATTTTAAAAGTCAAAATCGCATCTTTTGTGCCGGCATTGAAATGATTGTTAGTTAACCTACATATCTTCAAATGGAAAAGGTAATGTGCGGGCAACTCTGATAAAGTTACTGGGCCTTACAAACAATGCAGCGATTGTTTGTAAGCCTACGGCCTGGCTGAAGAGTTGATTAGCTCTCATTTGCGCCACCACAGGCCATTTAAAACTATGTTCCCACTTTGGTAACATAGGGAGGAAAGGCATCTGTCACGATCATAATTAGTAGCTGTCAATATTAGAGATGTCACCTTTCTCCACTATGATTCCATATGGGGAACATAGCCTAAAGGCCCTATCACACAAAGCGATTATGGTCATTACAGCCAATAATCACTTCATGTAATAGAATACAAGGATCAGCCAACATGCACAATGTCGTCAGATCTTTTTCTTTCAAAAGGCTGAAACACAAACAATCAGCCTGGCAACGATCTGCTGCTGTCGTTCCGTGCAAAAGGAGTGGGGGAAGCAGACCACCGCTGTCTCCTATGGGCTGCCCAGGCGATTGTAAGGTGGGCACCACCACCGCCCCCCGCCCACACACAGATCCCTTCAGCCCCCCGTACTTACCCGATTACTGTAAGCACGTGTAATAGAACCAGCAGCGAGTGAGGAACGAGGAGCAAGCGAGCGCGGACCTGACAGGTTGGCGCTTGATTGCTCCTCAGAATCGGCCTGTGTAATAGGACCTTTAAAGGGCTTTTAGCAGTCTAAGGACCTTTTTACATGGCCTGACGTACCACTGCAAATGAGCACTGTCTACACAGTAAGATGTGCAGGCAACTACCCCTGATTTTATTTTCCACACAAAAGATATGATTAACCAATGAATAAGAGATTTCTCATTTGTCAGCTAGCTTTTTTTTTCCACAGTAGTTGAAAGTAAAGGTTCCTGTCTGTCATTTATTGGCCCATGTACAAAGACCCTAAGAACATGCTAGAATTTCAACAGTAGCTTGCAATAGCAGGTAAGAAGCTCTTCATCCAGAGAAATGGGCTACTTCAAATCAGCACAAATTTCTATTAGCCCATCTTTTTTCCTTGACATGGTGCTATTCTTATGTTATTGTATGTTAGCTTGCTGATCACATAGAAGTCTATATTCCCACAACATCTTTTTAGGTGAAAAAATGGCAGTGACAATAATAATGATAATGATCGTGATTATTGAATTCCTTAGGGCTGCATCCAACTTCTTCAGCTACCGGTATTTAAAAGCCGAATGATCGGACTTGAGCATGAATTGCACTCATATCATGATCATTATATGTGGGTGTCGTTATCAATAGATGTCCATAATTTTACACTAAAATCCTATAGTGGCAACATAGCTTTACTGTTGTATTTTGCCTTTTTTTTTTTTTACCGAACATAGCTTAGGGGCTATGCCGTATTTCGCCCAAACTACGGTCAGGGAATTCCTGCAGTGGACTCTTTCCCTGCACGGCATCATGTATCAATATGATGCCGGGAGTGGAGAAAGTGTGTGAATCTTTGCAGCACTGTAATGACACATGCTCCTTTACAGTCCTGCAAAGATTCAAAAACCTTCCTAGCTCCCGGCATCATGTATCAATATGATGGGAGGTAGGGAGGTAGGAAGTAACGTAGCTACCATAGAGGCAGGGTAGGAAGTTGCTATGGGGCCCATGCAGGAGGGGGGCCAGGGGGAGAAGGTAAGATTGTGTGTTCTTCTGCTTAACCCCGTATGTACTGCAGTGTGTAAGTGACCCAATGTTTACTTACATGCTGCAACACAAAAAAGGGTTAACAAACAGAAGACAGAGATCTCTGCTTCGCTGCTCTGATAACCCCTGACCTCTGTTCTCAAGCTGGCAATCAAGTAGGAAAGGAAAATGTGCAGAGCTCCCTGCAGAGGTCAAGGGTAATAAAGTGTATGTGTATATATATATATATATATATATATATATATATATATATATATATATACGCACAGGGATGGGGTCCCCTTAAAACTTTTTGGTATGGGGCCCATGAGTCCTAGCTACACCCCTGGATGCTGGGTAGGGAAAGAGTCTACTACAGGGATTCCCCGGTCATAGGATCCATGGAATATGCCATGTGAGAATCAGCCCTTAGATGGAAAATGTAAAAAAAAATTCTCAAATATGTACCTAAAATGCATAAAACATAAAACTTGATTTAAACAATAAGTTCTTTTTATGATTTTTTCCCCTTTATCCTTAAATTCAACTATAATGTTAATCTTATGGCTTGCACCACTTCAAGCATTATGCACATGCATATACCTCAACCTCTTTAGTTGCCTTTGAATTACTTATTGGCAAAAGAATTAATAATTTATACAGATGTTTTCAATTGTAATTTACAGCATTCATATAGCATATTAGGGTATGAGGATAGCACTGTGTGCAGACTATGCAAAACTAGGCAAAACTTGTTGGTGGCCAAGATAGATGTTTTGGCCTGCTTCCTTGGCACAGTAGTTATAGGGAGCTGAATGGTAAGAAAATGTAATGTTAATAGAGGGTTGCTAAAGGATAAATGATCCTTATTAAGAATGCATTATCACTGCAGAGTTTACTCCATATGTATTTTTAATAGGTATCAATGGTCCGTTAATAACTCTCTGCTAAAACCACATAGTCTTCGAATGCCTGACTTTTCAGTGAAAATGCCAAAATGTACTGGACCTAAACAATTCTCTGCTAATACCGCAGTGTCTTTGAATTCATTTGCCTGACTTGACAAAATGTTTTAAATCTGAAAAGCTTAAATTAACATATGATAAAAAGATTACAAAGATGATATTTATTTCCTTGCCTGTGTATAACACTAATCTTCATTGTTTGCTAGTCACTAGAAATAACACAATGAATCCGGCTGCTGAGATTCAGAAGTGTGTTCTAAGCTTTGATACAGTGAATTGTTTGATGTTGAATAGATCAATGTTATCAGCCTGTAGCTTCCGAGGTACCTGAACCATTTCATGGCACTCTGGGAAGCTTTTCAACCAAAGGGTTCTTTAAACCCTCATTCTGCTTCAGGGGTCAAACACCTGCTGTGCACTTGGACTCTGCAGAACCCTTGTGTTAACACCTAAAAATGCCCATTGTACAGAAAGCATGATGAAAAAGAAGTAAAAATAAGTTTTGATGCCTGGCACATTGTAAAACCATAAAACTGACATAGGATGAGTGACATTTTGGCCCTAACTGATGTACTGTACTTCCAGCTCTGTGGGTTAGGTAGAGAAATTTGTTAGTAGATGTAAATGTTATTAGCTGATGTGTTGTCTCCATTGCTTATTGTAAAATCATCCCCATATTGTAAAGTCATTCCCGGTTGCTCAGTTTGTGTTACTGGTCACAATGTTGCAATTATTTAGTAGTATATAAATAACAGAGTGTAAATTTTATGGCCTAGATTTGAATGCAAAAAATCTGTAACTGTCATTTCCTGACCTACTGTACCCATTGTCCATTCTAGTGTCATCTGCCTGTGCACCTGCTACAAACACATGATAGTTTAGTCTATTGTTTGTAATCCATCAGTGTGGAAAGTACATTAGATTACAATCATTTTAAATTTTTCCAGTGGATAAATAGCCGATTGATTCTAATGGAGCCGCGTCATAAAGGGGCGGGGGGTTCCTCCTGCTGGGGGCAGGCCAGCCCGCCTCCAGTGCTTCACCCACGGCTGGGGCCCGTGAGTAGAAGGGCACTGTACAGGGGAACCGGGCCGCGGTTCAAAAAGAGGACCGCGGCACTTACTTCCCCGTGCCGCCACCATTTTATCAATGGGCAAAGCTTAAAGCGAAGGAACCTGATGGTACATTCGCTTTAAAACAGCACAGTACCTTCTTGTATAAAACACTATAGATCCTCTTAGATAAGCATGCCAAACTCTTGACCACCTAAGCAAAGCATTAATCCTATTATTTCATATCAAACTACAGTCCTGTATGAAAATAAAGAGATACCAAGACAGCTAAGCTATCATTTAGCTTATGCATTGCATGTATGGTCCTTTTGTGAGGCCAAGATTCCCAAATAAAACTTCTAATATGGCAAATCTCCTATTGTCCTGGAATGGGAAATATAAATAACTGTTACAAATTTAGGCATAATACATAAACGAGCACTAAAATGCTTCAGTACTCATTACTCAATTTGAGCAATTTTTAATGCTCGAGTGCTCAACCTAAGTAACGAACCACATTGAAATCAATAGAAGACTTGAGCATTTGACCATTTTTGTTCTTATTTTTGTACATTTAATTTCTTGAAGGGATGTGTAAAGGAAATATTCAAAAATTAAAATTAGAAAATGGAATACGTTACTGCAAGAATCTTTAAAATTTTAACATTGACATCAATTGCATGATGTGTACATTAACAATGATATATGGCAGCTCACTACATTGGGCACAGAGTTCAGTAACTGTCCCAGTAAACATTAAGGGGGTGTTTAATTAAAGTTGCCCCCCTGTGGTACGCCAGCAAGGAGACACAGATTCTTGCCTTCTCCCTGGCGTATGCCAGCCGTTACCCTCACTCACTTAAAGGGGGTGGGCTGCATGACAAAGCGGGAAGGAGGCCTGGTCACCTCCCACATCTGATTTATCAAGATATACACTTGCTCGCAGGTGTAAATCATTCTACAAATCTACACCTGCTCCTGAGAGGGTATAAATTTGTCCCGCAATGCCTGCGCCCAGCTGTATTGAGGCATACTCTTAGTAAATCCGGTTAGAAAAAAGGTACAGAGCTTTATTTAAGACTAATGTATAAGTATGCGGTCTTGATAAATCTCCCCCTAAGAGAGCAAATATGCAGTATTATATCTATAGCTGCCCAGTGTACAGACGCAGAGACGGGAATCAAAAGGTCCCTTTTCCTGTACATATTTTCCATGGTGCTCCATGTATTATTTATAGGCATATATAGTACCTTTGGGTACTATATATGCCTACATTGTAAATCGATTTTTATGCCTGTATATTCTGAATCTGAATTATTGAATCACTTAATAGAAATTTTCTAAAATAACAATAGTCTAGTACTAAAACATACTAAATTACTAGAATTTATATGCTCATACTCAGATGAAACTATTGTTATATATGCTACAAGAAGCTTTTTTAATAACAACAACCACTCAATAACAAACATCAATATCACAGACTGTTTAGATCTAGACGTATACCCGACTTCCCACCTGAATTCCATTCATACTATATACAAATTCACTCATTCTTCCTAAGTCATGAAGGGATCAAGTCATACATCTGCATTTCAAAAACATTCCATTGTCAACAGCCTTTGAAAGGAAAGAATGCTCCTTCACAATAAAACATGAAGAGAACTCGCATGGACTTCTGCAGGGCATGAAATATTTAATACAGCATTTCACACTTTAAAATACTGAATCTTTCTTAAGTGTGTTGTGTTTAAAAACATTAAAGGCCAGTGGTATATCGCATTGGGAATGGAGACAAATACCAGCATGAAAAGTGCAAATATTTGATTTCCATCCCACAATACTAGGTATTGTTTTCTTTTATTCTGTGATAGCTTTCAGCACATTCTAAAGTATTGTTTTACTGCACCTAAAAAATATTTATATCCATATCCCTTTACTTTTGACTTTATCCCATAATTCCTTTTTTTCGCGACTAAAATCAGCAAAATTAGATCAATGAATCCCAGAATCCTTTGCAGTACAAACATTTTATAAATGTCAAGCGCTTAGTTCAATTGTTGTTGAATGATTATTATGATTATTACTTATCATAATATGGCTCTACATATAAACATATATTAGTAGAATACATGACCTCAGCTCTTGTCACCCAAATCATGCTGCACATTCCTGTGCCGAACTTCAATGTGGGCGCAGACTGTGAGTGTAAAAGGAACAGCTCTCTGCTACAATGGTGACTGAGTAGCTTGGAGTAATTCCCTTTAAAAGGCCACCCCATGATTGGTGAGTGTGGGCCACAGTCTAAAAATTAGGTGTTTAGTCAAAAACAGATTTTGTCTTTGAAGGTACTATTTGAGGACATTTGAATCATTGATCACCTTTACCATTATCATCCTTTCAAAACCGATAATAATAATAATAATAATAATAATAATAATAATAATAATAATAATAATAATTATTATTATTATTATTATTATTATTAGCCATAAAATGAAGGCTGTCTGAAAATGTGGCAAAAACATGCTGAACATACAGAACTGTACCCTATAATTCGTCTGGCAATAACTACACACAGCTTCACTGATAGAAAAGTAAATTAAAGGTGATGGCTCTCAGAATGTGTTAACAGAAAAATAAGTGATTAAAGGGTACAAAAGTTTTTGATTACTTCCATTATTTTGAGGGGATGGACAAGTGAAAACAGTTCTATTTTTACAGCAGCCATTATGCATTTAAGTTCAAGTTGTTACTGATGCTGCAATATAAATTGTGTAGTTACATTTTTTTCTTTACTCTTTTTCAATATAAAGGTCTTCAGAATAGGAAGCTTTATGTTTACTTTTTTGTGTATTTCGCAAAACTCTTACTTGATACTTTTCTGTTTTTTTTTTTAATCTCATAAGGGAACCAGAGTAGCTGATTACCACTATTGCTTTTATAATGCTCTGTAATACTTCTATATTGCAATATATTATGCCGCGTTTACATGGAACGATTATCGTTCGATAATCGTACGTGTAAATGCAGCAAACGATCAAACGACGAGCGAGAAATCGTTCATTTTGATCTTACAACATGTTCTTAAATCGTCATTCGCAAAAAAAAAATCGCAGATCGTTCCGTGTAAACAGTCATTCACCGATTTAACCTATGTGTGAGATAGGCTTAAACGATCGCAAAACGATTTTTCCGTACGATATATCATTCCATCTAAACGCTGATCGTTACTTCGAAATCGTTGATCATACGATCGGGGGAATTATCATGTTTCAATTAGCGAATTATCCTGTATCAATTAGCATGATTACCTATACTATAAAAAAAGCATATGCAGCAGGATTAGAGATGAGCGAATTTACAGTAATAAGTTTGTTATAACTTCATTATTACTGTAAATTCACTTATCTCTAAGCAGAATAAACACCTTTAGTGGGTGAGCTAAAAATAGTTGATGGTCACTAAGGGTTTGAATCCTTAGTCTCTTGTTTTTCTGATCTCATAGTCGCGTTATATTGTTTGCAGATTTGTCATTGACTGACATTTATTTTATATTTAAAATGTAGAACATAAACTTCACACAAAAGCTCATACAGTTTGGTCTGGAATTGTCTTGTGAATTTCTCTGTGAATTGTTTGTGGTTTTACTGCATACATTTTCAACAGCCGATCTGACCTGTGAAAGTGAAAGTGAATTATTTAAAAGAATTTTTTCTTCGTGGAATTTGTGCAGGCATAATGGTGACAAAAAACGCTGTAACACAAAAAAGATTTACCATGTAATGAAGTCTTAGTAGATTATTTCAGGCCCCATCGGCTTTCCTCACTGATACTTACAGTTAAATTAATATAAAACAGAGTTAAGCCTGACATTTAATTTATACTGGTATGTATTTTTTTTATCTGTTTATAATCTGAAAAACTTTCCAGCCGACGGTAAATTGAAATAACATAAAGTCGCCATGGCATCCAAACTATGAAGCTGAAAGTGAAAGGTGAGAAGAGGAAAAAGGTGTTAACAATACAATGGTTTGCAAAGTGATGAGCTTTGAGGAAGAAGCAAGCACAGAAGTATTATGAAATATTCAGAATCAACCTATGCTGACATCTCTTCAGTATTCTATTCTGTCAGATGCCTTGGCAAACGAGTGACTCATAACCCCCTCATCATTCTTTGCCACTTCAGATTATGCTAAAACCATTTACAAGATGAGCAGGATACATTGTTACAGTAAATAAACACCGCAATCTTGCCTTCCTTGTTCACAATGAAGCTTTCCTTACTTACATCAAAGGTAAAGTTTTAGAGGCATTTTTGTACATGAAAGATGAATCATCCTTAAAGATAACCTGTCATTAAAAGTAACTTTTGACATGTAATGATGCATGTCAAAAGTTATTGATCACAGCGGGTCTCACTACTGAGACCCACTGTGATCAGGAGATATAGCTGGGAAAAGAGCACAGTAGCCAAGGCTTCATTGCTGGAATTAGCAAGCGGATGGGTAGTGGATGGCACGGCCTTCATGCTTTCCTACCGGCTATCTCCTGATCCTAAGTCAGTTATTATTAATGACAGTAATAGACATGAGTGACCATGCTCATTCAAGCTTACTATTCACTTGAGTATTGAGCTACTCGAAGATAATTGATACTCAACCAATCACTTGGTTCTTTAAGAAAGATAGTCTCTTCTCCACATATTTGGCAACTTTAATTAGCCAATAAATATTCACGGGATGGGCTGGCACACATTGCTTTGACACGGTCATGTTGGCTTCAAGCATAGTAGCGATTGGTTAGCCACATCAGGTGACCTGGGTGTATATAAACCCAGGTCTAATAATCCGCAAATGATCTGTGGTCTCTTTGCTGACAGGGAGAGCTGCTGGAGCAGGGAAAGAGTAAGTGTAGGACTTAGTGTTGTTAGTAAGGTAGGCGATTAGCTTACAAAAACACCCAACAGTCCTTTTCAGGATTAGTGGTCTGTCAGTGGGATCGGGGAAAGAACAAAACATATTCCATACACTTGTGGTCTGTTAACTGACAATAAGAGCTGTTGGAGCAGGGTCACAGCAAGTGAAGGGCTTAGTGTGCTTAGCTATGTAATGGTGATTAGCTTAAAAAAATCAGATCAAAACAATAGTTGCAGGAGTAATTCCAGGAGGTGTTGCACTGCTTGAGTCTCCCATTGACTTTAATGGGGTTCTCAAGCACTTGAACATTTGAAAATATTTTGACACAAATAAAGAGCATTCAAGCATTTTAGTACTCATCTCTAGACAGTAACTTTTTGATCATAAATCAGAATTTATATAATATTTAAATGAGTAAAACACCACAGATGCTAGTTAGCGTGTAATGTATTTTATTAACAATTCAATATAAAGAACATAAAGGAAGCTCTTGTGGAGAGTAGCTGTCCACCCACAATGGTGCTGAAATCATTGCTTGGAACAAATGTAATTTTTCATTCAAATACATAGTGTACAGTTCCTGTATAAAAATAAAGGTAAAGGTTTCACTGCAGTCATCTGTTACCATTCACAGCTATGAAGAATGTGAATTATGGATTTATCTCTAACTACTTATGCAAGTGAGAGAACTTTGTGTTCTGTTTCACCTTGACTGCACATAGAAACAGTATTATCTGCATTAAATACTTTTCCAGTGTTACTCTTTACTGCCCTACAGAGAAATTGCAGATACATATAAACAGAATATATGAGAACACTTCCAAGATTTCGTTTTGCCTAAGTGAAGCTTTGAGTTCTCTGTTTCTAGATTTCTTGTTGATATTTTACAGTGTAAGGCTATGTTCCTAATATGTGATTTTATGGGGAAAAGGCAGCAATCTATTAATAATGACGGCTCCAATAGAGTCAAACTATAGAGTTCTGCTGTTTGGCAGCTCTTGGTACATTATTCTAGTTCAAGTGGACTAATTGGCCTTTGGGTATGTCTTTAATTGAAAAGTCCATTGAATTTAATAGTAAAAACGGTGAAAGGAGAAAAACTGTGCGAATAACTAAAAAATAACGTCTGCCATTTTGCTGTTTGGTGGCTGTTGGTACATTATTCTAGTTCAGGTGAACAAATAGGCCTTTGGGTGTGTCTTTGATTGAAAAGTACATTGAATTGAATTCAATTAAATCACAGCAATAACTGACGTCTTTTAAAATAGAACAGACAGCTGCCTTTTTTTTTTTTTTTTTTATGGCGTTGTGTGAACATAACCATAAGATCATCACATTAATAATTTTACATAGTACAAGAAAACAGTACTGCATGTAGGTGTGACATGGAAATGTATTTCTAATGAATGCGTTCAGGTTATAGCATGAACAGCTGACAATTACACCTATAGGTAGACATAAAAAGCCAAATTATCCAGTTATTTAGTGAATACTTGTGTGCGGCAAAAAGCCTAAAATAAATTTCAGAATGAAATGATTCTGTGGCTTGAAAATGACCCTCAAATTCGTAGCCATTAAAATATGTCTTGCTAATTAGTTTCACATTCTGTCAGTAATGTTGTAGAGAAAACCAGCACATCAACATTTCGCC
Organism: Dendropsophus ebraccatus; assembly: GCF_027789765.1. Taxonomy (NCBI): domain Eukaryota; kingdom Metazoa; phylum Chordata; class Amphibia; order Anura; family Hylidae; genus Dendropsophus; species Dendropsophus ebraccatus. The sequence goes on along the minus strand of NC_091454.1, from coordinate 174,163,326 downwards.
TAAGACTAAGAGTAATTTCTTATCTGTAAAACACAAATGCCTTGTTTTAATGAATATATTAGATGTGAATTGCTTTTATTACAAGACATCTGTTAAAATCAGCCATATCAATCATGAAAACATGCACAGCACAATTGCAAAGTGCATCCAAATGGAGTAATTACTTAATAATGCTGCTAAATACCTATGTATTTTTCATAATTCTTCCTGTTGAGATTTACATATATTTAGTTGCTGTCAGTTCATATTTTTTATGGTGCTTTTGCTTTTATTTTTCCCTCAAGCGATAAAATCTCCGAGCAGAGCTTGCTTATGGCACATGCAGCATCTTATATAGGCTGTATATAACAAGGCAATTGTTTAAAAGTACAGATGTGGCCATCCTTACTTGAAACTAGTTAAAAAGTCACTCCATGGAAAACTTTCTTTTAAGTTCCTTGCATTAGCATGGTGCCCTGCTCCCCCCTCTTACTAGGCTTTGTTTCCTCAAGAAGATTCAAGTTCCACTCTTGCTGCTCTTCAAAATGACTACTCGAGTCACACAGCTGGGATTCTAAGTTACTTCTTCTATGTAACTCTATGAGACTTACTTTAAGAATCTTATAGAGTTACCTAGTAGAGATGAGCAAACTTGCCAAAAGTTCTTGATCATGCGAACCCAAAATTTTTGGCATGTTCAGTTATCTCTATTACCTAGGAAACGTTAATTGTGGTCCACACTTCAACCACTGTAGTCAGTTGTTTAGGACTGGAACCAGTGTCTTATTAGGAAACCAAAGCTGCCTGGTGACTAAATGCTAATGTTGAGGACTAAAAAAAAAACTGTTTTCCTCACAGTATTGCTTTAATCCCTTCAGGACCAGGCTAATTTTCGTTTTTGTTTTTTCGTTTTTTCCTCCTTGTGCTTAAAAGGCCATAGCACTTGCATTTTTACACCTACAGACCCACATGAGCCCTTATTTTTTTCAACACTAATTGTACTTTGCAATGACAGGTTGAACTTTTGCATAAAATATGCTGCGAAACCAGAAAAAAATTATATGCGCAGTGAAATTGAAAAAAAAACACAATTCTTTTTCTTTGTGTGTGTGTGTGTGTGTGTGTGTGGGGGGGGGTCATTTTTACGCCGTGTGTCCTATTGAAAAACTGACATGTTATATATGTTCCTCAAGTTGTTACGATTACAACGATATATAACTTTTAGATATATGTATAACTTTTCTTGTATCTGATGTCCTATAAAAAATTCAAACCATTGTTAACAAACATATGTTCCTTAAAATCGCTCTATTCCCAGGCTTATAGCACTTTTATCCTTTGGTCTATGGGGCTGTGTCAGGTGTCATTTTTTGCGCCATGATGTGTTCTTTCTATTGGTACCTTGATTGCGCATATGCAACTTTTTGATCGCTTTTTATTACAAATGAGTGCCGAGCCGAGGACGGCGCCATCTTGGAGCGGTCCCCGGCCGGCATCAGGTACGGAGATGTTGTCCCGGAGGAGCGATCTCACCCACTAGGCACCAGGGAAACGCTGGATCCAGTAATTGGATGCAGCTGTCATCTTTGACAGCTGCATCTGATTACCTTATTAGCGGGCACGGCGATCACATGTTGGGACACACATGTTGGGATATATTAAGTGTTGAAGATGGATAAGGGAGGACACATCTGTAAGTACATCAAAGGGGGTAGGTAGCTCTAGGTATTTCATAGGTAGCAGTAACACTTAGATCCTGGTGTTTAAAGGGGACGAGTGCCCTGTTACATTAGGTACCATATGGAATATGTAGAGCCCTGTTGAACATTTTAAACTGAGACCCAGGACTTTGCTTCAAAAACCTAACATGAAGTTATGGGCTGATATGTAAATAATACAGGTGTGTTCTTATTAAACACTGGGGGGATGTACCAAGAGCACCATTATTTTATGCCTAATTTTAAACACCCCCTGCGCTTGAAGCGCACCTCTTGGTAAATCCTGCTCTTCTGCCATTCTGAGGTCATTCTACGCTTCCAACAATGCCTTCCTTTTTTTATATTCTGTGGGGGTCTTCACTGTCAGGCCCTCTTATATAAGTCAGAGAATCACTAAAAAAAATTGTTCTTGCTATGAAGCAGTTTTGTGCACTGGGGGTGAGGCTGTCGCCTTCAGTGCACCCATTCGCCCAACCCCCACACAGCACCAAAAGGCTTCATTTGCATAGGGAATAAACTACAAACTTAATTTAAACAGTGTTGAGGGTCAAGTTAAGAAAACTACTTTCATCCTATCCGTACACCATCAAGACATAAGAGCAGAATAGGGGTGTCTAACCTGCTCATAGTTTCCTTTTAAGTTTCTTACTGAATGTCCTTGACCACACAATTAGTGAGAATCAGCTAATATATTGAAATCTGCAGTTGAAACACACATATAGTTATGTACAAATGTATTTTCTAATATTTGGAAATTACACACAATGGAAATACATTAGTTTTTCATTATTTAGTCCATTTTTTTTTTAATCTGATCTCCATACTGGGTAAATAAATATCTCATTTCCTTAACTTTCAAATTGAAAGAATACATTTGCCTTGTCATAACTCATTCAGATAAAAAATAATTTATGACCTATCATGTCTCTGCCATCTTTATGTCATTATAATTTCCTCAGTTCTGCTGGGAGAGGAATCGCATTTGACCTGCTTAAAGTGTTAAGAAGTTGCTGTGCAGCAAATTGTCTGTAATAAAAGTAGAATAGAAAGGAAACAATTTAGTGAGAAACTCCATTTTTTGGCCAGTATGATTAGTGCTTGTTAACTCTAAGTTCCTGTCAGGATTCATTGTCCCATCTATGTGTCCATTGTTAGACATTACTTTCATATTTAATTCACTTTAGTGTAGAATGATGGTGAAGTACCAGAGTTCATGAGCTCTGTGATTTTATTCGGTCATATAATGGACACTGGTGGATACCTGCTTATTTCTTATAGGCTATTCAGCAAGTTTTTTAAATAAATGTCAGATGTATTTTACGCATTGTTCTACAAGGGGTTCCTCTATAATAAAATAAAGGCTTAATATCTTCATGGTAGCATATAAATATTAACCCAGTTACTCATTTCTAAATTTGTGGGTCATAACTAAAGAAGGATATGCAGGTAACTGTATGGAGAGTATTTTCAGTGATAGAATTTAAAGCTTAAGGGTGCCATCAAACCCTTACTGTGCCGGGGTGACAGGCTGTCAACCTGCTGCAGATCTGCTGCAAATCCGCAGAAGAAAATCTGTTGCAATACGGTACGTATGAAGCTACCCTAAAGAGGTATACCCAACTTGCAAAATTATCCCCTATACACAGAATAAGGAATAGCAAGCTAATCAGTGGTGGTCTAATGGCTAGGACCCTTAGCAATCACTAGAACTGAGGAAAAGTGTCACCTTCAAAGCACACAACAGTGGGCCACCTATTAATCAGCTTATTATCTCCTATCTTGAGGTTGAAGTGTTGGCAAACTTTATTAATGTAAGTAGGAAAATAGTATGTGGCTCATGTAACAGACAATATGCATGTACCATTGTGCCTTTAATTTCCCCATGATGTTTCCTTATGTTGCCAATGATTTTTCTTCTCTGTATTTACTGTATAAGTTACTAGTAATCTTACACACCTTACTATTGATGTCATATTGACCTGCAGCTACTAATGTGTATTGGGAGTCTCCCCAACACAATGGAGGTACACGAGATAACATAAGATGTCCTACTGTATGTACCGCTTTCCCCATCTAAAAAACATGCATACTCTCTTTAGGTGCCTAGTAGAGATGAGCGAACCGGGTGCGGGTTCGAGTCGATCTGAACCCGAACGTTCGGCATTTGATTAGCGGTGACTGCTGAACTTGGATAAAGCTCTAAGGTTGTCTGGAAAACTTGGATACAGCCAATGACTATATCCATATTTTCCACATAGCCTTAGGGCTTTATCCAAGTTCAGCAGCCACTGCTAATTAAATGCCGAAAATTCGGGTTCGGATCGACTCGAGCATGCTAGAGGTTCGCTCATCTCTAGTGCCTTGGCAATATGTACTTTATTTAAGAGACTCAGTTGAGGTGTATGGGGTTTGTAGTGTATCAAAATATTAGGCTATGTTCACACAATGTAAGTTTTGTGTAACAACGGCCGTGATTCCCGCACAACTTACATAGTGCTTCCTTCTGAGGAAATCCCGGACGGAGTGTATACACATAGTATACACTCCGGCCGGGATCCCTAGCAGCGCCGGCCGCTCGCTCTATAGTGTCCAGGGGGAAGTTCTGATGCAGGCATGCATGGATGCACCTGCATCAGAACTAAGCAGCGCTAAAGATAATCTTTTCAGAGACCATCCATTTTGTGACCCGGCCGGATCATGGAACAGCCGGTCTCATACATAGTGTGAACATAGCCTAAGCTGGGTTCACACTACGTATATTTCAGTCAGTATTGTGGTCCTCATATTGCAACCAAAACCAGGAGTGGATAAAAAACTCAGAAAGGGTCTGTTCACACATTGGTGAAATTAAGTGCATGGCCGCCATATAACAGTAAATAATGGCCATTATTTCAATACAACAGCCGTTGTTTTGAAATAACAGCAAATATTTGCCATTAAATGGCGGCCATGCACTCAATTTCAACATTGTGTGAACAGATCCTTTCTGTGTTTTTAATCCACTCCTGGTTTTGGTTGCAATATGAGGACCACATTACTGACTGAAATATACGTAGTGTGCCTTAGGCTATGTTCACACTACGTAAGTCTCCGGATGTAGCGCGTTCCGTGAATAAGCGGCCGGAGATTTACGTAGTTTGCATAGAATGGAAACACACTACGTACGAACTTACGCCCGGATCGTATGCGGCGCCGTGAAAAATGAACCAGACCATTGTTTGAAGATGAAAATGCCGTAACTTATGCCCGTAGCGTAACATGCGGTCCCGTACGTAATGGCGATTTCTTAATTTTTCCACTTTTCTTTGCCGATCCAAAAGGTTCTGTGGGGTGTCCGGGGCTAGGCAAAGATTTCCAAGTAAAAGACCGCTGTTAGATCGCTACGTAGGGCACTTGGAAAGCGTAAGTAGACTACGGCGTAAGTTCGCGATCCGTACATAGCCGGCCGCAACTTGCGTAAATCCCCGGCCGGAGTTTAAGACGTATATGTCCGGCCACGAAAATATGCGGCCGGGCATATACGTAGTGTGAACATAGCCTTAAGCTGTATAAACCGGCTGCAACTATTTATGCTATGCCATTGATCCATTCTGTTAAAACTTCAGAGTTTGGTGTGTACTTGCCTTTCCACACTGATTAGACATGAGCAAATTGAAATCAGGGAATTGTGTTGCTAATTTGCTTTGTTTTGCAAAGAGAATTTTGTGCAATTCATTAACAAATTTGCTAAACATGACATGGATACATATGATCAGTTACAGTACTGTCACTTGGCTGGGGTAAGGGATTATCCATAATGCCTTACAGCCATCCAATCACCTGCAAGTCCTGCTGTGATGTAATCATGTCCTCCTCTATATAGTGTGATTCACTTCCTGGAATCCCCCAACATCCACTGCTATCTAGGGTGAAAAATTATTTTTTTTCATTTTCCAATTTTTTTAAATTTATTGTGATTCACTTGCATGAAATTTGCGAATATTCACAAATCTGACCAAATATTTGCAAATGTGGCAAATCAAATTTTTGACTGATTCACTCATCTCTAAAGATCCATTTAGGCTGTAGGTCTGTTAGGCCAGTTTCACAAGAACAGCATCTGCAGCAGATTTCATGCTGTGAGTTCCACAGCGAAATCCACTGCCATTTTATGTCCTGTCATTTACTATGGCTTTAAATACTTGCAGTGGATTTTTAATTACACTGCGAGCCTCTTTCCACTTAACCCGGCAGCTACCCGGCTTATACATTACCTGGCCACACTCCTGCTTGCTTCTCTGGCTCCTGGCTCCCTGAGCTTCGGTGGGGCAGCGCAGTGATTGGCTGAGCGGGATGTCAGGAAGCCAGCCTTATGTGAAACTGCCCTTAAGAATGAAATCCATAAATGTAAACAGTGCCCAGCAAAGAGTTATTCTGTTCAGCGCACTTTCACCAACACTATAGTCATAGCATAGTTTGTGTTGTGTGTATGGGTGGCAAAGAGCCTGGCTCTGCTCCTGCCCCCTAAATAGAAAGCATAAGAAACAGTTGTGCACCATAGAGGGAGTAAAAAAAAAACAATAAGAACACTGAAACTAAATGAGTGTCAGAAAGTTATACAGATTTTACAGATTGTACAGATTGTATTTAAAAATCTCAAATCTACTCTTGCGGAATTGATGTTTTATTTCCAGTCTGACAAAATGCTCTCTGCTGCCACTTCTGTCCATGTCAGGAACTGTCCAGAGCTGTAGCAAACCCCATAGAAAACCTGGACAGTTCCTGACATGGACAGAGGTGGCAGCAGAGAGCATTGTGAGTCTGATATGGATCCATGCTAAATGAATTAATGACAAATAAGATCATTCTATGTTGTATTATACAGATTATTGCCATGTTTAGGGGAGAATACGGTGCCTCAGAAAGAGACTATATAGTGCATAGAACCTAGGGCTCTATCGGCATGGTTATCTGTACGACCTCTAATATGTTGTGTCACTACATGAAATATAGCTAATATAAGCAAATAATGGGCTAAATTCTCTCAGCAGTCTCATGTAGGGAAAAAAAAAACCTTCGAAGGGCAGCCAGATGGTGATTATGTGGGCTGCATTTAGTTTAATTTTATTTGCTTACATTTTGAAGTATAAAATATTTCCAACTATGGAAAAAACAAAACTGTGTGTTTTTCATATTCAATAAGATCCACAATTCTATCAACGAGAAAGAGTAAGTGCAGAGGCAGAAGAACAGTCATTTATGAATGCATTAAGGTATAATTAATGTTCCTCTTGTGTAATGTTTGTAAAGAAAGAACATTTGCATATAAATGTCTTGGCTTAGACAATTCTGTATATTCAGTATTACTTCTATTGTTCAGACCTGTGTTTCATCTCTTGAAGATTTCTAATGTCACCGTCACCTTTAAAAGTCATAAAAAGGAACACGACAAGCTTTTTAATACTCCAAAGGCAGTGATGAAGAAGCAGAAGCCTGTGTGTAGAGCACAATTGTGATCTTGGAGATACAATACATACAGGACAGGTTTGCTCGTGGTGACCTTGGATTAGTCCTTGACTTCAAATTGGATTGTAGCTTCTATTCTTCTCTCTTATATAACAAACATACATGTCCACACACACACACACACACACACACACACACACACACATATGCGTCGCCTTTGACACAGCTTTTAAAAAAATATACAATATATAGATTCCCAGTCAAGATGTTTCTTTGGAATTATTTTTATTTCTCAGGTTAAGTGTTTAAGGACAAAATCAGGTCTGATGACACTGACAGTCAAAGCTTTCCTAGAAGCTTCCACTAACAAATAGACTTGATTGTAATAACCTACGCAAAACAAATATTTCTGCCGCAAAAAATAAACATTTCCGGGTTGTATTTGTTGTTATTAGATTGAAAAGGTTTCGGGAGTCAACTGTAGACCTGTTGTATATTAAGGTTGTATGGCAAAATTCTATTAACTTAGTTATAAACAAGCCCCACCGAGGACCTGAAGGTAAAGTACTGGAAAAGGTTTGATGCCATGCATGGCTTACAACGCAAGCTCAAATGAATCTTCTTGGATGCGGAGTGGGGATCATGATGTTATGTTTTGCAGATGATAGGCATATGATAGGCATAGGGAATGTTGTGGAAGTTAACAGGTACATGCCATTTACACACTAAGGCTGGGTTCATACAAAATAGGTTTTATATTAATCACGGCCGTTATTACCGATTTGCAACAAAACAAAACAAATACAAAACTTACGTTGTACTGCAGTCAATAATGCAGTACAAGGTAGACACATAGTATACACATACACATAGTATACACCAGGACACAGAATGGCTGGTGTCCTACATAGTGTGAACCCGGCCTAAGGGATTCAGATCCACAGCAGATTTAATGGCCCAGATTTGATTTGATTTGAATCTCCAAGTTCAAAACTGCGCCATCAAACATGCTGCAGATCCTGTATGTGTGAACTCACCCTAAATAAAGAAAAAAGGGAAACCTATATAGGGATTTTATTATAATTATTTTACACTATACAGCTATGATCACCCTTTGTAAGAGACCGGCCGTTCCATGACCCCATCGGGTCATGGAACGGCCAGTCTCTGCAAAGATCATCCCGGCCGGTACTTAATGGCCGCAGTGTTCTGATGTGGGTGCATCAGCGCGCCTGCATCAGAACTTCCCATAGCGCACAAAGAAGCCGGTCGCTTCATTGTGTGAACTGACATGGGTTTCTATGGCCGCAATGCACTGAATTGCAGGCGCAGAAAACTGACATGTCAGTTCTTTGCGTCGCCGCATGGGATCCCAGCCGGAGCGTATACAATGTGTATACGCTTCGGCCGGGATCCCATAGGAAATAAGCCACTGCCGATGGCAACAACGGCCGTATTTTTACGCTGTGTGAACATATCCTACATCTTCAAACATTTAAAGAATGTTTCGAAGATAGAGACCACTTTATATTATAGCATTCAGTAGACTGTTGTACTCATTGATGGAATATATTTTAGTCAGTTCTCCTTTCTTGATTTATGTGCCGAGGTGACTACTCTTTAGAAGTTATCATTTCGAAACACAATATCAGACACCCCATATACAGTATATAACACGTGCAACTGAAGTCTTACCCTTCAAAAAAATGACCTATAATACTTCACGTTAGATGTAAACCAGTTGACTGAAGAGGTAACTTTTACTAAACACTTTTAAATTATCGCTATATAGCATACACATTAACCAAATTAGACCATATAACTTTTTGATACCGGTTGATTTGAAAGAAAGAAAATGTTGTACCCCTTTTAATACTGAATTGTTTTATCATAAAGTTTATATCAGATTATTATTATTGTTGTTATTATTATTATTATTATTATTAATAATATTATTATTATTATTATGGCTGAGGCTTTCTTAAGATTTGCAGTCAATATATATGATTTGACATCTACACCAGAATTCTGCATGTAAATGAGGTAAATCCTATTCTAGGTATCATGTATGCAAATTTTAGCTGCAGATCTCACTAATAACGAAATCCAAGAAATCCAGAAAATCCATGATACAATTTGCATGTAATAAATGCAGATAACCCCACATATTTCAGCCGGATGAGCAATATATTTTTATACAGAGAGTGAATCCAGCTTTAAAGAATGCTGAAACAAACCGTGCACCTACTGTATGTAAGAAGGACATGATCAGGGCAGGTTTTAAGAGACTGAATCTGATGTTCTGGGAGAGTATTTCCCATCCCAATTTCTGCCCCTGTCAATGTCCTGACATTAAAAGGTATCATTTAGAAACACAATATCACACACTCCATATGCAGTATATAACATGTGCAACTGTAGTCTGACCCTTCAAAAAATTGACCTTTAATACTTTACATTAGATGTAAACCAGTTAACTGAAGAGGTATTAAACATAACTTTTACTTAACACTTTTAAATTATCGCTAAATAGCATACACTTTAGACCATAGCATCCAAATTTGACCATAAAAAGATAAATGGGTCTTACCACTGTACTCAATAATAGATAATAGACTCAAAAGGGAGGGAAGGTTTCTATATGACAATAATCGACGGGACTTATCTTCAATCAGATGTATTCTGTTTTGAATATCAAAGCTGGATACTTGACTTCCACAGCAACTGGAGGAGAAACAAATAGGTGTAGCAAAGTGTTATTGCCCCCCTATTCTGTTCTATATAGTGCTTTCCCTCCAGACAGAGCTCTCGCCCAAAAAAGGGTGACTCTGCCACTCTGGCCCTCCCTCACCTCTTATTATACAGTAAACATACAAACTGTGGCTGCCAAAAAGCAAATTAAACACCCAATGCCTTTCATCCCCAGCGAGGAACTCCTCAGGGAAATGTTTAGTCCGGCAAAACATTTTTTCTTTCAAATCAACTGGTTTACAAATAGAGATTTGTAATTTACTTCTATTTAAACATCTCAAGTCTTCCAGTACTTATAAGCTGCTGTATGTGATGCAGGAAGTGGTATATTCTTTCCTTTCTGACATGGTGTTCTCTGCTGCCACCTCTGTCCATGATAGGAACTTCCCAGAGCAGGGGAGGTTTTCTATGTGGATTTGCTTCTGCATTGAACAGTTCCTGACATGGACAGAGGTGGCCGCACAGAGCACTTTGTCAGGCTGGAAAGAATATACCACTTCATTCAGAACATACAGCAGCTGATAAGTACTTGAAGGCTTAAGATTTTTACTTTGATGTAAATTACAAATCTGTATAACTTTCTGACACCGGTTGATTTGAAAGAAAGAAAATGTTGTCGAGTACCCCTTTTAAAACTAAATAGTTTTGTTTATCATAAAGTTTATATCTTATTATTATTTGTTATTATTATTATTATTATTATTATTATTAGGCTGAGGCTTTGTTAAGATTTGCAGTCAATATATATGATTTGACATCTACACCAGAATTCTGCGTGTGAATGAGGTTTTAATAAACTCCTTTCACTTCATTTACTGCATAAAAATGTGAAGCCTATTCTAGGTATCATGGCCTATATATTTACATTTTAGCTGCAGATCTTACTAATATCGTAAATCCAAGAAATCCAGAAAATCCAAGATACAATCTGCATGTTATAAATGCAGATAATATCCCACATTTTTTCAGCTGGATGAGCAATATATATTTTTATACAGAGATTGAATCCAGCTTTAAAGAATGCTGATACAAACCGTGCACCTACTGTATATAAGAAGGACATGATCAGGGCAGGTTTTAAGAGACTGAATCTGAAGTGCTTGGAGAGTATTTCCCATCCCAATTTCCGCCCATGTAAATTTTTCTTTTAATCCGAGAACATTCCCTTAAAGAGTTGTATTCTTTCATCTCAATAATCGTGCGTGCTGATTATGGTAGAACGTTGCTGACATATTTACTGAAAGCAAATAGGCCTAATCTTTAAAAACACTTAAAGGGGTATTCTCCTCATAGCAACTATATCTACAACAGTAGGACATTAAAAGTTAGCAAACTTTGCAATTTGTTCTATTTACCTTTTTAGCACTGTCACTCTGCTAGGAAATCTGATGTGTCTATCATGTTTACATCTTGTTTGCCTAGATTCCCGACCACCTCTCTGTGTTATCAGCAGTGGTTGGGCTGATGACTGACTTCCTCACTGCTCTGAAGGGTGAGTTGGTCTGGGATCTTGGAGCATGCAAGGCCACCTTATCTGCAGTAATCACTGGAGCCCTGTGGAGCTGTCAGGATGGAACTTGGCATAGCAAAGACAAGCAGAACAGCAGAGTGCAGAGCAGGAGTGCTGTAATTGCTGGTCATAGCAGCCAATGACTGTGGAGGTGCCCACTCTTCAACTAAAGCAGAAAGTGAAAGCAGACCAGGAGCATGAAAAGGGGTAAGTTTGGCAGCTGAGAAATGATAGGTTGAAGCTGTCAAAAGGCAACATTACTGTATGTTGTTGATCAAAGGGAGATATACCACTCTCAAAGTATCAGAGAAAGAAATATTTGTACAACTATATTATCATAAGTAATATAAAATACCTGACTCAATGCTACTCTACTAATGTCAGTATATAAAATGTTAGTGTAGGTAAGTAGAGACTTTTTCCATAATTCACTTTTATTGGTATTACAGTATTAGAAAAACTAAGTTATACAGTAGGAAGTAATAAGTAATTTGTAATTAGAACGTTTCAAAAAGTCTATAGCCCGGCTAAACTTGGCTTAATTAAGTCTGAAAATGAGAGGTTAAGGAGCAGTGTTGTGTGTCCTCACAAGAATATTCCTATTGGAAAGCACAGTACTGATCAGACCAAGGAGTTGTACTTTATATCTATATATCAAGCTGATGTTTGCCATAGAGCACAGGGATTTTGAACCAACATGTTGCCCCTGACCAATAGTTATGTTGCTTTCAGAGGTATTTTAAAGCTAAAGCTACCTGATGGTTTTGGCCTCAACAGGTGTGGATTTCTGTACAAGTGTACAGCCATGTGCCTACCTCCCTGCCCACAATCGGGTTGAATACACAGACTCCAATAGATCAAAATTTCTCTCAAGGCAGCGGATTTCTCGCTGTGAATTTGCAGCAAAATCGGCTGCGGATCCCTGCCCTGTCCTTGGGCAGACATACTCTGTCAATCCCGCTGCAAGTATGTCGGGAGACTGCCTTGTTAACCCCCCAGAGCATATACATTACCTGCTCAGCGATCCGGCTTGCTTCTAGGGTTCCCGGGTGGACAGCACACTGATTGGATGAGTGGGAGGTCTAGCTGAAGCAACCCCCGAAGCAAGTCGGATCCCAGAGCAAGTAATGTATATGCTCCGGCCGGAGGTGTGTGTTCCCTTAAAGAAATTTCTATTGAAACACAGTATATGTTATACATAAGGCTTCATTTATTTTGAGTCAACTAGTATTCTAATTATCACATCTGATCATATTGTAATTGTCATGGTATCATATGTCTGCCTGACATACCAGGCTATACAGCAACATCACTTTTTTTTTCTTTTGTAAATTCAGAAAATTTTGGCAAGCTTGAATTTCAGTAACTGCTACAGGCAATACAATAAATGAAACAGGAAACAAAGGAAGAAAGTGTATCAAAGTGTACCAAAACCAGGCAGCAAAAAAAAAAAAAAAAAAATGACTCCAAACAGCTGTAAATGTATTTGTTTTCTGCAGCATGGGTGACATTTCATCTCCATACTGTGTAGAATAAATTATGTAGCAAAAATCATAAAGAAATTAAACAGCAAAGAATAAAAATAAATGTCTGCTGCCGCCTGATGTGATGGTATGGTAAACTCTGTGTTGGCTCAATATAAATGCCTTTATGTGGTGCCAGGTGTAAAGCAGAATGTATGCAGTCATTGGGACAGGTTCATGTCTATCAGAAACAGACACATTTTTGTTATTACTTTCAGGCTATGTTCCCACAATGTACATACTGGCTGTTGTTGCTCAATCATTAGTACCGGCCTTGGTTTTGCAACAATGGCCATTATGTTATCCTATTTTTACATTGTGGGAACAGATAGATAGATAGATAGATAGATAGATAGATAGATGGGAAAAGATTACGAAGATTATGGGGCAGATGTATGATCTGCACAATTTTTTTTCAGCAGGTGGTACTTTTTATGGTCTGCGCACATTTATGGTCATTGAACCAATATTATCATTGGGCGTTAGTGTTTTGACAAATCTAGCCCAATTGTTTTGCGCAATTTGTGGCTAAAACAACTTGGATAAAAAAACTACACTAGGAAAGAGTTGGAGTACTGCTGCACAATTCTTTGGGCAAAAACTAAAAAAAAAAAAAAAAATCACACATGAAAAACCACACCCCACATTTTCAGAACTCTAAAGTATTTAAAGTTTCAGTCACACTTAAAGGGGTATGCCGAAGGAAAAAAAATATTTTTAAATGAACTAGTGTCTAAAACACAACTGGTTTAGTCAAATGATAAAAATTGGCCGCAAAACGGTCAAAAAATATATAAGACATTGTGTGAACTTAGCTATAGGCTAGGTTAACACTATGTAAAAATGACGTCCGCCTTTCATAGCGATGGCAATGTGAAAATAAAGTCCGTTTTTTTTAAATAACGTCCATTATTTGCGCTATGACAGGGTTTATTTTTACATAGTGTGAACCTAGCCATATGCTGTATCCATTTTCTCCAAAACTCCTTAGGACTGCATCCAACTTCTGTAGCCACAGGTTTTGGCTTAACCCTTTAAGGACAGAGCCATGTTTCATTTCGTTTTCTCCTCATGTTTAAAAGGCCACTGTGCTTGCATATTTCACCCTACAGACCCACATTATCCCTAATTTGTTGCGACACCAATTATACTTTGCATATACAGACTTAATTTTTCTATAAAATATGCTGAAAAAAACTGAAAAAAATCAAAATCAGCAATTCCTTTTATTTTGAGGGGTTTCTTATTTACGCCGTTCGCCCTGTGGTAAAACTGACTTGTCATCTATGTTCCTCAAGTCATTACGATTACAACAAAATTTAAACATTTTAAAGAAAACTAAATGTGTTTAAAATCCCTCTATTCCCATCCTTATAACGCTTTTATTGTTTGGTCTATGGGGCGGTGTGAGGTGTCATTTTTTTTGCGCCGCAATCTTTTCTTTCTTTTGGTACCTTGTTTCCTTATATGCAACTCTTTGATCGCTTTTTATTACATTTTTTCTGGATTTAAAGTAAACAAAAATGCACAATTTTGCACTTTGGCGGGTTTTTGCGCTTACGCTGTTTAACATACAAAATCATGAATCTAATCTTCTAATATTTCCGGCGATCACGCACACGGCGATACCAAATATGTTTATTTATTTATTTTTATTTATATAATGGGAAAGAGGGGTGATTTAAACTTTTACTATGGGAGTTTTTTTTTTTAATTAATAAAAACACTTTTTCCCCCCCAACTAACAGTAATTAGAAGCCCCCTTGAGGACTTCTTTATATACAACACTGATCTCCCATTGAGATCAATGCTGTGTATATATTAGAGCAATGATCCATCAGATCGCTGCTCTATTATAATGGTCTTCTGCAGACCAGATATATGGAATGCTGAGCCAGGATCAGCGTCATTACGGCCGTGGCGGCTAATACCCGCGGTCCCTGGCTACACATAGCAGCCGGGGACCGCGGGCTGCAGAAAGGGCTCACGCCGGGAGCCCTCTCTGATCCCCCTTAACAACCGCATGACGGGTATACCCGTCATGCGTTGTCAAGGGGTTAAGGTTTGTTCATCTATGTGTACAGTACATTGTCCTATCTATCTATCTGTCTATCTATCTATCTATCGCATCTACAGTATCTATCTATCTATCTATCTATCTATCTATCTATCTATCTATCGCATCTATCTATAGTATCTATCTATCTACTTCAGTACTTCAGGAAATGTTTGTAAGTCTCGTAGTTGAGTTGTTGCCCTAAAGAGAATGACACTGAAACCTGTGTTAAACTGACTTTGAAACCTAAAAACTTCCTGGGCAGTATAACACAAGTGCCATTTCACTTCAGCACGCTGTTGGATTTTTGTTCTTTGGATCTAAAATTGAGTGATTAAAGGCTGAAATGTTACTTTGACCTTTTCATTTTGAAAATAGCAGTGAAGGCAAAACTGTCTGGGGAATATTTATTGTGTTAGGTCTTCTTAAATGTGTCCGGATGCATCTTCCCTGCAGAAAAGAATCTATGATCTCTTGTTTATATCACTTTATATTCCATTCTCGATAGGTATTTCCATGGTAAAATGATGCATCACAATTAGCAGATACATCTAGCATCTTGTTACAGCCTATAATGTCTTCCAAGTACCAACCACAGACATCTGTTGATCTCTTTTTATACGTCTATAAATTGTGTCATGCTTCCACAGAGAGGGTATCAAATAGATCACCAGTTTCTGAAAACAAAATTATGTTTTTCAATGATTTGTAGCTTCAATTAAATTCCCCCTGGAAGGTCTTTATGACACATCCTCTATCACAATTGTCAGACTAGTGATCAGTCTCTAAAGAGGAATTGTGATTGTCAAAACGTGCCATCGGAAAGGTTACAATACCTTGTTTAACACCGCAGGAGTAAATGGGTTAATATATATTCTTGAGATTAGGTAACATTAGATCCATGTGTTCTAAGCCTGGGGCTAAAAGATACATTTAAATCAGCTTAATACAAGTTATTTTTCATTTGAATCTAATTGCAAGATAAAATGTGGATCATTATATGATAATTGATGTGATTTGCTGTTATGGAAAGCCAGAGCCATAAATACTCTTCTGTATTCACTCAAGTGTTAGATTAATGTTGACTGTTTCAAATGTCCTTCACTTTGCCTAAAACCTCTTGAATGTTTTGCAGTATGCTTGTAGACCATTTAGATGTGTAAGTGTAAGGATACATTTAAATTTACCGATGTATAAAGAATAAGCAAATGCAATATATTCACTGACCTGGATATGAACCGATTATGTCAGGGCAGAGAGCTGAAGAAGCTCTGATTTTCTACAGTATGAGGGACACGTTAAAGATTACCTGTCACTACAGCCGCTGCCAGATCAGTGGGGAATTTGAGGTTCGGGTATCCATAGCTGCCAACACTCTGTAACATATTTGCACAAGCCCTCTATTTTGATTCTATGGGGGTCATGAGCATTTCCATCACAGCATGTTGTATACCACTGTGACATGGATCCACGTATTAGTAGCAATAGTAAAGTGGTGCTAGAGAAGGGTCAAGCCCAGAGAAGCATAAAAAGTAGGCTCTCCACCATGTTAGTTGCAAAATAAAGTAGTTGTATTCAGATTGGTAGAAAGACAGATGTAAAGTAACGTTTTGGTCTACATCACCTTCATCAGACTCATCATGAACTGAGTGTAAACTGTTGTGATGAGAAGTCCTGGTAATGCAGCTTTTGAGGACAGCTCCAATGCTGGGAGTGGAGGTCATGGTAGAGTCACAGACTGATAGATCCTGGCATCCATAGGGAAAGTGTACCGGCTGTCAGCGTGATGGCGGAAAGAGCCGTGTCTGGACTGGCAGACACTCAACTAAAAGTGTGGAGTACCTACTTTTTAAGCATGTTGTTTAGCAGAATGGACACCCAAACTTCTGTCTGCAGAGGCAAATTCACTACTGATTCAGCAGCAACTGTAGTGACAGGTACTCTTTAAATGGACAGCGCTTTTCTTCCATTGCAATTTTTCCTATACCATATACTCAAGTGGATCATTCCATGGCAAATTGCATCATCCTAATAATTTGATAACTACTAAATAGAAGATGCCATCAATGGGTAAAACTTTATATGTTGGTAACACTTCCACCTTTGGCACTGCACAGGGGAAAGATGGTCACCTGCAGCTAGTTTGGCAGAAATGACCCTAATTGCTTTGCTTGGAATTCTTTTAATTTGCCTTGATAGCATAATAAAAGCATTATGTTTGTGTGGGAGGACCCGGTATTCAGAAAAATAAGGTTATTTTGAGGAGACAAACTGGTAATAGTCACATACTTGCTTCTTAAGAGCTTTCAGTACTAGCAAAGAAATAAATCAACCTTTGCAAATAACCATCACCAATATTTTCCTGGTATGGAACAATTAGTATGGTGGACAGATCAAGGTCATTGGCGAGCAAAGGTCAATGATGCACATTAGTAGTGTTAGATGTACTAAAGGCAGATAAGACAGACACTATCAGAAGGCAGACCAAATAAAATAGTTAGCTTTAGTAAGATGGGATAATCTTTAAAGAAGAGAGCTCAGTAAGCTCAACTGCAAATTTTTTTTGTTTCTATACATAAAGCAACATAGAAAAGACTGAATATTGCTGCAAAAATAACTCATAAAACAACTACTGGGGAACTGTAGATCATCGGGTTACAATATTTAAAGGGGTTATTAGCCTTCAAAATTTTCAGGCCATCAATATCAGATGGATCCTGACACCTCTCAGTCCCAATGATCACTTAGTGGAAGAGGCTGCGGCGCAGCCTCTTCAATGTTTATTACTTGTTTTTTAACCCTTAGAGGACTGGGCCAATTTAAATTTTTGTGTTTTCATTTTTTTCTCCTTGTGCTTAAAAGGCATAGCACTAAGGCTTTTATCCTTTGGTCTATGGGGCTGTGTGAGGTGTTATTTTTTGCGCCATGATGTGTTCTTTCTATTGGTACCTTGATTGCGCATATGCAATTTTTGATCGCTTTTTATTACAATTTTTCTGGATTTGTTTCAACCAAAAATGCGCAATTTTGCACTTTGGGATTTTTTGCACTTACGCCGTTTACCGTGCAAGATCAGGAATTAAATAAATTAATATTTTGGGCGATTACGCATGCGGCGATAACAAACATGTTTATTTATTTATTAAATTTTATTCATAACATGGGAAAAGGGGGGTGATTCAAACTTTTATTAGGGGAGGGGGCTTTTTATTAATAACACTGGCCAACACATTTTCAAAAGTTGTTTGGTTCAGAAATAAAATTAGCCATTTCTCAATGATTTTTATGTGCTGAATTCAAATATCACAAGGAAAAATGTTAATTGGCTCTAGTTTCTATGATATGGAAGAGTTCTCATGTTACTGTTTTGTGAATTGTATAGAATACAGTATAATAGTCGACATATTTCTTACTTTTGTAATAATAAGGAAGCAAGTTTACTGTTTATAAACTTCTGAAATATATTCATAGGAAACTTAGTTCTATGAGAAATCAACTACAATTTACAGGCATATCCAATAATTTTTACAAATTAATTATGTTTATTGAACTCTGGAATGTAGGTCTTTATTTAATGGCTTCTCGGTGCATTTACACATGTCTTTTGCATTCATACATGGCATTGTCTCTGATAACTGCACAACAGTAATCTGCAAGCATTGATGGGTTCCATGAAGGCTAAATTCACACTGCATTTTTGTGCATCCGTTTTGATCCGTTTTTCCATTGACTTCCATTATAAAAAAAAACAAAAACGGATCAAAACAGATCGTTTTTTTTTGGCGGACACAAAAACACTAGCTGACACTACTACAAACGATCAGCGTTTAGATATATAGTACTGAAAGTTTGTTTTGCGATCATTTTGTTATCGCTTAAGCCTATCTCATACATAGTCGGCGAACGACTGTTCACACGGAATGATCTGCGAATTTTTTGCGAACGATCGACGATTTGAGAACATGTTCAAAGATCAAAATGAACGATTTCTCGCTCGTCGTTTAATTGTTAACTCGCAAATTAGCATGATAATCGTTACGTGTAAGATAATAAGATGATGCAATGTACCAGTTGATGATGCAATACTGATGATGCTAACTTTTCCCACTATTGTATCACAGGCTGTGAGAAATATAGAAAGTACGTCTATATCTTGAAAATTAGAGCCAATTGCAAAATTTGAACATCATTTTCGATCTTAGCACCCCAAAATTAGTTAAGATTAACTGTTTTCATGTCGGAACCTTTTTGGCTGTTGACCAGTGTAATAACACTTTTTTTTTTTTTACACTTTTCTAGAAGCACCCCTGGGGGACTTCTAGTATAAGTACACTGATCTCTCATTGAGATCTATGCAGTATAGTAATACTGCATAGATCAATGAGATCGGCACTCGATTGCTTTCGACTGCTGCAGCCGAAAACAATAGAGTGCCGAGTCGGGATCAGCACCATTACGATGCAGACCCTGACCCAGGTCAGAAGGTCGTGTTGCAGGGGGGGGGGCGATCCGCCCCACTAGACACCAGAAAATGGCTGTAGTAAACTTAATTAGCGGGCACAGTGAATGGACCGTGCCTGCTAATAGCCACGGCGGTCCAAGCGGCACGGGACCGTGGTGGTTCAGAGCAGCGGTACGTCTGGAGTCCCCTAGGCGGCCAAGGATGTACGTGTATGCTTAGGGTCGTTTAGGGATAAATCATTATAATTTGAGAAGCAGCATTAAAGGCAACTGCAGACATGTCCAATTCAAGTTCACTCAACCGCCACTACAATAGATACAATTGCTTCTGCTGGCTGTGCCTGCAGGGTGGTGTCGCTCTGGCCCTGGGGTCTTGGTTTTGCGAAACTGGGGTCGATGGACCGCTGGGCGCTGGTGAATGCTGCACCATGGTTAGAGTGGGGACTCATGTTTATCAGAAGACCTGCACGTGGAACATGAGGCAATATGGTTAAATCAAATTATATACTAACTTCTGATGTTGTTTTTTAATGTAGCTGGACAAGCTTTAGTATCAACCATGGGTGCGAAGTGCAGCCATTTCTGTGTTCTCCAGGCTTGTACAAAAAATACAATGACTGCCTGACACATAACGGTACACTGAACAAACTGCACCACACCATTTACAGGAGGACCCCCCCCCCCCATGGCTTCCTAGTACTTGCAGTGTTTGCTTCTATGACAAAAAAAACTCAGTACTACAGCTATGTGTATCCCCCCCCCAAAAAAAAAAAAAATAAAAAAAAAAATATATATATATATATATAGCTTTTTCCCTCTTTTTAATGTAACTGTCTTTTTTGAAGACATAATGTATGAAATCTCTTTTATGACTGCAAAATATGATCTCTTGACCTGTCTGTGCAAGACCACTTATTCGTTTAGCTTTATTCGCTCCATTTATTTAATTGCAGTTCACAAACTTGCATTTGCATTTAGATACGACTGCCAATCTCTAAAGCTGAAAAACTCATTTTACTCAGTATTATCCTGAACTTTCTCTTCCTTTTCTTTCTTTCCTTGGCATCCAGTATGTTATCCGGTTGCTCTGCATTTAAAGCACAGGGGAACACTTTGTATGTGCGTTACACTGGAGAAGTGTGCAGGTCTCTCAATGGAAACTAGCATTAACACATTTGCTTGTTTAATTAAAATTGAAACCCTCTGCATTTCAATACAAATAATTTGGCCGAGTTCAATAAGATTTGAGTTTGAGAATGTAATAATTTATTGCTGCCGCACGATATCCCTGAACACTGGAAGTTTACGGGGTCTGATATCATCCAAATGTGTGGCTGGCAAGGACAGATAAGACTTTAAATTGAGTAGTTTTTCCTCTTTAACAGATGTCGCAGTCAGCTCATTCTCAATTCCCTAGGAGACTTAACATATTTAAGCAAAGTGAAAATAATTAATTGGAGTTTTTCTTCCTAAGTAATATTTTCATGTGCATTTAGTGACTCAGAGCATTGACCAAAGTCCAGAAAGCCAGTGTATGCAAATACATCTCTTCTGGGAATAAGAACTGTGTCTGAACACGGTATAGGGAATTTAAAGAGAGCAATATGTTCTATATTGAGGAGATAACATCCTAATCTCCCATTACTGTAAAATGGGTAAAATAAAACATATCAGGTAGAATAGTAGCAGAACTGCAACATATAATGAGAGATTCTATCGTTGCATAAGGAACATGTATGTTAAAGAGTACATATCTCCACTTATAGACAAGGAAATCATTACAAGTCATAATATAAAAATTTGCATCTGAATGGCTAATAACGTGATACATGTAATTACACCATTAGGCTATGTTCACACTACGTAAAACTAAGGCCGTAGTTCTCGCCGCAGAACTACGGCCGTAGTTTTGCGGTGTGTAATATAGCCTTACTTTCAATGGCATCCCGTCCGGAGCGTACTCACATCGTATGCGCTCCGGCTGGGATCCTATGCGGCGCCGGAAAAACTGACATGTCAGTTTTGTGCGGCCGGAATTCAGTGAATTCCGGCCGCAAAAAGACTTGTCAGTTCACACAGTGAAGCGAGCGGCTCCGGCTCTTTGCTTCACTGTGTTCTATGGGAAGCTCTTATGCAGGCGCAAGCTGATGCGCCCGCATCAGAGCTCCGCGACCAGAAAGATCACCCGGCCGGTACTTAAGTACCGGCCGGGATGATCCGGGCTAAGACCGGCCGTTCCGTGACCTGGCAGGGGTCACGGAACGGCCGGGTGTTCACGTAATGTGAACATAGCCTTAAATCTTATTTAATTTGACC
Organism: Dendropsophus ebraccatus; assembly: GCF_027789765.1. Taxonomy (NCBI): domain Eukaryota; kingdom Metazoa; phylum Chordata; class Amphibia; order Anura; family Hylidae; genus Dendropsophus; species Dendropsophus ebraccatus. The sequence goes on along the minus strand of NC_091454.1, from coordinate 174,141,567 downwards.
TCCTGTGAGTACATGTAGGAAAGATTGAACTGGGCTTCTTTATGGCTTCTTTTTAAGATAGAAGGGCTTGGTATTTCCCATCTAAGCACTTTCTATGACCTTTGAGTTAATGCCCAATAAAAAAAAGTCCTATAGGAAAGAGAGTTCTTTGTTTTAACTCAAAAGCAATCACTGAGTGCAACAACAGGGTAAATAAACACATAAGCAGGGTGGACCAAAGCAGTGGCACTGGATTTGGGAAGTTTAGTATAATGTATTTTTATTATTTTCCACCCCTAGGCGATGTTCCTACTACATTTTTTCCTCTCTGTTTTTGAAAAGAAAAAATTACGTCTGTCATTTTGAGTTCAAATTGACGCCCGAGGTCTGGAACCTACACTATTAAAGATATTTTCAGATAATTTGAGGCTATTAACTCAAAGCTTTTTCAATATCTTTTACACAACAAAACACACAGTAACAAGTTGTATGGACCTTACTTGAAGAACAGTCAAGCTGACACAGGATAGGGCCTCAATTAAAGTGTTAACACATGAGACATTATCTTATCAACTATTTATTCTATAGCAAAAACAAAGTCTCTTTGATGAAAGTAAAAACTTCAGTCTACACCATGGAAAACACAATCCTAAACTATTATTGCATCAATCATTACTTGATATGACACTATACAGTACATATGGCCAAGAGTTAAACTCCTACTGTTTGTCAAACTGCATTCTTCTTAAAGAGTTGCTCTCATGAAGTCAACCTCTTCTTTCAAGGAAGATTACAGCATATTTTGCTGATGATAAGATGCATCCAGGTTTTAGAGGGGGAAAATAGGGGAATAAATATTTTCAACCATAAAGTTGAGAGGGTTACAGCTTTGGATATGGCAAGTATATCTTTAATTTTTAAGATGCACTAACTTTTTCTTCCCACTTTGGTGAGTGAAAAAATATGGTATATAGTCATCTTTAATGTTTAGGTGTGTCCAGCTAATTGCTGGGAGGTGATTACCAGGGGAGGAAGCACAGGGTGATATATTTTAGCATTATGTAGCGACTATACAAATGGTCTACTAGAGTTAGAACCATTCTTCGTGAGCTGATTTTGGCCATGTTGTGTATCATGTAAGTTACTTGCCTGACATTAGCGGGAAAGGATGACAATCCACGGTCTGTCAGAAACTACCTGTTGACTCTGGTAATCTGATCCCAAAATGTCTGTATCTATCACTTGTAGACTTATTGTTCCTTGTTATACAGCGACAACCATCTATACAGTCAATCTCTTAGATGCCGTTTAGGCTGAAGACACAAAACAAAAGAGATATCTGTCACTTTACTTCAGACAGCAGAAAACAACTTTAGTCAAGCTAATAAAATTCAGGTGATGGGAATTGTGTGATTTCTAAAGCCCACATGTAATATTAGCTATAAATACATTTCTTATTGTACAAATAAAAGGTTTCCGGGCTTGTAAACGTCTTCAGATGAGTTACTGTGTTACTTCTGTTTCCTACTTGTGATTTCACTTTCCGCGTAACATTTCCCATTTCATCTCTCCTAAAACACAGATGGCTTTTCTTAAAGGATGTTTTTTGTCTTATTCACATTTCAAGAAATATACAGTGAAACACAGGGCGAGATGGGAAAGGAACAGAATTCAGCTAAGATGGGGGGAATATGATTCTTAGCGTAGTTTGTAACCAGAGATTTATCAAAAGCCCATCACTCCAGAATGATGGCTGGGGAAATTGCATCATCCGTATATCTGTCTTGGGAGGAGATACCAGACAGGAAAATATTTCTACAAAATGAAGTGTTCCTTCTCTAGTGCCTTATATAGAAAAAGAAGATAAAGGATTGCGGGATCAGACTTACAATGATTCATTATTACAGGCTGAGAGTGAGAGGGTGGGAGAGAGAAAAAGAGAGAGAAAGAGGTTAAAAAAACCCTCAGCCTTTCATAATAAACTATATCTAAAATCCACATGTAAATATATACAATTTTAGACCAAGTTTACGCATGTTATACAGTATCTTACAGAGAACATTTTTTTAGGAAAATTCATAGGATAATTTGTAGTCAACGTAAAGTTGACTACAAAGTTTTTTTTTTTGCCTTTTACAATCATTATTGAATCAATTTTGCAGGGTCAGAATAACATGGCTTCTTTCTTCAATGAATAGCACCATACTAGTCTATGGCTATGTTACTACCACATTAAAAAACGGAAAAGGCATCTGCTTTTTCTATTTAAAAATACGTCCTTTATTGCCTCAATGTAATTAAAGGAGAAGTCCGGCAAATTTTTTTATTAAAGTATTGTATAGCTCCCTAAAAGTTATAAAAATCACCAATATACACTTATTTCGGGAAATGCTTATAAAGTGTTTATTTTTTCTTCCCTGCACTTACTACTGCATCAAGGCTTCACTTGCTGGATAAAATGGTGATGTCTCGACATGACTCCAAGGACTGTGCGGGCTGTGGCTGCTGGAGAGGATGATGGCAGAGGGATGCTCAGTGTCCCTCCAGTGCCCTATGTCCCTCAGTGTCCCCCTGCCATCATCCTCTCCAGCAGCCACAGCCCGCACAGCTCTGGGAGTCGAGTTGTGACATCACCATTTTATCCAGGAAGTGAAGCCTTGATGCAGTAGTAAGTGCAGGGAAAAAAAGCACTTTATGAACATTTCCCGTAATAGGTGTAAATTGGTGACTTGTATAACTTTTTGGGGGCGATACAATACCTTAATAAAAATTTTCTCCGGACTTCTTCTTTAACTTCAATGCAATGCATTAAGGTCAATGGAATGACGAACATGACGAGTGCATAAAACAACAGACTTTGTGCGGATGTCAAAATAATGATCATGTCAATTATTTTTGGACATCTTTTGCAAACACCGGACATTATTCTTTAGTTGTTTACACACTGTTTTTTTTTTTTTTTTGCCCCCTCCCCCCCTTCCATCCTTTACCATTTTTACTATTTAATTCAATGGACTTTTCAATTAAGGACACATCCACAAGCTCACCCTTCCTTTTGGCTATCTGTACAAAGTTTTTTTGCCTTTAAGATGATGGCTGACCAGAAATACCGCAAAAAAAAAAAAAAAAAAAAAAGACTTTGTGTGAACCTACCCTTAAAGAGAATGGGACTGAGCTACAATACCACACATAACCTGCAAGATGTCATGGTGTATTTGAAAGAAGCCAGTAATTTCTTTTCTACACTTTTTTATTTTTTGAATTTCAAGGCTACGCCTTTGGTTCTGAATCTTGATGTATTCTTTAGAGCAGTAATGGCATACCTTCGGCACTCCATCTGTTGTAAAACTACAAAACTACAATTCTTAAGACCTGGACCTATTTTTATTGTTGCTCGTTCGCAAATCTTTTGCATTGAATAAGACATCATTCGGTCACTCGCAGTAGCAATGAACGCAAAAGCGACGACAAGACGACCGCAAGAACGATCATAAGTAACGGTTATCATTCCATGTAAATGGGTGAATGATTTTAGGCCGTTCGCAATAGCGGTCATTTGGAATCGTTTATCGGTAATGATTTTGCAATACGATAATCTTCCTTAATGGAATAGGACCCTTACAGAACATTGCTGCTCCACTGAGAATTCTGGAAAGAAAGGATATGCAAAATAGCTCTCACACCTCTTAAGCAAAGAGATGTCCCTTCAAGTCAAGTCTAGCTCAGTCAAGAAGCCTTAGAACATTGATTGGGGATTTTATGCCAAGCCAAAGAGTCTCTCCAAAAGGAAAGATCTCCAATCTGCAGATAGCTATTTCTGGATTTTTGCCCCTCATCAATGCAGAGAAGGGTGTTGGCTGGCTAGTGAGAGGTCTATCGACGTGGGTCAAAAGGGTAGTGACTCTCCTTAAGGAGAGCCCGTCATAAAGACATGTGGAGACTTACAGACCATTGCTGCTCCACTGAGCAATCATACCTGGGCAGCCAAAGCCATATCTTTGCTTGTCTAGGTATGATGGGAATTGTAGTTTTGCAATAGCTAGAGTACAGAAGGTTCTCCATCACCGCTCTAGAAGATAATAAACATGACAGGCATTAACCACAAACTGTTTTTATAGATGTTTTAGATATAGCTATACGTTGGCAGCAGGACACATTCAAACTTCCAGATGACACTGAGTTATTGTAGCACAGAGCCACTGGGTTGCAGTAAAATAAAAATGTTTTGTTTTATTGGCAGACGCCAACTGGCACGGTGACACTTATTACATCTTTGTCTGCATTACAGAGTATGTTGTGCGGGTGTAAACTTATATCATTGACTCGTTTACACTGAACTGGTGCAATTTTACCTCCTATGCTTACATAATCTCACAGTCAACACTAATAGAAATGTATACATGTATACTGTACATTTGTTTAGGCATAAAGAAAAATGAGACATGCGCCAAACCATTTTGAAAACACACCACACGGCAGCCTATACGATCTAGGATGGGGGTTGTTTTTGTTTTAACCCCTTAACGACGATGGGCATATATTTACACCTTGAGGTCGTTAAGGGAGTTCAGAGGGGGGGCCACGCAGCGACCCCTCTCTGAACTGCCTCGATCCCGGGTGCTTTATGCAGCTCGGGACTGCGGCTATTATTGGGCACGGCCTGATCGACGTGCATGCTAATTAGCTTTCTAAATGCAGCTGTGAAAGTTGACAACTGCATTTAAAAAGCATCTTTTCCCATTCCCTTCTGTCTAGTGGGGGCCCCGCGATCCCCACATCTGAAGCCGGACAGGGTCTGCGCTGTAATGGAGCTGATCCCGACTCGGCACTCTGTTTTCGGCTGCAGCAGCTGAAAGCAATAGAATGCCTATCTCATTGATCTCAAACTCCAGGGGGGCTTCTAGTTTAAGTGTAAAAAAAAAAGAAAGTGTTTTATTATTAATAATCATCTCCCCTAATAAAAGTTGGAATCATCCCCCTTTTTCCCATATTATAAATAAAAATAAATAAATAAATAAACATGTTTTGTTTCACCGCGTGCATAATTGCCCAAACTTTAATTTATTTAATTTCTGATCTTGTACGGTAAACGGCATAAGCGTAAAAAATTTCCAAAGTGCAAAATTGTGCATTTTTAGTCGCATTAAATCCAGAAAAATTGTATTAAAAAGCAATCAAAAAGTTGCATGTGTGCAATCAAGGTACCAATAGAAAGAACACATCATAGCGCAAAAAATGACACCTCAAACAGCCCCATAGACCAAAGGATAAAAGAGCTATAAGCCTGGGAATAAAGTGATTTTAAGGAACATAATTTTTTTTTAAATGGTTTGAATTTTTTAAAAGCCATTAAATAAAATAAAAGTTACACATGTTACGTATCGTTGTAATCGTAACGACTTGAGGAACATATATAAAAAGACAGTTTTACCCCAGGGCAAACAGCGTAAAAGGGGGTTAAAGGGATTTTGCCAGTTACATACTTGCAGTGAGATGTCAATCCCTCTGCAAGTATGTCTTCTCATAGAACATGACGGACAAGGGTGTGGCGCTGTGAACGGGTACGAGCCATGGAATCCGCCTGAACCTATCTGCGCGGATTCTGTAGTGTGAACCTACCCTAGGACTATGTTTCCACTATGAGATCATAGCAGGAAAATGATTGTGATATTTTTTAGCAGCCATCATTATCAACAGACTAAGGTCTTTTCCTTTTTAGCCTCAAAGTATAAAAGGTACACTGGTGATGACACATCTATTTTATTTTTTTTTACAATTCCGAGGACAAATGTTTCTAGGTTGCAGAGCCCCATTCTAGATATATTACCTACAACTTCTAATAGGGAAGATCTGGATTGGCAATTATATCATGACTCGGCACAGCAATCAAATATTCTGTAATGATGTTCTGTGCAATCTTTAATTCCAGCTTGAAAGGAATTATTAACTGCTTATTAGTCACTCTGTAATCCACCCATTCATCATGAAAATCACTCGCTCCTCACTAAACTATTAACATGTTTTAAATGATCTCCCACCAGCAAGAGGAAAAGAAATGACTGTGGCACAGGCATTAAAACAATGCTGAAAGCAACAGTCTGCTCGGCTCTGATCTGCCCTGTAACATTTGTATGCCGCATCATACAGGCCAAGAAGAATAATCAATAAAATGGCATATAAACAATCAAAGTAGTTGGAATGATTTAGGTGTACATCAACATAACAGCCCAGTGATAGCAGCCAAGAAATGAGTGTATGGGTGACCAGATGTGGGTGGCATGATGTAGTGAAGCAATCACTGTAATGAGGTTACATTTACATGTATGGATAAATGAATGTCATGTATTACATAGTGAAGTCACTTCCATTTTACAAATCATATTCTGTATTATTTCAGCAGTATTTGTGATGGGTTGTTTGCTACTGTATCTGTCTGATTTTTGGTTAATACAGATTAATAAATCAGGGCCAGTGTGTTCACTTCTAGAGACTTCACAGGGCTAAAAGTGGATGAACCCAATCATTGTGCAGCTTCCTACCATCAATACTACACGGTGAAAAGGGTCATCTGCTTCTGGTTTGTGCACTGTGTATATGCAGGTCTGCCAAAGAGCAATGATGCGGAGTGTCAGCATTAGTGATGAGCGAACATGCTCGTAAATGTTCATATGTTCGTGCGAAAATGACACTGGTTGTTCGTGTTCGCCGATCACAAACAACTTGTTCGATAATCGGAATGGTTATAACGATCATTTTAAGAACATATTCTAACTTTCAAACGTACGCAACTGTGGAATTTACGCTTTGCGCCTGAAAATCTGTACGCATATTCGTAACTCTAGAATGAAATGTACGCAATCTGTACACAATCTGTATGCAAATTAAATACATACACATTAATATGTACACATTTGCATAGACTTAAACATACGCTTCTACTGTACGTTCGGTTTTTGTTTGTGAATGTTCGGCAAATACGAACCGATCACACTCATTTTCTTTTTAGGTTCCGAACCGAACATTGGGATGTTCACTCATCACTAGTCTGCACCCAGCTGTTTAGACATTGATAGCTTATTAAGCATAAAACTTATCATGAAAGACTTAGATAATTAAATTTGAAGCCTGGAAAACAAAAAAAGGCGAAGGGGGACACGATCAAAATCAAATCCTTGATTTGTTAAAGGGATAAATAAGGTTCAGACTTGAAACAAAGAAAAGATGTGATTGGTAAATCCACAGTAAGTAAATGTAAACATGTCTGGGATAAACATATATCTAACCTTTGCTCCAATGTTGCTTTGTACAAGGTGTGATAAATCTCCACCAATATCTTTAAAAATTAGAAAATGGACACTTATATGGTAATTGTGAGATACGCATAGTATGAGAATAAAAAAAAATCATATAAGAGGGTCAAAAAATAACAAAAAGAAAAACATATAAGAAGGGTACTTTAGCTTCCCTGGGGTCATCCTGTGGTATCTTCAGACCCCCGTTGAACACTCCTGCCTTCCAAAACTGACTTGTCTTGACAGTGACAAGCCCATCCAGCTAATCACTGACTGAAGCGGGACAAGCTCGTCTCAGAAGCAGTGGATGGAGAGTTTATCAGGGGACTTGAAGACACTGCAGGAGGACCCAGAGGGAGAGTGGTTAAGAAAGAATAGGAAGTCTATTTATTTCTATGCAGCCCCAGAACTAAACTAAAATTTTGAAATGGCCAGAGTACCAATTGAAGCTACAAAAACAGAAAGGCAATAACAAAGAACTAAAACCATTTAAAGGCGGCAAAGCTGGAGACAAGAGGACTTACTGCCAAAGAGAATAAAATTAACCAAGATTTTATTTTTCAATTATATAAATAGCAAAAAGGGTAAAACTGCAAGGGTCGTCCCTTTAAAAAGTATTGTAGGATAAATTATAGAGAGTGATGAGGAGAAAGCAAATTTATAAAAATTTTTCTCTACCATCTTCACAGAGGAAAATGAAATGTCAGGTAAAATGCAGAGGGATAAAGAAAATTCTCCATTAAATGTCACCTGTCCAGGGAGAAGTGCATTGCCACACTAAAAAGATTAAAATCCCTGGGACCAGATAGCATACTCCCAGATGTTCTACCGAAATGAAGTACGATGATAACCATTAGTTCCAATATTTAAGAATTCTATAGTGATATGGTCTGTTCTACGCAAATTCCATATAGCAAATGTGGTGCTGATATTCATGGAGGGGGGGGGACATCAATCTGACCCTATTCTCTAGTAAATAAGCAAATGGATCTCACAGCACTTAGGCAAAGTGGTGTGCAGATGGGCAGTCTTTCCTTATAGAGAGATTTTTTTCTTGGTATATATCCCTAGTCAATGTTCTAAGTCTCCTAGAGTGAAAGGCTATGTTCACACAACGTCAAAAATGGAGAAAAAACGTCCGATTTTGTTATTTAAAAAAACGTCAGTTTTTGCAGCAATTTGATTGACTTCAATGCAATTGCATTGAAGTCAATGGGAAGACGGACGTCCTATGCACACAATGCATTGAAAAACGGACGTTTTTTGCCGCGGACGTCAAAATAATGAACATGAACATTATTTTCGGACGTTCACACACAATTCTTCTATGGTCACCGTTCTTTCTCCGTTTTTACTATTAGGGTACAAACCCACTTGACGTATTTGCTGCGTGAATCAGTCTTAAAAATAAGCAGGCAAAACGCAGGTTGGCTTTATACAATTGTTCTGTGTTAAAATACGCAATTGCGTATTTTTGAAGCATGAAGCTACATGCATTTTTCGCACAGGTTGTTAACAACTGATGCTTTGCTAACAACAAGCTTCACGCTTCAAAAATACGCAATTGCGTATTTTAACGCAGAACAATTGTATAAAGCCAACCTGCATTTTGCCTGCTTATTTTTAAGACTGATTCACGCAGAAAATACGTTAAGTGGGTTTGTACCCTTAAATTGAATGGATTTTTCAATTAAGCCACAACCAAAGGGCAATTAGTAACCCCAAACTAAAATAATGTGCAAACAACCCCCATCAGGCTTTGAAAAGCATCCGTTATTTTAGACTCAAAATAACGGACGTCATTTTAAACGGAGCTGAAAAAAACGTTGTGTGAACATAGCCAAACACTGACTTGAAGGAACGCCACCCAGAAAAAAAACAGATATTTTTCTTTTTTAGTTTAGTAAAAATACAACTAGGGTTTAGGGCTATTTTCACACAATATTTTCATCAGTCTTTTAGTCAGTATTTTTTCAACCAAAATCAGGAGTGGGACTGACAGGGCAAAATTATAATGGAAAGATTTGCACAGATCGGCCATGACCACACATCTTTATTGTTTTTTGGCCGTTTGGTTGGTCATTTTTTTTTTTTTATTGGATGGCCATCATTTCACAGGCAAAAACGATGTTTATTTTGAAATAACATTCATTATTTTGAAATAATGAATGTTATTTAGCATTAAAGTTCATACAAGTTTTTTTTTTTCCCCTGGAATTCTGGAGGTAGTGTTGCTGTAGAAAAGACAATATAACATGTCACAGAGTAGAAGAACAATAGTGAGCAAAACATTGAAATCTAAATGATATAAGTAAGTGGGATAGTTAATGTTCAGCTTCTTTTTGTGTGTTATATAATTACATGTTTAAAAATTCCATAATGTGTAGGATTTCTATCATCTGTATTGTTCCATGTACAAGTAGTACTCTGGTAAAAGGGAAGAGCATTTGTTCCCTCCAATACATACTGATTTGTGCGGATTGATTTTAGAGGGGGAAATGGTAGAATCTAAGTGCATGCCAGGGATATTGTAGTTAGACAATTGGACTCATTTGTTCTTTATTGCTTCAGTAAATTACCTTTAGCACAGCTAAATAATTTGTTTATGTGAGAAGAATTATCAGTGAATTGTTAATCTCCAGTAGAAAATACTGCAATTTAACGGAAATTAAAAAGCAGAGAACAAAATCTATATTCTGCTTAGACGGAACGTGTGGTCTTGCTATTTGTTGTATAATAAGAGACAATTTTTTTACCTCCAGCTTTAGTTATCATTTAGATCTTTATACGGTGTATTGCTTTGCTTAAGCTAGTCAACAGCATAAGACTATTGCTGGAAGAATTCCCATTTTTTCTTTTCCAGGCAGTCTTTATAGTTACAGTTCACGCTAGCTTGCAAACCGGAACTGATAAAAGACCTTGGTGGTGAAACAACTGCACTCATTGATTCAGCTGTCACTTTCCCTTGACTGTATGTTTAGGTTAAAGTGTATAGAATCTGTCACCTATTTTTTGTGTGATTTTCCAGTAGATTTCACTCTGCAGTGAATCTAAAAGGTCAACTTGTGCGTGAAGGAGTCTAAAGGCTTCAGCCACTGTGAACGCTGTGACCTGTCAGATACAGCCGAACATGTCAGGCAACACGATCAACCACTTAAAAACACTTAGAATGTTACATCAGGGGAACATTGACAGTGACATGTTAAAGCAAAGACTGTGCCTCTCAGCAGTTAGGGAGTATAGGTGTTGTATATGAATCTTGACTTTTGGCTTTCCATCTCTATATGGTTAAACCTCTTCATGACCATTGGCGTACATTTACACCCCCCCCCCCCAGCCTGGGCCTTTAGGAAAAGGGAAGTAAATGTATGCCCCACCAGGATACTGAGCTATGAAGCGAGCTCAGGAGCTCAGGAGCCAAGGAGTTGTGCCATTGTCCTCGGTGCGCTGATCCCCCCCCCCCCCTCCATATGAATATTCATCTTTTGCTCTGCAGTGATGTAACTGCATGGTGAAGCCTCTATATTCATGAGCAGGAAGTAGGCGGATGGTAGTCCCACCTCCCATGTGCCAAACTGACTAATTTACATAATGGTTAGAGTAAAGATTTAGCAAAAACGTTGTTAACAATGAAGGTAAGAACATTAAAGCCTCTAACCTGCTGTTACTTTCCCTTTAATGCTTCTCTTATTCTATGTGCTTGAATGCCTTCACCTTTTTAAAGAAAAAAAAGATGGGCAGGAGAACCTATTTCCTTAACACTAAGGCTTAGTCATTCTGCCTCAGTTGGTCAACAGAATACAGCAATTATCTGGGATTTACTGCATTTATGTAGGTATTGAAAATTAAATGTTAGCTTAAAGCATCCAATTGGACAAATTATACTGAATAAAATGTCATTTTCAAGATAAAATATAGAGTTTAAGCCTTAGAAAATAACACAATCATTCCCTTGGGAAAACTAATACATCTAAGGTTTATAGATGAGTGCACTCCTACTGCACAGTATTATAAGAACATTAATTTTAAAGACACATAGTTTAACCCTCTAAGAACTGAGCCCAAAATTACCTTTAAGACCAACGCCAATTTACAGTTTTGCGTTTCCTTTCTTTTTCTCCTTGCCTTCTAAGAGCTATAACTCTTATTTTTTCTATCTTTAACCCCTAGACGACCCAGGGCGTATAGTTACGCCATGGAAGTCTGTCCCCAGACGACCTAGGGCGTAACTGTACGCCCTGGGTGTTTCTCCCGCTATGAAGCGTGCTCCGGAGCGGAGCGCGCTTCATAGCAGGTGGGGGCCGGCTGCAGTGAGCAGCCGGGACCTCACCGGTAATGACACGCTGCAGCGATCGCGCTGCCGCGTGTCATTAACCCCTTAAACGCCGTGATCGCGGCGCGACCGCTGCGTTTAAGTGTAAGTGAGCAGATCGCCGATAACACTGATCAATGCTATGCGTATGGCATAGCATTCATCAGTGTAGAAATCAGACTAATGTATGTACAAGTCCCCCAAAGGGACTTCAAATGTGTAAAAAAAAAAAAGTTAAAAACACTAACACACAACCCCAAAACCCCTCCCCCAATAAAAGTTGAAATCACCCCCCTTTCCCATTATATAAATAAAACATATAAAAATAAATAAATAGATAAACATATAATATACCGTAGCGTACGTAATTGTCCGATCTATTAAAATATAACAAGCGTCATTGCGAATGGTAAAGGGCGTACACGAAAAGAGGGAAAAAAGTGCGCGGATTACCGATTTTATGTTACATTATATATATAAAAAAAATAATAAAAAGTGATCAAAACGTCCGATCTTCACAAATATGGTATTAATAAAAACTAGAGATCATGGCGGAAAAAATGACACCCCATACAGCCCCGTAGGTGAAAAAATAAAAACGTTATAAGCGTCACAATAGTCCCATTTTATTTATAATTAATTGCCAAAAAAAAGGATTTCATTTAAAAAAAATATATAACATTAGAGAATCTGTGTAAACCTGCATATGGTTGTGTTCGTACTGACCTATAGAGTAATGGTATCATGTCGCTTTTACCATATAGTGCATTACGTAGACACAGGAACCCCCCAAACGTTACCATATTGCATTCTTTTTTGCGATTTCACCTATTTATATCTTCATAAATAATATATTTGGAATTCCATCATACATGTTATGGTAAAATGAATGACGCCATTACATAGTACAACTATTCCTGTAACAAATAAGCCCTTACATGGCCTGTAGATAAAAAACTGAAAGTGCTGGAGCTCTTAGAAGGGGAGGAGGGAAAAACGGAAACACTAAGATCAAAATTTGCGCGGTCCACTGGGTCATTTTGGGCCTGGTCCTCAAAGGGTTAAGGCCATTTTAGGGCTTGTACAGGAACAGGTATACTTTGTAAAACTTTCAATCTACCATAACATGTATGACAGAATCCCCAAAATTTCATTTATGGGGTAAAATTTCTAGAAAAAAAAACACAATTCCGCAAATTTGTTGGAGGGTTCTGCGTTTACGTCATGCACTTTATGGTAAAACTGACATGATAACATTATTCTATAGGTATATGTAGCTTTTCTAATGTTTTACTATTTTTATTAACAGCAAAAAGTTGTTGTTTTTTGCGAATAGGTGTGACAATGGCCGTATTGTGACTCGTATATCGCTTTTATTTTTTCACCTACGGGGCTGTATGGTGTGTCATTTTTTGTACCATAATCTCTAGTTTTTTTTAAGTACCATATTTGTGTAGATCAGACATACGCTATGTTCACACAATGTCAAAAATATTAAAAAGGCGGCCGATTTTCATATTTAAAATAACGTCCGTTTTTGCCGAGATTTAACTGACTGCAATGCAATGCATTGAAGTCAATGGGAAGACGGACGTCCAATGCACACAGCGTATTGAATAACGGACGTTTTTGCCGCGGGCGTCAAAATAATGAACAAGATCATTATTTTTGGACGTCTTTTGCAAACAACGGACGTTTTTTATTCGGACTTCACACACAGTTTTCCTTTTGTCACCGTTCTGTCTCCGTTTTTACTATTAAATTCAATGGACATTCAAAGTCCAATTAGTAACCCCAAACTAGAATAATGTACAAACACCCGTCAGTGCACTGAGGGGAGGCCAGGCTGCTAAATAACGTCCGTTATTTTAGACTCAAAATAACGGACGTCATTTAAAACGGAGCTGAAAAAACGTGTGAACATAGCCATATTGATACATTTTCATTAATTTTTTTAAAATAAAATGTAATAAAAATAATCAATCTTGGCGTTTTTTTTTTCATTGTGCAAAAACAATATTATTTTATTTTAACAGATCAGACAATTACGCATAATACAGTATATAATATGTATATTTATTTTTGTGTGTTTTATTTAAAAAAAAACCTTTTTTTTTACTTTACACTTTTTATGTCCCTTTAGCATTTTTTCATTGGATTCTAACACTGATTACTGATATGCCATAGCATAGCACTGATCAATGTTATCTGCGATCATTGCATAGAGCCTGCTGACTCTATGTTGATCGCCGATCTGACTACCAGAAGGAAGGTTAAGGACCTCTGGAAGTCAGACAGAGTGATCGGAACCCCCTCATCACACTTCAGGGGTCCTGATTGGTCAATAACAGGAGCACAGCTCCTGTCACTGATGTACAGTAAGTGCGGTGATCAAGGCACTGCATGGGGTTAATGGCGGGCGGCGGCGCGATCGCGGCAACCGTCATTAACAGTGAGGACCTGGCTATGAAGTGAGCTCAGTTCCTGAGCTCACTTCATAGCGCCGCCAGACCCACTGGCATACGGACACATCACGGTCCTTTAGTGACAGGATTCCATGACATAATGGTACGTCATGGGTCCTTAACCCCTTACCGACAAAGGGCGTATATTTACGCCCTATCGTCGGTAAGGGGCTTCAGAACGGGGCCGCGCGGCGACCCCGCTCTTAACCGCCGCGATCCCAGGTGGCGTGTGTAGCCCGGGACCGCGGCTATTAGCGGGGCGGGACCGCTAATAAGGTAATCAGGTGCAGCTGTCAAAGTTGACAGCTGCATCCGATTACTGGATCCAGCGCTTCCCTGGTGTCTAGTGGTGGAGATTGCTCCCCCGGGACGTTGTCCCGGAGGAGCGATCTCCGTATCTTTTACCTGCCGGGTCCGCTCCAAGATGGCACTGACCCCGGCTCGGCACTCGTTTGTTTGCAACTGCAGCTGCCGAAAGCAAACGAGCACCGATCTCATTGATCTTTGCTGCATATGTATACAGCAAAGATCTCAATGAGAGATCAAAGTGTATATACTAGAAGTCTCCCAGGGGGGCTTCTAGTATATGTGTAAAAAAATAAATAAAGTGTTGTTGTCAATAAAAAGCCCCCTCCCCTAATTAACCCTTTGAGGACCAGGCCCAAAATGACCCAGTGGACCGCGCAAATTTTGATCTTAGTGTTTTCGTTTTTCCCCTCCTCCCCTTCTAAGAGCTCTAGCACTCTCAGTTTTCTATCTACAAGCCATGTAAGTGCTTGTTTTTTACAGGAATAGTGTTACTTTGTAATGGCGTCATTCATTCTACCATAACATGTATGATGGAATTCCAAATATATTATTTATGAAGATATAAATAGGTGAAATCGTAAAAAAGAATGCAATATGGTAATGTTTGGGGGGTTCCTGTGTCTACGTAATGCACTATATGGTAACAGCGATATGACACTATTATTCTATAGGTCAGCCCCAACACAACCATATGCAGGTTACACAGATTCTCTAATGTTATATATTTTTTTTTTTTATGAAATCCTTTTTTTTGCCAATTAAATATTAATAAAATGGGCTTATTGTGACGCTTATAACGGTTTTATTTTTTCACCTACGGGGCTGTATGGGGTGTCATTTTTTCCGCCATGATCTCTAGTTTTTATTAATACCATATTTGTGAAGATCGGACGTTTTGATCACTTTTTATTGATTTTTTAAAATATATAATGTAACATAAAATCGGTAATCTGCACACTTTTTCCCCTCTTTTCGTGTACGCCGTTTACCATTCGCAATGACGCTTGTTATATTTTAATAGATCGGACAATTCCGCACGCTACGGTATATTATATGTTTATCTATTTATTCATTTTTATATGTTTTATTTATATAATGGGAAAGGGGGGTGATTTAGACTTTTATTGGGGGAGGGGTTTTGGCGTAGTGTGTTAGTGTTTTGAACTTTTTTTTTTTTACACTTTTGAAGTCCCTTTGGGGGACTTGTACATACAATACTTAGATTTCTACACTGATGAATGCTATGCCATAGGCATAGCATTGATCAGTGTTATCGGCGATCTGCTCATTGAGCCTGCCTGTGCAGGCTTAGTGCAGCAGATTGCCGATCGGACCGCACGGAGGCAGGTGAGAGACCTCCGGCAGTCCGTTTTACCGATCGGGACCCCCGCAGTCACACTGCGGGGGTCCCGATCGGTAAGTAACAGGGGACTCCCCCTGTCACTTACACTTAAGCGCCGCGGTCGCGCCGTGATCTCGGCGTTTAAGGGGTTAATGACACGCGGCAGCGCGATCGCTGCAGCGTGTCATTACCGGTGAGGTCCCGGCTGCTGATTGCAGCCGGCCCCCACCTGCTATGAAGCAGGAGCGGAGCGGAGCGCGCTTCATAGCGGGAAAAACACCCAGGACGTAAGGTTACGTCATGGGTCGTCTGGGGACAGACTTCCATGACGTAACCCTACGTCCAGGGTCATCTAAGGGTTAAAGGTCTGAATCACTCCGCTTTTCCCAGGTTATAAATAAAAATAAATAAATAAACATGTTTGCTATCGCCCAAAACTATTAATTTATCACATTTCTGATCTCGCACGGTTAACTGCGTAAGCGCAAATCCCAAAGTGCAAAATTGCGCATTTTTGGTCGCATCAAATCCAGAAAAATTGTAATAAAAAGTGATCAAAAAGTCACATATGCGCAATTCAGGTACCGATAGAAAGTAAACATCATGGCGCAAAGAATGACACCTCACACAGCCCCATAGACCAAAGAATAAAAGCGCTATAAGCCTGGGAATGGAGCGATTTTAAGAAACATATATTTGTGACCAATGGTTTGAATTTTTTACAGGACATCAGATAAAAGAAAAGTTATACATGTTTTATATCGTTTTAATCGTAACGACTTGAGGAACATATATAACAAGTCAGTTTTACGCCAGGGCGAATGGCGTAAAAACAAATACCCCCCAAATAAACAAAATGCGGGGGGGGTTTTTGTTTTGTTTTTTTCAATTTCACCACACATTTATTTTTTTTCTGGTTTCGCAGTATACTTTATGAAAAAATGTAGCCTGTCACTGCAAAGTACAATTAGTGGCGCAAACAATAAGGACTCATGTGGGTCTCTAGGTGGAAAAATGTAAGTGCTATGACCTTTTAAGCAGAAGGAGGAAAAAACCAAAACGCAAAAATCGAAATTGGCTCTGTCCTTAAGGGGTTAAAATATTAATAATGAGGATTACACATTTTATTTATTTGTTTGTTTAGTTACCCTGTGTGAGTGATAACAATTGCTTTACACACTATAATTTTTTTCCCATTCAGCTCAATATAAATATTTTTGTAAATTCAGAGTGAAATTACTAATTTAGCCACGCCCACAACACCACCGTTAGCTCCGTCCCTCATGACGTCATCGGCGCATAGGCCCCACCCCCTCTGTGGCCATTGGTATTGGCCGACCTAGAGGACTGGCTTGTTCCAGTGGCTGTCGAGGGGCACAACAGTGTCGCTTTAAGTACAATTTGCAAAATCAGACAAACTAAAAGACACAGTTTCCTTGAATGCGGTATTTTCTATTTATTGTACATGAGTAATTAGTAAAGTTTTGTTAATATTTATTTTTTCATTTCTGTCAAAAAAGACAAAAATAACAATTATTCAATGCCAAAGGGGTAACATTCTTATAAGTATGTTTCAAGAGTTTTATTATATTTTCAAAGCTATCTACATTCTCATATATCACGTCCTATGGACATTTTGATCCCTGCAAGGGAGAAAGCTTCTTACAGCTAAAGAACATTAGCGGCTCTACTGCAGCGCTCATTGTTCACTAAATTTCAATTAGTTTTATCTTCAAAAAGAAATAAAAGATGTAAAGATGTTACCAAGTGATTTTATATCTTTATTTTTATCAGGTCAATCTAGGTCACATATGCTGCTTATCACTTACTTGTTCAGAATTGTTATGAAATAAGCAGGCTTAAAGGGAATCTGTCAGCTGTAAATCACATTCCAAACATTCCACTGTTAGATAGCTGTTAGATCAGGGAGGCATATGGTACCTTTAATATATCTGTCGGTGTTTCTAGAACATAGGAAATGTTTTTATTATAAAATAAGAAGAGTCAAAGAGGCTTTTCCAAGTCCCTTTAAAAGTGTCACTGTTGTTTTGATCAGTCCGGGTCTGAGTGATACAAAGAACACATCCGCTCCCTGTTCTGTGTCAAAGCCTATTTGACTCCTTGTACAAGAGAATAAAAGCATGTTTTTATGTTTTTGAACCACTGCTTGATATAAGAAAGGTACCATGTGTCTCCATGTGTTTTCACAGCCATCTAAGACTATGTTTACACGTCATCATATTTCAGTAAAAAACGGATGCTGATTGCAATGGAATCAGCGTCTGTTCTTTACTGCAGGGGTGGCACAATGCCACCCGCTGTATGCACACATCAGTATTTTAACCCTCGTTCTTTAGAATGGGCATTAAAATAGTAGCTGTTCACATTACATTGAAGTGAATGGCTAATTGATTTGTGGGTACACCCGATGGTGTCCGCAAGTCAATAGTTAAAAAAAGATCGTTCCTGAATGCAGCCCGGTGGCTGGCAGTTTTAACAGCATCTGTTGCTATGCAACATGAGTTTTGGGGAACATTTATTAAGGGCTTCGCCCGTACTTCTCGGTGAAAAATTTAATTTTTTTCGATTTATTGCCGCAATTTAACTGATTGCAATGCAATGCATTGAATAGCGGACGTTATCGCCACTGACGTCAAAATAATGTCCATGACAATTATTTTCGGACATCTTTTGTAAACAGCGGACGTTTTTTTATTAGTTGTTCACACAGTTTTTCTTTCGTCACCGTTCTTTCTCAGTTTTTACTATTAAATTCAATGGATTTTTAAATTAAGACACATCCAAAGGGCAATTAGTAACCCTAAACTAGAATAATGTACCAACAGCCGTTATTGTGGTGAGGGAAGGCTAGACAGCTAAATGACGTCCGTTATTTTTACACTCAAAATAACGAATGTCATTTTAAATGGAGGTAAAAAAACGTGTGAACAAAGCAAGAATCAAAGAGATTTTCCAGTCCCTTAAAAAAAGTACTTATCAATCAAGCACTAATCTGTTATGGACACTCAAGGTTTCCCGAACGCTTTATATGTACATTTTTTCATTTATGATGTGTCGTCACTGTATAAGCAATCAAAGGATGCAGCAGTCATACAGTATGCTATACTTCTGGTATCACCACAGATCACCTGATACCGGTAAGTACAGTATGTAATCCTTGAAGTTAATGATTGGCTGCAGTGGTTTTATGCCTGTATGGCATCTCTTGCAGATTCTAAACAAAGATTGGTGGGAATTGCTGGAGTATCCGGATCTGTGGGGGATTACAGACATATATATTCTTTTTTTTAACCTTTGTCACTTTTTTTTTTTTTTCACAACAAGTTTGACAATATTCTTCAAAAGTACTGTATATGCCATTAAAATACTTGCCATGAGTCATGTCACAAGTTATTGATAGGGGAAGGAGCATGGGAACAGCATAATTGACTCCTCACAATGTAAGTCTATGAGGCCACATTGTCAGAATTAGGAGGAGAATGGGGTGTGGATTGCACTGCCACCGCACTCTCTTGTTAACTATATCTCTTGACCACAGCAGGTCTTAACATTTAGACCTGGCCAATGACATGTGAAAACTATTTTTATTGACATGTCTCTTTAACACTTGCCTCCGCAAACTGTTTTGGCCTTAAAGGGGTAGTGCGATCTAAAGGATTTTTCCACTAAATAACACACTTTACAAAGTTATACAACATTGTCACGTGTGTTATTTAGGTGAATGACCCCCTTCCCCATGTCTCCCCCCCCCAAAAAAAAAAAAAAACAACAACTGCGGACCCGGAAGTGTGATGCACTACACTTATGGAATCACTGTCAACCCCGGCCGCCATCTTAGGACGAACAAGTCATCTTCGGTAGGCCGGACGGATCACTCCAGCCCTCCCTCATGCTGGCCTCCCTCCAGCGCGTCATCATCTGCTCAGACACGATTGGCTGAGCTCTGTTATGCTCAGCCAATCACAGCTGAGCATCTGATGATGCGCTGGAGGGGGGCCAGCAACTCCTCCTGCTGCCTGATTGCTGCTAGAAACAGCGGGGGGAGGCAGGGGAACAGGACATTCCAGAAGTGTCGTGTTGCAGAAACTACCTGCTTTAAATGACGTTCCTGGAAAGTCATTTTGCGACAAGGGGTTAAATACAAAATAGGCCTTGCCCACCTGCATACATAACATTGGACACTCATTCTTCAGAGGAGCCAAAGTGAATCATATGAGGCTATTTATATAAAAACTCAAGTAGATAGTATATAAGTCATTCATGTCAGCCTTAGTAGGGGATCTGTAATATAGCAGAAGCTTTCTTTTCTGATCCTGAGACAAGTTAATTTCACGTGTTTGTTCCACCTTAGCACATCGAGCAGTGTTTCTTTCAAAACAAAAGGTTACCAGAAACTGCAAAACTGCTATCCGCTAAAATTTTGTAGAAATGCAGCAGTAAGGAAAAATATCTGACAACAGCACTTGAAAATACAATTGTTTGCTAAAATAAAAGTTGCTCTTACATAAAATATGCATTTCTAAGCCAGATATAGGTTTAGAAAGGTTTATAATTTTGCATAAGGCAAAGACAGCTTGTCACTCAACTTTATTATAGGAAATTTATCTCTATTACAGGTAAACTACTTTTTTTGTTTTTTTTTACATATTACATCTTATAAGCCAGGCTTTAATAATGATGCTGAACATAACTACATTCTGAATGCATTTGTTACATGTTACCATCTGACTTGTTTTAAACCTTGCATACAGTAAAATCTAGCCCTTTTGATACATATGTCTGAGGCTATGTTCACACAACGTCAAAAATATTGAAAAGGCGGGCAATTTTCATTTAAAAGAAAAACGTCCATTTTTGCCGCGATTAAACTGACTACAATGGCAATGCATTGAAGTCAATGAGAAGACAGACGTCCAATGCACACAGTGTATTGAATAACGGACGTTTTTGCCGCGGACGTCAAAATACTGAACAAAATTATTATTTTCGGACGTCTTTTGCAAACAGCGGAGATTTTTTATTAGTAGTTCACACACAGTATTTCTTTTGTCACCGTTCTTTCTCCGTTTTTATTATTAAATTTAATGGACTTTTCAATTAAGCCACACCCAAAGTTCAATTAGTAACTCCAAACTAAAATAATGTGGAAACACCAGTCATTGCACTAAGGGAAGGCCAGGCTGCTGAATAACGTCCGTTATTTTAGACTCCAAATAACGGACGTCATTTTAAACGGAGCTGTAAAAACATTGTGTGAACATAGCCATACACTTATGGCAGATACGAGCTCATGGATTATAAAGTGAGCTTTCAGCAGCATATACAAACTAATGATCTCTTCTAAAACTCCCCCAGAGGAACTTAGAAAGTGTACAAATAGAAATATGTGTGTGTGTATATATATTATTTTATTTTTTTTTTTTTCCCCCTCCTAATAAACATTATTGATTCTGCACGGTAAAGAGTATAAAGAAAAAAAATCAAATGCCGGTTATGAATTACAAAGATTAAAAAAAAAAAAATCAAGGAGACTTAAAGGGGTACTCTGGCGGCGGGTCCCGTATCGCGGCGCTCCGGTCCCCGTTGCCCGGCTGCTTCCTGGTGTCTGACGCGGGCTCGAGATGTGACGACTCAAGGCCACTCAGCCAGTCAGTGGAATCGGAGAGGTGATTGGACGTTGTTTCCCTCAGCCACCTCCTCCCTGACCAGACCCCAAAATAGCCCCACCGCCGGAGTAACCCTTTAAAGTCCCATTTAAACCTAAGTTGTAAGAATTAAAACATTTATATCATGGCACAAAAAAAAAAAAATTGCCCTTACAGAAAAATAAAAAAAAGTTATAGGGGCCAGAATATAACAGTTGTGAGCAGTGTATATTATTATTATTATTATTATTATTATTATTATTAGAGATAGCAGAGAAAGCAAGAATAATGATTTGGCTATTTTAATAAATACAAAGTAGAAAAAAAAACTGGAATAAAAAAATCAGGATACAAATATATGAATGGACAGTACAGTACAGGGATCTTTCTGGGGATCTTTTCACACCTAGGCCTGTAACTATGACAAGGGGACATCCTCTACATCTAGAGGAAAGAATGTTTCATCATTATCACACACTCGGGAGTCTTTACCGTAAAAGCAATGAGACAACGGGCCCTATTCTACGAGATGATTATCGTTCAGATTATCGTTAAATCATTCGAATCTAAATGATAATCATTTGGTTGAATACCAGGTAACGACTAACGAACGAACGAGAAATCGTTGATCGTTTAATAAGACCTGGAACAATTTTTATAGTTGCTCATTCGCAAATCATTCGCATTGAATAAGACGTCGTTCAGTCGTTCGCAGTAGTGACGAACGCAATAGCGACGACAAGACGACCGTAAGAACGATCATAAGTAACGATTATCTTTCCATGTAAACGATGAACGGTGAACGATTTCAGGTCTTTCGCAATAGCGGTCGTTTGGATCGTTTATCGTTAACGATTATGCAAACAATAATCGTCCTGTGGAATAGGGCCCTATGGAACTCTCTGCCACATGAAGTTGTCACAGCTGACAAATTCAAGGGAGGCCTGGATGCTTTCTTAAAAAATATATTACAAGCCATGGGCTCTACCTTTCATGTGACAGAATATTGGTCCAGGGATTTCTTCTGATTGCCATTGGAGTCGGGAAGGTTTTCTCTCTGTGATGGGGCAATTAGCATCTGCCTCATGAGGGTTATTGCCTTCCTTTAGAACAACACAGTAACATTATAGGTTGAACTTGATAGACTCAGCTTTTTTTGAGTACATACAAAAATAAATAAAAACCACTCAGATATATGGACCCAAAAATGTAACCCTATAGTTACATCAATATGAACATTGCATCAGAACTGAATATCTCACAACAGAACCCTCAATATTTTAGCCCATCTAACATTTGCCAGCCCGTAGGACAAGATATTGTTAACTTTAGTAAAGGTATCTAAATACAAGGCTAGTAGTTAAAATATAAGCAGTCATAGCCTATTAGAAAAGATATGTGGCTTAGCCTAGACAGATATGGTTACTCAATCTTCTAATGAAAGCTGAAAAAAAGATAGAAAGTAGATATACTATTGAACAGCCGAGTTTTTCTTCCTTACGTTAAGGCTTCTGTTGGCATTGTATACAGGGATTTTACTAATCCCGGCCTCTATTTAATTAGGATCCAGTGTTGCAGTGATAAGCATGATGTTCTTGGCTTTAGAAAGAAACAACAACACAAGGAGAGCTAAAGGGAAATAAACACAGCACAGTAGTCATGGAAATAAAATATAATTTCAATAAAACTCAGGATGAAAGCTCGGAGGAATCTACTGTTCCCAAAGCAAATTTCAATATTCTTTCATTCTTGAAGTCCTTAGTTTACTAGTCTCTGAATAATGGCTTTGGAAGAGACAGAAGAGATTGTTTATTTTTTATCCTTGAAGACTTGTGGAGCTAGTCAAATCAATTCTGCAGAAGACACACTTTGTTTCCCCTGTTTCAATACCATTTAGCAAGTCATTGTTTAATATTCAGCAAGTTTAATCACTCCATCTGTATCAGATGCTTATGGTGGCCCAGTGTACTCAAGCATCAGAGCCTCAAATGTAGACAAGAACAAATAAAATTGAAAATATTGTTCCAGTAGAGTTGTCATTCTTTGCCTCTAACAAGCCATCAGCACTATAGAGATTTGACTATGGAATAAGCAATCATCAAAAGATCTGAACTCTAGTATGCTTCTATTTTACTGTCAATAGTTCTTGTGAGTCTTGGAAAATGGCTCTCTTGATTCTGTTATTCCTTTCAACCATTGGTTAATAAAAAAAAAAGTAATATCATCTCCTTTTAGGGGAAATAAGCTATCTATATGTTGAAACACATTCAGTTAACTACTGTGAATAAATAACATTGCAAAGAACGTGTTTATCTCCGAGAATCCATATGTTATAAACACATATGTAGCAGGTATTATGTGTCCCAAGGAATCATTACTATAGGCCATTGTTTCCATGAATACTATTTCCAGTCTCGGCATGACTTACATCTTGGAACTCATTACGGCCTGATATAAATTTCCAAGTAGTGGAAAATCCAAGAATACATTGTTCTGCATTTTACTAATTTCAGAACAATAACCTATTAAATTCTCATGGTTCTTAATCTCATGGAAGTGGAAACCTTTGAAATATAGAAATGAACTGTATACAATTTGACTATGAATACGCTGTGTAGATGGAAATATTTCATTTCATGTTTTAAAGATAGTGGCAGTAATAGTGAAGATATAGACTATATACCACAGCAGCCAATATCATTGCAGATCCCGTTTTAGAGACTCTTTGGAAAATAAAAATTAGATCTGATGTGTTGGAAAATTGATCTACTTTTTTTTCTGTACCGCTTAGGCTTATGTCTAGAGGGGGTTGAATGTATGTGAGTAGTGTTGAGTGAAAGTGTCCAGGTTTGGCAACTTCTCCAAGCCCGTAGGCTCTGCATTTAACTCCCTGCATCTGGAGAAGGTGCAGGCGGCCTACGGCTGTATCCAGGTTTTCCAGGACTCCTTAGTGCAGCACCCAACGTCTCCAGATGTAGGGAGGTAAATGCAGAGCCTTTGGGGTCAGATAAGTTTTTACAAAGAACAAGTACTTGTATCTTTTAAAGGGTAGAACAGTAATAACATATAATCTCATATGCTTTTATTTATAGAATACTATTGTCTCTGCACACTCTTATAAAAAGCTGGGTGCCCATTGGAGACTTTGGTTAGCCAAGATTTATCCAAAAGCATAAAACAATACTCTATCAGTTTAGGGAGTGCTGTTGATTCAGTCTACCTACTGTACTTAGTAGGTGATAACAGTTAAATCGACTGGGATCCCACTATTAACACCTACCACAACAACATAGATCCAATTTCCCGTTTCAGTGGAGTGACGGTTGAGCATGCACACGGTCACTGCTTTTAATATCTGTAATACTGATAAAGATACCTGGCTAGCTTTGCCAATTCCATAAACTTTGAGCTTGTAGCATGCATTGAAATGGGACCCTACCGATGTAGCAGATAGTCCGAGGATAGGGGATAACTGTATATATAATAATATCTTTTTAAGTCTACAAGTAAGAGATTGAACAATTATAGTATTCTAAAAAGGCAAATATTTTAGAATGAAACTAATCTGGGTAAACATGCTCATAAACAAAGTAAAACTAACCAACCCTAAAGTGGCTATCAATCCCCCCCCTTCACACACACACACAAACACACACACACACACTCTCCCTACGCATCCATCCCTGATATATCTAGATAAATGCAATATTTTATTTTTCCTGCAGCCAAGTGGAAATTAAAGATTAAAGGGGTAGTGCGGCGCTCAGAAATTATTCACAGAGAAACACACATTACAAAGTTATACAACTTTGTAATGTATGTTATGTTCCCCGTGTCCCACCACCCCCACCCGTGTACCCGTAAGTGTTGGTGCACTTTACCTGATCCGTGTCGAGGGCCATCTTGTGCCAAACGTCATCTTCGGACGGACAGACGAGTCGCTGCCGCCCGTCCCCCCTCCACCGCGTCACAACTGTGCTCAGCAGCAATCGGCTGAGCACAGTTATGCTCAGCCAATCGCGGCTGAGCAACGGATGACGCTGCAGAGGGCAGCTAACATATCAAGATTAGCTGTCTGGCACTGAGGTTACTACTGGTGTAAAGATCACTGTGCGCACATTAGAGATGCACACTGTATAGTATGTGCTGGGACATAGCTATGGGGGCAGGGTACATGTAGAGTTCAGCTTGTTTTTTTATGCTGTCCTTAGCCATATATATATATATATATATATATATATATATATATATATATAAAATTTACAGACACATTAATGGGAAGTATATATACAGTATAAGAAGAGTAAAAGTATAGATTGTATACTACTATTGCTATATTGCTATTTCACAGGTAGAACTTTTCCCTGTGACAGAGCTGTGAGCCACAAACATACTAAAATTAATATTCTGAAGGAATCATATTTTTCCCCTGTAGCTGCCACTGCATTCAATTTATTCTCGGTTGAAGTATCACTGATGAAGTGAGTTAAGATGAATATACATCCATAATGTTTGCAATATTTTATCAACTGTGTGCTAAAACTGCACTAAGCAAAAAAGCCTTAATTTAATGTATATGGATTGCCTGTATCTCGATTTATTATATAAGAGGAACTGCCTTTACAGCCCAATAGTCTGAATAGGTTAAAACTTTGTTTAGAAGTCATAGACCTATTAATAGAGTAGATTAATAGGTTGTGGCCATATTTTATGTGATAGTTGGTTCATTTATTTACCTCATCCTGTATATACTGTAGCTTTATTTGTGCAGTATGTCCACTTTAAGGCTGGGTTCACACTACGTAAGTTTCCGGCCGTAGCGCGTTCCGTGAATAAGCGGCCGGAAACGTACGTAGTTTGCGTACAATGTAAAGTATACGATCTACGGCCGCACAGTTCACACTACGTACGAACTTACGCCCGGATCGTATGCGGCGCCGTAAAAAATGAACCAGACCATTATTTCGGGACGGAAATGCCGTAACTTACGCCCGTAGCGTAACATGCGGTCCCGTACGTAGTGGTGATTTCTTCATTTTTCAAGCTTTTTGTGCCGATCCAAAAGGTTCTGTGGGGTGTCCTGGGCTAGGCGAAGATTTCCAAGAAAAAGACCGCTGTCAGATCGCTACGAAGAGCGCTCAGGAAGCGTAAGTACACTACGGGCGTAAGTTTGCGTTCCGTACGTATCCGGCCGCAACTTGCGTAAAGTCCCGGACGGAGTTTCATACGTATATGTCCGGCCGCGGAAAATATGCGGCCGGACATATACGTAGTGTGAACATAGCCTAACTTAGGCTATGTTCACACTATGTATTAACAACTACCGCTGTTTGATATGTTCATGTGGCGGATACTGCCATATTGTCTGCGGGAACATTATTTTATTTTTATTACAATTCAATGCACTCCAATTAACCATTTAAGTCTATGCAATGTATGACAACCAGAACAGCCATACATTGTGTAAATAAAATGGGAACAATTGCTTGCACTCTAGTGGCCGGAAATAATCGGCATGTCAATTATTTCTGCAGCTATATTTGAACAGCGACTGTTGTTTAATACATTGTGTGAACAATGGCCATTGTTCCCCATAGGCTTCAATGCAGTGCATTATTTCAAGGCAACAATGGCTGTTCTTGCCTTAAAAATAGACTGTGTGAACATAGCCTAATGGTGTTTCTGTACAATGGGCAATATAAATGGCTGTAATATACAACTACAATCCCACTACAAACACTAAGATTAGAGACAACTCAGGTACTATCCATTAAATGCCCTGGATGACATAGTCGACTACTGTGGTTATTCAAGCAGATACCAACACAGCCTAACTGATTTACTATTGACCAGTAACAAGTGCTTTTTTTCATCTGAGTCTTGATACTATTCAGGTTGGTTTCTCAAACTAAAGAGAGAAGGTAAGTAACTGTAGGGGCCTGGTCTGAGGTATGAATTAGTTTTAGAGTCTAGTTTGGTTGGTAATTGTAGGGGTCAGGCCTGAATTCATTTAAGGCTATGTTCCCACAATATAAAAATAAGGGCAAGTAATTGCTGCAAAACAATGTCCGTTAATAACCCGTTAAGGACAGAGTTTAAAATGGCCTTAAAGACTGGGCCAACTTTCATTTTTGCATTTTTATTTTTTCTAAGACCTATAACTCTTTTATTTGTCCATCTATTGGGCCATGTGAGGGCTTGTATTTTTCAGGGACAGGTGTACTTTGTAATGGTGTATTTTAATCTACCATAAGCTGAATGACAAACCCCCCAAAATATCATTTATGGGGTAAAATTGGCATAAAAGAAATGCAATTCCGCAAATTTTGGGGGGTTTCCGTGTTTATGTGATGCACTTTATGGTAAAATTGACCTGATATCTTTGTGTGAATAAGCATATGGTTTTGTTGTAGGGGGTGGGAACAGAAGGAAAGACTGAAGCTTAAAGTTTGCACCACAGCCCATAAGTTTTAGCTTGGCTGAGCAGTATATGGACAGTTTGGATCAGTGCCATAGGGATGCGTCACTCAAAGTAGTTAAATTAAATGTGCATTTTGTTGTAAGGAAAAACAGTTTTGTTTGTGTCTTTGAACTAATGGATTGTTAATGTGGTTATTAAACAAGAAATAATCTGACTATTCATCATGGACCTTTTACACAAATCAAGTTGAAAATGTCTGCAGGCTGGCAAGAGAAGAGTACTTTAATCAACCACCAGCTCATTAAAATGTAATCTGTGTCCATCCTTTGGTGACCAAAGGCCGTCTGCTTATTTACATGTTTAGCTGCACAAAATATTAATCTTCAAAGTAATTGCAATCCAGTGTTTTTAGGTTTATTCCTTTTTCACAATTATTTGTTCACTTAAAGGAATCCCATCAAAGCTTATACAACGTAGACAACAAGAGTGTCAAGTATCATCAAAATTAATTGTCTGTTTTATGTATTCCATGCTTCAACATTCATTTTTGAAACACAGAGGTGATCAATCAGTAAACAGGCCTTACATAAAAATCAGTTATCAAGGCTAATTTTAGTAATATTTTAAATATAGTTTTCCATACTGTAGAAATTAGATATTTGTGTCCTTTGTATTTCTCGGCCATGAGTTATAAGTAACTTATCACTGAAAGTAAGGCTAGGTTCACACTGCGTTTTCAGCATCCGTTTAACGCATCCGTTTTTTTGCAAAAAACGCATGAAAAACGGATTGCAAAAAACGGATTCATTTGTGTGCATCCGTTTTTCCATTGACTTCCATTATAAAAAAAAACGGATCCGTTTTTTTTGGCGGACCAAAACGGACCAAAAAACGTTGCTGACCCTATTTTTCTGGATGTTAAAAAAAACGGATCCGTTAAACGGATGCTGAAAACGCAGTGTGAACCTAGCCTAAGCAACTGACAAGTTCTCCTTTCCATCTATGGTTTAACAACGCTACTCTTCATTAATTAGTTTGGTAAATGAAGCTCCACATTTTTATTTTTATTTTCAATTTTTAGATGTGCCAACTAGGGATGAGCGAATCTACAGTACTAGGGAATTGAAACACTTTTCTAGGTTCGGCCATCAGCTTCTCAACCGGCTGCCTGTAAACTTCTCCCTGTTTCCCAGGACTGGATCCGACTTTTCCAGTAGCATAGAGCTCAAAGGCAGCTGACCCTATTTTTCTGGATGTTAAAAAAAACGGATCCGTTAAACGGATGCTGAAAACGCAGTGTGAACCTAGCCTAAGCAACTGACAAGTTCTCCTTTCCATCTATGGTTTAACAACGCTACTCTTCATTAATTAGTTTGGTAAATGAAGCTCCACATTTTTATTTTTATTTTCAATTTTTAGATGTGCCAACTAGGGATGAGCGAATCTACAGTACTAGGGAATTGAAACACTTTTCTAGGTTCGGCCATCAGCTTCTCAACCGGCTGCCTGTAAACTTCTCCCTGTTTCCCAGGACTGGATCCGACTTTTCCAGTAGCATAGAGCTCAAAGGCAGCCGGCTGACAAGCTAACGGCCGAACCTAGAAAGCGCTTTGCTTTGGTAGTACTGTAATTTTGCTCATCCCTAGTGCCCACCCTTACTTTTCTTATCAAACACATTGAACACAATATCGCAACATGCAATATTAGAACACACAAAATGTTTAATTTACATAACAATTATTCGCTGAGACGCACTGGGATACAGAGCAATTACACTTAGTGATACAGTATCTGAAGATCTTAGTTCTGTGAACAGTTGGCAATATCAACCATATATCTCTGAACAGAGAAAGGTGAAGAAAGACTACAGGTTTGGGAGCTACAGTATAATACAGTTTCAAGTATGGGGCTTCAATTTTCTTATTGTGGTTATCCATGTTTTATACGCTTAGCTCTGCAATTCTTCTGTGATCCACTGTATAAACTCCATTCAGCTCCCATATCTTTCTTTACAAGCGGCCAACGTGGTTTCAGAGGTCTTGTGCTATTCTGCTGGCACCACTACCCAGTGATAGGAGCCATGCAGGGGCGGATTAACTTTACTATAGGCCCGGGCTGTTCACCAAGCTTGAGACCCCCCACCCCACTGTAACGATGGCAGCACTAGTGTGGTGCTCATAAATACAGTCTAGATATTTTTGCAAATCATGGCAGAACTGTATCCAGAAGTAGAGATGAGCGTACCTATAGTATATATACTATATATATGAGAAATAATTATATTACCATCTAAAAATCTACCCCATAACAAATTGCATACTTATTTTATTGGCCTAAAAGGTTAGGTAGATATCTCATTATGTGTGTATGTAATAATTTTGCCTTTTTCATTTGTTCCTCATATAAGAGGAATAATCCTTTTTTAATCCTTTTAGTAATTTTAGTACTGAACAACCAGACCAGTATGTACAAAAAAGAGCATCTCTCTATAAAAACTAAAACCCTAAGAGTAATCATTACTTCTCCCTTCTCCCTACAATGGTAATATCTCTTTTTAAAGAAAAAGGTAAAAAAAAACCCACACTGATTCTATTCCTACATGGGCCTGACCTATGCCATTTACTAGAATTGCACTTTGAACAGTTACACTTTTTCTCTTTCTTTTCATTAAAGTCAGCTTTCAGGCAAAGTTCTAAAATCCTCATTAAATCCCTCATCGATCTTACATGGGCTTTGGCATTCAACTAAGAAATGGCAGTCTCACTTTTAATCTTTATTTTCTTATAAAATTAATTTATCTTCTCCTCCTGTTCTAGGCAACCTTTTAAAACTCATAGATGTAAAGTATTCACCAGGATCTCCTCATATCTACAAGTCATTACTGACTGACAAAATGGTCTTCAGAAAAGTCTAAAATCAACTAAATCCCCAAGGGTGCATAACCTTTACTTTTTGAAAAACACAAATTATTTTGCTTTTATATAATTCATTGAAAACAAATTGCTGTTATATTTGTAATTTTTTTTTTCTTTTTCAATATATTTATTCAACGTTTCAATTACCAAGAAACAAGCTTATAAAACATGCACAGGGGTATAGTCTATTACAGTTGGTTGAATATATCCACTTTTTATATTTCCAATTAAGAAAATGTGTGAAGAGTATTGTTGAAAGATTAACAAATAAAAAGGCTAGCAAGATATAGAGAACTATGGATGTATAAATTCTTTTGACCGATAATCTTGTACAGCAATATTTCAATGGCTGTGGATCATTGGTAGTGCAGTGGCACAGATTGGTTCCCCAATGTGAGAATGCGGGTAGCTGATCCATTCTACAGGCAGTCTGAGGCCTCTGCTGAGCTTTCCAGGCTGCCTGTAGTGACCTATTGCTTTAGGCTGGCTTCAGCAACTTGTAGCAACCCAGTGGATCAATGCAGTACATATGCACTCCATTTATTCCAATGCGCATCCAGTGTATTGCTCATACCGGTAGAAGTTTTCTAGGAGGACTATAAAAACTTTTTTAATATATATAAAAAAATCATATAATAAAAAGATGAGCAATTTTACAGTACAAATTAAGCAAATCCATTTGTTAGCTCAGCAATCTGCTTATCAACTGGCTGCCTTTGAAGTCTGTGCTGCTCCAACCACGGTGCCTGGAAATGCTGGATCCA
The DNA here is from genome assembly GCF_027789765.1 of Dendropsophus ebraccatus. Lineage (NCBI taxonomy): Eukaryota > Metazoa > Chordata > Amphibia > Anura > Hylidae > Dendropsophus > Dendropsophus ebraccatus. Next base: position 174,110,102 of record NC_091454.1, on the reverse strand, counting down.
GTCTTGGGAGATGATTCCTAGGACTGGATCCAGATTTTCCAGGCACCCGTGGGGAGCAGCATGGACTTCAAAAGCAACAGGCTGATAAGTAGATTGCTGAGCTAACAAAGCATTTTGCTTAGTTTGTACTGTAAATTTGCTCGTCTCTAAATAAAAGTTTAAATCACCCCCTTTCATAATTTTTAACTAAAAAATATAAAAAACATAATAAATTGTAAACATATTTGGTATTGCCACATGTGGGATTCCTGATCTCGTACGGTAAACGACATAAGCAGAAAAGATGACCAAAGTGCATCACACCCAAGGGTTAAAAAGTACAAGTGTTAAAAGAACTACAGATCATGGCTTAAAAATGAGCCCTCATAAAGTCCCAAAGACCAAAAAAGGTTGTTTTAGCACATGGCAAACGGCGTAAAAACGACCCCCCCCCCCAAAAAAAAAAAAAAAAAAAAATATATATATATACATATATATATATATATATATATATATATATATATATATCAATGAATAAATGAACCTTATATGTGTCTGTAGGTGAATAAAAAAATAAAATAAAGTGCTATGGCCTTTTAAAGAAAAATCTAAAGTACAAAAATGAAAATTCCCTCAGTCACTAAGGGGTTAAGGACAAACTCATACCTGTTGCTACTCTTCTTGTATGAGCAATATTCATACACAGTTAGCTTAGTATGATATCAATAAAAGCAGTAAAGTAAACTTTATCTGATGTTTGTATGCAAACTCCATTCAGCATTTCCCTATAGGTTTTATCATATAAATGTTTGTTATAAACATTTCGACCAACGATTGTGATATTGAACATAAGATATGATTTTGTTCTTTCTCTTTATGATCAGATTACACGATGATTATAACATCTATGCCAGTTATAATTTGCTAAAAAGAATCACTTTTTTTACATCAATAAACTACATAATGTGATGAAATGTAGACTCCCCAATGTGATGAAAATATTACATGTATTAAGAATTCGATTGTAAAAGCTGTGCCTGTTCCTTAGCAACAAACAAGTTGACTTTTAATAGGTGATAAATCAGTAGAATCAAGTGCTTTGTAGTTATTAAACGGTAAACAGATACTAAATCTACCATACACAAGTTAGATTAAAGTGAGATTATTTTAACTGGTATGTGGGGGGGGATGCTCATCAGGGAACTGAAACGTTGTAATTTTTGAGTGAGTTGTAAGAAGACCTTTTGGAAGATGTCAGGCAGTCTGAGAATTAATGACCTGATATAACGGGATCTCTCTCATTAGTACTTGCATTGTCCCATTAAACCATGGTACCTGGCAGTCAGAGGTAAGCAATGGTAGAATTATTCACAAACAGGAGCCTGACCTCTTGTACTGTACAGGGAAGAAATAGAAGAATGCCCTGAAAATTCAATATTGAGAGACAGAGGGTCATGCCTCCTATTAATAATATTAACAGCGATAGAGCTATACAGTCCTTCTGGACCAAAATCATGTAGCTTAAAACACCACTAGCGGATGGTCATACTGTTATATGGCAATACTATTTTTACATAAATTCTTCTATGGAACCTCATCTGGAGTGTATACACACAGTATACACTCTGGCCGGGATTCCTTGCGGCCACACAAAAAACTTACATGTCAGTTTTGTGCGGCCGCTATTCATTAAATAGCGTCCGCACAAGACTGACAGAGCAGGCAATGTAAACTACAACTCCGGCCGCACTGTACATTTTCAATTATTGTTTAATTGGAATGCGGGCACACCCGAATGTGCTCGCATTCCAATTAAAAAGAAATCAAGTTTACTGACAGCAGCCAATCTGTCATACACAGAGTTAATTTCCCTTTATACAATGCTGTTAAAGGGAAGCATCACCTTGTAGCCACATAAAATCCATACTTGATGCACCATCTGGAATCTACTAATATGTATTTATCATTAAATTAGATCTTTTTAGATTAAAAGCAATATGCTTAATAGAGTAGAGAAAGATTTGTGTATTCAGATTCCTTATGGCTGTCCTCTCCGTCAACAGATGTTTGTCAGTAGTGACCGGCCGGGTCACGGAATGGCCGGTGTCAGAAAAGATCATCCTGGCCGGTACTGAATGATCTTTACCACCGCCAAATTCGGATGCAGGCGCATCCGTGTGCGCCCGCATCAGAATTCCCTACTGCACACAATGGAGGCTTCGGCCGCATGATCCATTGTGTGAGCTAACAGGATATTCAATGAGTAACAACCACACAAAACTAACATGTCAGTTTCTTGTGGCGCCGCTAGGGATCCCATCCAGAGTGTATACTATGGGGGACATTAATTAAGTCCGGCATTTTCGGTGCCGGACTTAAAAATGTTTCTGCAGCTCCGGCACTACAGAGATTTATGTAGAGGCGGACTGCCCCCACAGAAATCCCGTGCGCGCCAGTGCGCACGGCAGAAAATCTACGCCAGCTCAGAGCTGGAGTAGGTTTTATGCATATCTTTAAGAGAAAATAATAATGAATCGCACGGACTCTGAGTCCGCGCCCCCCATTCCGCCCCCTCCACATCCCTTCCCCGCCCCCTGGCGTACCCAGCGTAAAGTGATGATTTGCAAATATTTTATTAGCAAAATGGCCATTTGCGAATAAAGTCATTCGCAAAAGGGCACTTAACGCCAAAAAAATAAAATTTGCCCTTTGAAACATGTCCCCCTATGTGTATACACTTTGGCCGGGATTCCCTCAGCCTTCAGCACAACTTAAGTTCCGTACTGATCACGGCCGTTGCAACAACGGCTGTGATTACTACAGAACTTATGTTGTGTGAACATAGCTTAAAAGCGAAAGTTAGTTCTTGGCCCTCTCTTTCCAAGGGCCCCAAAGAAACTGCCTCTATGGTATGCATGTCCTTATGAACTCTTTTTGAAGGCCTTTGTTTCTGAATGGAGTAAAATGAACAGCTTCTCTTCTCAAATTTTAAAAAAAACATCTGCTCTTTTGCCGATTCTGTATAGGTTTCCCGGCAACCGCCGTGCCATTGCTGATGGCTACCCACTGGTCTCCAGTATCTCCAGGTTCCTAAGTCCCATGCCTCCGCAGGAACTACCCGCTAAGCTAATCAGTGACTGCAGAAGTGTGAAATCTCAGTCACTGATTGGCTTAGCGGGGCCATGATGTCAAAAGCCAGGAGATACAGAAGACCAGGGGGTGCCCATGGGTGGTGCCACAGTGGCTGCTAAGCTGCCAGATGAGTATACCTTTGTTGTTATGTTCCCACCACCCCTTGCCCTCCCTGTTGTTTTTGAATTTCTGAGTTATGAGGGATTCATAGGTTAGCAGATTAAAGTTTAAGGTTCCATTTACATGCACAGGATCCACAGATTTTTGCAGATTTGATGCTTCAGATTTAATGCTATGTTTCATCATTTAGTCACATTCATAGTTGCATCTTAACATCTGTGACATCAAATCTGCGGCAGAACCTATACATGTGAGTGGAACCTAAAGAGGTGATAAAGCATTGAAGTCTGCAGGAAAGAGAGATGACACAAGCTTTACAGTATCAGGCCAGGTTCAGACTATGTAACTGTGCGGCTGTATTTGCGGCTGTAATTGTGCGGCGGTATTTTTGGTGGTTCATGCGTACGCTGGAAAGTATAGGATATATACGGCTGCACAGTGCACACTATGTATGAATCTACGGCCTGATCGTAAACGGACCCGTAAAAAATGAACAAGACCATTGTTTGCGGCTGGACATGCGGCCGAGGATTGACAGGCGGTCCGTACGGAGTACTTCAAAAATAGCCGGCAATGATGCCGAATGCCGATGCCTCTAATAGTTAATATATTAAATTAATAAAACACATTTTCTTTGTAATAAATTCAGTTTCGTTGGTCAATAATTTAATTCTAACGAATCCATAATTTGGCAATTAAATATACTGTTAAAATAAATAGATATATAAATAAATGTATATTTATATATATATTTATTTTTTGACAGTATATTTAATTGCACAATGATGGATTCGTTAGAATTAAATTATTGACCAACGAAACTGAATTTATTTAATCGAAAATGTGTTTTATTAATTAAATATTAATTAGTACAGGAAGCTCCATAAGCCGTTAATTCATATGCCGGCAATAGAGCTTTCTGTACTAATCATCACTTTACTTTAATGAAAACATCAAATGTTTCTTCTAATTATGTTATCACAATAGCATTATTAGAAGAAACATTTAGAATTATATGTGCGCTGAGCCGATCAGCCAATCAGCTGAGCGCACATATAATGAGCCGGTCCGCAGCACAGTGACTTCATTGTGCTGCGGACCAGCGAAGAGGACACATCGGGGTGAGTATAGAGCTCTCCCCACCCCCTCCCCAGCACTGCACCCCTCCCAGCATATTCATAAAATTTGTCTTGTCTCTGTCCTTAAGGCCATTTCAGGCTCTGTCCTTAAGGGGTTAATTAATTAATTTATTTTTTAACGGGTATGCTTACTTGTCTACATTGCCCTGGTGGTCTCCATCAGGTCTCCGTTGTCTCCAGCGTCTTCAACCTGCTCAGCCCATCACTGACTGAGGCAGGACAGCAACACAGCAAATGATTGGCTGAGCAGGCTGTTATTTCTGTGGCGTGTCACAGTCAGTTATTGGCTGAGCAGACTGAAGGCAGCTGCAGGGAACACCTGAGAATGGACAAGAAGGGGAGCTCAGAGAGGTGAATAGAGATGAATAAACTTGCTTAACCTCACTGCAACAACTAAATACCTGCAAAAATTTACCTGTTTTAGTGTGGTTTGTTTAAGGTTGGATTTGGATGAACCCAAAGTTTGCTCTAAAGTTGGTGAACCTGTCGAACTGAACTTTAAAAAATGTTCACTCATGTCTCATGACTCTGTATATTTAGAAATTGACCAAACATAGCCTCTAGTATACTACATTTAGTCCATTTAACTATATGGGCACAGCTCAGATATGGGAAGGTATACATTGCCTAGATTATGGAAATAATAATAATCAAGAGTCATGCTTTACACTGTGTATGTATTTTCCACTGTATAACCTATGAATGACCCATCCTTATGCTGACCAAAAAGATAACAGGCCATAATATTTTACTAATCGTTTAACATGAAGTACATTGATTTCCAGTAACCTGAATAATTAAGATATATTGCTATGCTGCTGTAAACCACCCTCTTATATGTAATGACTAAAGCTACTGTATCATAGAGCGTCATGGTTCATGGGCACAATGACAAGATAATAGTTATTTAAAAAGCTCCGTCCCACCACACAGATCTCTGGCTCCTCCGTGAGTTACTGCTCAACGATTTCATGTAAAAATGATACATGACTGTAAAAATGCTGACCCAGCCAGCTGACAGTCCAGTGCACTTGTATTAATGATATGGTGCTGCGGATGAGAGATTGTTCTTGTAAGCTCCACACTACTGCAATTTGTTGCTTTTGGACTTACAAAGTAAATGATTAACTTCTGGAAAAGCCTAAAGTCAAGACCATGATAAAACATTCTGGAGGGTCTTGGCTAAAATATTGAATCTCAGGTAGGGAAATTATATGACCTGCTAGACTGTTGAATCTCTGCCAATTCTGAAGGGTAACAAATCCTTATTACATTGTAATCCAATTCTTTATGGTATACATAAAGACTCTGCAAATAAAGATACAGAATATAGTATTAAAGTTTTAAAGGGGTTATCCAGTGAAAATACTTTTTCTTTTAAATCAACTGGTTTCATAAACTTATATAGATTTGTAATTTATTTATATTTAAAAATCTCAAGTTTTCACATACTTATTAGCTGCTGTATGTCATGCAGAAAATGTTGTTTTCTTTTCAGTCTGACACAGTGCTCTCTGCTGACATCTCTGGCCGAGACAGGAACTATCCAGAGCAGGAGTGATTTTCTATGGGGATTTGCTACTGCTGTGGACAGTTCTTGTCTCGGACAGAGGTGGCAGCAGAGAGCATGTCAGACTGAAAAGAAAACATTTTCTGCAGGACATACAGCAGCTGATAAGTATGGGATGACTTGAGATGTTAAAATAGAAGTAAATTACAAATTTATATAACTTTCTGAAATTAGAAGATTTAAAAGAAAAAGATTTTCACTGGGGTCCATGGAGCCTCAGTTACGAGTCTCAAAACACGGGAATAGCCAGATATCCCTCTCTCCAGAGAAGAAAGCCCGTTGCCAAGGGGTGCCTCCTAGTGGGGAGAACACCGAACCACCCTGATACATAGTCCCTCAGGTCCTCACTCTGTTGCGAGCTTGAGACCTAAATAGGGAAATCTGGTCACCTTCCATGTACCAGAGTTTGCATTACCTCAGGCTTCTCTCCACCAATAGGGAACAGCTCCTGAAATCTATGAAGGTGGTTATTACCTAAGGTTCAAGTACCTCTGAGGGTTGCCAGTCTGGACTGCGAGGTCCATCATTCTCTTTCGTCTTCATCCAGGGTTGGAGAAATTGCATTCTTGCATACGCCCCTCCCCCCCCCCCCCCCCCCCCCCCCGGTTTTACCGCCTTCCCTCAGGCCTCCATATGTTACAGATCAGCTTCTAAGTTGATAATTGTTTTCCTGCATACGTTGCGGAATTCCATGCATATTGGAATTCATTCTTCTTGAATATACTGCATTTTTTACCCAATAATAATAATAAAAATAATAATAATATTTTTTATTTATATAGCGCCAACAGATTCCGCAGCACTTTACAATTTTTTGGTAGGGATGTAAAATTTGCTCCTGTGCCGGGGTTTTGCTCCATAAATACTGATCAATAGCAAAATCACCAAGTGCTCATTTTTTAATACATAAGGGTATTTTTTGCATATTCAACAGTAAATGCACAAAATGTGCATGATACGGTGCTATACCCTTGGCTGTGTAATAAGGCTTTGCACAAACATAGTGGTATTGCTGACCACAACACCACTTATCTGTTAGTAAAGATATCCCACAGAGCGTCATTCACTGGCTGCCTGTAGTCATAGACCATGTACATAATAGAGGTTTAGGGCCCTGTCTCCAGGCACACCCATGGACCATGAAATCCATGGTCATGTGCATTGGTCTATAGAATATAATGAGCCCTACACTGTCCATAATTTTAGACCACAATTATTGATAGTATATGAAACCTTAATTTTAACTATGGTTGCATGCAAGAAGCCTATGAGCCAAAATAGACGGCCCGATTTTTAGGAGCAAGCAAGCACCGACTTGTCTGGTCAGCGTTTGCTTGCTTCCCACTCGCTGTCTGTGCCATTACACACAGCAGCATTGAGCAGGGAGAGGGGTAAGGGAGCAGCAGGAGGGGCTGCCAGGATGATCTTTAGATTGTGCATGTCTGCTCATCGTTGCCTTTTAGCACGGTTATATGCCGGAATGGTCGGTATTTGGCCAAGTACGGCCGATAATCATTTGTGTAATAGTACCCAGTCTTCACTAAAATTCACCATTCTTTTTTAATTTACTCCTTAGAAATTTCACCAAAAATTCTATGTGGAATTCTAGTCTCAAGGTTCTAGGTATTGCATGTTTGTAGATTTACTAAGTGCGGCGGAGTCTGTGACTCTACAGAACGTCACAGACGGAAAAAGAAAAAAATCCCACCTTTATTTTGTCCCTAGAGCCTTCGATCAATGCACATTGCAATACAAAAATCCAATTAAGATTACTGCTATTTTTTCTAGTACTATTTTAAGGCTACCTAAAAGCTGAAAACTATCCATTGCCTCTGGATTTATTGTACAATTTGTAGAGGTACATGATTTGTGTCCAGTGTAGATAAAAGTCCAAATCTAGTCACCCATGTGTTGAAAATGAATAACTCTGCAGACCTGCCAGAAGCTCATAGATGTTATTAAATGTGGGAAGGAATTCAGTGTTATCTTCTTTGCAGATTAAACAGCTCTGTAGCTTGTGGAAATAAATCCAGGAAACGTTTCTAAATGATAGCATAGGGACTTAAGGTTGCTGGCTCTATTTCGGTGTCTAGAAAAAAAGCTAACTATATTTGCAATTGAAGGTACGTTTAAATTAATGATAACGCATATCTTGAAATACCTAATAATAAACTTTGCACATGTGGGAGAGCTGAATGCTCTTAAAGGGCCCCTGGTTTAAATATTAAGGTAACATTCAATAAAGCATTTTACACTTGGCCATGTGTTTACTATCCGGCCTCATAAATAAAAGCCTGAGCTGCTTTCATTTTACTGTTCATCTATCGTGGATAGCTGCACTTAGGACTCGAAGAGGGAGACTTCATGTACATACTTTTTTCTGTATTGGAAGGTCCTGGAGATTGTGCTTGTGTTAGTCAATGTAGGTACTCACACGAAAACACTAATCATCAACATTGTAACTAAATCTCTCCACAGCCTCCAAGTAATTTAACATAAACAAAAAACTAAAAATTAAAATGTAAAAAATAAAAATAACCTAGGATTACCATCAATAGCTGTTCAACACCTACACCCTCTGTGGCACAGTGTTTGGAGCCAGAAGCTAGGCTACTACAGCACAGCTCTTACGGCTCTTGCCATTGGTTGCTGTGGCCAGTTTGCAACAGTCTAAATTTTACTTCCTTTGATAAATCTTCCCCAAAATGTCAGTTTTACTGTAAAAAGCATTATGTAAACAGGGACCCCCCACACACACACACACAATTTGCAGAATTGTATTTTTTCCCAATTTCACCCCATAAAGAATATTTTGGGGGTTCCATAATACATGGTATGGTAGATATAGAGGTGCCTTTACAAAGTACACCTGTTCCTGAAAAAAAAAAACATGTCCTGACAAGGCCCTGTAGCTGGAAAAGTAAAAGAGTTATGGCTCTTAGAAGGGAAGGAGGAAAAACAAGTATACAGGTATAGTACTCAGATGATCACTGACCATATTTTCCAGCAGTCAGCAGACCTCAACCGATCAAAACCTCTGACATGCCAATATAAAAATGCTAAAGTTTTTTTTCTAAAGCAATACAAGCATGCATATTTAATATCAGCTGCATTCTTGGGAATGACATTGATTGTTATGAAACCACTGCTTTGCCAATAAATATATATGTAACTTACATATATTTCCTGGAGTAAAAAGCAAGTTGTATCTAGAATAGCAAACAGCATACTGTGCTAGTGATAAATACATTTTCATTTTGCAGACCATTGTAAGTAGAAAATTTATGAAAACAGTATTTTTTTCTCTGTATTTGTACTAGCAAGCACTAAGACATATAGATCATTTTGTTTGAGGACATCATTAAGAAGGAAAATGCGTAGAAGAGATATTTATATTGTGTGTTTGGGGTCTGATTTATGTAGTTATACGAGTGGATTCATACAGTTGTTTCTTGGAAAAATGCTGCCTTTTTGTATTTTTTAAATGGTTTTACATAATGAATGGTTCTATTGATGTGTGTTAGTGGCACTGGGCTACCACAGCTTTTCCTTTTCTGTGCCATAGAAGGGAATAAACAATAAATGGAGCCACCTGCTTCAAGGCCTGGACATGGTTTAACCCCTTAGCGACCCATGACGTATCTGATACGTCATGGTGCAGCGGGGGGTGTTAAGAGTGGGGTCCCGCCGGGACCCCGCTCTGAACGGCGCTGATCCCGGCTGACATGTGCTGCCGGGCAGTGCCTCTATTAGCCGTTGCCGCGCCGGCTAATTAAGCCTCTAAGTGCAGCTGTCAAACCTGACAGCTGCACTTAGATGCTGTGCTCTCCCTGTCCCTGGTGTCTAGTGGGACGGATCTGTTCTTCTGCCCGTGTCGGGCCTCAGCGTCGGAATGACGCTGATCCCGGGTCGGCAATAGATTGCTATGGCCTGCAGCAGGCCATAGCAATCTATGACCGATTTGATGGATCTTTGCTGTGTATATACACAGCATTGATCTCTATGAGGGATCAGTGCTGTTTATATACAAGTCCCCCAGGGGGGCTTCTAGTTAAAGTAAAAATAAAAGTAAAAATGATTTTTTATGAATAAAAAATCCCCTCCCCCATTAAAAGTACAAATCACCCCCCTTTTCCCATTTTATAAATATAAATAAATAAAGAAATAAATAAATCGCCCGAACTAATAATTTATCAAATTCCGGATCTCGCACGGTAAACGGCGTCAGCGCAAAAAAATTCCAAAGTGCAAAATTGCACATTTTTGGTTGCATCAAATCCAGAAAAAATTTAATAAAAAGTGATCAAAAATTCATATATGCGCAATAAAGGTACCAATAGAAAGAACACATCATGGCGCAAATTGTAATAAAAAGCGATCAAAAAGTCGCACATGCGCAATCAAGGTACTGATAGAAATTAAACCTCATGGCGCAAAGAATAACACCTCATACAGCCCCATAGACCAAAGGATAAAAGCGCTATAAGCCTGGGAATAGAGCGATTTTAAGGAACATATATTTGTTAACAATGGTTTGAATTTTTTACAAGCCATCAGATACAATAAAAGATATACATGTTGTATATCCTTGTAATCATAACAACTTGAGGAACATGAATAATATGTCAGTTTTACCATAGGGCGAACGGCGTAAATGCAAAACTCCCCAAAATCAAAACAAATTCTTTTTTTTTTTTCAATTTGACAGAGCAAATGATTTTTTTACAGTTCCGCAGCATATGTTATGGAAAAATAATGCCTGTGATTGCAAAGTACAATTGGTTTTGCAAAAAAAGGGCTCATGTGGATCTCTATGTGAAAAATTGCAAGTGCTATGGCCTTTTAAACATAAAGTGGGAAAAGCAAAAGTACAAAAACGAAAATTGGCTTTGACCTTAAGGGGTTAAACTACTTTTATATAAAGATCAAAGGTTTATTTTTAAAAAATAAGTAAATAATTAAATATTTGTCTGGGGACATAATTTTCTTTCTTTATTTTTTAAATAAATGGCTCAGGTGGTGTAAGATTTAAAATTATATTCGCCACCCCCCGATCATCGGGTTCCTGCTCATCACCTCTTCTTCCTGCTTCTAAGCTATCTCAGGAGGGATTGCCGACTCAGCCAATCACTGGCTGCAGTGGTGTCCCGTCTCAGTCAGTGATTGGTTGAGTGTAATTGTTTCACTGTATAATTGGAGTGTAATAATTTCCCTGTATAATTGGAGTGTAATTATTTCCCTGTATAATCGGTTATAAAAATACATTTTTGTCTTTAAACTAGAACATAATTATGTGTTTTGTGTTGCATACATGTATTACATACACACTTTTATTTTCTATTACCGTAGTGCTGCATATATTTAGCTGAATTGAATTTGTTATTTTATCCACTGAACTATTCTCACAATCATACCATTGAACTTTACTTGGTAGCTACAAGTCATAGAGTCTATTTAGTTGTCTTTGTCATACAAGGCAAACCTTTCTCTTGCTTCACTAAGACTAAAATATAATAGCCAAGAGTTATGACTGTATGACAGGCGTACTTCTTAGCACTACTTCTCTGAAAATGCCATTTTTATGTGAATTTCCTACTAAAGATAGAGCCTTTGACATGAACTACAATTTTCTTAATGTTAGGAAATTGAACCTTCAGATTGTACTTGCAGCTTGCTTTACATCATTTTTTATATATTTTATTATGAAGTGAATATTTCCTGCTTGGCTCTATAATAGTAAAATGCATACAACACAAAAAAAAGTTGTTTCTGGTCCTAGTTTGCTATGTTGCAAAGTATTTCTCCAATATATTTTAGATTGTATTTTACTATAGGTTATACTATTTCAATTAAATTGCTGCTTGGGTGGTTCCATAAAGTTGTTTGCTTATTGCGCTGTATGTATTTATGTGGTTATATGAGCAGTTTGAGTTCGAACAATCCCCCCTTCTTGTATATGCAGTCAGTGTGCTTGGAGTCATTAGTCTATCAATGAAAAAGTTCTGCCTGTTCTAAAATGGTTATTAAAAAAGACCGGCTTTCTAAATGCAAATGGGTAATTTATATCCATTTAATTAAACTTCTTCTATTGATCACACAGTATGTTAAAAACTATATTAAAGTTTTCATTTCTTTTGTGTGGATATTCTAAGATGCAAGATTCTCATTTTTCTACAAGCTATTCTTTTTTCCAGTTTTTACTTTTATATGTCTTTAGTCATACATCATAAAAGACAGATTAGTCATGTTATATTGAGAAAAATAATAGTTATGGAGAGTTAAAATGGGATGACTGGGCTTTAAGAATGATTGGCCTATCCTTAGTATAGGCCATCAATGTTAAAGGGGTACTTAGGTGAATTAAAATTTTCCTGTTATATAACCTTGCAATATATTTACATTACATATTCTGGCAGCTTGTTGGTGTTTTCCTTGCCTGATGACCCCAACGGAAGTTCAGTACTTGCGCTCTTCTGCTGTCACTGTTTACAACACTTTTCTCCATTCCCGCTGCCATTTTGTGTCAAAATGTCACATAATCAGGTCCTGCTCTTTCCTTCACCCTCACACTTTCTGTGACGGCCCCATTCCTGATCTTTCTCCTGCCTCATCGCTGATTGGTCTGTGGTCAAACAGCCAATCAGTGCAGTCCCCGAGGGCAGCTAATTATTCTTGCTCCTGGCTAAATCCCATGCAGCACATATGCAGATGAGTGAATATTTTCACTCACTGCTTCAGAGTATCTGCACAGCGCATGCGTGGATAGTGCTCTACACAAGCCAATGTAATTGAATGTTTATTAGATGGTCTTTGTAATGGAAATACAATGCCCACCTAATAAATGTCAGACTACCATGTTGGCAGAGGTTTATGATGTAGCATCCCAAAGACTCGCCATAGACTATGTACAATGTTTACATAGTATTGACGATTCTGAAGATGGGAGGAGGCAGAGATAGGAGTGTGTGAACAGTGTCTGACATCACAAGGGACGTTTACAGAAGGGTGGATTGTGAAGGGTAGAGAAAAGGGAGCCTGGATGGAGAAAAAGGAGGCTGGTTGGGACTCAGTGCTGAAAACAGCCACAATGGACAATGGAAATACTACCCTGCAGCCTAAATCGGAAGTGACCAAGTTTACAATCTGACGCTGTACGTGTCCAGATATGACAAGAAGGTGGATTTTTCCTACAGAATACACTTTTGCAATGAGGTAACGCATCCCTTAAGTGTTTCAGCTAAATACATTTTTTAGATGACCATTACTCCTTTAAATTTGTGGGTTACCAGCATTCCCTTTTGAAGAGAATTGGGTTCCCAATTACCAGATACCAACATATTACATTTAGATGATATTTCTCATGTGTCTCGATTTATCATTAAGAAAAACAATTCACTTGATGACACAGTATCATGTTCCCTATTAACAGATGTTCTTAGTGTGTGTGTGTGTCATCAGCAGAGTCCTTTTAGTATAAGGGAGGGAGACATAATTCCTTCTTAAGCGCCATCCTTTTGGCCTTCACTTTGAGGTCATGTTATTAATAAACAGTAGAAGTAGCCTGAAAAACCCCAAAATAAAAAGCACTTTGATGTGATGAAATGATAAACATTTTTAAAATGACTACTTATCTTCTGTCACCCTTCTCTTACATTCTTATACCAGTAGGATAATGTACAGGGATATCTTTTTGTGGGATTTCTAGTAAAATAAAAAGTAGATACTGGGTCCATGACTAGAGTGAACTTCAATAGGAAGTAATTGGAAGACTTTATTATTAGAAATGAGCGAATCTACAGTATTGGGGAGGCAAAGCACTTCAGTACACTTGGCTGTCGGCTTGTCACTCCACCTGGAAAAGCTGGATGCAATCCTGGGAAACTTCTTCCAGGACTGCATCCTACTTTTCCAAGCTCCAGTAGGAAGGTCAAACGCAGCCGATTGACAAGCCGATGGCCAAGCGCACGGGAGCACCAATACTGTAGATTTACTCATCTCTATTTATTATGTTTACAGATAGGTTCAGTTTTGTCTATGAAAACAACAGTCAGTCATACACAGGACCCTAACCATGAAAAGATAAGGTCTCCTTATCATGCCACTCTAGCATGAATTTCAGAAGAGTAGAAGCGAATACAGAAAACTGACTTACGGTACCTCGTCCATTCAGGTGAAAAACAATCAATAATCACTACCGATGTCTCAAAGACAAAGTGGAATACATTGTAAACAAGCTTGTAAATGATCTCAAGAGAATCATAAATGTTAGGACTTAATCCAGACTTGTGAGAGGGGGGGTCAAAGGACAGCAGCAAATAAACTCCAGGACTCTGGATAGTATGTGGAAGAAAGTCTTTGCAGTTAATTATTCTACTCTTTAACTGTGTCTAAAAGACATCTCAAACTGGAGAAAGGATACAAAATGTCAAAGAGCCACAGTGAAGACAGACAAAAACAGACAGCTCTGTGTGGGTTAGAAATATGTCTGTGATTGAAGAAAATGAAACCAAATGATCAAATGATGGAAACGACATTAACAGATGGAACAAAATGAAAAGAAAACATATACGGAAAAAAATTGGACAGGCAGAACAGTTTAATAAAAAATATTCGGAAAAATAAAAATAATTATAATTATAATACAATACTAAAAGTTATAGGAAAACAAACAGTTTTTTTCGACAACAAAAAATGGCTATATTCAAAGAGAAAATCATTTAAAAGGCATAGTCCTCTTATAGGGGTACTCTGGTAAAAACACAGGGGAGGAGATCCTGCACTTTTTTGTTTGCACAGCTAAAAGCAGCAACAGCAGCATTGAAACCGTGATAAAGCCATGTAGTATACAGTCTAAACTGTGTTGAAATCCTTGGAATAAGAGGATTCCCCCTTTCCATCTCCTCCCCTACCCCCTTCATAGACTTGCCTTGCTTGTACCTTGATCCCTTAGCTGGGTGCAAAACAGGAAAGAGCTGATTTTTCAAAGTGGATGGCAGTTTACTTGGCAGGGGACGGAAACATTTTTGTCTGATAAGATATTTTACACAGTTTCCTATATTTGCTTGTACTGTTGATCTATACAATGTTTATTGAAGTAAAAGTGACTATTCAAAGGGGAACTGACAGCACAAATATGCATATATCCCTGCTACCATTTTCCTATTGCTAATCACTTGAGCAGTGAGTATGTACTGTCTGCACTGCTCTGTAATCTGAAGTCTTCTTAAAAAAAAAAATAATAATAATCCCCGGCCTGCCAGTGTCACAGTGGCGTGTCTGTCAGTGCTCATCCTGCAGAGCCTCTGCCCACCCAGCTTTTCAGTAGATGGAGTATCCTGTGGCCATCTTTGGCTGTCAATGATTTCGGGGGAGGTGGCGGCAGCCTGCAGCTTCAGCATGTACTGGAAAGCTGGGTAGGCAGATGCCATGCGGGGCAGACACTGACAGTGTCACAGATATGCCACTGTCAGACACCATGACACTATTAGCCTGGGGATTAAAAATGTTTTTGTTTTTTTTTTAGAAGATTTTGGATCATAGAGCGGCGTGGACGCTGTGCACACACTACTTATGTGATCGGCAATGGGAAACTGGCAGCAAGGATATCTTCACAGCCGTGCTGTTAGAGTCCCTTTATTTGCAGGAAAGGAAAAAAGAAAAAATTGCCAAACTCCTTGGAAACACCAGCGCTGTCTTCACAAAGTCATGGGACCAAAGTTTTAGGTGAAAGAAATAAAAACTGTTTTTTTCAGATAGCACAAATATAACACGTTTCCAGAGCCTAAACTCTCTTTATCAGATGCAGTGCCTTACAGTACATGCACTGTATCTGATGAAGAGTGCTTAGGCTCTGAAAACGTGTTATATTTGTGCTATCTGTAATAAACGCTTTTTATTTCTTTCACCCATGACTTTATGAAGATAGTGCTGGTGTTTCAATTTTTTTCATTTTTCCTTTCCTGCAATTTTACACGGGCCCCCACTCAGGGAGCATCCCGGTGTGCTACTTCATACTAGCTGACAGTCTTTGGCACAAGAACCATTCGGACTGTACATCGGTTCCCCATTTCAGCGGTGACATGCATTAAGCCCAAGGGGCAACAAGGTGAGCCTCCTACTTACCTCACCTTCCTTTTCCCTTACTGTATGGTATCACATGAGGCGCCGCCTCTCGCCTGTTCCCTTTTTATCCCCTCTACTATTTAGGGTCCCTTTAAGGCCCTTTTAAATGTGTCAACAGCTCCACAACAACAGATTCTGATCAATAGGATAAGCACTCATATTATCAGACTTTAAATGGCTCAATTGTTCTTGCAGCCTAGTAATTTTCTTATTGTCAGATATACATCACCTGCTTTCACATTGCATTATGCGACCAATAACAAAAATGACACCAGCTGATAAGCAAGCACTTTTATCGTTCTTTGACTCATCGCTGACCCATTAATATTGTAAAGGGCCATATCGTACAACACTCATGTAAACCTATTTTCCAATACTCTACTAGAGATGAGTGAACTGGTTCGCCCGGTATGGGATCCAGTTCGGACTTTTCCAAAAGTCCGAGTCCGGTCGGATTCAGATTTTTGGAAGTGCGCTCTGAATTTTTTTCCCCTTGCTTTCTAAAATGGCAGCCGCAATTTTAAAAAGCAGGAAATGTTCTGGGCACGAAAAGTGCTTTTCCATGATGGCCGGAACATATCCAATCAGCAGGGATCTTGCACTAGCCCACCCCCTGTGTGACGTCGGTATTGCTTTAAGAGGAGTGGTCACATGACAGCATGACGCAGTCTGCAGAGAGAGAGGAAGGAGACACTGTTAGCAGTGCACAGAGCTCATCAGTGACAAAATGCTGCTGCTGCTGTACTGACTACTGATAAGATATTGTACAAAAGCAAAGACCAAAAGATTATTAGGAAAGCGGAGAGGAGAAACATATAGTGATTGAGAGAGAAAAATAGAGAGGGTGAAAGATAGATTAGGCATAGGAGAGAAAAGGGTGCACAGAAGAAAAACGTGCTATAAAGATATGTAAGTACTATACTGTCACCCTTGCGAGAGTGTACATAACATAGGTGTTATCCTGAGGCACAAATATACCTTGTGCATGTGTGTAGAATAAAACTCTAAAAAAAAGTGCTCTACAAATATCCATTCCAAGTACAGTAGTCGGATCCTTATGAGAATGTATATGACATACGTGTTATCCTAAGACACAAATATACCCCTCCACTGGCCTCCAATGACTACTGCTGCTTCTTCGCTGTATTTGTCACCTTTTTCCTGCATAAACCCTGTAATGTTGAATTTACTGCATAGACCCTGTAATGCTGAAGTTCCTGCAAAGACCCTGTAATAATGAATATTGAAGTCTAAAAAAAAAAATGATTTTGAGATATCGAAAAGATAATGATGTTACTGACATGTAGAGCCCTAAATTCAACCAAATACACTACCCCCGTATCATATAGATGCTTTAAACTATGAAATACGAAGAAATCCGAAATTTCAAAAAAATCCGTAAGTCCGGTCGGAACGAACTTTTGAAAAGTTTTTTTGCCTCTGCCCTCTTACACAGGCATGCATAGCATTGTCACAAATTCCAAATTGTCATGTCTCATAGAAACATAGCTCTGCCATTTGCGTGAGGCCTAACCATTCTCAACTTGCCACAGCTATAGGCAGACATTTTTATAATGTAGTCTTCATTCATTTAATCTTTAGCAAAAAATATATATTTTCTGTAGGAATACATATTGTTGTGTAGCAGCAGCAAATAATACAATGTAAACGACTCATGTACAGTTTTTACTGCAGCTCGCAGGCTTTGACAACAGTATAAATGTAGCGAATGTGTCAGATTCTTTATTTTATTTGACAGCTATAATTAATCTCTACTAACACTAGAATCTGACCCATTGTCTCTGCTTAAGACCTGGAGTTTTGCAGCCTTGCTTTAATCAATGAATATAATTAATTATACTGCTGGTTCTCAATTCCATCCTCGGGCCTTACCAACATTAGCATGTTCAGTTGTTCTGGAAGACAGGTGGGTTAATCACTGGTCCAGTCAATGCCATTAAGAAAGAATGCCACAAAATCAGCACAGCTGGTGATGTCCTAGGTTCCTTACCAGGATCACTGAACTGAACTGAGATGTATAATTACACCTTAGATATTATTACTCCTAGATAACTATATCCATGTTTTTAGGCTGGGTTTTTGGTCAGTATTAGGTCCTCCTCATTTTGGAGCTCATTTTGGTTATTTTTTTCCCTGTAGTATAATTGACACAGATAAAATCTGTAAATACAAGAATTGTATCTTTTTTTTTTTGTGCAGGACCCACCCCTAGTTTGGGCTAAAATTACTGACTAAATGCTTTGTATGATCCCAGTCTTTTGTATTAGGGGTGCCAAGACATTTGCGAGATCCAATTTATGGATTGTTTCAATCAATACCTTAATTAGGACAGGGGCCCTTAAAGTGTAACTGTCATTTCAAACAAGTGTGCAGAAATCAATTTCACTGCTATTTCCAGTGATTGCTTGAGCATGTGCAGAGGAGAGGAGAGAAGGAAGCAGTGGACAGCTGGGACTGGCATAGTCAATGCAGCATTGGTGGGGAATCAGCCACAGGCGAGTACAAATTGAGAATTTTTGAAGTAAAAAAATAATTCTCTTAACCATCCCTTTTTATGCTGCATTTACACGAAGCGATAATTGGCCCGATCGTACGATTAACGATGTCTGAGTAACGATTTTTTTTTTCATAACGATCAGCGTTTAGACGGTACGATATATCGTACGAAAAGATCGTTTTGCGATCTCTTAAGCCTATCTCACACATTGGTTAAATTGGCGAACGATTTCACGGAACGATCTGCGAATTTTTTGCGAGTGATTATTTGAGAACATGTTGTAAGATCAAAATGATGATTCCTCGTTTGTCGTTTGATCGTTCACTGCGTTTACACGTATGATTATCTTTCGAATTTGATCGTTATTGGGCAAATTCGCACGATAATCGTTACGTGTAAACGCAGCATAAGAAGTAGATGTTCAGTAGTTCAGTTTGCTATTTCTTGATGTGTAGGGATTTAGTTGTCCAGTCCCGGCTCTGAAGTGTTTCGCCCTGCACATCTTTTTGGAGTTGTCCATGCTGGGTACAACAAACAGCATAATAAAATAATTGTCTTATTAAGAACTTCATTTCCTCAGCTAAACTAAATCTATAAGAGTATTTGATAATCTCCTTAGGGGATGATGTTGTAAAGTATATAGGATATTTCCACACAATATGTACTGTATATAATGAGACATTTCTCCTTTGATATCAATGTTGTATATTTTTCATGTTCTGGTTATAAAGCAAGGCAATCTTGTTAATAGATCCAGGAAATATTTTTTTCAAGTATTCGGAAATGTAATGCACATGATATCTCTATCTCTGAAACAACACAACAATGTTATAATAAGTAAACAGGGAAATGATAACCTTGTGTTCTAGCCGAGCATATTATTCAGATTTTTTTTTTTTACTTTCATCTAAGCTTTCTTAACCCCTTGGTGACATCTGCTGTATATACTTTGTGCTACCATCTGGTACTTAATGCCTGAAGTAGGTACCAGCAGGACTCTTGTTCCTCTTTTGACACACAGCAAGTATGATTTCTAACTTAGAGAGGCGAATGTGGCTTTTTTTTTTTTTTTGTCAACTATTACTTTGTTGGTTCTTCTGACAGGAATGCTAAATAGAGAAAAAATGGGATATGGGTCAAAAAATCACAAAGCTTGAGCCAAATTCAAATTATTTCAAATTCAAAAGCATTAGGGGAAATTTTATATATATATATATATATATATATATATATATATATATATATATTAGGGCTCTTGGTTCTGTTGATTCCACAGAAACTAATAAGGAAGTAGGGTGTGTGCCCAAATCCTCCTCACATTGGTGGTGCAATGAGGATGAACATGAGGCCTGACACTCTGTTCTAGTGATTACTTTGTAATATAATTTTATATAAAAATAATAATAATAATAATAATAATTGTATTTTATTTACATATAGATTTCCGGAGACTGGCAGCAGTAGGGGTGACATGACCCCCTCCACTGCCACCAACGTTTGTGTTGGGAAAAACAGGGATATCTAAACCCTGCAGTTCCCAATCCCATGCTTTGGTCTAGTGCTGCCGTACAGCACTATACAGAGCAGGGTCCTGTAATCCTCCGTACTGTATATTCTTAAATAAAGTACCGGGGGGGTTGCTGCCTGACATGATCGCTGTGTCCAGCAGCCTGTGCACATTGAGTGGTAATTGCTATCACTGTTTGCTCTGCTTCTAGCTTTCACAGCAGTTGTGTTGGACATTTACCCCCGTAAGTATTTACAAAGTAAATACATTCAAACACAGAGAGGTGTCAAAAGTTAAGATTTTTTGTGGTTGAAATTTTCAGACCCCCATTGATCATAGGAATGAATCAAAAGAAATGTACATCCACTTAAAATGGTCATTTATAAAAGCCTATAAAGCTAAAGCTGGTGGGCAGCAACTTTCGAACAAGACTTTAGGGGGATCTAAAGAGGGGAAGGGGGATCTAGGAGAGAAGTTATTTCTGAAAGTAACACTTCTCAGAAAGGACACTGCTGATTAAGGTTGTTGATGGATCCTTAATAACACTGCACTCTTCATATTTCCTATTCAGTTGAAGGCTATGTTCACACTGCGTAAACTTACAGTTGTATTTACGACAGCAAAAATACGAACGTAAGTTTACGCAGTGTGAACATAGCCGGAAGGTGGATGGACTGTCTCAAACTTTGGTTTAGGGTGCTCTGGCTATATCTTGTTATCATTGCTTTTCTGAGCAGTGAGACCCGTAAACACTGCCATCAATGCCCGATGAGAAGTCACTTACTTTTAATGACAGTGACTCTTAAATGTAATTTCCTTTCCTTTCCTTTTTTTACTATAGAAAACTAAACTGAGCTTAATTGATAATTGCTGAACTTTATTTATCTAGTCTATAAAAATTAAGACCTGGTAAATGAATAATTTAATGCACATATTTATTACAACCATGGATTTGTTGTAAGTGCCAAAATAAGCAGAAACCACAAATTCCAGCAAAAGTAAATAATCCATCCCCAAAATTAAAAGCAGTTAATCTCCATTAAACAGAGAAAAGAAATGCAACATGGAAATGCAATTTGGCTGATTTCCTTTATGGAAACCTAGAATATATAATAAAGGGGTATGTGATGTATCTTAAAATACAGCTGTGTGCAAACCTATCCATGTGTAGCTGCTACTATTAAAAGAGAAAAAGGTAGAAATATGTTTACAAGCAAAGGTTTTCCTTGTATAATCTATGAACATATGGGGGGAGATTTATCAAGCATGGTGTAAAGTGAAACTGGCTCAGTTGCCCCTAGCTACCAATCAGATTCCACCTTTCATTTTCCAAAAGGTCTGTGAGGAATGAAAAGTGGAATCTGATTGGTTGCTAGGGGCAACTGAGCCAGTTTCATTTTACACTATGTTCATAAATCTCCCCCATAGTGTGTTGTACCCTTTCCCCTGCATGTTGGACACTAATGGTGCTACGCATAGCCCATTGACTTTAATGATATTTGTTGAGTTTCCACAATCTTTCCATCATTTTACTTTACATAATATGTATGCTATGCTATTTTGTACAGTGTTCTAGTGAAACCGGGTACAGAGCCTTTAAATCAGATGTGCCCCAAGGCACCCCTGCCCTATAAGAAAACACTAATATTTTCAATGGCATGTGGTAATAATGAGGCCCTGTCACAGATTTTGTATTGGGGTCCAGCAGCTACAAGTTACACCTCTGTGGCTGAAACTACACAATCAAGTATGCACATTCCTAAGAACCATCATGAAACTGCCCATTAATACATCTTACACAAGCATAGCCAAGCTTAAAGTGACACTGTCACCCCCTTTTTTGCATTATGACTTATCCACACAGGTGTAGAGGGCAAATTTTGCAGTTTTCATACCTTAATTTATAACCTACGTCATGATGCTTGTTCAAGTAAAGGTGATCTTTTATCAACGGCAGATTGTGCTAAGTGGGCTTCACGTCAATAGCGCCACTTAGCCCCGCCCACAGTGCCACCGTCTTCCCCACCCTCTGTGACATCATAGGCACATCAGCCCCACCCATCACTGACCATTGGAACAGGCTGGCCTAAAGGTCTAGGCCTCACCCCCTCTAGGTCGGCCCATACAAATGGGCGTCGAGGGGCAGGTCCTTAGCACAATCTTTAGTTGATCAAAGAAGGACCTCTTTTAACCAATATCCATGCGCATCAGAGCAATACTTATAACCGACAACTAAAAGATGCTGGACACAATACTACATTTATCAAAGAATACTTTATTGTTACATACAGAAAGCATATTTAAAACCATATTAAAAAAGGGAGCAGAAATCCATACAGCACATACATCAAATGGTATACAAGGCAGGAAAAAATGTATAAATATTACAAGTCCTATAACTTAAGTAGATGATGGTATATCACTTGACCCACAGAGGTACGGAGAGTACACACCAAAAAATGACGAAAAAATATGTACTAAAGAAAATAATGATGATACTGGATATACAATGCTGCAAGTGCAGGCTGCAGTGCAAACTAAGTGCAATCTCAATAATGCAATACCCAAAAACTTAATTTAAGAAAAAGTGCATATGTGTCATACAGAGATACCTCAGGTCTCAGGAAATGTCCTGCCCAGTACTACCACTCACCCAACGCTGCGTTTCGCCGTACAGGCTTTATCAAGGTTTATCAATCTTTAGTTGATAAAAGATCACTTTTTACTTGAACAAGCACCACAATGTATGATATAAAATAAGGTATGAAAAATGCTAAATTTACCCTGTGTAGAGAAGTCAGAATGCAAAAAGGGTGGGAAAGTGTCACTTTAAATGAATGAAATATAGTTAAAGGAGATTTACTCTAGATAAAATATTTTTATTTTATTATGAATAAATATTTCTGAAACCATGTTGTTGTTATGTCCCACTATGTGTCTTTTTTTTTTCTTACACCTAGGCAAAATGTCTACAGTGTTACAGTTAGAACAGTAAGCTGCTGTACCTTACTCCAACCACTAAGTGTTACACTCCTTCACAACATAGCTGCAGTTAACACAGGTTCAGCTACACACACCCCTTTCCTCTATAGTCTGCACTTCCTTGGGTTAGTCAGTCTAATTCCAGACAGAGAGAAGAACAGACCTGTTCCAGAGTACTAGTTACCCAACCTTAATGGGTTGCTAGACCATACCCCCCCAGAAAAGCCAGAGACAAGTAAGTCTCTACGTTTGCCTACGCTGTGGATTTTTCTCACTTCAGGACAGTTAACCACCTAAAGAAAGGGGAGGACTATAAAGACTGTACCGCAGTAGAGCACAGTGGAAGTTTAGCCACTCTCTAGTGATTTATGCTCAACTGAGAAGGAAGGATACTACTAGCTAGATTCACACAGTGACAGGAGACCTGAGACTGGTACTACACCACGAGGACAGGAATCCCGCAGTAATTACTAATTAGGCAAGGGACCCTCCTATCTGGGCCCTGACACCTTCTACCTAAACACTGTTACTGCTATTACTGAACTGAGATATTTTCTATGAGTTCGGACTTGTCTGGTTGCCCTGTGTACATTGTCCACTGTAATAAGTAGCCCCCAAATCACCAGAACCCACCAGTTCCAGCAACCCGGGCCATGGCACCATGGTCATGTGACGACACACACATAGCTTTATGAATAGTACTACAACAGTACTGGCACAGTACTCATGTGCTGGGCTTTCACTGTATTTAGTATTTGATCATTATGTACAATAATATTAGTGATTATAATTTCATTACCTTTTAGTTAACAAATCGACAGCCATTTCTTTCACTGCAAAAGAAAGTTATGTGGTAATGAAGGGGTAAAACAGCACCATGTATTCATTTCCCTAGCATCTACCACTAGAATTATTTTTGTAGCATCTAGAATTGAGAAGCTTGAAGTCATTTCCCTTTGGCCTCTGTCAAGTTAATATGTCTACATGCTACTTCTGTTTACTTGTTCTGACTGCTCCAGGCATGATACGGAGTAGTGGTAGTAGCTCATAAAAATGATAAACTACAACTAATAATAAAAATGTTCAATGTACACAGTGATGCAAAGGTGTTAAGGAGCAAATTCTTTCCTTGTATTTATTTGCTAGCTGGGAGACTACAATTCTTTCCTTGTAAACATGAGCAATAAATGCCCAACAAAGCCGACAAATTACAGAACAATGTATAGACCCAGCAGCTAAAAGGGAACAATACCAATCATTTAAGAATTTTTGGGAAGACCTGCTGGTATTCATTTACATGATACAATTGCCTTTCACAGTTAAACGCTATCAGCATTTTTTAACCCCAATAATCAGGTCTTATTATGAATTTGTTTTGAAGCCATAATTAAGATTTAGATACAAAATGTACATACCCTTTAAATTATTCCCAATAACATGGCACAGTGTACGTTATTCATTTACAAAGATACAATGAGAAGATTTAATGACAATTTTACCTACCAGTAAAAGTACAGTAGGAATGAATACATTAGGTTTCCTTAACCCTGTGACCCCTAGGAAGCTTCCGTACCAACTGATTTTTTTAATACTATAAATAAAGCATATTTATTTTCAAGCTCACATTAACTTTCAGAGTTGTGTATTTATACACATTTCCCCCATCTCTATTGTGTACTGGCATTACATTCATCATCAAGCAAAGTTGATAGTGACCCAACCTGGATAATATAAAATACTTTTTCTTCCTGTATCCCTGTACAGTGTTAAGTGATGAAGCTCATGAATAGAGATGAGCAAAGCATTTGGAAATTCGTTTTGTGAGCTTCGCAAATTTTCGGTCATACGCAAATTCAATCTTAACAAATTTCATTAAAACAGCCAAAAATGTAGTAGCTACAATACTGGGGCTTTTACAGAAGGGAAAATTTGTTAAAGCATGTTGTTTTAAATATGTCAAAAATCACAATTTAAAACCATTGTCAATCAGCCAGTCAATCATGCAATTTCCACCATTCCTCTCCTCTCTGTCCCTATATTGCTCTGTTAGTCTCTCCCTGCTCTGCTGTAACTGCCTGCCGCCATCCTGCTCTCTCCTCCACACACAGCCGACTGGCTACCTCCATTACCGAACCACCTTATATAGTGGGTGATGGGGAAGTGCTGACATCACTGAAGGTCCTGCAGCTGATTGGACAGGCGCTAGGGATTATGGTTAATCCCTTTCTCCCTCTTAGCGACGCTTCAAACAACATGTGCGGCCCCAATTTTCTTTCTTTTTTGTGAATTTCTTTAACAAATTGTCGGTAATTTGGTTTGCAGAATTCGCAGCAAATCTTGATTCACCAGATTTGCTTCGTTCATCTCTACTCATGATCATATTATGTATCATTGCAACTCATACTGAGCCTTTGTATGGATCCAACTTTGTACAAAATTTTTCTTTGTTATGGATTCCTAAAAAAAAGTGAGAAAATGTATTCTCGCCGAGAAGCAATTGAAGAATATATTATCAAACAAAGACACCATAAGGTGCATAGAGCGTGTTTATAGCTCCAAAATATGGAACCATAGGGTTTTATTTAAAAAGATATTTTCACAGGTCAAAAGTAATGCATTCAGTACAGCAAATATGAGAAAAATGACAAATTACTCTTAAATGAACTCTCCCTGACTTTTTTATTTTTATTTTTTATTGTGAATACCTTTCTAGCTTGTTGTGTGCATTGATATTGATTGCATTATTTTGACATGGTTTAAAACGCTGCATTTTAATGTATTTTTACATTCAGACAAAAAGATCAGACTTGCCTTAGCTGACCAGTTCACCAGTTCATACCGATTGACATCTACCTCATTTCTGCATCTTAAATAATGGAGACTTTAAAATACATGAATACTAATGAACTTCTCCAAACTGCAAAACATCTGCCAATTAGGTTTAGCCTTGGATGACTTCCTCGATGAAGGTCGTAGCCCGGTCTCAGCACAGGTGGCTTCCACAATCAAAAAGTGGCTGACAGACGTACTGTATGTGCCACTGTAGCAGCTGCAAAGTGACAGCTCTAAGCAGTGCTCATTAAGTGCGTCTTACAGCACTATATTTGCTTATATTATTACATTACATTACATAATAGTTTCAATTACTCAAAGTTTCAACATGGTAGATGGTGATCTATACAAGCCCTGTTGTCTCTCCTGACCTGTTTAGTAAATACTTGTGTTTGCCATTAAATAACAATTCTGCAGCATCTGTTATTTTTAGTAGAAATAGATAAATAAATAAATACATACATTAATACATAAATACAGTAAATAGCCACATGGGGGTTACCAGTTGGGGATTGTCTCCCTACCTTGTTTTGCACAAGGTCAGCTTTGATTGGATAGTGAGAGATAGTGAGAGTGTAATTGATGCATAGACTTTCACAAGCCTGTTTTACATAAAAAAAACCCTAATGAAGCTGTGTTGGAGGCAGCAGTGGTATGAATCATTTTCCTTTCCTCTCTACTTGAACCCTCAAATAGGATCTGTGAGACATTGTAATACTGCATTTTTGAATTATAGCTTATGGCTATGTTCACACAACATCAAAAAAGGAGAAAAGGGAGATGCCCGTTATTGCCCTGATTTAACCCCTTCCCGCATGAGGGT
Organism: Dendropsophus ebraccatus; assembly: GCF_027789765.1. Classification (NCBI taxonomy): domain Eukaryota; kingdom Metazoa; phylum Chordata; class Amphibia; order Anura; family Hylidae; genus Dendropsophus; species Dendropsophus ebraccatus. The sequence goes on along the minus strand of NC_091454.1, from coordinate 174,083,378 downwards.
GTAACTGTACGTCCTCTTGCAGGTAGGGGTGTTGAGAGGGGGGCCGGGTGGTGACCCAGCTCTGAACCGACGCGATCCCGGGTGCTTTCTGCACGGTCACGGTCCGATCGCCATGTCCCCTAATGACGGACGTAATTTTAAACTCAAAATGATGGACTTCATTTTTTCTTTTCAAAAATGGAGAGGAAAAAATGTTGTGTGAACATAGCCTATGGGTGACTCATAAGGTCTGGTCCTGTGGGTGGGTGGATGGGGGGGGGGAAGTAACAGAAGTTATATAGTTAAGTCCTTTATTTTCTGCTGTGTGCTGATTTTATAATGTTGATGTTTTATGCCGGACCTTGCTATCATCTCAATTAATTAATTACTAGTGATGAGCGAACATGCTCGTCCGAGCTTGGTACTCGTTTGGGTATTAGGGTACTTGATGGTACTTGTTACTCAGACGAGCATCTCGCGATACTCAAGAAAATCTCATCATCCGTTTCCTGTAAGTTTCGGTGCTTTTTCTCAGCCAATAAACATGCAGGACACTCTTTGGTAAATCCTGTGATTACGTTCGACCCATACATGTCGATAGCAGTGATTGGTTGGCCTGATCAGATGACGCTGCCATATAAAAAGTGTGGCAAGCAAGGCTTGGCTCAAATGTATGCTGGAAGAGATTAGGGACAGAGCTGCTGCCTGTCAGGGTGAGCGTTAGGGAGGAAATTAGTGTTCCAGTAGGCAGGGAATACTAGCGAAACAACCAAACAGGCCTTGTGAGGGCTTCAAATCGTTTTTAAAAATTGTATTACTACAGACTGCTGCCAGGGACTTGCAGTGCAGCTACCACAATTTCAGCAGCACACTGTGGTGATCGGCTGCTAGCAGAAAGGGGACATTAGGTGTTGCATACAGACCCCTAAGAAGTGCTCAGTACTATTTTATTGGGCCCTCTACTATATTTTCTGATTTCTGTATTTTATTACACAAGGCATATCTAAGTTCACTACTGCTTGTTCAGTGTAAAGGGGGTGTTACAGAGTGTATATAGGTGCAGCCACCAACAGATTGTATCCCACAGCCCCCTAAAAACTAGTGGGCCCTCTACTATATTTTCTGATTTCTGTATTTCTTACGCAAGGCATATCTAAGTTAACTACTGCTTCCACAGTCTAAAGGGGGTGTCACAGAGTGTGTATAGGTGCAGCCACCAACAGATTGTATCCCATAGCTGTTACCCAGAATTTGGCATAATTTTGCCATTAGGCAGCCTCAGAGGCATCCATACATGCTGTCCTTGCTATTTCCTGTCCATTTCCGTGGTGTTTACATCATTTTCTGAGGTTGACAGGTTTTCACACAACCTTCCCTCTACCGAACTTGGGTCCCCTGCAAAAATGCTAAAGTTTCCCATTGACTTCAATGGGGTTCGTTACTTGAAACGAGCACTCGAGTATCGGGAGATATTCGTCTCGATTTTAGTACTCGCTCATCACTATTAATTACTTAGGTTTTCTATTTTTTTATATTGTGTTGTTAAGCAGAGTTGCAGTTTATCTTTTTCATAAAAGCTTTTTTTCCCCCTTTTTTTTTTTGCATTACATATATTAGGAACATTTTTGGCTGTTCCTGTACCATTGGACTAAAATCTATGCTATAAACTCACATAGATTTCAGGTATAATTTACACCAGTTTTTGTTGAAGCGTTTCATTCAAAAAAGGGAATTCTTCTCAATAAAAATATATTTTTTTCTACTCATTTTATGTCATGTGGAGTACAGAACTGAATGTGTAGATACAACAGGTAAAGAGACAGCAGTTGGGCACTGGTGCTCAATACTATTGGGTGGTACAGCACCATAGCTATTGTATCTTCGGCCGCGACAGTATCCCAGAAAGGCTATGTTCACACAACGTCAAAAATATTAAAAAAGGCGTCCAATTTTGCTATTTACAATAACGTCAGTTTTTGACCCGATTTAACTGACTGCAATGGCAATGCATTGAAGTCAATGGAAAGACTGACGTCCAATGCACACAATGTATTGAATAACATCCGTTTTTACCGCGGACGTCAAAATAATGAACATGATTATTATTTTCGGACGTCTTTTGCAAATAGCGGACGTTTTTTTATTAGTTGTTCACACACAGTTTTTCTTTTCTCAACGTTCTTTCTCTGTTTTTACTGTTAAATTCAATAGCCACACCCAAAGTTCAATTAGTAACCCCAAACTAGAATAATGTACAAACACCAGTCATTGCACTAAGGGGAGGCCAGGCTGCTAAATTGAGAATCTGGTCTGCTACTGGGGGACATATTATCATTTGTGGGTATGATATATTTATTGTACAGGACCGTATGTGCATTTTTCTTATTTTGTGTCATTTTCATTTTCTCCCCGCTTGAGTCCCATTTCTGTGGGTCCATAAGGCCTGCAACATTGTAGCAGTGCGGCTCACCTTTATTATAGGTGCTGCAGTGTTTCTTTCCCCTTATGGGGTTTTAAATGTTTTTAACCTTTTGCCGGTTTTTCAATAAAGTTTATTACCACTGTAGTTATTTACTGGTGTGCGCCTGACTTTTTTTGCCCCATTTTCTCCTGTCCCTCTTTTTAGTTTACAAGGCTGCTAAATGACGTCTGTTATTTTAGACTCAAAATGATGGACGTCATTTTAAACAGAGCTGAAAAAAACGTTGTGTGAACATAGCCAAAGTCTGTTAGGTTTTTATGTAATTGAGTTTATTACTACAATAAAGGCTAGTGAGACCACAACCTAATAAAAGACTAGCACTATAGATATGAAGTGAGTTAAGTGCCAACTAAAAAACTGTATTTTTTTTAGTTATCCCATTTAAAGCTATTTTGTGTTATTTCTTCTGTGACACAAACCTATCCAGGATTATACAATCTTTGGCAAATGGTGCTTCAATTTAATGCAAAATACCAAGGAGATGGTTTACACAAAGAGCTGAGTCACAGTAGACCGCCATGGTGAAGATGATAATAGTTTATATCCCATGGTCTTGGTTATATACATTACATCAGCATCTGGATGGGTTGTCGCAGTATCATCCAGATCTTACTTTAACTGAACAGTAGTATGCTGGTAAGCTTTCTCTTCAGATCCTAAATGGAACATGATTTGAAGCTTAGCGGAAGCCATTCTTTTGTCATCATATCTAGTATCCATGAAGGAACAGCCTACAAAACTATTAAGAGGCAAAAACCTCATCGGATCACTAGTTCCAGAGATGAGTGATAAATATTAGTTTGGCCCCCAAAATAGGCATCTTAACAGGTCAGCTTACATAAGTGAACAGATACAGAAGGGGATTACAGAGTCTTTCTGGGATCATTCTCAATCATTTGACGATCGTTTAAAAGGGTATTCCAGCAAAATGTGTTTTTCTTTCAAATCAACTGGTGTCAGAAAGTTACATGGATTTGTAATTTATTCTATATAAAGGGGTTATCTAGCGCTACAAAAACATGGCCACGTTTCCCCCACTCTTGTCTCCAGGTCAGGTGTAGTTTGCAATTAAGCTCCATTTAATTCAATGGAACTGAGTTTCTAACCCCACCCAATCTGGAGACAAGAGTGGTGCAAAAGTGGCCATGTTTTTGTAGCACTTGATAACCCCTTTAATAATCTCAAGTCTCTAGTCTGACACAGTGCTCTCTGCTGACACATCTGTCCATGACAAGAATTGTCAAGAGCAGGAGAGGTTTTCTATGGGGCTTTGCTACTGATCTGGACAGTTCCTGCCACAAACAGAGGTGGCAGCAAAGAGCACTGTGTCAGACTGGAAAGAAAACACTTCCTGCAGGATATACAGCAGCTGATAAGTACTGGAAGTCTTAAGATCTTTAAAAAGAAGTACATTACAAATCTATATAACTTTCCATCACCAGTTGATTTGGAAGAAGTAAAAAAAAATACTGGAGTACCCCTTTAATGTAATCCCTTGATAAAACTTCTTGTTTGTATATATCGTAAAGGGAAGCTATGACAAATGCCAACCTACATTGAACAATGCATTTATTCAAATATTGCTGCCTCTTCAGGAAGCATGAGATGATCTAACTGTTACAGAACTGGGGCATTGCAGCATCCCGGGGTTCACTTTTTTATTGCTTTTTCAATATAATTAAATGGCTTTTTTCGTACGATTCTTGTGTCTGCAGGGGATCAGAGGCTGTATTGGTAATGGATAACTAAAGCACAGCAGTTCTGCTGTGTTCATGTTTCATTGCCTTTAGCATACTGCAGGAGAATAAAAGCTTCAGCCTCAGTTTCACATAAAGATATTCACAGTTTGAATTGAGAATGAAAAAGAAAAAGCGAGTCTAGCGCTACATCTGATTACATTTATGTTTTGTGTATTCATAGATGTGAAGCCTTCATATGTGTTCGGGATAACAAACATCCCGTTTGGCTCATGTTTAATGTTCAGTTTAGTACAGGCTGAAATAGTTGAGCGCCAGCTTCATAAATTTAAAATCTTAAAATCCAAAAGAGTCAATAGAGTACCATAGAGTATAGTATAGTATAGACGTCTAGTTACTAAATGCTTAAAATATTTCCCAAATACATGTTTGTGTAAATTCAGATAGACCATGATAGAGCAGCCCCTGCTCATTATAATTACAGAAGTCATGCTGAATGCTGAAACTTGGTTAAGTGATGAGGAGGCGGCCTGGCCCGGATCATAAGTTCTGTCGTTCTATTCTTGCTTTTTTGTATTCCCCTTTCTTCTCTTTTCCTTTTGTGTGTTTAGTTGACCTTTTAGAATTTGTGGATAGTTTGCCATTAGCACAGCATGCCAGACTTTCGTGGTAAAGCATCTTTATAGCAAATCTGCAGAAGGTCAGTCACATCAGATATGATGTCAGGGCTGAATAGTTATATACAGCAACGACAATCTTTTCTCACAGAGATCTTTTTAAGAGGAGTTTTTAGTTGTTAGCTTGATCCAGGCAACTGACATCATGATCGTTTCCTTCTAGTGGCAATAATCGGTAAGACGTTCTTACACATTGTACTGATGTTTGCACTGACATAAACAATAAATCGGTCTATACGGGACTGTGCTGCTGCTATAAGGCTGTATTTTCAAGGTTATAATGTGTTCCATTGAAATCAATGGGAAAGTGGCTGACCGTATAGAATAAAATAATTGATTATGACCATCCAAATAAAGAACAAGCTCATTATTTACAACCTACTTTGGAAAAATCAGTATTTTTTTCTAACCTGTTCACACATAGCCCTACTCAGGGTAATCAGGCTTACTTCAAATATTTCCAGTTTTAACTGTGCCCTAAAATAAAAATTCTTAAAGAAGCAACTCCTCCCCCCCCCCTCCCCAACTATAGTCTATGACCTATACACCAGGATATTCAGTCTTCACCTTATTCTGTACGGAATTGGTTATCCTTCTTGTACCTCTCTGCCCTTCTTATGGGTGCTGTCTCAAGTATGAGCCTGCTTACAGGTTCGTACTTGAGTTTTACATCTGTTCCCCATGCCGACACAATGGGCCAGGACCTCAGATAAACCTTGGCACCTTGTACTTATTATGTCACTCCTCCAATGTATATTGTAAGCGCTTATAAGCAGGGCCACTATCCTTTTATTTTCATTGTTCATTTATTTTATTTCTTTGTCATTCAACATTTTGTTACTGAATTTGTTCAAATGATATAAAGATTAATGTTATTAACCATTTTAAAAGTAGAGATTGACATTACAAAGACCCAATAGAGCTTTCACGGAAATCTGAAATGTCCTAAGAAGCTAGACAAGCTGAGCCATATATTTTATCTGGTGTTAAAATGAGGAGTTCTAAACTGATTTATCTTTTAAATAATACTTTATCACGAAACACAGAAGATCAGTATGAAGCTACGAGAATACCAGGGGAAGATAGTTTTATTAAAGTCAGCATTTTTCTACTCCTGGAGCTAAGTTACTAATTTAAAGTGTTTTATGTAATTTGTATCTTAATGGATTGTATCCATTTCATCCTTATCCTAATCACCAGATTCTGTGTACTGTATAAATTGTGGGTGATGTAAAAATATACTTGTACTGCTTGTTTTCATTCTTTTAAAGGCCCATTACCTGCCAAATATGGCAGATACCTTCATATGTAATACAGCCAGCGCTCAGCAGACAAATGGGCAAACACTTGCTCATCGGCTGATCGGGGTCTTTCAAAATGTTAAAAGATAATCTGCCTCCAGCCGAGAGATGTTTGGTAAGCGATGTGCAGCTAATGGCTGATTACAGAAAGGGCCAACATGGCTGGCGATGAACATCATGCTACCCTGGCCACACAAATATCAAGCTGTGTAATAGGTTCAGTAAGCAAGCGCTGATCTAGCATATAGGTGCTCACTTACTGTGCAGGCCGGGCCATGTAATACATTCTTTACTATTTCTTCAACCCAACTTTTTGTTCTGTTCATCTCTTTACCAAGGAAACTGATAATCTTAGGTTCAGTTAGACTATTTTCACATATGGATTCAAATTACATGAGAGCACTGTGGCAATGACACATTCGTAAGATATAGCATTATTTTTTGATTACTAGGGATCTGACTGCCCCCACCATTCCTTTAAATGAAGCTGCTAAAGTACTAAGCTGGTTGAAGAACATTGCTTCAAGGTTTATGGCCATATTATGCCTCAATGTAACAGACTATTTTCCTGATGTTTCCTGAGTGACCAAGCACCATAAATCCAAATCTTACATATACTGTAGATTACAGACTTTGAAACACATGTATTAATAACTGTGTCTAAATGAGTACACAGTTTACAGTGCCCCTTGGGCGATGTAATACAGTCTTTATTGAGAAAAAGATTGTGTTGTTCAGTGACAGTAGAACTACTTATTGTAGGGCACCACAACTGCCTGCCCTGAAAGTATCTATTGTATACTGTATCTATATTAAAAAAAAAAAAAAGATAGTTCACTGATTTTGACATTTACACAATGTTCTTTGAACGACCGTTGTTAATTAAATTAAAACAATCCCATCGATTTCAATGGAACACTGTATACACTACAGCCGTTGTTCACTGCAGTAGCAGAAAATAACTGAAATGTCTATTTTCTATGGCTGCAGTTTGGTGAACAGCGGCCTTAAAAAATAGTCTGTGCACACAGTGTAAAGTATGGCTTCCGGACGTACTTTACACTGTGGTCATTGGTTAATTGGATAGAGGGCCCACTCAAATGTATAACAGTGTGATGGTGTATGTTGATATGGACACATGATGGCTCTGATTGAACCATGGGCAGAATGAAGTAGGGATTTTTGTTCGTCCCTAAAGCCCTCACTGACTTCAGTGGGAGCTTTGGCACTGAACCACACTAAAAAGAAATCACATGTCACTTCTTTACAGGGTGTTTGCCCTGCTCCCATTTACAGTGCCTTGTTAAAGTATTTGCCCCCCTTGAACTTTTCAACCTTTTGCCACATTTCAGGCTTCAAACATAAAGCTATGAATTAATTTTTTTTATTGTAAAGAATCAACATGTGGGACACAATCGTGAAGTGGAACAAAATGTATTGGATTTTTTTTAAACTTAAAAAAAAAAAAAAAAAAAAAAAAAGTGGGGGCAAAATTATTTTGCCCCTTTACTTTAAAAAACCCAGAAGTTCAGCGAGGATCTCTGAATGATCCAATTTTGTCCTAAATGATTGATGATGAGAAATAGAATGCACCTGTGTGTAATCCAGTCTCCGTATAAATGCACCTGCTCTGTCATAGTCTCAGAGTTCTGTTTAAAGTGCAGAGAGCACCCAGGAACACACCAGGCAGGTCCCACATACTGTTGTGGAGAAGTTTGAAGCCGAATTAGGATACAAAGAGATTTCCCAAGCTTTAAGCATCTCAAGGAGCACTGTGCAAGTGATCGTATTGAAATATGACCACTGCAAATGTACCAAGACCCGGCCGCAGGGCCGCCATCAGGGCAGTATTGGCGGTACAGCTGTAAGGGGCCCGGCCTCGATCTAGGATCCAGGGGGGCCCGGCCGTCCAGCCTCCCTTCATACAGGCTCCTTACAGCTGTACCGCACAGGAAGAAAGAGACACAGGGCCCTGTGTGAGGAGCAGAAGACGTCCCTGAAGCTTCCCTGTATAGAGTAAGTGCGTGTGTGAGAGAGAGAGTGTGTGTGTCTGTGTGTGTGTGTGTCTGTGTGCCCCCATCCTGGAATAGTATATAAATCTGCTTCTGCTGAACGAATTCCTACCACACTGACAACTCAGCTCTGCTGTGCCTGCCTGTAGCCCAATGTAATACAGCTCATTGTCCAGGTCATTATTACAGTGTATGGGGGGCTGAGGGGGCTCTGCTATGGTATATGAGGATATAGGAGGGATTATTACAGTGTATGAGGGGCTGAGGGGGCTCTGCTATGGTATATGAGGATATAGGAGGGATTATTACAGTGTATGAGGGGGCTCTGCTATGGTATATGAGGATATAGGAGGGATTATTACAGTGTATGAGGGGCTGAGGAGGCTCTGCTATGGTATATGAGGATATAGGAGGGATTATTACAGTGTATGAGGGGGCTCTGCTATGGTATATGAGGATATAGGAGGGATTATTACAGTGTATGAGGGGCTGAGGGGGCTCTGCTATTGTATATGAGGATATAGGAGGGATTATTACAGTGTATGAGGGGGCTCTGCTATGGTATATGAGGATATAGGAGGGATTATTACAGTGTATGAGGGGGCTCTGCTATGGTATATGAGGATAAAGGGGGGATTATTACAATAGGAGGGATTATTACAGTGTATGAGGGGCAGATGGGGCTCTGCTATGGTATATAAGGACCAAGGAGGAACCATTAGTGTGTGGGGGACTAATGGGGGTGCCATTACTTTGTGAAGCACTATGAGGGCAATTAAAGTGGTGCTGCAGTGTATAACATTTTTCCACTAAATAACACACATTACAAGTTGTACAACATTGTAATGTGTGCTATTTAAGTGAATGGCCCCCTTCCCCATGTTTCCACCCTCCGATGCTTAAAGTGACTGTACCACCAGGCCCAGGCTGAAGCACTGAAGGCGGGTTGATCCACCCCCAGTGGGAAGAAACCCCAGCCCCTCCATGACGTGACTCCATTAGAATCAATGGAACCCTATCATAGAGGGGCTAGGGTTTCCTCCCACTAAGGGTGGGTCAGCCCGCCTCCAGTGCTTCAGCCTGGGCCTGGTGGTACAGTCACTTTAACCCGGAAGTGTATACTCACTTCGACCCCAGCTGCCATCTTGGGACGATCAAGTCATCTTCAGGAGGCCGGCTGGACCGCTCCAGCCCTCCCTCATGCCGGCCCCCCTCCAGCGCGTCATCAGCTGCTCAGCCGCCATTGGCTGAGCATAACAGAAGACGTCTGTGACTTCCCTGCATAGAGAGTGTGTGTGTGTGAGAGAGAGAGTGTGTGTGTATGTGGATTTGTGCTGATTTCTGTAGACATGGAGTCTGGAGAGATGAGGCTGTATGGCTATCTGTATACAATATCCAGGTTGTATGATATCTGTATACTATATCCGGGCTGTATGGTATCTGTATACAATATCCAGGCTGTATTGTATCTGTATACTATATACAGTATATCAGCAGTGGCTGACGCTGTTTGTACGCCAGAGCACCCACGCCCCAGCTAGGTCGCACCCACCAAAGGCCGGCCCTGAGTCAAAGATACGTTCCATAGTTTTTTGTTAGTAAGGTGGGGGGGGGGGGGCATACACTTTGGCTGTATGGGGCCCCGAAATTCCTGATGGCGCAATCTTGGTCGCATCAAATCCAGAAAAATTGTAATAAAAAGCGATCAAAAAGTCGTATATGTGCAATCAAGGTACCGATAGAAAGATCACATCATGGCGCAAAAAATGACATCTCACACAGCCCCATAGACCAAAGGATAAAAGCGCTATAAGCCTGGGAACGGAGCGGTTTTAAGTGGCGTATATTTGTTGACAATGGTTTGAATTTTTTACAGGCCATCAGATACAATATAAGTTATACATGTTATATATCGTTTTAATCGTAACGACTTAGGGAACATATATAACAAGTCAGTTTTACCCCATGACGAATGGCGTAAAAACACATTTCCCCCAAATAAACAAAATGCGGGTTTTTTTCAATTTCACCACACATTTTTTTTTTTTCTGCATTCGCAGTGTACTTTATGCAAAAATTCAGCCTGTTATTGCAAAGTACAATTAGTGATGCAAAAAATAAGGGCTCATGTGGGTTTCTAAGTGGAAAAATGCAAGTGCTATGGCCTTTTAAGCACAAGGAGGAAAAAACGAAAATGCAAAAATCGAAATTGGCTCTGTCCTTAAGGGGTTAATACTAGCATCAAATAATTCCAAGAAAATTATTGTCCAGAGGACAATACTGCCTATGTTAACTTGCCTTCTTTCCATATTTCTCACTTTTCCCCAGGTAAGCAATACACAAGCACCTAGACCATACATATTACTCCAGGCCAAATTGTTCATTGCTTTGTGGTCCAGTTCTGATGTTCATGTCCACTGTACACTCTTTTGGCAGTGAACAGGGGTCAGCATGAGCTCTTTGATCAGCCCTTAGCTCTCCACCTATAATTTCTAGTATGTTCTGACATCTTGCTATCATATCAAGCTAAACCTTTTCAGAAATAAGTGCTGAAGTAGCTCATGGTATCCTATCAGACAGGTTAGTCTTCAGTTCCCATGTGCAACAATGATTCCTAAATGCTTATGACCCAATGACCAATGACCAGCTCACTGGTTGCCCTTCACTGGATCCCTTTTGATACTGTAGGTGCTAACCTCGACATACAAAAAAATGGTTACGGTCCTAGTATTTGGACCCCTACTAACTATTAGGTGATTGTTTAGGTGGGCCTGGTTGTTTCCACTTTTATTAGATTTGTTACAATGTAAATAGGTGTTTATTTTGCATACTTGTGTTTTTAATGTCACTCGTTGGAATTTATTGGCAGTAAATAAATATTTTTTTTTTCCAATCATTATAGTAGTAGCAATAGAAGCAGGAGTAGCAATATTTTTACTTTAATATATATGATTTGACACTCATTATTTAATGTATATATCTGTAGTCTGACAAGACACCTATTGTATCTATATTTTTACAACCTGTCAGTCCGATTATTGACATCCTATAGAAACACAACTTTTCAAATATTCCCCAAAACTTTAAAACTTAGAAAGGGGATGTTAGGAATGTGACTTTGCGCTCCTCAGTCCATGTCAGGCGGCCAAGGAAGCGCTGAGTTTGTCTGCTGTTGCACTGGTTTTGTGTCTGAATTGTGTTCACTTCTCAACCACACCTGCCTGGCCTGTCAGACTTCTGGCAGTGTAGGGGTTACTGCACTGCTAGGTCTGTTCAGCTGAGCTTGATGCTGGGATCTGGGCTGCTCCAATCAGCTGCTGGACCTGGTCTTTTTTCCTGGATAAAAAGCAGTCAGATCCTCTGTTCCCTGCTGGTTATTAGTTGTTACTAGTCCCAGCTCCCCTGCTCCTTTCCCAGCGTTCCCTGTCCTATCCCCTTGCTATTGCTCTGCCCGTGTTCTGACCTCTTGCTTGACATTTGACTATCCGCTCTCCTTCTGATTTTGTACTGCGTTGTCTGTTTGGTTTTGACCCTGCTAGTTGACTATCCTCCATTGTGTTTTGTTTGTCTGTCTACGTTTTGTGTATCCACCTACGCAGTGTAGGGACCGACTCCGTGGTTGTCCGCGACCGTTTAGGGTCGACTGAGGCAAGTAGGCAGGTGACAGTGGGTGGGTTCAGATCTAGGGCCCACTGTCTCTTGTCTTGTCTACGCCTGCCAGTCCTGACAGAATAACCAGCCATACCATTTGGGATTTTTTTTTTTCCCATGGATCCAATGAAAGCGCTGATGGAACAGATGCAAAACCTGAACACTTTGGTTCAGGGACTTGCTGAGCGGGTCCAAGAACAAGAGGCTACACCCCGTCAGGTGACCATGACAACCCCCACACCTCCAGAACCACCTGTTCAGCTCCCTGAAAAATTCAAGGGAGATAGGAAGGATTTCCGATCCTTCAGAGAGGGGTGTAGACTATTTTTTCGGCTCCGTCCTCGCTCTTCTGGGGATGAGAGCCAAAAAGTGGGAATTATCATGTCCCTTCTGCAAGGCCCACCGCAGGAATGGGCATTCTCCTTACCTCCCAATGCAATTGAGTTGACTTCAGTTGATTATTTTTTTTCAGCCCTAGGGCTGTTGTATGATGACCCTGACTGGACTGCGGTGGCCGAACGCCAACTGACCTCCTTATGTCAGGGTAAGAGACCAGTAGAAGACTACTGCGCAGAGTTCCGGCAGTGGTGTATCCCGTCCACCTGGGATGATTCTGCCTTGCGGTATCAGTTTCGGCTGGGTCTTGCGGACCAGTTGAAGGATTTGCTAGTGGCCTACCCCCCTCCAGAGACCTTGGAGGAAACCATGACCTTAGCTATAAGGGTTGATAGACGTATGCGGGACAGACGCAGGGAAAAGGGAACCTCTGACTCGTTCAAAGCCCCATCATCTGTTGCTTCCTTCTCTAAGTCTTCTTCTCCCCTGTCACTATCTCAAGAAGAACCTATGCAAATTGGAGCGACAGATGCTAAGACCCGACGGGCCTATCGACTACAGCACAATCTGTGCCTATACTGTGGCAAGGCCGGACATCGTGTACAGGAATGTACATCCAGACCTGGATCACCGCCGGAAAACTCCAGCGCCTGAATGATTGTCGAGGGGGTCCTTCAGGCGCACAGGTACCGCTCGATATGAAAAATAAATTAATGGTGCCCATTTCACTATTTTTAGGTGAAAAATGTATTTCTGGGTTTGCCCATGTGGATTCTGGGGCATCTGCTAATTTTATTAATTCTGGGTTCTGGTCCTCTCTGGGGGTATGTCCGCTTCAGCTTAAGTGCCCGCTGAGTATTACTGGAGCGGATTTTACCCCATTGGCTCAGGGTAAGGTGAAATATATAACTCCCTCTCTTGATGTAAGGGTGGGTTCTATTCACTTCGAGTCATTGTGTTGCGCTGAATGTTGCAGATTGTTCTCCGGTTGAAGGAGAGATCCCTGAGTTTTTGTCAGATTTTGCAGATGTGTTTGATGAAAAAGCAGTAGATGTCTTACCGCCACATCGCCCATATGATTGTGCTGTTGATTTGGTTCCAGGGTCCAGGTATCCGAGGGGAAGAATTTTTAATTTGTCTAGGCCTGAGAGAGAGGCAATGCGTGAATACATCAAAGATAGTTTACGTAAAGGCCACATTCGCCCTTCTTCTTCTCCTATGGGTGCGGGATTTTTCTTTGTGGGGAAAAAAGATGGGGGCCTGCGCCCCTGTATTGACTATCGTGAGCTAAATAAAATTACAGTGAAAAACCAGCACCCTCTTCCTCTTATTCCTGATTTGTTTAATCAGATTGTTGGGGCTAAGTGGTTCTCCAAAATTGACCTGCGAGGGGCCTACAATCTGATCAGGATAAGAGAGGGTGATGAGTGGAAGACCGCTTTTAATACTCCCGAGGGGCACTTCGAGTACCTTGTTATGCCCTTCGGATTATGCAATGCGCCCGCGGTCTTTCAACACCTGGTAAATGATGTATTTCGTGAATACCTAGGACGATTTGTAGTGGTGTATTTGGATGACATATTGATTTTCTCTCCTGACTGGTCCTCACACATTTGTCATGTCCGTAAGGTTATGGAACTTTTAAGACTAAATCATTTATTTGCAAAATTGTCAAAGTGCCTGTTCGGCGTTCAGGAGGTTTCATTTTTGGGGTACAGAATCACACCCAATTCTTTTTGTATGGACCCTCTAAAAGTGTCAGCTATTGAAAAATGGGAGCGCCCTAAGTGTCTTAAAGCATTACAGAGATTCTTGGGGTTCGCTAACTATTATAGAAAATTTATCAAGGGTTTTTCTGTAATTGCTAAACCCCTAACTGATCTAACTAGGAAAGGGGCTGATTTGGTACACTGGACTCCTGAAGCCGTTCAGGCATTTGACAAGCTTAAAAGATGTTTTTCGGTGGCTCCGGTCTTGACTCAACCTGACTTCGAAAAACCTTTTGTGATTGAAGTGGATGCCTCGGAAATGGGGGTGGGAGCTGTTCTTTCACAGGGTCCAGAGACACTCACCAATCTCAGACCTATTGCTTACTTCTCTAGGAAATTCTCCAAAACTGAATGCAACTACGACATAGGCAACCGGGAGCTCCTTGCCATAAAATGGGCATTTGATGAATGGAGACATTTTCTAGAGGGGGCTAAGCACAAAATCAAGGTCCTAACTGATCACAAAAATCTGGTGTATCTAGACAAGGCTAAGCGTCTTACTCCTCGCCAGGCTAGATGGGCTCTCTTCTTCACACGTTTTGATTTTGAAATAACTTTTAGACCTGGTTCCAAAAACGTAAGAGCTGACGCCTTGTCCCGTAGCTTTGAGACCAGCAATGTCCCTAGTAGGGAATCAGAGACTATTTTAGCTCCCGGGGTTGTGGTAGCCATTCTACAGCCCGATCTTGCTGCCCAAGTGGTAGCGTCTCAGTCCCTGGCCCCTAAGAACACCCCTGAGAATAAGCTCTTTGTTCCTCCTAACCTTCGTTTAAGAGTACTGGAGGAGACACATTGCTCAGTGTTGGCAGGTCATCCGGGCATAGCTGGCACTCAGTATCTGTTATCACGACATTATTGGTGGCCCTCATGGGCTCGGGATACTAAGTTGTTTGTAGAAGCCTGTGAGACCTGTGCCAGGTCCAAGGTACCTCGCAGACTCCCCGAGGGTCTGCTTCAACCCTTACCACTGCCTGCGAGACCTTGGACTCATGTCTCTATGGATTTCATCACCGATTTGCCCCCTTCCAGGGGGAAAACGGTGATTTGGGTCGTCATTGACAGATTTTCCAAGATGTGTCACCTCATTCCTCTTAGTAAACTCCCTAACGCTCGTACCCTAGCTTCCCTGTTTATTAGCCATATCTTGCGTCTGCATGGGGTCCCTGAAAATATTGTATCCGATAGGGGCGTACAATTTGTATCGAAATTCTGGAAGGAATTCTGTGGTCGCTTAGGTATAACTTTGTCTTTTTCCTCCGCCTTTCATCCACAATCCAATGGTCAAACCGAGAGGGTCAACCAATCACTGGAACAATTTTTAAGATGTTTTGTTGCAGGGTCACAAGACAAGTGGAAAGAGTACTTGCCTCTAGCTGAGTTTGCACTTAATAACCGAGAAAGTCAATCCCTCAAGATGTCGCCATTCTTTTGTAATTTTGGGTTTAATCCTAGATGTTCTTCAGTACATGCTGCCGAATCTGTTAACCCTTCTGCTGAAAAAATCTACAATAAACTGTGCACAGTTTGGGCCCAGGCTCTTCAGAACCTGGTTAAAGCCCAAGAAAGTTTTAAAAAACAATCTGATAAAAAACGTTTATCTGGCCCAGAATATATGGTGGGGGATAAGGTATGGCTCTCTACTAGAAACTTAAGGTTAAAAGCCCCGTCTGGTAAACTTTCTCCAAAATACATTGGTCCTTATGTAATTATGAAAATCATTAACCCTGTGTCTTATCAGTTACAATTACCTAAGAGTTGGAAAATACATGATGTCTTTCATAAATCGCTGTTAAAGAAATATGTTAACCCTGTGTTGCCGTCTACTTCCCCTGCTCCCTTGGTCGTCCAAGGTGAACTGGAGTACGAGGTGGAGAGAATTCTGGATTCTCGTTGGGTTCAGAGTTCTCTACAATATCTTGTACACTGGAAGGGATTTGGTCCGGAAGAACGGACTTGGGTGGCGAGCAAAGACATGCATGCACCTCGTCTGGTTAGACAATACCACATGCGTAACCCTTCCAGGCCGGGTCCTTTGGGTGAGGGTCCTGAGGCCCCTCATAAGAGGGGGGGTACTGTTAGGAATGTGACTTTGCGCTCCTCAGTCCATGTCAGGCGGCCAAGGAAGCGCTGAGTTTGTCTGCTGTTGCACTGGTTTTGTGTCTGAATTGTGTTCACTTCTCAACCACACCTGCCTGGCCTGTCAGACTTCTGGCAGTGTAGGGGTTACTGCACTGCTAGGTCTGTTCAGCTGAGCTTGATGCTGGGATCTGGGCTGCTCCAATCAGCTGCTGGACCTGGTCTTTTTTCCTGGATAAAAAGCAGTCAGATCCTCTGTTCCCTGCTGGTTATTAGTTGTTACTAGTCCCAGCTCCCCTGCTCCTTTCCCAGCGTTCCCTGTCCTATCCCCTTGCTATTGCTCTGCCCGTGTTCTGACCTCTTGCTTGACATTTGACTATCCGCTCTCCTTCTGATTTTGTACTGCGTTGTCTGTTTGGTTTTGACCCTGCTAGTTGACTATCCTCCATTGTGTTTTGTTTGTCTGTCTACGTTTTGTGTATCCACCTACGCAGTGTAGGGACCGACTCCGTGGTTGTCCGCGACCGTTTAGGGTCGACTGAGGCAAGTAGGCAGGTGACAGTGGGTGGGTTCAGATCTAGGGCCCACTGTCTCTTGTCTTGTCTACGCCTGCCAGTCCTGACAGGGGAAATTGCAATCTGATGTAAATAGCTGTTCATCTAGAGCAGAAGCAAGAATGATGCCAGGAAATGGAAGAGGTTAGATACAGTCTTGACCAGCTCAGGGAATTAATTTAAAAAAGTACAATGTATTAGGC
The DNA here is from genome assembly GCF_027789765.1 of Dendropsophus ebraccatus. Classification (NCBI taxonomy): domain Eukaryota; kingdom Metazoa; phylum Chordata; class Amphibia; order Anura; family Hylidae; genus Dendropsophus; species Dendropsophus ebraccatus. Next base: position 174,066,641 of record NC_091454.1, on the reverse strand, counting down.
ATTCTGCCCTCAATTTATCTTTGCAGCTAGTATGTTTTGGGGAAAACCCATAATTCTTTAGGCTGAGAGCTGAGGGACTTATGAAGCTTATGTTTTCTCCAGGATAAATTTATCTCTGTGCTCAGAATTATGAGTCTTATTTCATAAGCAGAGAGGAAGCAGAAAGTGTAATCTTTCTTTCAATAGCATCTGGATGCTGTGGCTTACCATATCCATAATACTTGTCTGTAAAAGGAATTCTTGTATGTAAGCCATGGATTCTTGTATATAAGACACAGAAGGTTATGTACCGGGACACGATGGGCTGATTTAATGTATTATTGCACATCCCTATTGTACTTAGTAGCTGCAATTTTCCATAAAATAAAATGAAATGAAACCTCGGATAAAGGTAGATAAAAGATAATTAGACAGATAAATAGATATGGATGTAGGAAAGCAGCAGCTCCAATGAAGGGAACTGAGTGCTCCAAGATAAAAGAACTGTAGTCAAAGATTCAATTGTTTATTAAAAAAAAAAAAAGGATATATAGCGCAACACCTTGGAACAAAATGGGGTAAAAAAGTGTTTTGTATACCGTCAGCATGTTTCCACAGACAATGGAAACCAGCTAGATACCTAGATAAATGGAGGCTTTTTGGGTCTAATAAACTAAGGCTATGTTCACACTCAGTAAAATAAAAGCAAGATACAATAGAAAAATAGGTATTAAACACAGCTGTGTTTTTAAGCACAGACTGACATTTTTACACATATTTTAATGTAACACATTGTAAGATTACAGCTGCATTTTACACATATTTTACTGCGTATTGACTTTTTATTTATTTATTTTTATTTTTTAGGATCACACATAGTATTTTTACAATGTCTGCACAGACCTCCATTTTTTCTGTAGACTTTATTTTTATATTTTTTGTATATGTATGAACTATATCCATGTATTAAGAAATGTATTCCTTACAGGGTTCTGTACATTTTGAATCCTCATCGAAGTTTGGGTTGTAAAGTGAGTTTCTTTTTCTTTCTTTTTTTTTTTTTGCTCGAAAAACATTTATTATTTTTTGTTTTTAAATAAAGGTAAAATTGGGCTATTTATCACAGATATGTTTTTCCTCAAGTAATTTGGATTTTTGCCCATGTCTTATGTGTTCTACAGTAAAAGAGCCATTTTACAGTACTTTCATAGTGTGCTCTAAGCCCCTGGCGCTACCTGACAAAACAGTTCTAATCCTGAGTGCAATTTATTATTCAAAAAGACCTTTTAATGATTTTAACCCTTTACAGTTACATTTTGTAAAGTGTAAACAACAAAATTATGGGCCGCAATTACAGTAATTTATTATATGCCATTCACTAAAGGAGAATTTTCAACTCTGTTTTACCAGTGACTTGTGAAATCAGCCAATTTACTCAATATTGGCAAGTTTACTATATAGTAGTGAAATAATCATACTAATTTTCTCCAACAATGGCAGCCTTTTGGGGGTTTTGTTTTTGGCAGACTACAACAGTTCCATTGGCTGTTAATAGCAATAAAAGGCTCTTCTGCTATCTTTTTCCAAGATGTGTTTTTTTTATTAATTTTTTTATTTTAGTAAGGACATATTCAATAAAATATCTGCAATTCTACCAATCTTTGTAAAGCTTTGAGAAATCCATACTCCGCTTAAAAAAGAAATAACCCTAGTAATTTGGATCTGTGTATTAGCACATATCCCACACCAGTATTACTTCATTCTGTATATAGACAGTTATGCTATTCCAGGCTCTGGGAACCCTGAGTTTTTTATACACATAAAATAGCCTTTGGCTGAACTGCACCCTGGGACATGAGAAAATTCTTCAAGCCGGTGATCCAGGACCATGGATTACTTCAGTATGGCTTTACTGTTCTTCTTTTTGTCAGCCTGTTATGTTTCCAACCTCTCCAGTCAAATGAGGGGAAAAAGCCACTGCCAGACAACTTTTGCATCAACTTATCTCTCTGAGAATAAAAGGCTCATGCAACTGAAATCCAACAAGCCAGATCATTCTCTTCCATGACATCTACTGAAATGAGGGGGTTCAAATGGCATATTATTAATGTGCAAGGCCAACTTATGAAGAACCTGTCAAATGGATGATAAATAATCACAGCACTAGGTAGGGGTTAAAAACACCTTCACAGGCATTCCAGTAGATTTGCAAACTTCTGCTTGTGAACCAAGCCTTTTGGAATTTTTTCATATTAATAAATGTGCAGCAAGTGGCTGGTGCATTTACATTCCTTATCACTGCTCACCTTCTATAAGTACTTGCTGTTCCTTTGTATACAGATGAAGCCCCTGTCAACATAATTTTGGTAGGGCAATGCCATGTCATTATTACAGCACATAAGGCAGTATATGTAGCGTTTAGTGGCATTTTTAACTTAATGGCAGCTTCTGTCTTCTCTGTCTGCACATAAGCAGCCATCAGGCAGGAAGGGGTTAATGCAGTCTGCACTTCCCCTAAGTCCTGATGCCTCCAAAGATGCATAGTACTTTGAAAGAAAGAGTATTACCTGGGAATCCATTCTAGTGGTTGTCAGTACAGGATAAATAGATAGTACACAGAAAACTCATCTCCCTAGTGTAATACGAACTATTTAACTAGAAACAATATAATCTGCTGCAGAACATCTTTAGATCTGTCAATCACTAGATTGTTGTGATGAAAGACAATTTGACAAAAACCAATATATGCCATGAAGCATTTTTTTTAGTGGTGGGTTCTTTTGTAAAAGCCCATTGTTTATAGAAGCTGCCGCAGAACTTTGCTGGGAGCAAACCTGTCAATCACTTGAGACACCACGGACATACACAAACACACACAGACAATGTGCACACACACACACACAATGTGCACACACACAATGGCTTCCATGCAGACACATATATATATATAATAGAAGTAGTAGGCTCTCTAGCGTAACTCCCCTTAAATTATCCAAGTTAATATGTATAGACTTAGATATACAGTATATCGTTTCTGGTTATATCATAAATAAGTGATTATAATAAGTCAGAATTGTGTATAGAGATAAATAATATTTATACTCATAAGATGAAACAAATAAAAAATAAAATTCACCAGTGAAAAATACAAGCAAAATTAAAAAACACACCTGTATCAAGATTCATAAGGCTCTATAGGTATATATATCAGTATATATCTTCATAGTATGATAATCACAGGAGTATATATATTAAAATTCTTAGTGTAAAACACATATAAAAAACATAGCAAAGCTTGAAGGATGTTTTATTAAAAAAAAAAAAAGTGTCTTTGTGTAGTATATTTCATAAATGACTATTTTTCATAAACGATTATAGCAGTACAATCTTGTCCATATGCGACTCTGCAGGGCCCTTGCAGGTCGCAGTGGTTTGTAGTCACTGTGCTTATGGTAAATATAGAACTGTTCCTCTGTTAGTTGATTTGAGATATATTATATAACTTATTCTCGTATATGCAGAGGTAATACAGTTAAAATAGAATAAAAGCGGTGAAAGTACACCTCTCACCAGTCCCAAGTCTCTCTGTTTGCAGGATCTGCGGCCGCAGTTAGTGAGGAGCATGTAGATGGATATGGAACTTCTCCTGCTCAGAGATCCTTCATTCAGGAGGTTCTCCCGAGAGTATTACACACAGATCTTGTCTCTCACAAAGCTGCAGGAATCCAGTCCACTCATTAGCAGCAACAGGGAAAACTCCAGGTCTGCAATTAACATGGATTTTAACATATATTTAAATGCTACACAAAGGAACAGAATCCACTTTGCAACATATTACTGAGGAAAGAACGGAGCATCGTTCTGAAACGCGTCTAATAAGAGTTGCAACGTTATATATAGCAGAAAGACGCATTGTGCACAATATAGCACCAGTCCGCACTTCAGATCTGAGCACCCAGCCACATTGGGAGAGGCAATCAGACATGAAACATACCTCCTGAAGCTCCACAAATGTGAGAGACAAGATCTGTGTGGAATACTCTGGGGAGAACCTCCTGAATGAAGGATCTCTGAGCAGGAGAAGTTCCATATCCATCTACATGCTCCTCACTAACTGCGGCCGCAGATCCTGCAAACAGAGAGACTTGGGACTGGTGAGAGGTGTACTTTCACCGCTTTTATTCTATTTTAACTGTATTACCTCTGCATATACGAGAATAAGTGATATAATATATCTCAAATCAACTAACAGAGGAACAGTTCTATATTTACCATAAGCTCAGTGACTACAAACCACTGCGACCTGCAAGGGCCCTGGAGAGTCGCATATGGACAAGATTGTACTGCTATAATCGTTTATGAAAAATAGTCGTTTATGAAATATACTACACAAAGATACCTTTTTTTTTTATGAAACATCCTTCAAGCTTTGCTATGTTTTTTATGTGTTTTACACTAAGAATTTTAATATATATACTCCTGTGATTATCATACTATGAAGATATATACTGATATATATGCCTATAGAGCCTTATGAATCTTGATACAGGTGTGTTTTTTAATTTTGCTTGTATTTTTCACTGGTGAATTTTATTTTTTATTTGTTTCATCTTATGAATATAAAAATTATTTATCTCTATACACAATTCTGACTTATTATAATCACTTATTTATGATATAACCAGAAACTATATATATCTAAGACTATACATATTAACTTAGATAATATAAGGGGAGTTACGCTAGAGAGCCTACTACTTCTATTACTCATATTTGTTGGTTCTTGGTGCCAACCAAGTAGTGCACTCACTGTACACCCCTCTTCCTAACAGTACTGTTAGGTTGAGTTCTTACACTAGAATATTTCATATATATATATATATATATATATACACACACACACACACACACATTACATATGGTACATACAGACACTTACTGACACACACACACAAACGCACTTACAGCTCTTAGTCTTCCCCCTCTTCCTCTTTGCAGTCGGACTAATAACTCTGGTAAAATTAAGGACCTGAGGGTCATGTGATCCAGGTCCTTCATCACTCTCCCTCTCTGTAGGGTACAATTACACGGGCCGATGAAGGTCCGATCAATATTGTAAACAAGTGCCGATCTGCTAGATTGTCAGCCTATTACACATAGCCATGCGCGCCTGCCGCCCGATGATTTTAGGTGAGGGGCTAAAGATGGTTTCATTGGCTGATCGTTTCTGCGACCTGACTCGCCCAATTATCACTCCATGTAATAGGGACCATACTCTGTTCCTTTAGATGTTCAGCCCACTTAGACTTCACTGTAGTGAGCAGGCTGAATACTACAATTGCGGACCCCTCCTCCTCTCCGGGCCCCTGTGCAGCCACAAATGCCATGTGTGCTATGACAATAGAGTAGTGTGCTGCTGTGGAGTCTGGTGGCTGCTACAACTATATGTGGAAAAATGACAGTTATTTCATTCAAAGACAGAAGTTAATGTGTCTAAATTATGAAGGTGTTTTTAACCCCAACCAGTAACTGTGATTAATATTATCATTAGATAGATTCCCTTTAACCCTTTCCCGCACGAGGACGTAACTGTACGTCCTCGTGCGGGTGCGGGCATTCAGAGCGAACCGCCGCGATCCCGGGTGCCTCATGTAGCCCGGGATCGCGGCTATTAGCGGGCACGGTCCGATAGCAGCGCCCGCTAATTAGATAATCTGAGGCAGCTGTCAAAGATGACAGCTGCCTCCGATTACCGGATTCAGCCCTTCCCTGGTGTCTAGTGGGGGAGATCGCTCCTCCGGGACAACGGGACCTCCGTTACTGAAGCCAGCTGGGGACCTCTCCAAGATGGCGCCGTCCCCGGCTCGGCACTCGTTGGTTTTTGGCTGCAGCAGCCGAAAGCAAACGAGTGCTGATCTCATTGATCTTTGTTGTATAACTATACAGCAAAAATCTCAATGAGAGATCAAAGTGTATATGCTATATGTGTAAAAAAAATAAATAAAGTGTTGTTATCAATAAAAAGCCCCCTCCCCTAATAAAAGTCTGAATCACCACCCTTTTCCCAGGTTATAAATAAAAGTAAATAAATAAATAAACAAACATGTTTGGTATCGCCGCGTGCATAATCGCCCGAACTATTAATTAATCACATTCATGATATCGCACGGTAAACGGCGTCAGCGCAAAAATATCCCAAAGTGCAAAATTGCGCATTTTTGGTCGCATCAACTCCAGAAAAATTGTAATAAAAAGCGATCAAAAAGTCGCACATGCGCAATCAAGGTACTGATAGAAATTAAACCTCATGGCGCAAAGAATAACACCTCATACAGCCCCATAGACCAAAGGATAAAAGCGTTATAAGCCTGGGAAGGGAGCGATTTTAAGGGACATATATTTGTTAACAATGGTTTGAATTTTTTACAGGCCATCAGATAAAAGAAAAGTTATACATGTTACATATCGTTTTAATCGTAACGACTTGAGGAACATATAAAATATGTCAGTTTTTCCATAGGACACACGGCGTAAAAACACAGTCCCCCCAAAGAAAAATAATTGTGTTTTTTTTTCAATTTCACTGCACATATAATTTTTTTCTGGTTTCGCAGCATATTTTATGTAAAATTCAGCCTGTCATTGCAAAGTACAATTAGTGACGCAAAAAATAAGGGCTCATTTGGGTCTGTAGGTGTAAAAATGCAAGTGCTATGGCCTTTTAAGCACAAGGAGAAAAAAACAAAAACGCAAAAACGAAAATTAGCCTGGTCCCGAAGGGGTTAAGAAACAAATCTTGAAGACGCTGCAATAAGTGTCATCCAGCATCACCCAGAAACTCCTTTAGGCTTGGAGACTCTCACAGGTCAGAGTAAACTTGCAGGATTACAGCACCTACCCTGAAAGCTCTTGTAAAAAAAAAATCATCCATCAATGTTGAATTATTTGTAATACTTTCAAGGTTGCTTGCAACTTTTTCTCCATAGGGAAACACTGCGCTCATGTACAGTTACAGTAATTTTACTACAACTCGAGGCAAACCATATTCCTGTGGAGCATCAACCTTATTCTGCCAATGATAAGACCTTTGCTCGTAGAAAATTTTATAAATTCTGTCTATAAACCTAATTGCAAGGAAAAGCGTTCTAAACCAAAGTAAAATGTAAACGTAAAAAGTGCTATAATCATTATTTTTTATCTGAAATAACCCATTATGAGTCTCCTCTGTCTTCTGTTTTTGACTACCTTGCAGTTCCACAAACAAGGTATAAAGTTCAGTCAGCACACTATTATTCAGCAAAATTCTTCTCAAAACTCACAGACGGCACAAATTAAACTATCTATAGATATATTGTTTTGTTAGTTTTGTATCCCTGGGGAAAAAAATCTTTAACATAATATTACAGTTAAAATAAGACAACTAGTTATAAAAAACTATGGAGCTGCAAATAAAATATGCAAAATAGAATACATAAGTAAGTCAGTAAACAAAGCTTTCAGTTTCGTGTGTACTTTTTGGCAAAGAAACAACGGATACATATAGTGACAGAAAAACATAACATTAATCTCGTAGTCATTGGGAGACAGTAATGTTCTATGGTTTGGGCTCCTGGCAGCTCCATGGTTGTTAAGCAGAGCGTACAGCACCTTGGTCTGTCTGATTTTATGAAGCTGCAATGACTAGCTGTCACATAGATGTATGGTGTCCTTTTCAGTGCAGAACATAAACAAATGAGAGGGACAGTGGTATTTCTTTGATCCCTTAATTAGAACCATGATAAGACAGAGAGCTAACATAGTGATGAATCCCTTCTCTTCACTAAAAAGGTTTTAGTTCATGTGACTCCTTGCTTAATATATTGTTTGACAAATATGGCATGGCTATACTGTATACAACATCGTTTTATTATGTGGATACAGCTACTCTCACTTACTTGTTTTAGTACTTTCCCTAATGAATATATTTTACGGGTCTGTCTCAAAATGTTCTCAATAGATCCAGATTTTTTTTACCAGAACTGGAATTTTAACAATTAAAGAGATATTTAATATTGATGACCTGTCCTCAAGACTGTCTGTCAATGTTTATCCACTGTTAATATGACATCTGCCTCATCCTGATCATCACAATGAGTGAAATGCATGTGGTGTGCTTGTGACTGTTGCGTATCCTACCATGCTCAAACAGGCACAGCAGCTGATCGATATCAGCAGTTGTGTCTGATAAAGTGGCTGCTCTCACTAAAGATTGTATTATACGGCACAATAATCCGGGGGAAGTGAGAGCAGGCCTGTCAGTTCAGCCATTGCTTGCTGCCAGCTGGGGGACAGGGGGAGCAGCTGGGGTGGCAGGGGGAAGTTACCCTAGAACATCACTAATAGGGCATAGAACAAACACATCTACCCCTATCCCTTATTAGTGATGTTCTGGGGTCACTTCCCTACACTGAGCCCCCACAGAACTCTGTATTCTGATCTGCCACAAAGCATCAAGTGTATAATGCACCGAGGAGCCAACTAGAACAGCTGCAGGCACTGCAACTCCCAGCATTTACTGACAGGATATGCTGGGAGTTGTAGTACAGTAAGGAGACGATTCTCTGATAACTGCCGCTGTAGGGAGATATGTTGCTGGACCTTCAGGGCTGATGGTTGTCACCCACAAGGAGCCTCTGCATAAAGTGATTTGGGTTGTCCTCTTAGAAACTAAAACTCCCTGCAACTCCCAGCATACCCTGAGAGCTGTATAAATGTAGGGTGTTCTGAGAGTTTTCCCAGGATTCCCTCAGCCTGCAGCACTACGTACAGTAGTTACCGCAGCAATCACGGCAGTGATCAACAACGGCCGTAATGACTACGGTATTTATGTAGTGTGAACATAGCCTTAGTCAGCAGCTTCTATTACACTGAGCAATGCCCAGCAGACCGTCGCTGCAAAAATCAGAAATCAATATTTTGAAAGATCGCATTCAGCCGACATCATGCAAGTTGGCCGATCAACACCTTTCAACATGTCCTATTACATTAACGAATTACCAGTAATGGTAATGAGCAGTAATCGACCAAGTAAAGCAGCTAATTGTTTTGTGTAAAAGGGCCTTTACTTGCCATTGGATTCCTAACAATCAAACATGGACGGCCTATTCTGCAGAAGTAAAGGACCAAAGATGTCTTGCAAACTGCAGTCATCGAAAGACTTTGTCACATCAGTCTGGGCATAAGGGAATAAAGGGAAAGCTAATGGGAGCAATTTGCTAAAAATTTCTACAGTGGCTTGTGAAGTTATTTACCCCCTTTGCTCTTTACTTTTGTTACATTACAACCTGCGTTTAAATGTGTTTTTTTTTTTTTAGTCTGACTTGTGTGTGATGCATCGGCACAAAATAGGCTTAGTTAGTAAAGTGAATAGAAAAAAGGTCCACTTGTTTGTCAGATATATTGTATTTATTGTAAATCCTTACATTGTAGTGGATTGTCATTATAATTTATACATCCATAGTCCGTGGCAGAGGTGGAACTACCACTACGGCTGCTACGAGGTCCCCCCGCATCAGGGGGCCTGGTGGCCCGATCCTGTAATAGACCGGGTCCCCTGAGCTGACATCCCTGTGCTGCAAATAGCCTCTGGATCTGACACTTTCACTGCAAGCACTTCCCATGTGTGCTCACAGCTAAATGCAGGGCTGTGATTGACTCCACATTAGCTCCTGAACCTGCCAATCGCTCTTGTGATTTTAGACTTTAGAAGAGCCACAAGAGCATGCTCCCTCTATCATTGTTCTGGAGCATGAGTGACGTCCGCTGTAGGGAGATATGTTGCTGGACCTTCAGGGCTGATGGTTGTCACCCACAAGGAGCCTCTGCATAAAGTGATTTGGGTTGTCCTCTCAGAAACTACAACTCCCTGCAACTCCCAGCATACCCTGAGAGCTGTATAAATGTAGGGTGTTCTGAGAGTTTTCCCAGGATTCCCTCAGCCTGCAGCACTACGTACAGTAGGTACCGCAGCAATCACGGCAGTGATCAACAACGGCCGTAATGACTACGGTATTTATGTAGTGTGAACATAGCCTTAGTCAGCAGCTTCTATTACACTGAGCAATGCCCAGCAGACCGTCGCTGCAAAAATCAGAAATCAATATTTTGAAAGATCGCATTCAGCCGACATCATGCAAGTTGGCCGATCAACACCTTTCAACATGTCCTATTACATTAACGAATTACCAGTAATGGTAATGAGCAGTAATCGACCAAGTAAAGCAGCTAATTGTTTTGTGTAAAAGGGCCTTTACTTGCCATTGGATTCCTAACAATCAAACATGGACGGCCTATTCTGCAGAAGTAAAGGACCAAAGATGTCTTGCAAACTGCAGTCATCGAAAGACTTTGTCACATCAGTCTGGGCATAAGGGAATAAAGGGAAAGCTAATGGGAGCAATTTGCTAAAAATTTCTACAGTGGCTTGTGAAGTTATTTACCCCCTTTGCTCTTTACTTTTGTTACATTACAACCTGCGTTTAAATGTGTTTTTTTTTTTTTTTAGTCTGACTTGTGTGTGATGCATCGGCACAAAATAGGCTTAGTTAGTAAAGTGAATAGAAAAAAGGTCCACTTGTTTGTCAGATATATTGTATTTATTGTAAATCCTTACATTGTAGTGGATTGTCATTATAATTTATACATCCATAGTCCGTGGCAGAGGTGGAACTACCACTACGGCTGCTACGAGGTCCCCCCGCATCAGGGGGCCTGGTGGCCCGATCCTGTAATAGACCGGGTCCCCTGAGCTGACATCCCTGTGCTGCAAATAGCCTCTGGATCTGACACTTTCACTGCAAGCACTTCCCATGTGTGCTCACAGCTAAATGCAGGGCTGTGATTGACTCCACATTAGCTCCTGAACCTGCCAATCGCTCTTGTGATTTTAGACTTTAGAAGAGCCACAAGAGCATGCTCCCTCTATCATTGTTCTGGAGCATGAGTGACGTCACTCTTGCACTCAGAACAGGGAGACAAAGGAGAGTATTGTCCTTTTTTTTCTTTTCATAAGAGGATGGGGGGGGGGGTTTAATTTACTGTGGATTGCCTACATGGGAGGAAGGGGTAATTTAGAGGGATATGCTTTGATGGTGAGAAGGGGTTAATTTACAGGGAATTAACCTCATGGGGGGGGGGTAATTTCCAGAGGTATGCCAGAATGGGGAAGGTGTTAACTTACAGGGTGTCTGCAAGGGGGGGGGGGGGGAGGGGGATAACTTACAGGGGGGTGCCTTAATGATGGGGGTGGGGGTGGAGTAACAGTATAGTAGTAGTATTAGTGGTCACAGTATGATGGTAATAGTGGCTCTTTGTATACTGGTATAATTGGTAATAATCGGTATACAGGATTTGGTCAGTAACAGTGTGATGGTGATGTTTGATGACATTTTTTCTCCTTATATACTGGTGCTTTAATACTCCACCTAATACTATATAAATAAATGTTATTAATAACCAGGTAATATAAGTTTAGGACTACATTTGATAGTGTAGTAGTCGGTCGGGGAGTGGGGCCCAGTCAAGAGTTTGCTATGGGGCCCAGCCATTTCTAGTTACGCTCCTAGTCTGTGGTGTAACTTGTAAAGTCAGCTTCATTTACTGTCAGAGAATATGTTTGCACAAAATTACAATTCTTATTCTGTAACGAGTGGCTCACAATGGGATACATGTTAATATGCTTTTAATTATGCGTTAATCTATTAATTGAAATTTTATTTACTTTGCATAATAGTGTGAGTTGCTGTATTAATAAGAGGCCACTGTGTTGCATAGTGCGTGTGCAGCTCAATGAATATATTACAGGCTATTTTCTTCCTGCTTCTAAACAGGTAAACATTTAAGGTTGCCACTGGAGCTAGGAAGTTCTCTGGCAATATTAAAATGACAAATCTAATCTGCTGATAGATTCTAATAGGGCAGGGGACATAAAGTGTGGCCATACCTTTATTTAGGAGCCTTACTTTGCCACAATACCTTTATGTAAATGAGGCAGTTTAGTGCATTAAAGGCAATCATGTAGTCTTCCATGCTCTGTTCCATCCACGAACTGTTACATTATAACTGCTCTGTAGTCATGTCACTCCTTGTTACCATAGGAAGGCCTCACTTTAGATTATTGTTATAAATATAAGGAGCAGTAGTGGATTATAATAGGGGCGTTTTGGGCGGCAGCCCGGGGCCCTGAGCTCCTGGGGGGCCCTTGACCACCCAAAAAGACTTATACTTTCAATGGTGTACTGTCTCTTGGCTACACTTCCGCCATGATTTGCAAAAAATCACTGTTTTTTTATGGCAATTTTGCACAAATCAGGACATCATGACATTATCTATCCTGTACTATGAACGCCAGGCTAGTGCTTCCATAGTTACAGTGGGGTGGGGGGGGGGGGGCCCAGGCTTGGTAAACAGCCCGGGGCCTATGGTAAAGTTAATCCGCCCCTGATAAGGAGGCATGCTGCAGGAACTCACAGATACTGAAAGATACATCTAGGGCTAAAGGACCACCCCAGTGCATCAAACTGTCTCATTTAAATATTAAGGCTCCTTTCACACAACATATGGGTTGCAGAAATCACTGCCGTTGTTGCAAATTGCAACAACCGCCGGGATTATACAGCACACACGTTGTATGTGTAAGCATACAATCTTGGCCGGAGTAGATACACATAGTAGAAAACTGATGGCCGTGTCATGTTCATTGAATAGCGGCTGCAGAAAACCCTGTCAATTCACTCAATGGAGCGTGTGGCTCTGGCCGCATGCTCCATTGTGAGCAGTGGGGAATTCTGATGCAGGCACGCAGGAATTCTACCACATCAGAATTCAGTGGCAGTAAAGATCATGTGATCCGCAATGGGAAACATGCAGCATCTATATGTACAGCATATCCTCTATGCATATTGGTGCTGTCAGTTTCCCTTTTAACGGTAGAAGACAGAAGATGAGTCCAGCTCCCGGCTAGGTAAGCATGAGATGAGCTTTATTCTTCATCTGAACAGCGTGCACACACTGCGTCAACCCCCTCCCACAGATACTCCTACGCGTTTCAGTTGCCAACCGCAACCTTAATCATGGCTGCAGACCCACTAGTGGGAACATGACTTATAGTCTCAGGTTTAGGCGCTCAGGGTGCAGGACTGACCTCGTCGTCAGTGGAACACACCTGAGCTAGTTGGCCTGAGTCACACCCATAGGTCATCTGGCAGTGCAAATAATAACAACAACTGTGTAAAAACATTTGCAAACTAATATAAAAATCCATAACAATAAATGCTCTTTTGTACAATAATGACATAATGCATATTACATGCTAGTAGCGAAAGTCATTGGGTTGATTAGGTACACTGATAAACCAACAAACTGCTGAACTAATAATGGAGTAGCATTTCTCGCTGCAGATTCATACCGTGCGGTGAGCATGTATTGAGGCAAAACATCCAGAAAGCCTCTTTGTCCTTAAGTAACGTCTGCACATCTCCTCCTCGAATTGAGGCATAGATTTTCTCAATGGCAAATATGCAGAATGACTTAGTTGAACTTTGGTGTGCCTCAATGAAGTGGCGTGATGCTCCTGATAATGCCCTTCCTCCTGGATGTTCTATATCATGTAAATGTTCGCAAGCCCGTGTTTTGAGCTTGCGTGTGGTGCATCCCACATACATGATGTGACAATGTGTACATAAAATGATGTATACTATATTATAGCTGTTACAAATTAGGAAGGACTTAATTTTGTAAGATTTGTTCCCTGCTGTATCGTTAAATTCTTTGCATGTTAATGCATATGTGCACGTTTTGCAGGGGTAATGGCCGCTTTTGTGGAAGCCTTTAACATCCAGCCATGTTGCCTGTCTTGTCTGCCCCTTGCGTCCCCTACCTGATACAGAGGGGGAGAGTATGTCCCCTAATGTTTTTGCTCTCTGTGATACTACATCAATGCCTTCAGATAAAATACTGTTCAGTGTGGGGTCCTCTTGCAGGATAGATAAAAATATTTTTGAACAATTTTCCTAATATTGGCAAATTGTGGACTAAATTTAGTGACAAACACTGGTTTGCCAGTTCTCTTTTTATTCCTATTGCCACTCCTCCCTTATAATAGAGGCTCTGTCTATCATCCATTTCTTGTAACCCCTATCTGAGAGTCTCTTGACACAAATTTATTTTTCACTCACAAAGCTACTTTGTTGATTGCAGTTCCTTTTCATACGTAATAGTTCACCTACAGGGATGAACTTAATAGTATGCAAGGGATGGTGACTGGTGGCATGTAATTTTGTATTGCCTGAGATGGCCTTACTATAATTTTTGGTGTGAATAGTCTGACCGGGTGTACCCTCTAGTGTGAGGTCCAGAAAGACCATAGTTGTGGAATTGAAATTGGCAGTGAATTGCAAGTTGTAAGGGTTGGAGTTAATGTACTGTATAAATTTGTCCAAATCGGCCATCTCTCCGCTCCATACAATGATGGCAAGCTCAAAACACGGGCTTGCGAACATTTACACTACCGTTCAAAAGTTTGGGGTCACCCAAACAATTTTGTGTTTTCCATGAAAAGTCACACTTATTCACCACCATACGTTGTGAAATGAATAGAAAATAGAGTTAAGACATTGACAAGGTTAGAAATAATGATTTGTATTTGAAGTAACATTGTTTTTTACATCAAACTTTGCTTTCGTCAAAGAATCCACCTTTTGCAGCAATTACAGCATTGCACACCTTTGGCATTCTAGCTATTAATCTGTTGAGGTAAGCTGGAGAAATTGCACCCCACGCTTCTAGAAGCAGCTCCCACAAGTTGGATTGGTTGGATGGGCACTTCTGGCGTACCATACAGTCAAGCTGCTCCCACAACAGCTCAGTGGGGTTCAGATCTGGTGACTGCGCTGGCCACTCCATTACCGATAGAATACCAGCTGCCTGCTTCTGCTGTAAATAGTTCTTGCACAATTTGGAGGTGTGTTTAGGGTCATTGTCCTGTTGTAGGATGAAATTGGCTCCAATCAAGCGCTGTCCACTGGGTATGGCATGGCGTTGCAAAATTGAGTGATAGCCTTCCTTATTCAGCACCAAAGCAACCCCAGGTCATCACATTACCTCCACCATGCTTAACAGATGGCGTCAGGCATTCTTCAAGCATCTTTTCATTTGTTCTGTGTCTCACAAACGTTCTTCTTTGTGATCCAAACATCTCAAACTTGGATTCATCCGTCCACAACACTTTTTTCCAGTCTTCCTCTGTCCAATGTCTGTGTTCTTTTGCCCATCTTAATCTTTTTCTTTTATTGGCCAGTCTCAGATATGGCTTTTTCTTTGCCACTCTGCCCTGAAGCCCAAAATCTTGCAGCCGCCTCTTTACTGTAGATGTTGACACTGGTGTTTTGCGGGTACTATTTAATGAAGATGCCAGTTGGGGACCTGTGAGGCGTCTGTTTCTCAAACTAGAGACTCTAATATGCTTATCTTCTTGCTTAGTTGTGCAACACGGCCTACCACTTCTTTTTCTACTCTGGTTAGAGCCTGTTTGTGCTGTCATCTGAAGATTTCCTACAACGGTGTGTACTACTCCCTTCAATTTCTTAGCAATTTCTCGCATGGAATAGCCGACATTTCTAAGAACAAGAATAGACTGTCGAGTTTCAGATGAAAGTTCTTTTTTTCTGGCCATTTTGAGCATTTAATTGACCCCACAAATGTGATGCTCCAGAAACACAATCTGCTCAAAGAAAGGTCAGTTTTGTAGCTTCTGTAACGAGCTTGACTGCTTTCAGATGTGTGAACATGATTGCACAAGGGTTTTCTAATCATCAATTAGCCTTTTGAGCCAATGAGCAAACACATTGTACCATTAGAACACTGGAGTGATAGTGGCTGGAAATGGGCCTCTATACACCTATGTAGATATTGCACCAAAAACCAGACATTTGAAGCTAGAATAGTCATTTACCACATTAGTAATGTATAGAGTGTATTTCTTTAAAGTCAGGACTAGTTTAAAGTTATCTTCATTGAAAAGTACAGTCCTTTTCCTTAAAAAATAAGGACATTTTAATGTGACAACAAACTTTTGAATGGTAGTGTACATGATATAGAACATCAAGGAGGAAGGGCATTATCAAGATCATCACGCCACTTCATTAAGGCACACCAAAGTTCAACTAAGTCATTCCGCAGGACAAAGAGGCTTTCTGGATGTTTTGCCTCAATACATGCTCACCGCACGGTATGAATCTGCAGCGAGAAATGCTACTCCATTATTAGTTCAGCCGTTTGTTGGTTTATCAGTGTACCATCAACCTAATGATTTTCACTACTAGCATGTAATATGCATTATGTCATTATTGTACAAAAGAGCATTTATTGTTATGGGTTTGTATATTAGTTTGCAAATGTTTTTACACAGTTGTTGTTATTATTTGCACTGCCAGATGACCTATGGGTGTGACTCAGGTCAACTAGCTCAGGTGTGTTCCGACGATGACGCGGTCAGCAGGGCGGAGTCCTGCACCCTGAGCGCTGGAAACCTGAGACTATAAGTCATGATCCCACTAGTGGGTCTGCAGCCCTGATTAAGGTTGTGGTTGGCAACTGAAACGCGTAGGCATATCTGTGGGAGGGGGTTGCCGCAGTGTGTGCACGGTGTTCAGGTGAAGAATAAAGCTCATCTCATGCTTACCTAGCCGGGAGCTGGACTCATCTTATTTCTTCTACCTTCTGTGTATGCACCTGTTGGAGTGAGAGTCCGTGCAGCGAGGCTAAGGAAGAGGCGGTAAGCTGGCAATTTCTTTTTCTACAATACTTGTGTAAGTTTCCTTTTCACCCCTTCACTGCCTTGGACCAATAAGCATGCAGATATTAACAGATACTGCTATAAACCACTATGAATGCGGTAAATATATGCTGCATATATATGCCATTTAATAGAACATGTCTATATGCTGTGTTGGCCTCTATGTACTGTATTTCTTTTTATAACTAATTATTACTATATTAATATTAAATTAAAGATGGTTTGTATTGCCCAGCCTAATAGAAGAGGTGGGTTCTAAATTTGGATTTTTGCGCCAGATCCCAGGTGCATGTGAAAATTGTACAGATATGCACATTTGGATACAGTGATACAGTGTGTGTGTGCATTAAGCCATAGGCTATGCTCACACTACATCAAAAATAGAGAAAAAGCATCCGACTTTGCTATTTAAAATTACGTCCGTTTTTGTCACGATTTAACTGACTGCAATGGCAATGCATTGAAGTCAATTGGAAGACGGACGTCCAATGCACATAATGGATTGAATAATGGACGTTTTTACAGCGGACATTAAAATGATGATCAGGACGTTTTTTATTACTTTTTCACACAAAGTTTTTCTTTTGTCACTGTTCGTTTTTACTATTAAATGCAATGGACTTTTCAATTAAGCCGCACCCAAAGTCCAATCAGTAACCCCAAACTAGAATAATGTGCAAACACCAGTCATTGCACTAAGGGGAGGCCAGGCTGCTAAATAATGTCCGTTATTTTAGACTCAAAATGATGGACGTAATTTTAAACGGAGCTGAAAAAAGTTGTTTGGACATAGCCATACATGACGTATACAGTACTTTTCTTGAGCTGCTAGGACGCAAACAACACTTCAGTATTTCCCTATTCTTATGCCAGAAACCCCACACATCTGGGCACCTGAAGACAAGGGTCTACCAGTTTTTCTGAGATATTCTTTTCTGTGACAGAGAAATGTGCCAGACCTCAATACTGTATATCTTTTACACATTATCAAATAACAAAAGAGATGGCCTGTAAATGTGCGCAAAGCTCTAGTCTCTTCTTTTGAAAGCAATTTACTTCTACAGTCTCTCAAAATATTTGTGAATCGTTTTCAGGGCAAAAAAATCTATTTCTTTCCAACATAGACAGAAATAGTGTGACAGTAATCTCGCAAACACATATTTCAAACTGCACAGTGTGTAACTTCATTTTATTTTTCATTGGCTCCTGTGACATTTATTAGATTATTCCAGCTATGAAACAGCTCAACATCCACATAATGTCCCCTGCTAAATTGCTTGTGGTCCAGGCTTCTAGGCTTTCCGAATAGCCGGGCATTTAATTACAACGTACAGGCAGAATGGTCTGCAGAAATATCCTGCAGCACAGCACAGTCTCCATTTTTCAACACTGCAACTATGGTTTGCTTGTCAAGGTTGAAAACGGTAACTATGATGATTGTTTCCAAGTGTGTCACCCAGACGTTAAGAATCACCTCCTTGTTTGCTTCAGGCCACATGACATTAATGACAGGTCGTGCTGTTTTGGATGATTTCACTTGTACTATATTCTATTTTTAAAAGCTTAAGGATGAATACAGTGGAGGGTGTCAGGCATAAAGTATATCAGGGAAGACTTAAGGATTTGAATCTGTATAGTTTGGAGGAAGGAAGGGAAAGGGGGGACATGATCGAAACCTTTAAATATGTTAAAGGACTAAATAAGGTTCAGGAGGGAAGATTTAACTCAAGAACAAAGGGGCGCAGTTAGAGGTTAGCTGGGGGAAAGATAAGAAGCAATGTACAAAAATATTACTTAACTAAAAGAGTAGTAGATGCAAGGGACAAACTTCCAGCAAATGTGATTAGTAAATCTACAATAACAGAATTTTAACCTGCCTGGGATAAACATATATCTATCCTAAGATGATAAGAAGGGACATACGAAAAGGGCAGACTAGATGGACCCAGTGGTCTTTTTCTTCCGCCAATCTTCTATGTTTCTAAGGCCATGTTCACATGGCGTATTGTACCGGCCGTTCTGTGACCCGGGCGGGTCACGGAGCGGCCGGTCTCTGCAAAGATCATCCCGGCCATGATCTTTATGGCTGTAGAGTTCTGACACTGTGTGTATACGCTCGGGCCGGGATCCAATAGACACCCGGCCAACGTATTTTTTCGTATTTACTACGTCCGTTGTTGCAATTGGAAAAAACGGCCATATAAATACGAAAAAAATATGTTGTGTGAACATAGCCTAATACTGTTTTGTACAGATCAAGCACTTTATATAGCCATTACTTACTCATAGATTGTAAGCTATTGTGATCAGACCCCTTATGCCTTCTGTGTGAATTGTTGAATAGCTTGTTAGGCCTCATTCACACGTTTCGTATATTATGTCCCCAATCGTTATCTGTAATCGGTCAAAGATTTGTAGTGAATCCATAAGCTGAAAAATTGGAAAGGTGAATAAAGGGCAGGAGCGTAACTAGAACTAGCTGGGCCCCATAGCAAACTTTTGATTGGGCCCCCCCCCCCCAAACAACTGACCAGTAAGCTGTGAAGAGAGAGCAATATGTATATATAGTATTAGGAAAAGCATTATAGCACCATGACCACTGCCATTACCACTATATTGTTACCAACCAAATCCAGTATGTTAAGATGAATAATACAAACAGTACCAGTTTACATGGGACAAATATTACCCCCTCTCACTGACTAACACCCCCACATACTGAATAATGCTACCACTGCTACGGAATAAAATCCACAGTCCAATATCACCATTGGCCATATAGTGGCATGTATAGGCTCCACACAGGCTTTACACACCATAAGTGATCACAGTGCAGTTACAGGCGTCTTCTCCAATCGGAGTTGCTCACTTTTTTCCTTCTTCTCCATCCAGCCTGGCCACCATAAGGACTTCTCTCAGTAGGATCTGCCAGACAGTTTAGGTTCCTCACTCATGCCCCAATATCCTATGCATCTATTTGCTCCATCTGTTCCTTTATATAGTGGTCCCCTCTGTATCCATATAGTAGTTAGACAACTGTGTCCCTCATTAAGTAGTTAGACCCTTCTCTGCCCCCCCCCCCATATAGTACCGTATTTTTTGCTTTATAGGACGCGCCTTTTGATAAGACGCACCCCTGATTTTAGGGGGGAAAATAGAGAAAAAAATATTTTGCTCATTGTCACAGTTTGGAGATAGCAGCAGTGTAATTGGTGCCAATCCCCCCATATAGTGCCCCACATAGTAGCCAATGCCCCCATATAGTGCCCACATAGTAGCCAATGCCCCCATAATATAGTGCTCCCCATATAGTAGCCAATGCCCCCACATAGTAGCCAATGCCCCCATATAGTGCCCCCATATAGTAGCCAATGCCCCCATATAGTAGGCAATGCCCCCATACAGTGCCCCCATTGTAGCCAGTGCCCTCCATAGTAGCCAATGCCCCCAATACAGTGCCCCCATATAGTAGCCAATGCCCACATACAGTGCCCCCATATAGTAGCCAATGCCTCCATATAGTAGCCAGTGCCCCCATACAGTGCCCCCATATAGTAGCCAATGCCCCCATATAGTAGCCAGTGCCCCCATACAGTGCCCCTATATAGTAGCCAATGCCCCCATACAGTGCCCCTATATAGTAGCCAATGCCCCCCATACAGTGCCCCCATATAGTAGCCAATGCCCCCATATAGTAGCCAATGCCCACATACAGTGCCCCTATATAGTAGCCAATGCCCCCATATAGTAGCCAATGCCCCCATACAGTGCCCCATATAGTAGCCAATGCCCCCATATAGTAGCCAATGCCCCTATACAGTGCCCCCATATAGTAGCCAGTGCCCCCATACAGTGCCCCCATATAGTAGCCAGTGCCCCCCACAGTAGCCAATGCCCTCATACAGTAGCCAATGCCCCTATATAGTAGTCAATGCCCCCATACAGTGCCCCCATTGTAGCCAGTGCCCTTCATAGTAGCCAATGCCCCCATACAGTGCCCCCATATAGTAGCCAATGCCCCCATACAGTGCCCCCATATAGTAGCCAATGCCCCCATACAGTGCCCCCATATAGTAGCCAATGCCCCCAGACAGTGCCCCCATATAGTAGCTAATGCCCCCATACAGTAGCCAATTCCCCCATATAGTGCCCCCTATAGTAGCCAATCCCCCCCTGCGACCAGAAAAACAACAAACAGGCTACTCACCTGTCCGCCGGCCCCAGCAGCTCCTCTCCTGACACTCCGATCTCCCGTCATCCTCCGGCACAGGCAGCCGGGGACAGCGAGAGTGCAGCTGCAGAACACTTCCGGGACACAGGCAGCGTCTCTGTACCCCACTGCCTGTGCCCGGAGGATGACGGGAGACCGGAGTGTCGGGAGAGGAGCTGCTGGGGCCGGCGGACAGGTGAGTAGGACAGCGATCCCCTCCGCCCGCCCAGCCTGCCCCTTCTATCGCCGCTTAGCCGATCAGGAGCCCAGGAAAGTGCTGCTCATTGCACTTTTCCGGGCTTCTGATCGGCTCAGCTGAGCGCCGATAGAAGGGGCGGGTGGAGGGGATGGCTCAGGGCCGCTCACTATGCATATGCATAGTGAGCGGCAATACAGGGGGCGGGGGCATGTTTTAACGCGGGGTCCCGGGCCCCCTGAACCCCCGGGCCCCATAGCGATGGCGTACACTGCCCCCATGGTAGCTACGCCAGTGTTAAAGGGGTTAAATTAAGTGGTCCTTATTTTTTGTTACATTATAAATGTTTCTTCCTTAAAAAAAAAAAGATTTCAGATGCGTAAAATTACAGACAGTGTCAATAGCCCAATAAAAATCAATGTGCTCTAAATTTGTCCGTAACTGCAGGTCCACATTTATGGATTAATTTACGAAACGTGTAAGGCCTTACTTTGTGAAATTAGTTTTAACTCTAGTTTGTACAATTTAGATGAACTTAAATCTTTTTTACATTATATATTCATTCTGATCAAATCTCAAATGAGCAGGTATTCCTTTAAATACACTATACACTTTGCTGCTCGCTTAACATTCACTGGGTCAAGCAGAGAGTCTCGGCCAAGCAAATGAGTGTAGCTACCTGGTAGTAAGCAGCAATGCTATATGCATTGCCGTACACAAACACTACATTCATTTAGACTACTGCTCTAAATGTTAACAGAGCACTAAGGCATACAATTTATGCCTTGCCCCTCAGTATATAGGAGCAGGGACAGCAAATCTTGTGGCTAATTCAAGAAAACAAATTTTGAGGGATTTACTTGACTCTGTTTAACTATTTAGAAAGTTACTAATTTTTTCATTCAGAAAACAAATGAAGAATAAAAAAGCCTTTAGGTACTACTATGGCAGCTCGTCTTCCCCTTGTACTGCGCACTGCTTGTCAGGGATGTAAAGTAAGACGAATTCTATCATACTTTTGCCTATTGCACTATATGCTCCTTCTTGTACTCTGCTGACCCAGTCACATTGTGATTATGCAGCAGTCTCCTCTTTGGGAGGCTCTTAAGTTATTTGTGAAGGTCAAAAACTTGTCCGTGACCAGAATAGCTGATTTATCTCATAAGCTAAACTGTTTCTCTGACTGTTACACTTCCTCATGTTTTTTAACCAGGGAGGCAGCCCAGCATAATGAAATAGATTTTTAAATATTAATCTGACATTGAAGTCTTACATAAGCACGTGGGCTCAAATCATGCCATTCAGACCAGACGGATACAATAAAACAAAATCGCTAGGAGAGCCGTTCCTATGAGTGAATATTATTCCAATACATTTTAATTAAAGATAAATATTCAGTAAAGCATAGTCCCTCTTGATCCTCCTGCTTACTATGCCCATATTGATTACGCTATCTTCCAGACAACTGCAGAGAATACGGGAGCTAGTTGAGCCTGCAAATTGCACCCTTAAGAATGACTGCCTAACCTTGTGATGTGCACTCTTCCAGATGAAATAAGAATGGGTGATAGCTTTGAATAAGAAGGGTATATGAAGGAGAACATATCAGCTTTTGTTTGGTTACTGAATTCCGGGCTCTGCGGAACCATAGAAGATACAATATTTATTAATGTATAGCTCCACGTGAGCAGGTTTTGTCTAAAAAATATATTTGCCTGTAATGAATTCTCTAATATTAACCATGCATTACATTCATGAAAGCAAGGAGTGTAAAAATATTATATGATTTAGCTGAGTTTACTATAGCACAATAAAGTTGACTGAGTTCAGACAATGTACATGTTGCTGTACATATATCTTTTTTGGAAGTGCCACCGATGCTATTGGCATACTTTCTCTTGTAGTAGTGTATTGGTACAGGATTCCGACGTGACTGTAGTGTCCGCTTGCAGGCTGCAGGAAAAGCTAGCCAGGAGTGGCGCTCTGGGATACTCCCAAAGATGGGGCCCGTGTGTACAAAAGTGAAAGTAAAATAGAAAAACTTGCCAAACTCCTATGGAGGCCAGCGCTGCCGCAAAAGATCACTGGCACAAAGAATTATAAAATGAGGATTTATTTGAATATTAGCACAGATGTAACGCGTTTCAAAAGCAACAGCTTTCTTCATCAGACAGTGTGCATACATACTATGGTGACAGGCTGGGTTTAAAAAAGATAAAAAACGATACAAAAGGGCGCCAATCCCGCCCACTTTGGTTGCTAGGATACAGTAAACACAGAAGTAAATACAATTGTAAAGTGACTGTAAACACAGTGGCGGTGGATTCGCTGCCGCTATGGGGATAATGTGACAGTGTTAGTAAAGATAATATATTTGTAGTTACAGTAAGTCGGCAGCTGAGAGTCACGTGGGGTAGCAAAGGCCAATCAGGAGCGAGGGTGTGTACTGTAGATCCAATCGGAGCGTAGCAGCCTGTGGATGAAGTACAGCCCCGATTCCCCATGGGACCGTGGCGTTGTACGGCAGCTGTGCGCTTCTGATAGATGAAATCTCTATAGGTATGGGCATTGTACAGCACGAGTGGGTTCCTCTGTGTCAGAAGTGTCATGCACTGCATCGGAGGAATGAACAAAGTAAAAGTTAATGTGTTCGGGCATGACATTGACAAACAAAATGTCAAGCCATGTCATGTCATGCCCGAACACATTAACTTTTACCTTGTTCATTCCTCCGATGCGGCGCATGACACTTCTGACACAGAGGAACCCACTCGTGCTGTACAATGCCGATACCTATAGAGATTTTATCTATCAGAAGCGCACAGCTGTCGTACAACGCCACGGTCCCATGGGGAACCGGGGCTGTACTTCATCCACGAGCTGCTACGCTCCGATTGGATCTACAGTACACACCCTCGCTCCTGATTGGCCTTTGCTACCCCACGTGACTCCCAGCTGCCGACTCACTGTAACTACAAATATATTATCTTTACTAACACTGTCACATTATCCCCATAGCGGCAGCGAATCCACCGCCACTGTGTTTCCCTGCACAGTATATACAAATCACGTTGTTCTTATCTTTATCGATCCTCTAGCCTGTTAACATTACAGTCACTTTACAATTGTATTTACTTCTGTGTTTACTGTATCCATGCAACCAAAGTGGGCGGGATTGGCGCCCTTTTGTATAATTTTTTATCCTTTTTAAACCCAGCCTGTCACCATAACATGTATGCACACTATCTTATGAAGAAAGCTGTTGCTTTTGAAACGCGTTACATCTGTGCTAATATTCAAATAAATCCTCATTTTATAATTCTTCGTGCCAGTGATCTTTTGCGGCAGCGCTGGCCTCCATAGGAGTTTGGCAAGTTTTTCTATTTTACTTTCATTCTCATGAATGTATTTGTGACGACGTCACATGATATGGAGTCAGAAACCAGCATATGTGCAATCGAACAAACCATCTATTCATGTCTCTGTCATGTTGTAGGGAGGTTCTTGCCACCAAAAATGCTGGAATGCATCACCACAACTTTGCTTTCATTATAATGCAGCAATGCTAGTGTGAGCAGACCAAATGTCTTGTGTGGCTAAATCGAGTCCAATGTGGTTGTAACAGGAAAGAAGAATAAATCTGCTAGATATACAGCATACCACAGCAAGAACTGTCTTTTGGTGGGAGCAAGGGATTACCCATAATCCCTTGCACCAGTCCAATCAGCTGCAAACCCCACCGTGATGTTATCAACGCCCCCCTCACCCTCTATATAAGATGATTGGCTTCCTGGAGGCAGCCAGTCGGCTGTGTATAATGGAGAGTAGGTTGCAGTAGGCAGTTAGAGCAGGGAGAGAAATACAGAGAGATAGGGATAGAGAGGAGGGTGGATTGTGGGTGGTTTTCTGTGGGAGCAGTGAAGCCATTGTCCAGTATACCAAGTCACTGGGTGCTGGGTGTGTATTATACCAATTAACTGGGTGACTGTTGCTCATTATACCAAGTCACTGGATGGTGGGTTTGCATTATAGGAAGTCACAGTAAACCTCTTTACCAATGTCCATTGCTGTCCTGGAAGAAAATTGATATTACATCATTGATCCACCAACGTCCACTACTAAAATTGTTTGTATTTGTTTCGCGAAAACAAATTTCCAAGTGATTCGCTGATCTCTAGTTATTACTGTATTCGTGTATCCCCTTTTAATTTTTCATAAAGACACACATTATACACACACACACAAACATAATTTATGTAAATGGTAACGGTTATGTTCCCTCTGAGAAAATAGAGGGGGAACGTAGCCATCTTGTTAAATAGACGACCGCTAAGAATTTACATGAGTATTATTTGCAACTGTCTATTTAACGAGATGGCCGTGTTACCCCACTATGTTCCTGAAGTGGGAACATAGCCAACTAGGGATAATTTATAGATTTCCCTTTGGTTCCTTTAAAAGAAAAGGATAGAAGTTGAACAGATTTGTAAATTAATTGACTGAAGTCTTCCGGTACCTAAAACCTATGTTCACATTAAGTGAAACAAAGTGAAAAGGCGTCTGCTTTTTCTATTTCAAAAGATGTCTGTTATTGCTGCATTTTAATTGACTTAAATGCATCAGTCAATGAAATGACGGCCGTCCAATGCACACAGTGTATTAAATGGCGGACGTTGTCTGCACGGATGAG
Organism: Dendropsophus ebraccatus; assembly: GCF_027789765.1. Lineage (NCBI taxonomy): Eukaryota > Metazoa > Chordata > Amphibia > Anura > Hylidae > Dendropsophus > Dendropsophus ebraccatus. The sequence goes on along the minus strand of NC_091454.1, from coordinate 174,040,735 downwards.
AAAATAATGATCATGACAACTATTTTTGGACGTCTTTTGCAAACAAATGACCATTTTTTTAGTTGTTTACACAGTTCTTTTTTTTTACTGTCTTTTCACCATCTATTAAACTCAATTGACTTTTCAACTAAAGCGACTCTGTATCCACAGTCTGACCCCCCCCAAACCGCTTGTACTTTCAGATAGCTGCTTTTATTCCAAGATCTGACCTGCGGTCCTTTTCGGCAGGTGATGCATTTATTGTGCAAAAAAACAACTTTAAAATTGGCAGCCCCGTACCCTATGGGAGTGGCTTAGATTGTGTATGCATTAGGCTGGCACAACCTCTCTGTCCCTCCTCTCCGCCCTCCTCATCATTAGGAATGCTCCAGGCAGATTGCCTACTATTCGTCAGCTGTATCAGCCCGGCACATGGGCTGGATCGTTAAGACACCTGTGCAAATATTCAGAATGGAGAAAATGTTCCAGTGGTATTCCTAATGATGAGGAGGGTTGGGAGAAGGGACGGAGGGGTGGTACAAAGTTAGGGCACAGATACCAGATACCAGGACGAGGGAGACGGTAGCAGATTCATGTCACCGACCTGGGTGCTCGGGCAGGATGCAGCTGATCAACCAGTGAGTTGTTTTACTGAAAAGTCTGCTGATCTGCCAGCTATATGTTGCCCAGCTGTTTTATTTAGGGAATCAGGGCACTAGGCCAATTATGCATCAGACTGGCTCTCTGGTCTCCTGTATAATTCTTTCAGTACCTGCACTAGACGCTGGCTGTTAAGTCTAAGTTCCCTAGTGTGCTCAGTGCTTTCCTTACTACTTTGTTATCTTTTTTTTTTCTGCCACCTTGCTACCCGTACCCTGATTATTCTGGCTTTCCACCTGCCCTGACCTTTTGGCTTATGACTTAACTTCTATTTGGATTAAGATTTTGTCATCTGCTGCCAGCTTGTTGTGACCTCAAACTGTTAACCCTCCTCTATTGTGTGTCTCTGTCTAGACTGTGTTTATTGTGCCACGTATTTTAAGTTGGGGCTGCCACCAAGTTGTTATTTGGCCACAAAATGACGGCTGCCAAATGACCAAAAAAGGCAATGTCTGGTCATGGCCATCCACTGTCATAAATCTGACGCTTTTGTAGACTGTCTAGTCTGAGTTTGAACTAAGAGTTAGACAGTTTTAGTAAATCTGCTCCAATATATCAGTCATCTTTTGATCCTTTTTTTTCATTGATGGAAAGCAATTTTCTTTGCCATTCATAGAATAAAATATACTTGACAGAGATAAGAAATTGCACAAAGAGCAGCAATCACAGAGCAAATGGTATCTAATAGGAGAAAGGTCATACGGTGTACATAGGTTCATGGTGACACATGATCATGATTATAGGCTTCTCGGGTTAGTCAGTCCTTGTTTTCAATTTCAACATAATGTACAGTACATGGACCTTCACAGCCCTTTACTGTTCAAACAAGAGCAATCCAAATCTTTCATGCCTGAGTACTTTGACAAGTGGCTGATACTAGTTGCGAGAAATGCATGGCAGAATGGATGTAGGATTGGCTAATGTAGAACTGATATACAATTAGTTGATGCAGACACCTTGGAACAATAAGTAGCGTGTCAGTCTTTGAAGGTCATCAGTTTAATCCTGATACAGGATAATATTTTTTCACTTTTTTTTAATTAGAGTTTGTCTCCTGTTGACTACAAAGCTTCAGATCTTCCACATTCAATACAAAAACATTATCAATCAAAAAGTAGAGCCGAAGTGACAGACATGACAGCATGTCTCTTAATAAGGGTTAACCCTTTGAGGACCAGGCCCAAAATTACCCAGTGGACCACGCAAATTTTGATCTTTGCGCCTTCGTTTTTCCCTCTCCCCTTCTAAGAGCTCTAGCACTTTCAGTTTTCTATCTACAAGGCCATGTAATGGCTTGTTTGTTACAGGAATAGTTGTACTTTGTAATGGCGTCTTTCATTTTACCATAACATGTATGACTGAATCCCAAATATATTATTTATGAGGATATAAATAGGTGAAATCGTAAAAAAGAATGCAATATGGTAACGTTTGGGGGGTTCCTGTGTATACGTAATGCACTATATGGTAAAAGCGACGTGATACCATTATTCTTTAGGTCAGCCCGAACTCAACCATATGCAGGTTACACAGATTCTCTAATGTTATATATATATTTTTAATGAAATCCTTTTTTTTGGCAATTAATTATTAATAAAATGGGCCTATTGTGACGCTTATAACGGTTTTATTTTTTCACCTACGGGGCTGTATGGGGTGTCATTTTTTCCGCCATGATCTCTAGTTTTTATTATTACCATATTTGTCAAGATCAGATGTTTTGATCACTTTTTATTAATTTTTTTTATGTATAATGTAACATAAAATGGGTAATCCGCACACTTTTTTCCCTCTTTTCGTCTACGCCGTTCACCGTTCGCAATGTCGCTTGTTATATTTTAATAGATCGGACAATTAACATTAGAGAATCTGTGAAACCTGCATATGGTTGTGTTCGGGCTGACCTATAGAGTAATAGTATCATGTCGCTTTCACCGTATAGTGCATTACGTAGACACAGGAACCCCCCAAACGTTACCATATTGCATTCTTTTTTACAATTTCACTTATTTATATCTTCATAAATAATAGCTTTCGGGTTCCAGCATACATGTTATGATAAAATGAAAGACGCCATTACAAAGTACAACTATTCCTGTAACAAATAAGCCCTTACATGGCTCTGTAGATAGAAAACTGAAAGTGCTAGAGCTCTTAGAAGGGGAGGAGGGAAAAACGAAACGAAAAAAGCAAAGATCAAAATTTGCCCGGTCCACTGGGTCATTTTGGGCCTGGTCCTCAAAGGGTTAAGTCCCTTTGGGGGACTTGTACATACAATACTTACATTTTTACACTGATCATTGCTATGCCATAGACATAGCATTGATCAGTGTTATCGGTGCTCTGCTCATTGATCAGTGTTATCGGCGCTCTGCTCAGTGACCAGAGCGCCGATCGGACCGCACGGAGGCAGGTGAAAGACCTCCGGCGATCCGTTCTAATGACTGGGACCCCCGCAGTCACACTGTGGGGGTCCCGATTGGTAAATGTCAGGGGACTCCCCCTGTCACTTACACTTAAACACCGCGGACACGTTTAAGGAGTTAATGGCACGTGTCATTAACAGTGAGGTGTCGGCTGCTGATTGCAGCCGGCCCCCACCTGCTATAAAGCGCGCTCCGGTCCGGAGCGTGCTTCATAGCTCAGGACGAACCGGTACGTCCAGGGTCGTCTGGGCACAGATTTCCAGGACATACCGGTACATCCTAGGTCCTCTAGGGGTTAAATAGCCCCTAACATCTGAAGATGCTCAGTTGAGTGAAACATATTGGGGGGAGGCGGTGTTGAAGAGGCTCATATTTTATATACAGTATACTATCTACAGTATTTGAGGTACATTGCACCTACCTGTTACACTATCATGCACAAATGTTAGTTCTGTTGGATAGGGGATAGACATGGCACTTCAGCCTATGACAGTAGTAGACATATTATTTCTGCCAAGAAACTTCATCTTATCAGGAAGTATTACAATATATAGTGATTGGGCAGCCTGTTTTGATTTGTCATTTCATATAATACATTTTACATTGGGTTTTAATTAGAATAATAAAAGTTATACTTCAAGGGTGGACATAAAAATTGGGGTTTATTGGGTCATTGGGCCTTTTTAGGCTTTGGTTGTGAAAAAGGTGACGTTCAAAATGGACATGTTCAAAACCTTCTTATGTGTTTTAAAGGCCTAATTAGTTTAGAACGAAATGTTTTTTTTTTTTTTTTTTAATAAATACTGAACACAACAACAAGGGGGCAGTATCTGAGGTTAGTTGGGGAAAAGATCTGAATAACACAAGAAAACATTACTAGTTTTAGATGCTTGGAACAAACTTGCAGCAGATGTGGGTGGTAAATGTACAGTAAGTGAATGTACACCTGCCTGGGATAAACATATCTCTATTCTAAGATAATAAGAAAATAATTTAAGGGTAGATTAGATTACAATGTTTTTTTTTTTGTTTAGCTGACAATAATCTATATTTTTATGTTTCTTGTCTAATTTGTTCTGAAATGTATCTAATATTGCAGAATTCTGCCCCTCTCAAAGTATATTTTATTTCCTGTAAGAATTACTAATTAGTTTAGAACGGAAATGTTTTTTTTTTATATATATAAATACTGAACACAACAACAAGGGGGCAGTATCTGAGGTTAGTTGGGAAAAAGATCTGAATAACACAAGAAAACATTAATCTATATTTTTATGTTTCTTGTCTAATTTGTTCTGAAATATATCTAATATTGCAGAATTTAGCCCCTCTCAAAGTATATTTTATTTCCTGTAAGAATTACATGGGAGTCCTCTCTACCTTTCTTTAAGCCTCTATTATTGCTCTTTTTATAGAGGGGTGCTCATGACACCCATACATATCATCTGTTCATGCTTCATCTATGTTGTCCCCATTTGTGCCCTATTAGTCTACGTAATCAGTCAAAAAAAAACCTAAAAGGGCCGACTAAGAGTCCCTGCTAGTTCTTAATACTCCATGTTTCACTGCAATATGAAGACCTACCGCTGTTCCTTATGAAATGTTAAATCCACATTATAAATATAGCACAAAGCATCTTTTAAATGTGAAAGCAAGCTCCTCAATTCCATAAGTCATATGAAAGGAACAGCAAATTGTTCTAGTTTATTTATACAGTACTTTCATGTCTCTGTGAATATTTAGCATGGGATTAAAGAAGAGAGAAATCTACAGAATGTCAAGTAAAATGTGAAAGAATGTTCTCTACTTTTATAAAGATCCTAAAAATATAGTGTTTTAAAGAAATTACAGGCGTAGCTATTATAACTGTGCAAAGAAAAGACTGGAATATTCTTCTGAGTGTATTAATAGCTAAAGCTGCATTATGGGAGTAAAAATACTAATTTACTTACAGTACATAATATTATCATTATAAGTTACTGTTTGATATCCAGAAGAGAGGAGTTATATTGCAGGGTTGGATGGCTTCTTAGGGTAAGCATACAATCAGTTATTGGGACACAGGTTCTTGACTGCTGGAACAGGTCCAGATGCAATGGATTTTTATGCTGCAATTCTGTGGAAAGATTAATACAAAATAGAAGAATATTGACAAAAAAGATCCCCTGGTCCATCTAGTCTGTCCTTTCAGTATTTCCTACTTAAGTTATACTGCAGCATTAGGCTACGATCACACATCCAAAGTTTTCATTAAACAATGGCCGTTGTTGCAGGTTTGCAACAACGACCATTATTTATTGACAGCGGACGATCACATTGAACTCTATGGAATCCTGGCCAGAGTGTATACACACTGTATACACTCCGGTCGGGATACCTTGCAGTCACACAAAGAACTGACATGTCAATTTTGTGTGGCTGCTATTCATTGAAAAGCGGCTGCATGAAGTTGAAAGTGCAGACAATGTAAAGTGTGTCTCCAGCCACACTTTACTTTGTCTGTAATGGTTAATTGGAACACAGGCACACCCGAATGTTCCCGCATTCCAATTCAAAAGAAATGAAGTTCATCATTGCAGTGTCGGCCAGGGTGAACTTCCCAGACAGCAGCCATTCTGTGACACGGCTGCTGTCGTACAGTGTGTGAACCTGGCCTTAATTTGGATTTCCGTCCATTTATAAAAACTGAAGCATAGAAAACTTTAATGGCACAGCACTGTGTAAGAAGGGTCGGTACTCACACTTTTATGAGGTTAGATAAAAACAGAATGAAATAGAAAAGTAAAGTTTATTCATCTATATGCAATGCCCCAGATGAACTGAAACTTTTTATGTGCACAATTAGAGTAGACAGTCTTCAAAGGTGCCAGATTTATCAGCATGGTGCAGGCTGTTTGATAAATCTGATGCATCTGAATATTGTCTACACTAGTGCTTCTCAAACTGTGAGGCGGGCCTCACCATTGAGGCTCCCCCTAGTTGTTGGTGAGGCCCAGCTGGGGAGCCAGATTTCAGAAAAGTAAGTATAATCTGCACAGTCCTTTTGCTGTTTGCAAAAATCTCCATTTTAGCAACATTATCAATCTCTTTTGTACTTGCTTTATTAGTATATAGAGCTTGGGAGATGGATGAAAGCTAGCCCTAGCATTATTTTCAGCTTTTAAATAGACTTTGGTGAGGCCTAGGCACCCTCTTAGTCAGTTTGGTAAGGCCCAGGCATTGCCTTGGTCTGTTTGGTGAGGCTCCTGTACAAAAAGTTTGAGAAGCGCTGGTCTACACCATGTTTAGACAGATTATTAGTTTTATTAAAGAGTCACTGTCATTATAAAGTTTGCTATGTCATCAGGCATGTAAAAAGTTATTGATCGCAGTGGGTCTTATTGCAGTAATCAGGAGCTATAAAGTGGATGTAGCCCACTGCAATCAATCAATGTCATCAATGCCTGATGACATGTCAAAAGTTATTTTTTATTACAGTGACTCTTAAGGCCTTGTTCACACACTGTATAGCAACAGCTGTTGCTTAGTTGTTATTCTGGCCGAACACTGGCCATGTCTGTATGTCAGAGCTCTGACAGCCGCAGGAACATCTCACAGAGAGATTTATCTGACAGATTTTTGAAGCCAAAGCCAGGCACAAACTATAAACAGAGAACAGGTGAGAAAGGAAAGACTAAGATTTCTCCTTTTTTCAAACACATTCCTGGCTTTGGCTTCAAAAATCTGTCATATAAATCTCTCTGTGTAAAGTCATCCTAAAGGCCCATTTGGGGTGTGTCTGAAAATTAAGCATTGCCTTCCATACACACCACGGATGAACAGATTGCATCCTTGCATGCACAAAAGATTATTAAAGGCTGCTTTTAGTGGAAAAGCGGCTGTTATTATTTGACTTGCTAATATTTTTGCACGACCACACTGAATAACGGCCGTTGTTGCTGCAATGTGTACATGAAACAGGCAACATTGCATCGATTTTAATGCAATGCCACCCCGGCTGAAAAGAATGGCCTCTGTTTTCATTGTGGACTTTCTTTTAAAAAATAATACATTGTGTGAACATACCCTTAAATTGCACCAGAATCCTGAGCCAGATTTTGGCACATAGCATTGCATCTTAGGCCAAGTCCTCCTTTTACCGAGGCCATGCCCCTATTTTGGACTTAGTAAATAAGCATATAAATACATTATAAATGTGGGCCACTTTGCGGACAGAATTTTGGTGAAAACACATTGGTACATCTGGGCCAATGTTTCAACTTCTCATGTTACACAATACAATATAAGTTCCATAGTAATCACGACCATTGTTGCCGATTTGCAACAACGTCTGTGATTACTACAGAACTTACGTAATGTTGCAGGCTAAGGGAATCCCTTCCAGGATCCCTAGTGGTGGCACAAAAAACTGACATATCAGTTTTCTGTGGCTGCTAATCTTTGAATTGCGGCTGCAGAGAACCTGTCAGTTCACAGAATGGAGCGCGTGGCTCTGGCCGCATGCTCCATAGTGTGCAGCGGGGAATTCGGATGCTGAATTCAGCAGAAATGAAGATCATCCGGCCAGTATTGCAGTATCGGCCGGGATGATCTCCGATACCGGCCGTTCCGTGACCCGGCTGGGTCACGGAATGCCCAGTGTCTTACGCCATGTGAACATGGCCTTTTACTGCTATAAAATATGGAAAACTTTGAAAATTTTATCTGTTAAAGCAATTTAAACAGCAATGTTCTAGTAGCACAAATATTGTAAAGTACAAATCTTATCAAGTTTCCATTATTAAGGTGATTCTTCTTAAAATTGTTCCATTGTGGTAACAGCTACCCCAACAGTTAACAGCAAATTAAAGGGGTAGTTTAGCAATAAAAAAAAAATCTTTCAAATCAACTGGTGCCAGGAAAGTGATTTTTAATTTGCTTTTAGTTAAAAAATCTCAAGTCTTCCAGTACATCTTGCAGAAAGTGGTATTCATTCCAGTCTGGAGAGGTTTTTTTTATGGCGATTTGATACTGCTCCGGACATTTCCTGACATGGACAGAGGTGGCAGCAGAGAGCACTGTGACATACTGGAAAGAATACACCACTTCCTGCAGGACATACAGCAGCTTATAAGTACTGGATGAATTGGAGAGAAAAGGCTATTGGTGCACTTGCGCACTAGCAGCCTTTTCATTGGCTGGAGCGCAGCACATGGCTTCCAGCTTGCTCAGCCCTGATTGGCTGAGCATGCTGAAAGCCATGTGATGGCCTCCAGCCAATGAAAAGGCCGCTGGTGCGCAAGTGCACCAATAGCCTTTTCTCTCCCATTCACTTCATTGGACCCACGAAGTGAGGGAGTTCCGAAGATGCCGACTGGAGATGACGGGGACACAGCCGGAGTGAGATTCAAATAGTGATCATCCCCGGAGGGATGGTGAGTATAAAATATGTATGTATCTGTGTGTTTTTTTCCCACACCGCCGTTCTTCTTTAAAGAGCTTGAAGCCACTGACCTGAATAGCATTGAAGCACCGGAATAACGCTGTCCTTTGATAATGTGATCAGCCTGGGCTAGTTTATGGGCAAGCTTGATGCCAGGACCGCAGACAACAAATCCTTCAGAATTCTTGAATTCATTGTCAGCTAAATACATAACCGTCTTTGGAGCCCCCAGATACACTGCATCCTGGTGGACAGTAGAATTATAATTTTAGCTTTAGGCTATGCACAGATTGGCATCATGGCTTCTGGTTATAATGAAAGCAATGACATTGTGCAAGATCTGACATAGAAAGGATTCAAACGATGATCAATGGACCCTATTGACCTATAATCAGATCTATTGGGACTCTGTCATGTTGACAGAAGAAATAGTGCTAAATGCTGTGTTGGATTTTTTTTCTGTCAAAAGTGACAGTACCGCACAGATGGAGTTTAAGAGGCTTTAGCCATGAAAATAAACTATGACATCAAATGATCAGTACAGTAAAGTATGTATACCAGTGCTATACTATATAATTGATGTTGATTTTACAATATCTATGGGCCGATGTAAACTGTTAAGTGCAAAACAATTCCTTTAACTATAGTGGACGTCAGCATTTCATTTGTAACTTTTTTTTTGAATGAATCATTTAGTGGTGAAGTTAGTCATTTGTCATGCATAAAATATCCTTCTATAAGACTTTCTACTGCACTAAAATATTAAGTCTTTATATTAAAGAACACCTATCCAAAACATCTTCCAGTCATTAAATTGACAGATTCTCATCCCGTCTAGGATTGCACAAAATTACATTGCTAATACATATTGCATGCGGTAATAAGGCCAGGTTTCTTACTAGATTTATTGAGACAGTGTTACAGTGTCAGAGTAATTCTTCCAATCTCCTTATACTGTGTATATAATCTTTATGCTCTGTACACTTCTAATTCAGGATTAACTTCATGGCTCATCTATTTAATAGATTACTCATACATTTGTTGTAAAGTTGTTGGAAGTCAACCTGGTGGCACTTTATTTATTTATTTTATTTTTTTATAAACTGCTCTATTTAGCGGAGCAAATCTTACTACAGGTGTTATGAAAACTGAGATGCTCATAATATGTTTACTCTATAACTACTGTATGAGTAGGGTTATGAATGCGCTGGTTTGGTTTTACGTGGCATTTAAATGGGTTGTCCAGGCTGGGTTGCTTCCTCCTAAAAACAGCACAACTCTTGTCTCCAGTTTGGGTATGGTTTTGCAGCTCCATTGCATTGAAGTTAGTTTTTGTCTCATAAGTATTAGGGTGGGTTCAGACTACGGAATTCTCGCAGATAAGTTTCGTGGAATTCCGTCGTCTGTACATGCTCACGGGTGCGCGCCTTTCCGCCGGCTCCATAGACACCATTCTATGGGCCGGCTGATTCCGCCTTCCACCGAAAGAATTGTCACCTCAATTGTTTCGGCGGAATGCGGAATCAGCCGACCCATAGAATGGTGTCTATGGAGCCAAGGGAAAGGCGCGTGGCCATGAGCGCGTACAGTCTGAACCCGCCCTTATGGACCCATGGTAGAAAAACATGTGTGGGAAGTGTGCTGGGTGATGTAACAGCACATTTCCATAGGTTAATAAGCAATTTTTATGTGATCGATTCCCTTTAATAAACCTCCAAATCCAACCTCCAAACCTCCACATCCAAACTGGAGACAAGAATCATGTGTTTTTTTAATCCTGGATAAGCCTTTTATTAAGAAATGCTAGAACTATTGTTTGTGATCCCATTGATTGCCATGGTGGCATGAGAGATTGAAATGAGACAGCAACCCTATAAATGCTCAGTAACATCCAGAGGTAAGGAGAGATACCATTGCCGATACCATTTCAGGAGTATATGCAAAACATATATCATGGACAAAGTATCTAATCTATATAAGCAACAACAGTCTACAATACTCTAGTATATACATATCTGCATGCCCCAGTGACATCTTCCTATTTCGGGTGCTGCTTTCTATGGTGGGTCTCATCCAGATCCAGATAAATGACTCAGCTCTTAAAGACAACCACTCTCCTTATGGCTCTCTTTGGTCGGTCCCCCTGTTATTCACACATCTCTATAAACTACAGAGGACGGACATGTGCATAAATGTCTGCCGTGTAATGTACTGTTAGGGTACAAACCCACTTGGCGGGTCTGCAGCGAGTCTCTATGCTGCGTTTTTGCAGCGAGACTCGCTGCAGATCCCGGCCCTATACTTTTAATGGCAGACAAACACGCAGCAGGGATGTACATCCCTGCTGCGAGTTTGTCTGCAGCCCGCCCCATTAACCCCCCGGCCGCCGGAGCTGATAGTTCACCTGATCCCGGCTCCGGCGGTTCCCGATGTCTTCAGCAAGCCGGAGCGGGGACCAGGTGAGGTATATGCTTCAGCCAGCCGCCCGCAGCCCCGGCCGCCCGATCGCCCCCCCGCAGCCCCGGCCGCCCGATCGCCCCCCCCGCATCCCCGGCCGCCCGATCGCCCCCCCGCAGCACCGATTGCAGGCCCCCCCGCAGCACCGATCGCTTACACGCCCCCCTGCAGCCCCGGCCGCTCGATCGGGTGGGCGTGCGATCGGTGCTTGCGGGGGGGCGTGCGATCGGTGCTGCGGGGGGGGGGGCGATCGGGCGGCCGGGGCTGGGGGGGGGGGCATCGGGCGGCCGGGGCTGCGGGGGGGCGATTGGGCGGCTGGGGCTGCGGGGGGGCGATCTGGCTGCCGGGGCTGCGGGGGGGCGATCAGGCGGCTGGGGCTGCGGGCGGCTGGCTGAAGCATATACTTCACCTGGTCCCCGCTCCGGCTTGCTGAAGACGTCGGGAACCGCCGGAGCCGGGATCAGGTGAAGTATCAGCTCCGGCGGCCGGGGGGTTAAAGGGGTGGGCTGCAGACAAACTCGCAGCAGGGATGTACATCCCTGCTGCGTGTTTGTCTGCCATTAAAAGCATTAAAAGCCCCACCCCCTAGATTGCCCCACACCAATGCCCACTGAGGGGGCGGGGCCTATGCGGCGATGACGTCACAGATGGGAGCAGGGCTAAGTGGCGCTAGGGGCAGAGCGATGTGGCACATAGGTTGTGAGGCCCCGCCCACATATACCAATCCACAGGTGATAAAAATGACTTTTTACCAGAACAAGCACCATAAGGTGTGATATAAAGTAATGAAAGCTGTAACATTTACCCTTTACACCTGTGGAGAGCAGTCATAATACAAATAGAGGGTGACAGTGTCACTTTTATCTATGGAGCCAAACTCCTACAATCAGTCATATCAGGTGGCTGGCCAGGGAATGGAGCATGCTACCACATGCTTTATGTAGTTATTATTTATAATCAAACTAGGTCTCAGGACTTAGACCCAGTGCTAAACTTTTGACATATCTGGGAAACAAGTGAGAAGTTTATATAAATAGCAGTAATGCTTGAACACTGACATTGTTATTTGTGCATACTAATAAGCGTAGTCATTTTGGAGCATGCTTTGTCACTATACAATCAGTAATCTATTTTTTTGTCTTGATTGTTTGGCTTCTAAAGTCAGTGCATTCAGGTTATACTAAAGCACTGAAGTTACATTTAGATTCTGCACATACTGTAAACTTTCATTTACATTTATTGCATCTAAGTCAGCCTCTGGGGGGGGAAGCTTACACGCCCCCCTGCAGCCCCGGCCGCTCGATCGGGTGGGCGTGCGATCGTTGCTGCGGGGGGGCGTGCGATCGGTGCTGCGGGGGGGGGGGGGGGCGATCGGGTGGCCGGGGCTGGGGGGGTGATCGGGCTGCCGGGGCTGCGGGGGGGGGGGGGGGCGTGCGATCGGTGCTGCGGGGGGGGGGGGGGGGGGCGATGGGGCGGCCGGGGCTGCGGGGGGGCGATCGGGCGGCCGGGACTGCGGGCGGCTGGCTGAAGCATATACTTCACCTGGTCCCCGCTCCGGCTTGCTGAAGACATCGGGAACCGCCGGAGCCTGGATCAGGTGAAGTATCAGCTCCGGCGGCCGGGGGGTTAATGGGGTGGGCTGCAGACAAACTCGCAGCAGGGATGTACATCCCTGCTGCGTGTTTGTCTGCCATTAAAAGCATAGGGCCGGGATCTGCAGCGAATCTCGCTGCAAAAACGCAGCATGGAGACTCGCTGCAGACCCGCCAAGTGGGTTTGTAACCTTACAGTACATTTTGCTTGGAAATTTTCCATAAAATGATGCTAATGTTATCTTATGGTGTTTAGCTTACCGCTGACAACAGTTTTTTAGTAATACTTGAGCTGTCAATAAAGAAACTAATTTAGATTTTCTCTACATACAGTAGAATCCAAATGCGATCTGTGTGTATGGATCCATGAAAAACCTCACTATAATTACTATCTATAACTCCTATATACTATCATATGACTAATATATGATAGGTATATATTATCATATAACTACTATTCTATCAGTAAACTACAGCTGCCTAAAACTCTACAGATACTTACGTGGAATAAGTTAGTAGCACAAACATACCAAAATAAATTCTGCACTAACCAGACTTTTGAAATACAGTGGTTGGTGTAGTCTTACAGAGTAGTTTTCTTTCTTATGATAGGCTAGTATTTTGTTCAGCTTTTTATTTAAAATTAATGGTGGAAAATACATAAGGAAAATCTGTAGTTAAAAAATTTGGAAATTTTTCTGTGTTTAAAACCCACTCATATAATAAAAAAATATATATAATAAAATAATAAACAAATACTAGGTCAAAGAGGCTTGAAAGTGTTACTGTAATTTACAAAAACTTTTGACATTTGGTGTGCTATGGCCAGTTCACCCTACTGATCGTAGTTAAAGCCCTATTACATGAAATGATTATCGGCCGTATTCAGCCGATGTTGGCCGTTACGGCCGATAATCGTCTTGTGTAATAGAAGGCAACGATCAGCCGACATGAACAATGTCGGTTGATCGCTGCAGTCATTTATCTTTCAACATGTTGACACCAAATGACTAATATAGCAACGATCTGCCCTAGCTCCCTGGAATAGAAGCAGCGGCAGCAGACCACTGCAATCTGCTATGGGCTGCTCGTACGATCTAGCAATCACCCGGGCAGCCCCCTCCCGCAACTCCCGTGCCCCATACTGTACTCACCCGCTCACTGACAACGTGTGTTATAGCGCCGGTAGCGAGCAGGAACGGAGGACCAAACGAGCACTGACAGTGCTCGTCTGCTCCTCTATGTCGCCCCATGTAATAGGGGCTTTAAAGTGACACTGTCACCCCTTATTTGCAGTCTAACTGCTCTCCACAGGTGTAAAGGGTAAATGTTACAGCTTTCATTACTGATTTTATATCACACCTCATGGTGCTTGTTTCTGCCCCCATCCGTGACGTCATCGCCACATAGGCCCCTCCCCCTCAGCGGCCATTGGAAGGGCCAGCCTAAAGCTCTAGGCCCCACCCCCTAGATTGCCCCACACCAATGCCCACTGAGGGGGCGGGGCCTATGCGGTGATGACGTCACAGATGGGAGCAGGGCTAAGTGGCGCTAGGGGCAGAGCGATGTGGCACATAGGTTGTGAGGCCCCGCCCACATATACCAATCCACAGGTGATAAAAATGACTTTTTACCAGAACAAGCACCATAAGGTGTGATATAAAGTAAGTAATGAAAGCTGTAACATTTACCCTTTACACCTGTGGAGAGCAGTCATAATACAAATAGAGGGTGACAGTGTCACTTTTATCTATGGAGCCAAACTCCTACAATCAGTCATATCAGGTGGCTGGCCAGGGAATGGAGCATGCTACCACATGCTTTATGTAGTTATTATTTATAATCAAACTAGGTCTCAGGACTTAGACCCAGTGCTAAACTTTTGACATATCTGGGAAACAAGTGAGAAGTTTATATAAATAGCAGTAATGCTTGAACACTGACATTGTTATTTGTGCATACTAATAAGCGTAGTCATTTTGACAGTAACATAGAAAAAATAATAATAAGACAATTATATTTTATGTCATTTTAGAGTGTGTATCCTTGAACACTGGCAGAAACTCTTTAAGTGGAATTAACTTAGTTTCAGCATACAGTTTCTTAGGTTTAGCAGCAATAATGTAATGTTTGGAGCATGCTTTGTCACTATACAATCAGTAATCTATTTTTTTGTCTTGATTGTTTGGCTTCTAAAGTCAGTGCATTCAGGTTATACTAAAGCACTGAAGTTAGATTCTGCACATACTGTAAACTTTCATTTACATTTATTGCATCTAAGTCAGCCTCTGGGGGGGAAGCTTCCTGTGATATGGAAAGCAAGTATCTAATAATTACTTTGCTGACTTAATAAATATGTCAAGTCCGGGTGCAGAAAATTATAGTCCTCTTTGCTATTCACTTGAACATACAACAGTCATGTTATTCCATATTGATGTTCTGTAAGATTTTTTTTTTTTTTAAATAAACAATTCAGCTTAATTTATGAAAAATGGCAAAGAAAAAGAAAAGTAGGGCACAATGGTGTTACATGCGAATGCTTCCGGTGTTGTACATCATCAAATCATCAAAATAGGAGAACTTTACTTATTAATTTCCGAATGTGGGGTGCTACAAAGAGGAACAAAAGTAGGTTGTAAATAATGAGCATGTTCCTTAATTGGACAGTCGTTATTAATTATGGCTATTATTCTAAAGGCTATGTTCACACTTTGTTTAACATCGTCCATTGCATAACTTCTGGCCACCGGGCTGCATTCAGCATGTTTCGAGAAGTATCAGCTGCAGGAACAATCTTTTTTTACAATTGACTTTCGGGCACCGTCTTGTCATAGAAAAAAAATCTACAGAATAATAGTTGTGTGGGAACAAATTGTAAAAAAGATATATATTTAAGCTATGTTCACACATGGTACAGACAACAGCCATTGTTTGGCACTCAAAACAACGCCTTTGTCTTGAGTGTAAAACAACAGCGGTTGCAGCATCAAAAATAGCATTAAAATCAATGCAGAACCTCCATTAATAATTAACATGTCAACTTTAACGACAGTAGCGAACAACGGCTGTTGTTCAGTACATTGTGTGAACAACGGCTATTGTTTGCATTAATTTCAAGGCAACACATTTCAATTGAAATTTTTTTTAATTGCAAACAGCAGCTGTTCTTTTTATCAAAATATGTTGTGTGAACATAACCTTAGTGTGGGAAAAAATTTATGAATTAAGGCTATGTTCTCACACAGCATTTTTGCTTAGTATTTTGCAACCAAAACCAGGAGTGGATTAAAAACACAGAAAGGCTATGTTGACACAATGTAATATTTCAGTGAAGAATGGATGCTGATTGCAATGGAATCAGCATCCGTTCTTTACTGCAGGGGGTGGCATTTAAAAGCAGCACGCTGTACTCACTCATCATTATGTTAACACCCGTTCTTTAGAACGTATGTTAAAATAATATACCTGCCTATTATTTCCGGATGCTGTTTAGTGAACAGCATCGGGAAATAAAAGCTGTTCACAAAATGTAAAGTCGGCCAGTGCCACACATTACATTGAAGTGAATGGCGGTGCCCGCAAGTCAATTGTAAAAAAAAAAACGTCTTTAATGCAGCCCTGCAGCCAACAGTTGCTATGCAACAGACGCTGTTAAAACAAGTGTGAACATAGCCTATAAAAAATTGCTGTTAATTTAAAAACGTCTTTTTTTTACCTAAAAATATGTGGGAACACAGCCATATTGTGTTAAGGCGGTACTTGTAAAATGTAGTGGTGATCCCCTGCCATGTGATCTTGAGATAGTAGCTATGTATCATTGTTTTCTCCATACTGGGGGCTCTATTTTTAATGCATGTGATCTGTAGGTTAGATTAGATTAGGATGTGGTTAGGAGGAATTGTTGTTCCAAAGCTCAATGATCCTTGTTATGTTCGTTGTGAGTCATGGTAAACATAGTGAAGATAAACTGTATAAATATCATCCATCTAGATAAACTTTATATGCTTTACTGTATATATATATATATATATATATATATATATATATATATATTCAGTGAATATCTGCGTTGTGGTTGTTTTAGAAAAAAACAAGAATAATCCAATGTCATTCCGTCATGAACACATTACAATGAAATCAGATTCCGAAAGCATTACATACTGTGAAATTTAAATGCCATAAACCTCATATATCGTCATGAAGAAGAGTATTAGAAATTACATTTCTTATTACCTGCAAGTACTTATAAATGTGTGTGTAGCCTCCTCAATGAGTGTATATGAGGAATACACAATGAAGAATAATCTGGTTGCTTAATAGATCACAACAGAAGCTGAAATGTTTTACAACAGTTTGCTGAATGAAGGAGTAATAAGTTTCTTCTTGCAGTGCAGAAAGTAAAATGCCTTTTGCTACATGGTTAAGTAATTACACAGTATAATTGCTTAATCCCTTTGCTGTGCTGGAAATGGGTTGATATCTGAAAAGCTTAATCATGTGTGCGCCACTAATTCTTGTCGCGTTGTCATTTGCAGCAGTACTGAAACCGACGATGAGCCGCCATGTGAAGAAGAGATTGACTACAACACCGATAGCTGCTCAGACCCGGAGGTATTGGAGACGGATGCCAAACCCGAAGATAAACTTTCAGAGCAAGATCATGGGGCAAGAAAAACCCAATCCCCAACATCAACTATGAAGGAAGAAGCTTTCACCGCCAAGTGTAATTGTTCTACTATAAAGTCTCTGACGGTGTCCTCTAAGCAATATGGCTGCTCTCCAGAGGCATCTTCTTCCCTATGTGAGCAAAGTTTTGAGAACTCCAGCAAAACCCAAATGGGTCATTACCTGTATTAATATGTAGTAGATGTTATATTGTGGAACTAAAGTAACATGAAAGAAATCTAGGAATACTGTATATGTATTGTTCTCTTCATATACTGATATGTTAATACTTTAATGTTTAATGACAAAAGTGTAAATGGAATCCTGAAGTGTATGGCGCTAATACTTACACAAGTAAATAGTAGGTTTATAACTGGGGCCACAAGTACATTAAATGGGCAATGCAAACTAAGGTTTTTGTTCATTGTTGTTCAGTATATTTAGCTTTGTCAAGTAGTTTTGTATTGTACTGCATATGTGTAGCACTACAATGGTAAATGCACCTTTTGACAGAGAGACAAATAGGTAAAGAGATAGATAGATAGATCAACCTAAGAAAAGGAGCAGCAGAGCTCTGTGGTAGTAGTAGATGGGTGCACACGGTCTAAGGCTGGATTAAGATCTGCTAAATATAAGTGAAAAATCACAGCACTCCAATCTAATGATGGTGAAAAACAAGTGTGGGATTAATGCATCATATACACTGACCGTCAGGACAGGTTAGTGTACACACAGGAGAGACAAGTCCATCCCTGGTGCTGTTTCACGCCCACTTTCACTGTCTTCTTGTCTCAACAGGTCCTAAGCGATTTGGGACAACTTAAGTCCCTATTCCACGGGCCAACTGTGAGGAGCAAACAAGCTCTGTCAACGCTCGTTTGCTCCTTGTTTCCCACTCACTGCCACCGCTATTACACGTGGTGGCAGCGAGCGGGTGAGTGTAGGAGGGGCCGCGGGGAGCTGCAGGGGAGCTGCCCGGGTGAATGCTGATCGTCCGTTTGCTCCTCACAGTCGGCCTGTGGAATAGGGCCTTAAGTTGTCCAAGTCGCTTAGGACCTGTTGGGGCAAGAAGGCAGTGAAAGTGAGTGTGGGACAGCGCCAGGGATGCACTTGTCTTTCCTGTGTGTACCCTAACCTGTCCTGACAGGCAGTGTATATGATGCTCTAATCCAACACTAGTTTTTTACCTTAATTAGATTGGAGTGCTGTGAGAATAGTGGCAGTCTGCTGCCACCGCTCCTGTCCCACGGAGCAGCGGCAGCAAATCACTGCTATCACAGACGTTTGTCTTTCAACATGTTGAAAGACAGCAACGATCAGCCGACATGAACAATGTCGGCTGATCGTTGCCTTCTATTCAACGGGACGATTTTTGGCTGAATACAGCCGATAATCGTTCCGTGGAATAGGGCCTTTAGAGACATCCTCTACACTATTATAGGTGGAACAGGACAAAGGACAAATATAAGACAATTACTAGACAAGGACAAAAACCAGGAGAGGCAAAAACTAGTACAAAGTCGCTAGGCAATAAACAGAGTCAATGAGGCAAACCAGAGTAAAAAATAAAGGAAAAAAATACAGACCAAGTCAAGATACAAACACAAAGCCAGGGACACAAGCTACAGTCAGGAAACCAATAAGCCAGGATAGATATCACATGGTATACGGTGTAGCAGGTATCAGGCATAGTGAGTGACTGAGTTAAAGGGGTTATTCAGCATAAAAAAACACATATCCATTTTTTTCCAGAGACAGCACCACACTAGTCTTCAGCTTGGGTGGGGGTTGGCAACTTAGTTCCATTAAAGTGAATGGAGCTTAATTGCAAGCCACATCTGAACTGGAGACAAGAGTGGTGTTGTCTCTGGAAGAAAGCGGCAGTGTTTGACATTTTTACAGGGATTTTATTGTAAATTGTAATGTTATATGTGTTTATATGTGGAATAATCAGTGGTTGTAATAATATTTATGATTTTTTTCAAAACACACTAAAGCTATGTTCACATCTATGTCGGAGTCATTAGGGTCTTTTGGGCCACATGTGACCTAAAGTTTATGAGTTTTCACTCTAATGGTTGTGGTTTGATTTATGATGCAGGAGTGTCAGCTTAAATTTTTGTTCTGTGCAATACATAGTATGTCTATGAATTTTGTATAATAGGGTTCACCTGGTGGTTTGGAAATTATTGTTGATGTGTTTCCCTCTTTCTAAGGGCTGTAACAGGGTAAATGATGCAAATTAAATTCTTTGAGGATGCTGTAGAACTTAAAGTGTCACTATCATTATAACTTTCAAAATCTAAGTCAACAGTAGATGTGATATAAAGAAAGTTTGCAATATACATTCATTATTTTTTTGTTGTTATCATGCTGTAAAAAAAGCTGTACTTACCAGAAATCCAGGTCCAGTCTCCGGAAGGCAGATTTTCTGACTTGTGCTGGTTGAAAAAAACAGGCTAAACACAGGAATTCCGGCCAGTACAGAGAGTACGGCTCAATGTGTCCGTCAATCTCATGACTGCCTTCTCTCTGTAAATGCTCAGATAGCCTGGGGAAAAAAAAACTCAGAAAACAGGAAGTGCCTTGTTTTCCATGATAACTAAAAAATAAATAATGAATGTAAATTGCAAATTTGCTTTATATCACATCTACTGTTGATTTAGATTTTGAAAGTTATAACGACAGTGAAACTATTTTATTTATTTATCTCCAATAATAAAAATGTTGAAAAAAGTTGATATGATAGTGCTGTGGGAATATCCCCTGATTATTATTACTCTGTGGCAAATTTATTAAAGACTTTACGCCAATTTTACATAATAATTTCAAGATATTTTCTGGCACTTTTTCCACAGTGACCAGACAGTTTCCTGTATCTATAAAGCCAGGAGTGACTGGTTCCTAATTTATATGGTGTATTAGGATTAAATAATGGCAAATTGATTTGAAGATTTGCAGTTTTGTAAAAACTAAATCTTGCAAAAATTTTTTAACTTCTACCTATTCTACTAACCAGATTTTCAATGTACTGTGCAATAAATTATACAGTGATAATAAAATATGTGTACTGTATAACAATATGTATCTAGTGTTTTCGATGATTAATAAATTGAATATTTTATTCTTTATTATTTATACTAATCCACAAGAAGGATAGTAGAGAAGAGCCCAGTAACTATAGGCCAGTTAGCTTAACATCGGTAGTAGTAACAAAAAAAAAAATACGAAAATTCTTCTTCTGAAAAAAAGAAAATAATTGATCAAATAAGAAGCAACAGTTTGATGGATACAAACCAGCATGGCTTTATTGTGGGCAGATCATGTCAGACTAATCTTATAGTTTTCAAAAGTGACGGATGAAGGTGGTGCTATGGATATCGCCTACAGTATGTTGACTTCAGCAAAGCTTTTTATAAAGTTTCCCATAAAGAGCTGAGAGAGTAATTAGAGTAGTTTAATCCCTGAATAGTTCAGTGAATTTGTTGTTAACTGAAGGATAGATGTTTGGTGTTAATGGTGTATATTCCAAGCAAAGACTAGTTACAAGTAGAGATGAGCGAATACAATTCAAACAAGTAGGTATTCAATCGAATATTGCAGTATTCGAAAGATTCAAATTTAATTGAGTAGTGAGGCGAATACGCGGGAAACATTCCAAAGGTCTCCCATTGCAGTTGGAGCTTTTTTTAATCCAATGACCATGCAGGGAGGCCGTGAGGGACCCTGGGAGTATGCACGCAGCGCGAAAACTGTGTCTACGCTCATTGGATAGCTGAACCACATGACCTCAAATTTTAAATACTTGACTTCCGCCTCTTGACCGCAGATGAGCTTTTAACCTAGCCAGGGAAAGATCTTGCAGCAGGGAGAGATAGGTTTTAGTAGCGTTTTGGTTAGGCAGGCTTACTACAGAACCCAAAAGTCCTTTTCAGGGCTAAGATCAAGTGAAAAAGTCATCTCTGAATCAAAAGCACTTCTCAGTGCTAAGACATAGATGATATAACAGCAGCATCAGCATTAGCAGTTGTATTCATTCCAGTACCCTGTGTGTACAAGTGACTTATAGTGTCCCTGTTTAACACCACTAACGGTACGTTATACATATTGTTCCAGTAGCCCACTAAAGACACTTGATATATAATGTTTCAGTAGCCCAGTAAAAGGCACGTGATACATATTGTTCCAGTAGCCCAGAAAAAGGCACGTCATACATACTGTTCCAGTAACGTTCGTACAGCAGTACGCAAATAACATGACGCTCTACAGACGCATATTGGAATCATGTATGTAACACTGCACAAGAAATACGAACGAAATGTGTGAACATTGCCAAAAAATGTTCATAAAGCGTTCGCAAATGTTTTTCCTTCACAACTGCAGAGAGTGGCATTATACAGCGATTTTGGGGTGTTGGGTGCACCCAGGTATGCTCCCCCTAATGTCCCAGTGTCATTCCGGAGGAGTTTGCATAGTTAAGGAAGGTTTTGGGGGGACTTGGTGACCTCCAAGTGGTCGAATTTTGATTTCCAAGTGCTGCAATTTTTTTTCCCATAGACTATAATGGGATTGAATACTCGTTCGAATAGTCGAATATCGAATAGGCACCATTATTCGAATAGTCGAATATCGATGCCTATTCGATTTGAATTCTCGAAAGTCGAATATTTCACTACTCGCTCATCTCTAGTTACACAAGTGCCACAAGGTGTTTGTAAGTGAAATGTTAGAAGGTTTGGTAGGTAAGGCCTGTTTGCTGATAACACAAAAGTGTGCAATATGGTTGATATTCCTGGAGGGGTCAGTAATATGGAAAATGATTTAGCTTTGCTAGATAAGTGGTCCAAACAATGGAAACTGCAATTCAATGTTTCCGAATGTAAAATAATGGACTTGGGGCTGAAGAATCCTCTATCCGAGTATCTTTTAGGCAGTTCTTAAAACTAAACACAAGAACAAGAGACCAAAATCTGCGGTTTAGTTGGGGGAAAGATCAGGAGCAATGTGAAAAAATATTACTTTACTAGAAGAGTAGCTTATGCTTCGAACAAACTTCCAGTTTTTTTTAGCTCACATGATCTAGCACACTACCCTGAGGAACGAATAATTACAAAAATGTCCGTTAGACTATGTTAAAATGTATGAAAAAATTACAACCGTCATTTTGCTGTTTGGTTGCCTTTCAGTGCAAAGAGGGCTGCTGGTACATTACTTAGTTTGGGGTTACTAATCGGCCTTGGGGTGTGTCTTTAGTTGAAAAGTCCATTAAATTGAATAGTAAAAAACGGTGAAAAGACAATGAAAATGATAAAATGTGTGTGAACAACTAAAAAATAACATCAGCTGTCTGCAAAAGATGACAGAAAAGTATTGACATAATCATTATTTTGACGTCCA
Organism: Dendropsophus ebraccatus; assembly: GCF_027789765.1. Taxonomy (NCBI): domain Eukaryota; kingdom Metazoa; phylum Chordata; class Amphibia; order Anura; family Hylidae; genus Dendropsophus; species Dendropsophus ebraccatus. Next base: position 174,018,137 of record NC_091454.1, on the reverse strand, counting down.
CGCAGACAACGTCTGTTATTTTATACACTGTGTGCATTGGGTGTCCGTCACTCCATTTACTTCAATGCATTGCATTGACAATCACATCTCGGCAATAACAGACATCTTTTTAAACAGAAAAGGCATCCACCTTTTCTCTTTTGTTGTCGTTTTGTGAACATAGCCTAACAAAGATGTCACATGTAAACACACACATTTAGTGATGCCTCTGCTTGAATTTCCAAGAAGCCTTTAGAGTGCTTTGAATGGATATCCTGATGTTGTGTCGAGTTACTTTCATGAAAAATTAGAATCTAAAGGAAAGCTAAGAGTAGACACATCTGTAAATGCTGTGTTTTTATGTATGTGGACATTGAATGATTACGCCTTTTGGCTATGTTCACACATAGTATTTCCATCAGTCATTTGGTCAGTATTAGAGAAAGAAAGAAAGCATACATACCTAACAACTGTCGACCATGTCCGCTTCTGGCGGCATCTTGTATCCATGTCATCAGAGCAGAGGGGCCGGCCTGGTCTTCTTCCTCCTCGGCGTCTTTCACTAAAGTGAATGGGTGCAGGAAAAAGCTGCTGGTGCGCAAGTGCCTTTTCATTGGCTGAAGCACATCACATGGCTTTCAACTTGTTCAGCCCTGATTAGCTGAGAAAGCTGGAAGCCATGTGATGCGCTCCAGCCAATCAAAAGGCAGCCTTTTTTCTCCCATTTACTTCACTGAAACCCGGAAGTGAGGAAGGTCTGACGGGGGCATGACTGGCGGGAGATTCAAGCAGCAATCGTCACTCAAGGGATGGTAAGTATTAAGTGTGTGTTTTTTTTATGGCATCGCCGGAGTTGTCCTTTAAGTGTTCTGATAGCATTTTATAATAATGTATTGAATTAGATTTATAAACTAAACAAAAAAAAAGGCAGGGGTGAACATATTGTACTGCTTCTGGGAACCCTACATTGCATGGCATAAATATGAAGAACCTGAAATTTAGAGATACATACAGGGCTGTATTAACAGCTGCTGCTGCCCTAGGCACTAAACCTAAAGACGTCCCATCTTGGGGAGCTTGGAAGAGCGTGGTTTCGGCCACATGCATTTATGTACAGCTACATAAAATCACTGTCTGAATCACGTTTTTTCAAGGTTTTTAATGGGTTAAAACATAAACAAATTTCCACATTGAAACAATGATTAGAGCAGTCTGCATATTGTCTGAAGGAATTGTCACCACAGGATTGGTAGGTAGGTAATAGCTCACCTATACCAACACCTGACCAAAGAAACCATTTATATTTCTGATCCTATATAACCCCTTTAAGTATTTGTCAAGTATTTTCCCCACTGATATCCAAGGAGAATTGTTTACATTTACATATTCAGGGTATGTTTATAGCTTTTTTGAGGCGAGGGGGAAAAAAAAGCCTAAAAAACGCTGCACAAACATACCCTTAGCCCTAGAATTTGGTTCAGATACAATGTGCTTTTTATTTAAAATCAGATTTAAATCAGTGGATTAATCACCATATGTGATTACCACCTAGTGTTGCTTTGTATAGCAAGATAGCTCCATCTAGTGTGACTATGTCATAATATAATTATAGTTTTGCAACTGCTCTCTTATGCTCCCATCTTCATAAAGGGCCAAGATGTAACTGCAACCTTTGCTACCTCTATTATGCAGACTTGTTCGAGTCTGAAAATATTCTTTTCTTATGTATAATACTTATAAAGGCTGGTATTAATTTGCTTTTAAGTACCTCTGACTAAGCCTGCCATGGGAACAGAGGCGCCTATTGGGCAATACCTGTGCCTTTATGTTCCCTTTGAAATCCTTTAATTCTATTTTGATATTTAAATCAGTAATCGTAGCCATTCCCCAGAGTGTATTCCATGCTGATTGAACATATCCTATTGTAAGGAAAAAAAGGAAAAACACACCAAAAGCTGTCTGAAAAGAGAATCATCTGCGCCAAATCAGAGGTTTAGAAATGTTCCCTGATAACCTCCCAGTGCTTCTCAGCTTGTACCAGGAAGCATGTGGTAGTGTATCTGACATAATAAAACCTGCAAGCCATTAATACTTCTCAATTCCATCTTCCTTTCTACTGCATTTACTTCTCTCAGACAGCCTGTAGAGGTCAGGAAAGGTCCTTTGTATTAAAGCTAGAGAAATTATTAACATTCCCAGCGAGCGGGATTAATTAGGAAGAAGCACATTTTCCTCCCAGGTACAGAATGTCAGACATTAATACAAAGCACAACATTAAGCACTTAGAAAGGATGCCCTGTGTATTTTTTATCCTGATTTATTTGCATTTTTGCCTGCAACTTTGCATTTTTTTTTTAGCATATGAACATTAAAAGCTTATGAGCTCTTAAATACAGCTAGGGGTGTAGTCACATTGCATGCAGGTATTCACTTCCTTACCTTTCCCTGCAGCTCAACTTATCCCAAAATGTGTATTATGAGATAAGGAGCTTAGAACAAATTAAATACTCTATATCACGATACTCTTTTAGGACTTGTGATGAGCGAACGTCCTGATGTTTGGTTCAGATCCCGAACACAAACATAAATTAAAAAAAATAAAATTGTGATCGGTTCGGTTCATGTTCCCCGAACTTTCACGAACAAATAACAAAAGTACATAGAAGCGTACATTTCATTCTACGCACATGCGTACAGATTATTAGGTGCAAAGCATAAATTGGGCAGTTGCGTACATCTCAAGTTAAATGTTCGCATGTTTGAATATGTTTGAAAATTATTCTTAGAACATTTCCGATCAACAAATTGTTCATGATCGGCAAACACAAAAAATGTATGTCATGTTATTAGGAACACTCGAACATTTATGAACATGTTTGCTCATTACTAGTTAAGATATGTGTAGAGATGAGCGAACCAGGTTCGGGTTCGAGTCGATCCGAAACCGAACGTTCAGTATTTGATTAGCTGGGGCTGCTGAACTTGGATAATACTCTAAGGTCTGAAAAACATGGATACAGCCAATGACTATATCCATGATTTCCACATAGCCTTAGGGCTTTATCTAAGTTCAGCAGCTTCCGTTAATCAAATGCCGAAAGTTCGGGTTCGGATCAACTCGAGCATGCTCAAGGTTCGCTCATCTCTAGCTATGTGCTATATATGCTGCCACAGTATTAGCCTGTGTTTGGCCACCAAATGGTTGTAAAGTGGATTGCAACCTGTTAAGGGTTTTGCTGTCCCATCAGAATATTGTTTTGTAATTGTTTAGTTAAAAATTATGGTCCTTAATTACATTTAAAGAGAATAATTTTTTTTTGTTTATTCTTTAATTTAATAACTGTTAACATTATTATTTTTTCTAAATATGATTAATTATCTTTGTGCCCTCGATTGATATATATTTGTATCTTTCCTTATGGGCCCATAACTGCTCTTTGCAACAGACTTGTTGTGAGCCTGGAACTTCTAGCTCACAAAATACTACAGGAAGGCATTCAACTGTTTCTGTCATTAAAGTGGTTATCTAATGTTAACATAGCCACTTTCTTCCAGAGACAAAATGACTCTAGTCTCTGGTTCAGGTGTGGTTTGCAATTAAGCTCCATGGAACTGCCATTGACAATGGAACTGATTTGCAAAACCCCACCCAAACTAGAGACAAGTCGTGCTGTCTCTAAAGAAAGTGGACATGTTTTTCTAACACTTGATAAACCCTTAAGTCCAAGAGGTCTTGTGGCTTCAAAATAGGAAATTAAAAAAAAACTTTCTTTCATTATGCGACAGCAGATACTTTCTGGTTTCCTTTTTAGCTTCAGCAATTTTTTTTAAGACTGGTAGATATTCACCTTCCTGCATTTTTAATAAATAAAGGAAAATGAAAACTGAGATTTCAACCAAAATATTGTGTTAAAAAAGCTATTAATAAGTACTGGTATTTGCTTAAAGCAACCCAGTATTAAGGGAGGTCATGAGTAAGAGATCTTTAGTAGCTTATAGGAAAAATGTTACACTCGATGATGATTTGAAAAGTGGGAATAAGAACAAAAAAAGATAATCATACTAGATTAGGGAGTACTTCTCATAAGAAAACATAGACAGCACTTACCATTTCGTGTGAACAGACAATCCGCCTTTATTCAGTCGATCGAGGTAGCGGGGGAGAAAGGATATGGGTGACGATGGTTTCGCAGCTAGTGACGCTTTGACAAACTCAGGGTTCTTCAAAACGGCATGCAAAACTGTGGTTACCCAGATCCTTTTTCCCCCTCTACCTCTATCTACTAAATAAAGCCGGAGTGTTTTGCTCATATATTTAAACTTGCATGTGCAGAAAATTATGCATAAAATTTAGGTAGATTTACATGTTATCAATTCTTAAATTTGCCACCTTTTTTCTCTGTTGTTATATGTTGTAATGCAGCATTGTATTTACATTGTGTGCAATGACAACATTTTTGTTTCCCTGCGAGGCACAACCTTACCAAGTCCAATATCAAGAAACACAGAATATGGCACTGCCTGGCTCTCTACTCGTAGGTAACGGGCACTCTTCCAGGGCCAGCCACTAGTGGTGCTCAATCTGTGAAACCACAAGTATTGCAAAACATCTCATAAGAAAACAGAGATGGCACTCACCATTGCGCGTGAACAGACAATCTGACATCTCTATATCAGATTTTGTGAGCACTGTGCATCAGTAAGAACAGGTAAGTTTATTTAGACTGTGAGACTGGCAAGCCCTGCCCCCAATTACCCCTCTGGATTTACCAAAAGCTGCACAGGTCTGGTCTGGCACAGGTCTTGTGCAGAAATCTACACCTGCTACTGACTACTACACACTAATATGCCCACATCCCAATTCAGCAGAAAGATCTTCTCTGACACCAGCCGGGTCACGGAACGGCTGATGTTTTACGCCATGTGAACATGGCCACAGGGTGCAACTATGCCGCTGCTATGCAAATTTATTTTTGTTCTATACATTTCATCAACAGCAATATTGCACAATGTATGTATTTATGATCATGTCAACCAGGTGTTTCTGAAGTATATGTGCAGATTTATAAATAATCATAGCACGCAGGATCTTTACATCTAGGGATCAAGTGATATATTATAGCAACATAGGTTCTTGGGGCCATTTGTCTTTGTGATGTGGTCTGAAATTACTACAATATGTTAACAGAAATCTTCTTGGTAATGTTAGAATTGTGCAAACAGTAGCAGAGTCTATATATCAATCATGAAAAGTTAAGGTAGTGTAAAAAAAAAATAAAGAAAAGATAAAACTCGAAGGGAAAAAAGAACATTGGCCTAAAGCGAACTGTCACATATTTTTCCAGTAGTATTCAGGTTAAATAAATTGTTTTCCGTTCCTTGTCACATCAGCCCAAATTGCTCATCAGGACATCTACTGGATACTATTCAGTTTCCTACATATATTTGCAAAAATCTAACTTGTAAATCAAAGAAAAATGAAGAACTGTTGGCCTACACTCATTTGTTTCCAAAATGATGACATCATAACCCAAGTGAAAAAAGAACAGATTGTTTTAATTAAACCACAGCCACAATGTTTTGTCATTCACATTCAGTGTATTTGCTGTATGGAACTGTGTTGGTGAATTTCAAGTCACTATCTTGGTACTATAGTGATTTTTTTTTTAACCCGTAGATGACCCTGGACGTACCTGTACACCTTGGATGCCTGTCCCCAGACGACCTTAGGCGTACAGGTACGTCCTGGGTTATGAAGCGAGCTTCAGAGTGGGGCGTGCTTCATAGCAGGTGGGGGCCAGCTGCAATCAGTGGCCAGGCCCTCACTGTTTATGACAGGCTGCAGCGATTGTGCTGCAACCTGTAACTAACCCCTTAAATGCCGCTCTTGTCACTTACAGACTCAATGAGCAAAGCACCGATTGGACCGCACGGAGGAAGGTAAGAGGCCTCCAGTGGTCCGACACAGCAATCGGGACCCCTGCAGGTCTCTTAACTTCCTCGGTGTGGTCCGATCGGCTCTCTGATTATTGAGTCTGCCACAGGCAGGCTCCATGAGCAGAGCGCCTATTACACTAATCAATGCTATGCCTATGGCATAGCAATGATCAGTGTATGCAATCTGGGGACTTAAAGTATGTAAAAAAAAAAGTAAAAATGTTTGAAAAAATACCAAAAAGCCCCTCCTAAAAAGGTTAAAATTGCCCCCCCCATCCCATAGTATAAATAAAACATATCTAAATAAATAAACAAATAAACATATTATACACCATAGCGTGTGTAATTGTCCGATCTAATAAAACACAACAATCAACACCCCATAAGGTGAACGTCAAAAACGAAAAGAGGGGGAAAAGGGCCAGGATCACCGATTTTTTGTTACATTATATATATAAAAATTTTTACAAAAAGTGACTAAAACATCCGATCTACTTATTATTATTATTATTATTATTATTATTATTATTATTATTATTATTATTATTATTATTATTATTTTAATCAAAACTAGAGATCATGGTGCAAAAAATAATGCCCCACACAGCCCCATAGGTGAGTCACAATAGGGCCATTTTATTACTAATAAATTGAAAAAAAAATATTGAAAATCTGTGTAAACCTGCATATGGTTGTGTTCCGACTGACCTATAGAATAATACAGCCCTACCTAGATACATACTCCCCATTGTTAGTAACAATGGCCCCATATTGCCAACAATTCACCCAAACTGAAAGTTACATTAATCCAAGTGTCAACACCATTTCCCATTTACCTGTCTCTGTATACACAGACTACTTTTACTTGGCAGAGAGAAAAAAAACACATGCAGTGCCTCTAATGTCTGTATAAGCAGTGAGTCTAACTATTGACTTATTTTCTATATGTGGCTCCATTAATTGTTTATGGGAGCTGCTGAAAATAGCTTTCTCCGAGGGGGGGTGCTTTTTTAAAACTTTGTTCTGATTGTATGCCTAAAAATAATGGATGCTAAAATTGATTGAGTCTTATTTAAGCTTTCTGAGTAGACTGAGCTCTCATCTACTTATTATACAGTATATCATAGACTACTTATATAGACTATAGACCGATTACTTATAGACTATAACTTATCTCCATTGTCATTCCTGTCATCTCCTCTAATTGCAACAGTAGTAAGTTCACTCAAGGAAATGTCATCCCCACCATTCCTATTGCTATCTATTCCAATATGCTATAAATACTGTACTGGTCAGAAGGTTGAAAACCTATTGAAAAAAAATTAAGAGCAAAGACATAAGGTTAAAGGCTCTGTTCTCACCTTTTCTACATATATACTTTATGATAGCTTCATGGCCTTTTAAATTTTCCAACACGTTTGACACAGGTCTGATGTTATCGATATGACCTGTGGTAAATCTGTGTTAACGTAGCCAAACCTACAGTTCAGTTCCTGTAAAATATGCTATGATCGTGTGTGAAATTATATTTTCCTTTTGTAAAGAAAGTTCTGTAATGTGTTACTACTTGCAGAGAGGTATAATAATAAAATCAATACGAAAACAACATCTGGGTATTTACTGAGGTCAATGAAGATGAAAGTGAAAAATGTTATACCTATAATAAACTGTTCATTTTCATTTAACAAAAAGCTTGTATAAAATATACTGTATATAAAAAAGTGAACCTACTAATTCGTACTAGTATACTGTATATGTAGCTTTCTGCCACCCTATTACGGAATCATGTGAATGCACAGTACCTTTACATTTTGTGAAAATCCTGGTCTCTCAAGATGCTCTGCATACTATAAATCCTATTGCATCTTGGAAACCTATAGTTCATTTAAGGGATTACAGTAAAATAAGTATGTCCTCATTGGACAAGTGTTTTTGTTTAAAGGGTCGTCAATTTATATGGTTATCTCCGAGTTGGCTGCTGAGACCACCGTAGATTATCTTGGTACCTGTTGGAAATGTCCCATGAGAATTTATAATAGAATTCTTGTGTTGTGAATTTACCTGAAGATATACTGCAAAATCTTCTAGTGCACTTAAATTAAACAATAGCTCTATACACCCCTTACCAATTGCCTGGCACTGCTGTAGCAATGCTTCATTGGTCCCTCAGCATTTTCTCTTTATTGGCCCCCAGTGTAAGCATGTTATGTTGACACAAGGCTTTGTATCCAGTATCAGGCTGCAGTGGTTACATTGGTCGACAGGTCAAAAAATTGTTCTAATCAGTCAGGCTCTCACTACTAAAACCCCCACTGATCAGGAGAATGAGCAGGGAGCAGCACATGGTAGCATTGTGTACTTCCTTGAATTCAGTCATCTCCGTCCAATGGCCACATAGACTTATAATAAACTGAGATCTCTCTAAGCCAGAGAGTGAAATTTGCTACGGCATGCATCTCCTACTTCGTTCTTCTGATTGGTGGAGGTGTCAGTCCCCGACAGGGCCGTATTAACAACTGCTGCTGCCCTAGGCACTAAACCTGAAGAACCTGAAGAACCTGAAGATGGGGAGTGAGTGTGTGTGTGTGTGTGGGGGGATTTCGGTCACATGCATTTCTCTACACTGTCTGAATCACATTTTTCATGGTTTTTAACTGCTTAAAACACAAATTTCCACATTTAATCAATGATTAGAGCAATATGCATATTGTCTGAAGGAAATCTCACTACAGGATTGGTAGATAATAGCTCCAGGTGTCACAGCCATACCAGACCTGACCATACCTCCCCCCAACCCGCCTCAAAAAGACACCAGATTTACTGACAAGTCTAAATGGGAGGTGGGAGACTAAAAAAATAAAAACAAAAAAAAGTTGTTTCCTTCCCCCTGCTCCTGCCCCCCTGCAAGGTGCTGCCCTAGGCACCGGACTACGGGTGCCTAGTGGTAAATACAGTCCTTGTGACTTGTGACTTTTTATTTTACAGTACCTGTTTAAGTGCCAAGGTAACATAAGGTAACCATGCTGAAAAAAAAGGCACATCTACAGTATATACAAATAATCGGAAATTACTGTTCCAATTAACTAATTAAAAAGAGATGCAGCTGATGAGCAGAATATTTAATGCAACTTAGAATGAGAACTATGAGAAGTATAATAAATGAGAAAAATTAAACTTTAAATGATGATATTAAATAAATGAGTAAAAAGGAAATTAGTTTATAAAAAAATTATGAGAAATTAAAAATATTCATTGGAACGTTAAGAGACACATAGTTACTGAGCAATATGAAGAAAGGAAGCTTATCATAAAATATCAATTCTAAATTTTATCAATATGTGAAGTGACTTAAAAGAATAGAGAATATATAGGAAGAAATGCAAAATACTTAAAAGTATGAAAATGTCTCATAAACCTAGACTTTTGTAACAAGTACAGAAACCAATTTACAACTTTTCATTCATATGAAGTCAAGAAAGTAACAAGAATTAAAATAGATGAATCTAGTGTAGAGGTTATGGCAGGCTGATTGAATTGATGACAATCCTTGTGAATCTACAAGGAGGGTTTCACAAGGTTCCGACAAGTTGAGACAACATGGACAACAAGGTGCACTACCTCAGGCTCTGAGGAGAAATACCACCTAGCAGGAGCCATGGATGGCAGCACTGGGCTTTATGAAACAGCTCCAGAAAGGGACTCGGCAGGCTTCAAGTATCTTCAAGACATTTCCCTTAAATTGTCCAATGTAAAGGGCAAAGAAGGAGTTTTCAGTGGACTGGACATAAAGCAGATCATAAAATGAAAGGAATTTCCCCAGAGGTTTAGTAGTAAGAAGAAAATGTGCTGGAACAGCTTTGGCACAATATTTAGGGTTTTCCTATATAATTACTCTACGTGGTGCTATATGAGACCTCAGTGTACTAGGCACAATGGGCTATAGAATATCCCTCATAATCCATTTTTTGGAACATTTTTAAAAGGAAGCACAGTGGATCCTTATGACATCAACTGGTTTTATGCTGGCTCCACTGGAGCGCAGACTATAACAGAGCCCGGTTTTTAATACATAAAGGTATATTCTCATCTTAACAAATATAGTTATACTTGTAGGACTTATACCCTGGTCTTAAATTAGGCCCCATTCCAATTGCCCCACCAGATTCACTAGGAGGCCTTTGGCTCTTAGTGAATCTGGCCCAATCTGCGCCTGCTAAATGGCCGCCACAGAAATTTACACTTTCTCCTGTGAGCAGGCATAAATCATGGTAAACCAGGCGTAGGAGAGGGCCATGGTACTTTCCCCGCCTTGCTACAGCATGGGATATGGCAGGCCTACGCCAGGGAGAAAGGGTGAATCTGCACTTTCTCCCTGGCATACGCCCCGGCCACAGCAATGATAAGTCCCCCACTATATCCCTATCCATCTACATTACATATTTATGTTCACCAGTGGTGTATGGTAACCTTGACAATGAGCTGTCAACAATGGGAGGGAAAGAGCAGCATATCAGGAGTAGGAGGCAAGTTTGCTAAATAAATTACATATTTGCAAAAGTATATTACTCTGTTATTTGAGATAAGAATACCCCTTTAAACCATTAATCCTTAGAGGACCGGGCCAATTTAAATTTTTGCATTTTTAGTTTTTTCCTCCTTGTGCTTAAAACGCCATAGCACTTCACCTAGAAACCCACATGAGCCCTTATTTATTGTGCCACTAATTTTATTTTGCAGTGGTGGGCTGATTTTTTTCATAAAATACACTACAAAAGCAGAAAAAATAAATGTGTGGTGAAATTTATTTGGAGGGTTTTTGTTTCACCCTGGGGTAAAACTGACTTGTTATGTATGTTCCTCAAGTCGTTACAATTACAATGATATGAAACATGTATAACTTTTATTTCATCTGATGGCTTTTAAAAGATTCAAACCATTGTTAACAAATATATATTCCTTAAAATCGCTCCATTCCCAGGCTTATAGCTCTTTTATCCTTTGGTCTATGGGGCTGTGTGAGGTATAATTTTTTGCAACATGATGTGTTATTTCTATCGGTACCTTGATTGCGCATATGCAACTTTTTGATAGCTTTTTATTACAATTTTTCTGGATTTGATGCAACCAAAAAATGCTCAATTTTGCACTTTGGGATTTTTTTTTTTGTGTATACCGCGTTTATCGTGCGAGATCAGGAATGTGATACATTGATATTTTGGGCGATTACGCACGCGGCTATACTAAATATGCTTGTTTATTTATTTATTTTTATTTATAATATAGGAAAAGGGGGTGATTCAAACATTTATTAGGGGAGGGGTCTTTTCATTAAAAATAACATTATTTTTTTTTACACGTATATGAGAAGTCCCTCTGGGAACTTCTAGTATAAGTACACTGATCTCTCATTGAGATCTATGCAGTAAAGTTATACTGCATAGATCAATGAGATTAGCATTTGAGTGCCGAGCCGGGATCAGTGCCATTACAGCCCAGACCTCGGCCAGGTGAGGACATGGGGATCGCAACTTTGACAGCTGCATCTGAATACTTAATTAGCTGGCACGGCTATCGGACCGTGCCTGCTAATAGCCGCGGCTAATAGGTGTGGCCCCACTCTGAACTCTCCTAGGCGGCCCAGGACGTACAGGTACACCCAGGGTCGTCTAGGGGTTAAAGGAGAAGTTAGGCAATTTTTTTAATTAAAGTATTGTATTGTCCCCCAAAAGTTATAAAAATCACCAATTTTCACTTATTACGGGAAATACTTATGAAGTGCTTTTTTCCCTGCACTCACTACTGCATCAAGGCTTCACTTCCTGAATAAAATGGTGATGTCACGACCCGACTCCCAGAGCTGTGCGGGCTGTGGCTGCTGGAGAGGATGATGGCAGAGGGATGCTCAGTGTCCCTTCAGTGTCCTGTGTCCCTCAGTGTCACCCTTTCATCATCCTCTCTAGCAGCCACAGCCCGCACAGCTCTGGAAGTCGGGTCGTGACATCACCATTTTATCCAGGAAATGAAGCCTTGATCCAGTAGTAAGTGCAGGGAAAAAAGCACTTTATAAACATTTCCCGTAATAAGTGTATATTGGTGATTTGTATAACTTTTGGGGGGCAATACAATACTTTAATTTAAAAATTTTGCTTGGACTTTAAAGAAGGTAGAACTTTGCTACATGATATTCCCTAGCAATGTATCCACAGGACTGAAACATGGTCAGACAAAACTAGGCATAGAACCACAGAAATCTGAAAGACAATCCAAGGGTTTCAGCAATAGACAAAGTCCAGGAACAAAGCTGATCAATATAGAACATAGAGGCAGAGACTGAACCGACACTTAGGTTAAAAATAATTAAACCGGACGGGTTTATATATAAGATCTTTGTCTTATGGTGTAGAGCAGGGTTTGAACACAGTAATGCTGTGTGTGATTCAGTGTCGGAATGGCCCACCAGAGGACCAGAGAATCCTTCGGTGGGCCCCCAGCTTTAGAACTTGCACAAAAACTGACTGACATGTTGTTGCTCACTGATTCTTCATTGGTGGGCCCCCAGGATCATTTCCCCTGGTGGGCCTCAGATACCCCAGTCCGACACTACTGTGATTGGTTGCCGTTGGAAAATTACAGGAGCTTTGGTTGTTTCACACAAATTAATAAATCTAGGCCATGGCAGATGCTATACTACAGATACTATATGATTGTAATGTATAAATGCTTATTCATCAAGGGAGAACTCTGGTCAAATCTAAAAATCCCGGGTGGGCAGGGAGTGGAAGGAACATAATTAAGAAGAAATTCTTACCCATCTCCATGCCCCCGCAGTGCAGCTTCACCAGCTCTCTGTAGGCCTCCTGTCTACAGTTTCTCTAAACTGAAAAAAAAAGAAAAGAAATACTAAAATAATATAGATATTATAGATAACAAATCCCGGTACATATCTTGAATACAGAAAATAATAATTTATATTCTTCCACATTAATTCCCTCAAAACATTTTTCTAACACTCCTGTGAAATATTGTACCTTTTAAGGCATTGTATTTAATCCTCTGTCATACTTGTAATGATCCATTTAACTAATAATTTGTGACAACCTCTGACTAAATACTAATTCCAGGACACACTTGGGTGTCAAGGCCGACAGCCGGAATTCTGTGATTTAGAACAATAGACTTAATAAATAAATCAAAAGGAATTTTAAGAACATCTTAGAATGTCAAATACCTCTCAGAAATCCTATCCCCTAAGAACCACCTCTAACTACAGAATAATCCGGTGATGTGTCTAAACATTAGAATTCTATATTCTCTAGATAAAAAAAAAAGAATCTCCATTCGTATTCACATAACCTAAACATTTTAGCTGTGTATAATACAGAGAGCATTTTGCATTGTCAAAGTCAATCGTATTGGGTTTGGTCCACCCTATTAAGCCAGTTTGACCTTTTGGGCAAATTACATTTTGCTGGGACAAATTGGGCATCTTTGGGACTTCTATAGTTTTTGCCTTGGGCTCCCTGTTCTTTCTTAATATAATCTGCACTGCTCGAAAACATTAAGAACTATACACAGTAGATCTTGAAATTAAGCTTGGCACATGAAAAATATAGCAGGGAAAGCAGATTGCCCTGAAAAAATCTCATTACAAACAACAAAATGAGTCGTAAATATAATGTAACAGCATTTGGATTGTATTCTATGTACTAATAAATTACAACAGGTTCAAGAGGATATATCTGTCCACCATGGTAAATTATAGTCACTTGCAAATACAGTAGACTATAAAATTTGTCTGTCAGTTATATGGATTACTGAAGATGATAGATAATGATAATATCCTTTTATTGCTGTATCTTTAAAAAAAAACAAAAAAACAAACAAACATGGCCTGCTTTAAAAAAAACAATGAGAACTGTTAATCTGTGGAACAGTCTACTCCAGGATCTGGTTACAGCAAAAACAGTAGAAGTCTTTAAAACAGGCTTAGGCCATGTTCACATGGCATAAGAGACCTGCCGTTCCGTGACCCGATTGCAACAACAGCCATACTTTTACGAAAAGTTACGTTGTGTGAACATAGCCTTAGATAAGTTCTTAGACCAAAATAACATAAATGCATATGTATAGAACCAATTATCATCCACCCCCCGTTCCGTGTATCGATTCCCTCCTTGTATTACCCCCCCTTCCCTTCATCCATTCCCTCCTTGGTTGAACTTGATGGACATGTGTCTTTCTTCAACCATATTACCTATGTAGTTATACTAGAAATCCCCCAGGGGGACTTCTAGTTAATGTGTAGAAAAATGTTTGTTTTATTAATAAAAATAACCCTGCCCTAATAAAAGTCTGATTGACCCCCCTTTTCCCATTTTATAAATAAAAATAAATTGAGCACATTCCTGATCTTGCATGGTAAATGGCGTAAGTGGCAATAAATTCCAAAGTGCAAAATTGCGCATTTTTGGTCGCATTAAATAAAAAAAATGTGATTAAAAGTGATCAAAAAGTCGCATATAAGCAAACAAGGTACCGACAAAGTACAAATCATCATCACAAAAAAAAAAAAAAAAAAAGCGTTACATATCGTAATCGTACTGAATAATAATAATCCTTTTCCAAGATACCCGGGATTTTAAGTCCTCTCTTGTTTTGCCTAGAGATACAGTTTAACCTAAAGTGTATATTAAGCCTGAAATACAATCTATATGATTGACGGGATATCACTAACAGGTCAACATCATTGTAAAACACTTTTATTTTATAGTAACAATTTTGACACTGAAGTTATTTTATCACAACACCAAGTCTTGGGATAATGCTATGTTAGGAGGATGCACTTAGAGTGATTATAAAGTGGAGGAAGGAAATCTTTATAACGTTGCCTATCAAGGTTCATAGGTTAGGAAAGATGGAAGCAGATATAGATAGTATAGTGAATGGAAGACAAGGCTGGTGTGTTATCTGTTTTCAAATTGAGAGCAAAACCCTAATTTGTAATCTTTATGGAGTTTGGTGGCAATTATAAAATGTTTTCGTCTAGCTGACTATTCAAGGTTTAATCCTGCAATTATTTAGCAATGACCTTGTCTCCTTGAATTGAAGGATAAAGGATTCCAAGCTGCAGTTACTGCCAAAAAATTCTACTTGCTAATGACAACGAACACATTTTACTCTTGTGAAAACAAGTTCATAAAATATACCTGCTACTTCCTCATCTTTGTTCTCGTGTGCTTTCACCAAGATGGTGGATAACTATTTAATGAACTATGATGGCGCTAATCAGTGTGATACAGTGTGAATAGTAACTTTTTTTTCTTCAAATAAATACTTTGTGACTTATTCCATGTGACAATGACAAATCTGCATGTGGTCATACACATGTATTTCAGCAATGGGCAGCAATATAACTTTAATCTAAACGATTCATGATCTGGTACATTACGCTTTTTGGTCATGTTCACACATCGTATGTTTAGCATAACAACGGCCGTGATTTATGCTAAACATATACGGCCAGAGAGTATAAACATAGTATGCGCTCCGTCCAGGATTCCATCTGGCCGCATGAAAAACTGACAGGTCAGTTTTCTGCGGCCGCTATTCATTTAATAGCAGCCGCACAGACATGTCAGTTCACACAACGGAGCATGTGACGCCGGCCACACGCTGCATTGTGTGCAGTGGGGAATTGGGATGTGGGCGCCCGCATCTCAATTCACCAGAAATAAAGATCATCCGGCCGGTACTGTAGATCATCCGGCCGAATCTTTAGTAACACCAGCTGTTCTGTGACCCGGCTGGGTAACAAAACGGCCAGTGTTATACGTATTGTGAACATAGCCTAATAATAGTTATGATAACAGATCTCAGCCATTGCAAGCATCAATCTTAAATCCTGTTAATCAATGCGGAATATCATGTTTGTGGGGCTTTTTATTTGTCATTTCAGCTTACAACCTGTAAGAGAATAAGATTTAGAGAATCCAACAGCATTTATTTATGTTCTAAAAAAATACAGTGATTTCTTTGCTTCACTAATACTGGCTAAAATGTTGCTAATTGACCTTGGATATGCTAAAAAAAAACCTTCGGACGTTTGCACATACTATAATACTTAAAGTAACACTGTCACCCCTTTTTGCATTCTGACTTCTCTACACAGGTGTAATGGGTAAATTTAGCAGTTTTCATACCTTATTTTATATCATACATCATGGTGCTTGTTCCAGTAAAAAGTGATCTTTTATCAACTGCAGATTGTGCTAAGTGGGAGGAGCTTCACAGCAACAGCTCCAATTAGCCCCACCCACAGCGCCACCATTGACCCCGACCCTCCATGATGCCATTGCTACATAGGCCCCACCCCCTCGACGCCCATAGTATGGGCCGACCTAGAGGGGGTTGGCCCTGTTCCAATGGCCGGAAAGGGGGGAGGGGGGGCTATGTGCCTATGACGTCATGGAGGGGCGGTGCCAATGGTGGATCTGTGGGTTGGGCTAAGTGGCGCTGTTGCTGTGAAGCCCCTCCCACCTAGCACAATCTGCACTTGATAAAAGATCACTTTTTACATGAAAAAGCACCACGATGTATGACACAAAGTAAGGTATGAAAACTGCTAAATTTACCTTTTTCAACTGTGTAGAGACGTCATAATGCAAAAAGCGAGTGACAGTGTCACTTTAAATGCTGTTGGATTCTCTAGACCTTATACGTCTATAAGCTGGTATTTGGGATTCCTGCCTTCCAGTATACATCCACCATCCTACTTACCTATTGGATTGAACTATATGGTGCTTTTGAACTTTGCATTTTGTTGGTAAGGCTATGTTCCCACAGCGTATCTTTTCGTAAAAGTACGGCCATTGTTGCAATTGGCAACAATGGCCGTACTTTGTACGAAAGGACAATCTGCCTTATCTTCTATGGGATCCCGGCCGGAGCGTATACACATAGTATGTGCTCCGGCCAGGATCTCTTGCAGTGCCTTAAAAAATTGACAGGTCATTTCTCTGCGGACGCTATTCAGTGAATAGCGGATTCAGAAAGCCCTTTCAGTGCACACTATGGAGCGAGCGGCTCTGGACACACGCTTCATAGTGTGCTGTGTGGAGTTCTGATGCGGGCCCGCTCAGATGGGCCCGCATTAGACCTCTGCGGCGTGAAAGATCATCCGGCCGGTACTCCAGTAGCGGCCGGGCTCATCCAGTAGCAGCCGGCGTGAAAGATCATCCAGCCGGCACTCCAGTAGCGGCCGTGACTTGGTCATGAAACGGCCAGTCTAATACTACTTGAGAACATAGCCTATGTCTATAGGAGGGATAAAGCCCATAGCGGAATTACAAAAACGAGAAACTACTTAAAGAGTCACTGTCGTTTCTTTTTTTTTTTTTTTTTTTTTTTGCAGAAATCAATAGTCCAGTCGATTTTAAGAAACTTTGTAATTGGGTTTATTAGCCAAATATGCCATTATCTGCATTTAAAAAGCCTTTTTCCACCACCCCCCTCCTCTTTTCCATTTACTGCAAAAAATCATGAAATTGTAACCTGTTGCACCAGACACAACCCTGTATGTTCTAGGGAGAGGGGAGGGGGGAGGGGGAGGGGGAGGAGGGAGTTAGCCAACAGCAGAAAGCTAAAAACAAAGTATTACAGGCTTAGATCAGGGCTCAGAGAGGTCAGTGCTGACTGTCAGAGGAGATAGAGGGCAATGTATTTGTAGATTAACTCTTTGTTGTCCTGTTTTGGTGTTTTATATAGCTCTCTCCATAGGAGAACAATGAGGACAGGGGGGAGAGCTTCAAACTGCTTTTTCATGATAAAAATTCATTTTTGGCTGATAAACCCAAATTACAAAGTTTCTTAAAATCGCCTGGACTATTGATTTCTGCAAAAAATAAAAATAAATAAAATAAATTCACGACAGTGACACATTACTAATGTGTAATCAGAAAATGACTTATTTTAAATATTGTTTTTATGTTAAAGATATTTAAAATAATTTCTTTAAAACATTTTTTTCCAGTGCTCCATTTAAAAATTTTCCATTATAAAAAATCCTAAAATCTTGCCGTTTTTATTTTCACCATTGTTGCTAAAACTAAGCTGATATTTCCTGTTGTCTCTGTGGTGATGAAAGGGGCCTGCTGTACACCTGTTAGCCCGCAGCTGTAATACTGGGTGACTGCTCTACTATTTAATGCCCCAAAACCTGTTAGAGCCAGTTTACACAGAGCAAAAGCGGCAGAATTCCACAGCGGAGAGGTCACATCTGCCTCAGTGTGTCAATGTGAGGACTTGAGCACTTTCGCTTCTGTCGCTCTCCGCTCAAAGAATTGACATGTCAATTAAAGAAATCTGCTGCTTTTGCTTCATTTAAACTGGCTCTAACAGATTTTGGGGCATTGAATAGTGGAGCAGTCACCCAGTATTACAACTGTGTGCTAACAGGTGTATGATCTTTGGGGGGAGCATAGAGAAACACATATTAACAATGAAAAACAGTAACAAACATGTTATAAAGGCCCATATACACAAAGTTACGCATGGAGGAAAATGTATGGTGAAAAAACAGGATGGCTACTTGCCCAATAAAGAATGTTATTACCCAGGGGATAGTTAGCATAGGATTTTAGTGTTAGAAACTGCTGTGCTCTGTTTTTTTAACAACTTATTTGGCTTAAAAGGCTCTTTACTAGTGATGAGCGAATAGTGAAATATTCGAATATTCGATATTCGTACGAATATCTCCCAAGTATTTGATCCCATTAAAGTCTATGGGAACAAGTATTCGATTATTGAAAAACATCTATTCAACCACTTGGAAGTAAAAACTGGAAGCTGGGGGATTTGAACGCTTATTGAATATTTATTGAATATTCTGCAAACTATTCGATAATATTTGATAGATTGAATACCTTAGTATTCGATTGAATATCTATTTGATCGAACAGTATTCGCTCATCACTACTCTGTACTATATTTTCGAATTGCTATACAACTTTTACACCTTTCTTGTGAAAGGTCAACAAAGAACTGTCTAAAAAATTCTGACACAGTAAATCTACAAATCCTCTTTTAGTTTAACAATGAACTGTTACTCGATCCGGAAAATCCAAAAACACTAGATGTTGGATTTGCAGGTTTCACAGGATATACTGGAAATAGGGAAAAGCTTAAAATGAAGCTTTGGTTTTATGTTTTTTTTTTCTGACATGGTATCGATGGTGTGTCAGAAGGCATTATTGATGGGGTCTATAAGCTTATTGACTCACCAATATAGAAATTCAGACTCCATCGACAGTAATTCTATAGAGCTTAATGGAACTTCTACTGGCAGAATTTGCAACACACTACTCAATCAGTATCCTAACAGAGACAACCAATAGTATCTACTGCCACGTCTTAAAGACAATAAATTATTATAAAGGTGATGGTAAAAATGTGATGTCTATGTTTCTCTACCAGTGGTTTATAATGAAACATTATACATATATTTCACAGACTAATGATAACTGTACCTTATCTACTATTGTTTACTAGTAACTAGTGCTAAGCAAACTTGCTAAATGTTTGACTCCTGGGAGCTGGAGAAGTTGGATACTGCCCTAGGGATGGTAGGAAACTATAAACACAGTCTATGGCTGGGTTCTAGCAACTGCTGTCTATAAAGTTCATCCCAGCTGGTACTGCAGTACCGGCCGATTGAACTTCATTTTTTACTAATTGGAATGCAGGCGCAGTTGGGTGTGTCTGCGTTCCAATTACCCACAGCAGACAATGCAAAGTTTAGTCGGAGCCATACTTTACATTTTCTGCACTTCTGCATTTTTTTCAGTGATTAGCGGTCGCACAAAACTGACATGTCAGTTTTTTGTGCAGCCACATGGAATCCCATCTGGAGTGTATACAATGTGTATACACTCCGGCTGGGATTCCATAGCAAATTAATTAAATAACGGCTGTGGTTGCAAACCTGCAACTACAGCTGTTGTTTAATGAATTTATTTTCATATTTACATGTTTTCCAGGACTTCCTAGGGTAATACCCAAGTTCTCCAGCTGCCAACAGTCAAATACCAAAGAGTTCAGTAAGTTTGCTCAACACTAATAGTATCAAGTAATGGCTCAGGGACTCATTCTTCTGACTTACAGTACTATGAAAAGTTACAATGAGCAAGTAGGTCAGCTGCATTGTACATATGGGTATGGGTATTTTATGCTACTTATCTTTTTATGTAAAATGTCTCGAAACGTTACCCTCTGGCTCAGGAAAGTTGGGGACCCTTGATGTATTTTTATGTTATAGAGTGTGTCTGGAAAACAATGGGCCCTTTTGCATCATTTAAGAGACCATTTTTATTGGTTGATTTTCCAGTATACTGCAGTTAAAAACACTATGCCCTATCCATTGTATTCTAAGTAAAATGGACAATGACTAAATCATTACACTCATGAATTCTATATCTCAGCAGCATTAGCTCCTGGGCAGTAAAATTGCTATTTTTAATCCAGATGAGAAGTCAAAAGGGTTATCTGTAAGACATATTACCCAGAGGTTAGAGAAACAAAATATATTACATTTTTTCCAGAGTTCCTTATTTAAATATATACATATGCATTATTCTTGGCTTTAACTGATGCAGCTATGCATTTTGCAGGTACAGTTTTAGATTTATTAACTTACTCCATCAAGTGCATGAATTGATTGTATTAGATTAGATAAAGTCTATGGGAGGCATTTATTAAGTCCGGCGTTTTTTACGCCGGACGTAAAAATGCCCCCGCAGCTCCGGCGCTACGGAGATTTATGTAGAGGCGGACTGCCTCTACATAAATCCCGTGCGCGCCGTTGCGCACCGCCGAAAACCTACGCCAGCTGAGGACTGGAGTAGGTTTTCGGCGTACATTTTGGCCCCTTTTCCGCCCCCTTTCCGCCCCCTGGCGTACTCGGCGGAAAGTGCCGATTTGCGAATATTTTATTCGCAAATCGGCCATTTGTGTATAAAAAAATACGCAAATCAGCACTTTCCGCCGAAAATCATCAGTTCGCCGGATGATACATGTGGCCCTATGTGTATATAAAGTCTTTGCTTATATTGTTTTAGTGTAGTGTATGCAGAGTATCATAACTGACATATTTACTGCTGTTAACAATAAATGTTCAATATAAACTGTGTATTGACAATGTAAAGAAAGCTCCATGTAGAATAAAAGCATCCTTGCAAAATGTAAACAACATAATACTAATGGATATCAAACCTAACAAGTGTAATTTTTTCAGTTTGGATAGTAGATCTCAAGCACACTATTATGGCTCCATACTTGATATATTAATGCACGTATCCTCTTCTTCATATGCTTCTTTACCCCTCTACATCTCTTATAACATATGGAGGCATCAAAGGTTTATGCTGTTGGAATCACACAGAAATCAAAATTGTGGCACGCTCCATTGAATGCCATAATATACAGATATTTTCACTTAGAAACACACAAGGGGATTTGTCGATTTTTGGGAGTATAAAAGTAGCTTATTTTTCCACAAGCCTTGTTTTGCACACACACACACACACACACACACACACACACACATGCAAAAAAAAAAAAACTTTTTTGATCTGCCTGGCGCCTACCACTTTTATGAAAACTAGATAGGGCTTAGTGGAAGGGACATGACTTCTTGGGACCTAGCAGATTTGCTATAATTTATTTTTTAAAAAAGATGTAAAATATACTTGAAAATCTATGCTAGTTATATAACCTAAATTTGTGCTACAAGACAGCTACACATTTGACAAAGTAGCAGCTTAGTAGCACCTTCACACTGTCTGTCACCTTGCCTCTCACTCACATTTTTTTTATTGCATATGGCCACATTTTTTTATTTAGTTATTTATTTTAGAAAGGCCCCAGGAGTTGTAGAAATAACATAAATAAATAAAATAAAACATAATCATTGACCACAATCCCCAGCCACTGCACAATCCCCAGCCACTGCTGTTCCAGTTGCTTCTGGTTCCTGGTGGTCTCTGCTTATTCCTATTACACACAATGTGCTAACCTTGCAAATACTGCCTGCTCAGCCAATCACTGATTTTAGCAGTGTCCCACCTCTACTAGTAATTAAAGTGAAGAGCACCAGGGACAAAAATGGTTAGACATCAAGAAAAGTGAGTATTTTTTTTTTTTATTTTATTTTTTTACTTTTGTGGCACCCAAGGTCCTCTATACAACCTCTTTAAGGTTTGCTCATAAAATGTTAAGCTTAATAATACCCCCCTTGCTGTAGTCTAGAGATTCAGCACTCGGGGTGGGGTGGGGGACTACTGTTCACACAACTTAAATGTCAGAGCAAGGCAGGTAGAAAAGCTGTACAGGAACCAAATCAGCCAACTCGCCAAACCTTAGCTTCCTGGACCTCTAAAAAATGAAAATAAAACATTGTGATCTATATTGGGAGTGAACGGCAGTAAATCAATGAAGTAGAGTTTAAGCAGCAGTCTCAGTAGTAGGTTTATGGCTTATAATTATCTTTCTGTAATTTCTTTCCATTACAGCAGTCAGTGATTCCATTCTTCCACTTTATTAATCTGTAATAACGCTGACAATACAAACAATAATAATAAGCCTCATTATCATCATGGTCATAATCAGCATTATCACAATATCTCATAAGTTCTGTCCTCACAGTCTGGGGGGGGGGGACATACTTTAATTATCTAATATTTTCAAAGAACCAACATTTTCTGTAAACTAGTTTTTTTTTCTTAGTATAACTAGGAATTTAGCATTGCATTAAAGTGCTCACATACTTAAGATATGTGTGCATGTTACCGATGTGACTACAGCAGACTGGCTTCCATCAAGTTTTATCTCTAGTATGCAATGACATTCAAAGCTAGATTAGTTTTCCATCCATAAGAGTTCATAATCTAGGTTAACCATCATCAAACTATCTACATGTTACATTGTCCACAACCTGATGATTACATATGGATGAATGGCATTCCTTAGGTTTTCCTTATCTTTTATTGAAGAAGCATTCTTTTGCAGTTCATTTTTTCAGCAAGTTTCTACTTCTGTGTCAATCACTGATTGTGTAATGCTTCTTCTCTCTTTATTAAAAGATATTTTCCAGCAGCTGTAGTTTGTATTATACAATGTGCCCCTGCCACTGCCAAACAACTTAAAATACACTTCTGACATCAGAGACCTTAAAGGATGAGTGTTTCGTATAGATCAGTTAATGATAATCCAGAATTTCCCTCTTAGGAACGCATTAGATGGCCTGTTATTTCCCTGAAAACAAGCTCTGATGTGCTAGATCACTGTTCGCTTACCGAGCTTTTACACGGACATGAGAGCTGCATGGACATTGTTAGCAATGTCTGTGCAGCCATTTTAACATAAGAAAAAAAGTAAAGGTTATACTTACCAATACATGTGTTTCCCACTCACAGCTGATGCTTCTGGCCCTGTCTCTTAGGTGACAGACTGCTCATCCAATCACTGGCTGAGATGGGACCATGGCCAGTGATTGGATAAGCAGCCTTTCACTGCAGAGACATGGCCAGAAGCATCAGCTGTGAGCAGGAATAATGGGCAAAAGGCTACAGGACAACAGGGGAACATAGGTAAACATAAACTTTATTATTTTCTCACAGTCGTAAGCCATTGTCTGTGAACCACTACAAGGAGCGATGCACGGCTGGCAGACAATATTTTTTTTTACATGTTTAAAAGTGTAACGCCTGGAGTATTGGATCCACTGAACCGTCACTAGCGATGGCACTAACCTCACCAGGGAGCGGAGTCTAAGGGGCCGCTGGTTTTCACCAGAGCCCGCAGCAAGGCGGGATGGACTTGCTGCAGCAGGCGACCCCCAGGTCGCTACCCCTGGCTTGGTTGCTAGTGAAGGCAGGCGAGGCGTGGCAGGAGCAGTAGGCAGGAGATAGTGCAGGCTCAGGTCTGTAGGCGTGATCACAGGTGGCGGACAGGACTCAGGAACAATGGGAAGGCAGCGGGCAGGGACTAGGGACAAGGACTGCGGACAGGAACAAGGACTAAGGTCAGGAACAACAGGGAGCTGGGCCAAATGCTATGGGAAGCATGCAGAGGCTCCAACACCTGTAGTGGGGCAGGGCTGGAATATATACGGAGTGATTAGTGCAACTAACCAATTAGGGGCAGACTGGCCCTTTAAGAAGATCTGTGAGCTGGCAACCATTATGTTTAGGGATCATTTGGACCTAATTGCTGTAACAGAGACTTTGTTCAAAGACTCCAATGATTGGGAAATAGCTATACTAGCTATACTTTGTACAGGACAGAGAGAATAGAGTCAGCGGGGTAGCCAGACAGAGAGGGGGGGGGGGGTAGCCATTAACAGTATGTTACGGATAGTCTTAAATGAACACTCCAAAATCTGTGATTAGATCTGTTATTAGAATAGGTGTTATCTATAGGCCCCTGGGGCAAAATGAGGACTATGATAATATGTTCATGTTAAAATGTGTTTTTTTTTTTGTTTTGTTTTTTTTTAGAAAGACTTGTTTGCCTTAATGTGCTCATACAAAATTGATTAAATGTTGGATCAATTTGGCAATGTTGAAAAGACAAGCCAACCATTTAATGTCTACTGGGGTCACCAGACAGTATACCCAGCTCTTTTTTTCTACACACATGTGTAAAGAGTAGAGATGAACAAAACAAATTCACTGAGAATTTAGCAAAAATGAGCTTTATTGACAAAGATAATTTTTGCTAAATTTGTTAACTAAATTCACAAAAAAAGCTTTATTCACCTATTCACCTCCTCTGACTGAGGGATAGCACTGCAGCCAGTCATTGGCTGAGCTGGCAGTTACTGTCGAGACTCAAGAGCGACAGTCTGCTCAGTCAATTGATGCCCATGGCACTGTCCCTTCTAAATCATTGATTGGCTGAAAGGACAGTGGCAGCCCGCTCAGTCAATTACTGGCTGGCTAGTACTGTACAGTTCTGAGGCCATGGATGGGCTGTAACTCTCTGCTCAGCCAATCACTGACTGACTGAGAAGGGACAGCGCTGCGGCTAGTGATTGGCTGAGTGGGCTGTCACTCTTGTGTCCGAAAAGTGGCAGCCCGCTCAGCCAATCACTGACTGTGGCGGTATTCCTGGAGATGGCTGAAGACAGGGACGATGACACCAGGGAAGCATGGACAAGTATCTATGGAGTTCGGAGTATGTATGGAGTAAGTATGTATGGAGTTAGTACAGAGCAGTTGGGGAAGTTAGCTGTCAGCCAAAACATAACTGTCCAGTTGTCCAGCTTTGTCAAGTGTACTTTGATACATGGAGGGAATGCCAAGCTACAATTTAGAATTATGAGAGTTGCATGCTCTCACTGTGTCATAGTTCTTTTTAGTTAGTTTCACATACATAAAGTGCTTAATATGTTTCCACCTTATCAATGTATTTTATGTTTTCATTTAATAAACCGATCATCAATCTTCGCACATAATATAGAAGTTGTAATATCCAAGAGTTATTTAGTTTTCTTTGTGGTTGATTGAATCTCTGCTGCATAGCTTGGGGCGCCTGCTAAATAGGCTTTCCTGTCTTTCTCAAGAAGTTAAGTTTCCTTGCTCCAAAAACTTTGCAGCACCCCAAGGTATTAAGATCCACCAGCACAACATACATTCTTTTAATACTAGCTTCTTGCGTACATCATGTACACTGTGTCACCAACTTGGTTAACAGAGACAAAAACCTCTGTCACATCATGAAACAAATGACTCCTATCACTTATTTATGTTAAGAAAGACTACTGTCCCAAAAGGATTTCTGTAAGGTTATAGCGAGTTTACAAAGTATTTTAAATGAGCTCTGGCTAAACAGGTGCTATAAGGCACCACAGTTTTGTACTGTAGCTGTCCAAAATGTCCAAGTTGATTCTAGTTATGAATGTGAAATGTGGCGGTCTTGTGAATATGTAAGCTGTAAATGTGACTTGATTTTCAGATAGCTATTTGTTTATCTAGCCGAGGTGAAAGTCATAACAAATATGAATCATGAAACAAAACAAACAAAAAAATAAATAAATAAATACATAAGAAAAAATAAAGCCATGTTGGAATAGCATACAGTTTCTTTTTGCCATTTATGTTTACATATCACATATGGATGTTAATCTAGTGGTCCCTCAGGTTACAATATTTTCAACTCATAATGGAATTTTCTAAGCCACGGTAAAGTAAAAACACAGAAAAAGCATGATTGTATATTTGTTTACATTTGACTGCCAGGGCTCCTCAGAATAACAAAGATATACATTAATATTCAACAGGATACATTTCATCCAGGTAGAAATGTGATCACTATGTATGGGATGGGAGAAAATGCCCTCTTTCTCCTGAATTATAATTCCCTTTTCTTCACCTTTCTATGGGGTCTTCCTCTGTCATCTTTAGGTTTAGTTAGGCATACTATGGAACTTTGCAGTAAAAGAAATCTGAGATTGACAGACTAAAATGACTTGCAGAGCCTAAGGAATCTTCTCCTATTTCTCTGGAGTACCCAACAGGTTTTGGGACCAACTGGTCTGGCATTAGTAATAAGGCACAGAAGGGTAGTCCGTTGGCAGCCATGGGTCAGAATTTAGCCTATTACCTAGTTTAGCCTAGTAAACACATGTGTTAAGGTCTTCTCTGTGGAACATGTGGAGTTTAAAATGTTTTGTGATGAAACATTAAAATGTCGGTACAGATGCAGCCATCTTTGAAGGGGTAGTCTCGTGATCCCATAAAATGCACAAAAAGCATACAGGTACACTTATTAATTTGAGTAAAACCAAAAGGTGCGAAAAATGACAAAAAAATGACCTGGAGATTGCGCTAACCACCAAACAACGTAGTAGAAACCGATGTTCTCATAAAACACGATTTATTCAGTCCAACAATAACGCGTTTCCGGGCTATGGCGCCCCTTCGTCAGATTCAGGACAAACATGATGTTTGTCCTGAATCTGACAAAGGGGCGCCATAGCCCGTATATATACATCCCTACACTGACGGGGGCTTTCTGATGTGAGCAAGATCGCTGCAGAGAAAGTTATCCCGCTCACATCTGTGTCCGGGCCGGAGCTAATGAGAGTCAGCTGCGATCCCGCAGCCGACTCTTATTAACCCCTTAAACACCGTGATCTACAGCGATCGCAGCGTTTAAAGTGCTCAGTGACAGATCAGGCATCTTTCACTGAGTGATCAGGACCCCCGCAGCCATGCTGCGGTGGTCCCGATCGCATGTGCCGACAGGTAAGCTCCTTACCTCCGTCCTGTCGGTTTGTACACCCATGTATACAGTCTGCTCTCAGGCAGGCTCTAAGCATAGATCCCCGATATGCTATCTAATGATTGTATATTTTACAGTGAATAAAAGTGTAAAAAAAAAAGTAATAAAAAAGTTTTGAAAAGTATTAAAAAACACACCAGGATTGCTGATTTTATTAAATTATATATCACAAAAAAAAATTAATAAAGAACAATCAAAATTTTTCCGTTACACCAGTATGATATTATTAAAAACTAGAGATCATGGCGCAAAAACTGACACCCCAACCGGCCCTGTAGGTGGAAAAATAAAATCACTATGGCTCCCCGCTCTTAAGGCGGGGAGGAACATTGCATTAATTTGACCCGGACTTTTGTGCATCAAAGGGCTCTCTCTTGAAGGGGTTAAAAATCATCGGCTGATGACCACGCATCACTGTGTGCAATAGCGGTGTGTGGTCAACAACTAATGACACTGTAAAGTAAAATAATAAACATTATACTTACATTTCCATGGTCCTACAGTATTCTGCTCCCTGTTTCCAGCTAACTGAAGCCGTCTGTGAAGTGACAGTCCACTAATCACGGTGCTGTCTCGGCCAGTGATTGGCCTGTCACTTTTGACACTAGGGAGCATGGAGGGGTGAATATATACTTTATTATGTTCTATTTACAGTAAGGGTTGCACGGACATCGCATATGAAGCCAGTGCATTACTGATCTATTGGAGCTCAAAGGAGCAGTTTAATAGTCTCTGTAAGCAAGCACTGATCGGCGCTTGCTTACTGTATTAATCATACGTAATATGGCCATTAGCCCTTTATTCAAACTTTTACAGAGATTCCCAGTTTTACACCATGTCACCTGGCTGGGAAACAACATCTTCCAACATGAATTGCATCTTGCACCTGCCTGATAGACCCCCCCCCCTCCCCCACTAGTCTTGTTCTGCTTTTGCAAGGTGACCATTGATAGGTGTAAGTCAGTTACAGAATATGTTACAGCTTTT
This sequence comes from Dendropsophus ebraccatus, assembly GCF_027789765.1. Classification (NCBI taxonomy): domain Eukaryota; kingdom Metazoa; phylum Chordata; class Amphibia; order Anura; family Hylidae; genus Dendropsophus; species Dendropsophus ebraccatus. The sequence continues at coordinate 173,989,898 of NC_091454.1, read as the reverse complement.
CTGGCCAACAGAAGAGACAATGAGCACATGTCCTCTGTCTCAGAAAAGAGGGGGGAGAACAGAGAAGTGGAGACAGAGTACACCAGGTGGTAAGGATTTTTAGCAGCTTTATGGGGAACAAGCCCAATTCATGAAAAAAGAGGGCAAATACAAACAAGCTAGGTTATAGGTGAAGATTGAACAGGGTCAACCCTAACCGGAGTACCCTCAGGACATAGAACAACTGGTAAGTCCTGGAAGGCTTTTTTTTATTTTTTTTTAAACTAGATGTGATTTCCAAATCTTTATAACTTTCTGACACCAGCTGATTTAAAAACAAATAAATTTTTCTCTAGAGAACCCCTATAATATGTAATCCTTTATAAAACCACAGATAACACATTGTGATATCATAATGTGTTCTCCCAAGCGACAAATTTAGCAATACCACATCTAACAAACTCTGTTGTACAACGGAATTCAATTAAACCCCATTGATATGGATTTGGGACTACACCCTCAGCTGTCTATCCTAACCATCTTAATGTCTACCACTCTGTTATAGATAATGCAGTTAATTATTCTTGGGATGAAAATGACAAATATCCGACAGAAATCTGATCATTGTTATATATATATATATATATATATATATATATATATATATATATATATATATATACATATTGCCATTTAGGAAATATAATAAAGTAAGCAATTTGATGTAACTGTAGCTGTTGGCAAGGGTTTCTGAAATGGTTTTATTTCTAATCTACTTTTCATATCGTTTTGTTTGCCATGCTCAGCTCAGGAAAATTTAATTTTCAGTTTTCCTTCTGGCTATGATACTGAGGCTTGGATATTTGTTTAGATAAACTTTGAGTCTAAGCTTCTTCTGTTTAATCAGCTGCTTCTCATCTGCACCTTTCAGCCTCTTACTGTGGGCTAAAATACAGAATAGTTCACAACAGCCTCAAACCTTAGTATCTTCTGTTTATTAATATTAAATTTCATTTACCTCCACTTTCATATATTTACCTGTTATGTCACAGCTCACCTTCACTCACGACTTGACATTCATTGTGTCCTTTGGTAAACCAAAACCATTTTATTATGTAGGCTTTGATAAAATGCATACAATGGCGAACATTTATTACAAGTGCGCTAAAGTTAGATCGAATACACCAGAAGAGATATTGTAGACACATAGGGGAAGATTGATCAAATGGTGTAAAATACAGAATACACTGGAGTAAACTGCCCACAGCAACCAATCACAGCTCAGCTTTCATCTCTGGTAACATGAGAGCTGAGCTGTGATTGGTTGCTGTAGGCAGTTTACACCAGTCCATATTTTACACCCTTAAAAAGATCTGGGCCCTACTGTATCAAATGTATCATAGTGGTGCTCACTACATATTATACAATACTCACTAGAAGTGCAAGGTTCTTTACCACTGGTGTGGGATGCCACTGGAACATTTACTCCTGTTTGAACATTGCACAGGTGTCTTAATGATCCAGCCCATGTGCCGGGCTGACACAGGTGGTGAATAGAAAGCAATCTGCCTGGGGCATTCCTAATGATGAAGAGGGTGGGGAGGAGGGACGGAGGGGGTGGTGCAAAGTTAGGGCACAGATACTCCCGTTTGGCACGGGGCTGCAATTTTAAAAGTAATTTTTTATGACAATAACTGCATCACCTTCCAAACGGACCACAGGACAGATCGTGGATTAAAAGGAGCGACCCGAAGGTACAAGCGTTTTTTTTTTTTTTTTTTGGGGGGGGGGGGGGGGGGGGGGGGGGGGGTCAGATTGTGGGTACAGAGTCGTTTTAAATACAAATGGGGCATTTGTGTAGAGGTGGGGAAGGCGATTTTCTTTGTGAGCTTATTTAACACACATTACAAAGTTATATAACTTTATAACTTTGTAATGTGTGTCAATAAGCTATCTGGCCTAATTTCCCCACTTTTCGACCCCTGCCCTGATTGGCTGAGCTTGCTGGAAGCCATATGATGTGCTCCAGCCAGTGAAAAGTCTGCCGCAAGCCCATTCCCTTAACTTGAACCCAGAAGTGAGGGAGATCGCAGGACAGCGGCCGGAGGTAACAGAGACGCGGACAGCAGGCGATTCAAGTGGCGATTGTAACCGTAGGGATGGTGAGTATGGAGTGTGTGTGTCTGTTTTTTTATTTTTAAAGGTCCCGTTGGAGTTGTTCTTCGGTTCTCTCTCTCTTAGGGTACTATTTCACGGGCCGAGGAGGGCCCGATCAATGATGTAAACGAGCGCTGATCTGCTAGGTCGCCGCTCGTTTACTGGGCTTATTCCACGGCCCGATGATCGTTGAGCGAGGGCTGCAGGGACATCGTTACTCATGTCCTTGCAGCCCTTGCAGCATACATTACCTGTCAGGTCTTCTGCTCCGCTCCGTCCTCCTACCCGGGTTCCGCGCGCTCTAGCTGAATGGCCTGTCAGCTGACAGGGGAGGAAGACGGAGCGGAGCAGAGGACCTGACAGGTAATGTATGCTGCTGCTGCTTCTCAAATCGTCGGTCGCCCGCCGTGCACCGCTATTCAACTGTATTGATGCGCGGTGGGGGAACAATGATTTTAGGTCTGGCCCCAAATGATCATCGGCTGATCGTTCTCTCTATTTCACCGAGCAAAAATCGGCCGAATCGGGCCGAATTGGGCCGATTCGGCCGATTATCGTTACTGTGGAATAGGGCCCTTAGGCAGTTAGGACTCTTCCTCATGTGCTTCTCAAAAAATGACCACTTCACATGGCCACTTTTTATTAAAGACTGTTCTACTTTCCTCATCTAACAAACACTGGTCCTCACGGCCATTTGTTTTACAGGCTGACACATATCTTCCTCTCTAAAACAGATAGCTCTCCTTTCTTCTATGTTACACAGATTGCTACCCATGCTCCTTAAAAAGACTAACCTTAAGTAATAAATATCAATATTGGTTAAAACATTTAAATCTTCAAGACAAAACCTCTTTCTTTGTCAGTCCTAACCCATATAGTCAGTGAAGATGAATAGTTTTATGTAAACTGCAGAATAGATGATGGGTGTCTAAGGGGGATCCCCACTGAATATGAGTAGAGATTGGCAAATTTACAGTAATAATGAGGCGAAGCGCAGGACTGGATCCAGCTTTTCCCAGCACCTGGGTGAGTTATAAGGCAGCAGAATGATGATTGGATTGCAGAGATAAAGAAGCACTTCGCTCATCTCTGATTATGACAATTGGGCTCCAGTGTCTATAGTTTGAATAGAGTGATTGTTGGATGTGGATTGGATAAAGATAGTTGATTACAGTGCTTAGTTGAACAGAGCAGCTACATACATATATAACCACAACTTATTTAAACAGGCAGACCCAGGATTCAGTTTCAGTGATTGGTGGGGGTACAATTCACTTAGGGTCCAAAAAAATAAAGTGGAGCAGCACTATACTATAGAGAGGTCCTCCTAGACAATCAGTCAGTGCACGCATTTCAATACTACAGGAGTGCCAACAATAAAATGCTCTCTTTTATTGGTCGGATCACCTAGTTGGTCACATATTCTGCTGATCCGGACTGTCTGTGTCATTGTCTTTTCTCAATGGTTCCAATGGTTCAAGTTCCAATGGTCCAGACGGTCCAGAAAAGACTACTGTATGTTAAAAAATATGGTAATTTGAGGTCATTGTAACTTGACATGTATGATTTTGTATTTTAAGAGTGAAATTTCTAAATTATATTGCACTATTTTATAATATGGTATTGAAAATGTGTTCTCTAAGCAAAACTCCATTTTCCTTATAAGCACATTTGTTTTGACACAGCTTCTTGTCTTAGATTCTGTTCCATTAAGTTAAAATAATTGTCCTGCCAGTTTCTATTCTACTAAATTGCATAAACCCTCCAGTTTTCATGAAGCGACCATCATTCTGCATGTCTAATTGTGTGTTGTGTATTGTTGCTTTTATTTCACTTGGGTCTTTTGCTTTTTTTCACCTAATGTGGTTGGATGAACGAAGCAGCGAAAAGTGATCGTGACCTATAATTGATGTGTTGGTTAGAAAAATATCAGCTGCGTTCAGCTGGAAAAAATTGTTATTTGTTATAAAACGACTTCCTGTGGCATCTTTACAATATCTCATGGGGTTTAATATTGTTTACATGTCATAAGGGAGTTGCTTGTAAATTAATTATAAGGAGGCTAAGCCGTATGTAATTTAATTAAACAGGCTATCTAATAGAATAAGGACACACAACCTACCATTAAAGTGTTAATATCACATAATTTGTCTGTCTGTTATATATACACTACATTTCTATGGGTCTTAATACGCTGTTGTTTGCATTCTGTATCTGTCTGGTAATATGCTGTGTAGTCATCAATGTAATGTTCACATTGAATTAAGAACATATTACATCATGTTACCACATTTGTCTTCTTTAAGACTGTTAAAGTAGTAGGCACTAAAAAAAAAAAAAACATACTGTATGCCTGGTAATAGTAAGGGATTACTAAAAGGTAAGACACTGGTTGCATGGACACCAAGAGCTTGAACCCCTGATTCCACGATTGATGCCCGAAACTTTGAAATGGCAGCTGCCCACCATTCTTCCTTCTTTAGGTAACCAAGTCATCAATACATGTGTCTATATTTAAAAGGAAACTATATTCTTACCTGCTGATATCTCCCTACGCTTCCTACCTTTATCCTTGGCACCGTTTCCGTGCTACTAGGAGTTTAATATTTATGCTAATTAGGCCTTTTGGTGCACTGGGGCAGGAGTACCACCCACAGTGCACCAAGATGCCATAATTAGCATGTAGATCAAACTTCTAATAGCATGGAAACGGTACCAAGGATGAAGGTAAGAAATTTATCTTCATCCTCAGCGCACTGTTTGCAGTGGGGAGATATTAGCAGGTTTGATTCTTATAACCTGCTGATAGTTTTCCTTTAAAGTCCTGATCACATTAGACATTTTTCATTTAGTTGGATACCTTGGCCTTTTATCTAATGCCTTCATGAACTTATTGCCTTATTGAGTTGCAAATTACCTTTAGCGTCATTTGACTTATTGCCATCAGCACTCAATTACAGTTTTCTGTTTTTCCATCATCATCAAAATCCTTTTTATATGAACAATCAATAGATGTACATGAACTTCATCAAGAAGGAATTGTATCAATGCTCTGTGACTACTATATGATGGCTGTATTAAGATAGATTTTTTTCAGTTTTATATTGATGGTTTTATGTGTACTCACTACTTTGATTGAAGTAGATATCTTGTTCCTATGTTCAAGCTGGACTTTGTGGCTTAGTCATTCTTCTATATTAGCTGATTATTAGTTTTTCTTATTAACTATTTTTGTAACAATATTGTATTTCCTACTGGACTTTTGGCAGTATTTGCAATGCAATGTCACCAGTTTTGGTCCTACAGAATAGATACTTGAATAACATCTCTCTACTTCCTCTCTCATTGAGAGGTTGCTATTCATGTATATACTATTGCATTATTTTCTGGTGCTTACTTATGATTAGAGAAGAGCGAGTAGTGAAATATTTGACTTTCGAGAATTGGAATCGAATAGTCAGCAAGATTTGACTATTCGAACGAATATTCGATCCCATTATAGTCTATGGGGAAAAAATTCTCGGCACTTGGAAATCTAAATTCGACCACTTAGAGGTCACCAAGTCCCCATAAAACCTCCCTAGACGATGCCAACACCTTCGGAATGACAATGGGAAATTAGGGGGAGCATGCCTGGGCCACCCAACACCCCAAAATGGCAGTATAATGCCACTCTCTGCAGTTGCAAAGGAAAAATATTTGCAAACGCTTTACTTAACTTAACGCTTTACTTTACTTAACTCTTGCGGCAATGTTCACACATTTCATTCCTATTTCTTGCGCATTGTTACATACATGATTTGAAAGTGATGCTGCTGCTAAGATCTATGTAGTAGCACTGAGAAGTGATGATTTTTTCGCTGTGTGGTATCACTTGCCCTAAGTAGGCTTCTGTAACAGTATGTATCAAGTGCCCTTAGGGGGCTACTGGAACAGTATGTATAATGTGCCCTTGGTGGGCTACTGGAACAGTATGCATCACGTGCCCGCTGTAGGCTACTAGAACAGTATGTATTACGTGCCCACTGTAGGCTACTACCACAGTATGTATCAAGTGCCCTTAGGGGGCTACTAGAACAGTATGTATAATGTGCCCTTGGTGGGCTAATTGAACAGTATGTATCACGTGCCCTTAGTGGGCAACTGGAACTGTCAGGAACTTACCTGACCTGGCTCCTGCGGCGTCTGCCGAGTGACGTCACGGAGACCCAACGGCATCCCTAGTAACCGGGGGCGCCACGGTCCCACATGACAGTCAGCCGGCCAGCACAGCTGATGCGGCTTCTGCACAGGCTGAGTAACAAATCGCTCTGCCACTCGGCCGGAAGTGCCGCAGCTGTATTGTGGCTGGAATCAGGAGACCGGACCTTTCAGTCTCTGGTCCGGGCTCCTGATCCAGTATAAAGTAAAGTCAGAGCCAGTTGTTTATCGCTGGCTATTAGGTTCACTTCTAAACTCCCAGCTCCCCTTGTCCTATTCCTGCGAACCTCATTCTAATTCCTTCCTGCCTGACTTACTCGTTGTTCTGACCTCCGCCTGACTTTTGACTATCCCTTGTGTTGCTGATTTTGTACTGCGTTGCCCGTGGGGTTTGACCCGGCTTGTTCCACTATTCTATATTGTGTTTTGTCTGTCTGTTTTGTTCTGTGTTTCACTTACGCAGCATAGGGAACGCCTTTGTGGTTTTCCCGACCGTTTAGGGTCGACCGAGGCAAGTAGGTAGGGTCAGTGGGTGGGTTCAGATCCAGGGCCCACTTTCTCTGTCCTGTCTGTGCTTACCTGTCCTGACAGAATAGCCAGCCATTACCACCATTTGCCTCATGGACAACCGGACAGCCATGACCAATATTGTGGACCAAATGCAGCGACTCAACACTATGGTTCAGGAGATCGCTGTAAGGGTCCAGGAACAGGAGACGGCACCCCGAAAGCTCACGGTGACCTCCCCAGTACCTCCTGAGCCACCGTGCCTTCAGGGAGGGATGTATGTTGTATTTCAGGTTGCGCCCTCGCTCCTCAGGGGATGAGGCTCAGAAGGTAGGCATTATCATGTCCCTTCTCCAAGGGCCACCACAGGAGTGGGCATTCTTCCTATCACCTGACTCCCCTGACCTACGGAACCCCGACCAGTTCTTTGCAGCATTAGGTCTACTGTATGATGACCCGGACAGTGCAGCCAATACTGAACGTCAGCTGACCGGGTTGAGACAGGGGCGACGTCCGGGTCTTACCATCACCCGAAGAGCCTATGCAGGTGGATGCTACCGATGCTAAAGCCCGACGTGCCCATCGCCTGCAGAAAAACGTATGTTTTTATTGCGGGAGGACAGGACACCAAGTTCGGCAATGTCCTTCCAGACTGGGTCCATTGCTGGAAAACTTCAGTGCCTGAGAGATTATCGAGGGGGTCTCTCAGGCGCACAGGTAACCTTCAAAAATAAGTTATTGTTGCCAATCTCTTTGTCTGTGGGCGATAAAAGTATTAATGGGTATGCTCAGATTGATTCTGGATCCTCAACTAACTTTGTCAATCCTATGTTTTTTTCTGGTTTGGAGGTATGTCCCCTACTGCTCCAGCATCCTGTTAATGTCACTGGAGCAGATTCTGCCCCTTTTGCCCAGGAGGATGTACGCTATGTGACCCCTTGTATGGAGGTCAAGGTGGGGTCTGTCCATGTTGAAAGACTTGATTTCTTACTTATGCATAACTTGTCGTTTGACGTGATTCTGGGGTTGCCCTGGTTGGAAACTCACAATCCTGTCTTTGACTGGTCCAACAGGGAACTGGTACAGTGGGGGCCTGGGTGTGCCTCCCACTGTATTGCTGTGTCTCTTGCGGGATGCTCCTCCGCAGAAGGGGAGGTTCCGGAATTTTTGTCTGACTATGTTAATGTGTTCGACGAAAAGGCGGTGGAGGAATTGCCACCCCACAGACCGTATGATTGTGCTATTGAACTACTTCCTGGTGTCAAATACCCTCGAGGTCGCATATTCAATCTGTTCTGTTTGGAGAGAGAAGCTATGAGGGAATATATAAAGAATAGCCTGCGTAAAGGTAATATACGCCCATCTTCTTCTCCCATGGGGACAGGGTTCTTTTTTGTTGGCAAAAAGGACCAGGTTAACCCCTAGACGACCCTGGACGTAGGGTTACGTCATGGAAGTCTGTCCCCAGACGACCCATGACGTAACCTTACGTCCTGGGTGTTTTTCCCGCTATGAAGCGCGCTCCGGAGCGGAGCGCGCTTCATAGCAGGTGGGGGCCGGCTGCAATCAGCAGCCGGGACCTCACCGGTAATGACACGCTGCAGCGATCGCGCTGCCGCGTGTCATTAACCCCTTAAACAGATCGCTCTGCCACTCGCCCTGCAGCGCCGCAGCTGTACTGTGGCTGGAATCAGGAGATCAGACCAATCAGTCTCTGGTCCAGGCTGCTGATCCAGTATAAAGTAAAGTCAGAGCCAGTTGTTTATCGCTGGCTATTAGGTTCACTTCTGATCCCAGCTTCCCTTGTCCTATTCCTGCATAATTTCTTCCTGCCTGACTTACTCGTTGTTCTGACCTCCGCCTGACTTTTGACTATCCCTTGTGTTGCTGATTTTGTACTGCGTTGCCCGTGTGGTTTGACCCGGCTTGTCCCACTATTCTATATTGTGTTTTGTCTGTCCGTTTTGTTCTTTGTTTCACTTACGCAGCGTAGGGAACGCTTTTGTGGTTGTCCGCGACCGTTTAGGGTAGGGTCAGTGGGTGGGTTCAGATCCAGGGCCCACTGTCTCTGTCCTGTCTGTGCTTGCCAGTCCTGACAGGAACAGTAAGTATCACATGCCCTTAGTGGGCTACTGGCACAGTATGTATCGCGTGCCTTTTACTGGGCTACTGGAACAGCATGTATTACGTGCCCTTAGTGAGCTACTGGAACAGTATGTATAACGTGCCCTTAGTGGGCTACACCAGGGACACTATGAGTCACTTGTACACACAGGGTACTGGAATGAATACATCTGCTGCTGCTGCTGGATCTTAGCCCTTAAAAGGACTTTTGGGTTCTTTAGTAAGCCTGCCTGACCAAAAAGCTACTAAAACCTATCTCTCCCTGCTCCAAGATCTTTCCCTGGCTAGGTTGAAAGTGCATCTGCAGTCGAGAAGCGGGAGCCAAGTATTTAAGATTCAAGGTCATGTGGTTCAGCCATCCAATAAGGAGAGATGCCGTTTTTGCAATGTGTGCATACTCCCAGGGTCACTCACAGCCTCCCTGCATGAATGTTTCCCGCATATTCGCCACACTATTCGATTGAATTGGAATCTTTCGAATACCGCAATATTCGATCACATCGTGTTCGATCATCTCTACTTATGATATTATTGTTACATACTGTTTGGCTGTAACACATTATTGTTGCTATGTGACCCAGCATGTGCCTCATTTATCTTTCTGCTTTTCTTTTGTACAGTATGTCTTCAAATGCATTTACCATAGTGTCCTTGGAGGGGAAAGCCTATATGCAATGCGTTTCTATTAGATTTGTCACTCTATATGCATTATTCATTTATCTTTTACATAATACTATGCCTTCATTTATGCTTACATGAATGAACTAAAAATGAATCTGAATATCTTTAACCATATTTCTTCTGTCTTATGAAGTGTTTTTATGTCACTGTATTTTCTTTGTGTAAATAATAATTGGTTCTGGAACACGTCATTCATTATTCACAATAACATTGCATTTCTGCCTTGGGATTGGTTACTTGTATTTTTCTACAAGTAAGTATTGAATAGTATTATATAGGCTATTTTCTTGTAGTACAGTAGTGAAGACGGGAAACCATTAAAAAAAAAAAAGATTCAACGACACATGCCCAAATAAATCTACAAAAACAAAGCAAGTTGTATGTGAAAAAAGAGGGTGTGTAGAGAGATATAGATTAAAATATTCTACATCCTATGCTAATATCAAATAATTAATACCGCCTGTTAGAATATATACAAAATAATCTCAGGCGACAGGAGAGTGGAAGGGCTTACCAGGAAAAACAAACATGGCTGATATGGTGTGAGGTTATTTGCATTAACTATGTCCGATTAACATCATGAACTGGAATGTGATCAGCCTAACATGAAGTATGTTGTAATAGCATTATAACACTCTTATAAAAAGTATACCAACAGTGTTATTTGTTCCAAAAAAAAGAAGAAAATGGTGGTCAGCTCACCTCGTGTGGGGGTTCGTTTGGATCCTGATGCGTTGAGAGAGGGTGCATGGGTCCGGCTTCGGCTAGCAGCCAATTCGTAGGGAAAGTAACAAAAGTGATGGTCCCAGCACTCCGTTTAAAAATAAGCAAAATCTTTATTTCATATCAAAAAATAGGATAAAAAGCCGCTCATGAGAGGTATGGAACAGAGGACCTACGCGTTTCGCGCGCATGCGCGCTTAATCATGGTCTAATGAGCACATCACATAACATATGTTAAAAACAAAATACAACCAATCACGGGCATAGGTGTGTGTGCGTCACGAGTGACGCATGAGAACACCTGTAGAGCAAGTAAGGGGTGTCACCATATTCACTGAAATTCAATGTGTTTAAACACTAATATAAAATGACAATAGCATAGATAACATATAAACTCTTTTTTGTGGCACCCTTAATTATGTTATAATGAATATGACTACATTCTAATTATAGGATACTTCCAGTAGAATATACTAATATCTAATAAGATGGATATACAGCCAAAGTGGTGAATATCCTAACACCTGTTCAGCCAAGGACCCATAAGTGTGAATAAGGGTTGTGAGGGAAAAACCGCAAATCACTCGGTCCGCTGTTAATCATGAACACACATGTGTAAAGGGAACCAAGCCATGTTTAAGTTACCTTGTCCGCCCTGCATAGTGAAGAGCAGTGTAGGGACTAAATAAAGGAGGAGGAAACATAATATGGAGTAAAACGCAGGGTGTGAACAAGAAGAAACGCATGTATGTAAAAATATGTACACAGAGTTACAAGAATTAGGGTATGGCACCTAGATGAATAGAACAACGTATGTAACAGAGGGGTGAACTAAGGAGATAAATAAATAAATGAAATTGAATAGAAATAAAAGGTCAAACAGATCAGGTTTATGAGATACTCTATAATATGATGATATATAGTAACTAATATGTATAGTGGTAAAGTAAGTCATTTTTAAAATTAAGTCCATGAGGAAATCGTGTATTTAGTTTGAAAATATATTCAGCTTCCATATTTAATAACGTTTTCTGTTGGCTACCACCTCTTGGGGGTTTATGTGCTCTTCTAATACCATAGAAACAAAAGGGTGAAATATCCCCCTGATGTTTCTCGATTAAAATGTTTAGATGCCCCTGAACAACTGATGTTATTTTTCTTCTTTATATCAGTTAAATGCTCACTTATACGTTTTTTAAGTTTACGGGTGGTACAGCCAACGTATCTCAAGTTGCAAACCTGACATACAATGATGTATACCACAAAATCACTTTCACAGTTGATGAATTCACTAATTTTGAACTTCTTAGTGTCACTAGAGTTACTGTATTCCCTGACCGTGTGTGTGTATTGACACATGTTACACCTCGGCAAGCCACATCTGTAATTGCCCACTGTGTGTTTGGTAATATTGGCTTGCAATGGTTTAAGCATGCTGGGTGACAGCAAGTCACCCAGTGACTGTCCCTTCCGTGCCACACAATTAACCCCCTGATCAATGATGTTTTTCAGGATCGTATCCTGTCTAAGAATTTGTAAATTACTCCGTAATATATTCGTAATTTGTGTATATTCTGGAGAGAATTTAGTGGAAAACGTTATAATGGCATTACTGTTCTTATTGTATGAATTGTGTTGTTTTTCTTTTGTTTTTTCTTTTAGTAGATTTTCTCTGGTCTTTCTTGCTACTATATTTTGAGCTCTGTAGAGATGTGAGGACTTATAGCCTCTTGTTCTCATGCGTTCACAGGCTTGTTCACTCTGTTTTAAATACATATCATTTGACGAGCATAACCTTTTGACACGAGTGAGTTCCCCTACAGGGACAGAGCGTACAGTGTGAGCTGGATGACTGCTGTTTGCATGTAGTATTGTATTGCCCGAAGTGGGCTTCCGATATAAAGAGGTATGTACTCTATTAGAACTAATATCCGATGTAAGTAGTATGTCCAAAAATGCTATTTCATGTCTCTGTACGCAATGTGTGAAACGTAGATTGTTATTATTCTGGTTGATGTAGGTAAGAAATGCCTGTATGTTATCCTCTCTTCCCGACCAAACGATGAGTAAGTCGTCGATTTAACGACCTTACCACCGTATGGCCGAGGAGAAGGGATTGGTACGAGAGAAAATATACAGCTCCTCCCACCATGCCATGTAGATACCAGCCAAAGTTGGGGAGAATTTAGCTCCCATGGGGGCTCCCCTGGTTTGGAGAAAGAAATTTTTATCAAATGAAAAATAATTATGCTTCAAAAGAAAAGCTGTAACATCTAAGATATATTCTCTAAGTTCCAAACTATAGTTGCTGTATCTATATAGGTGGTGGGCTAAAGCCACTAGGGCTTGTTCGTGGGGTATAGAAGAATAGAGAGCCGTGACATCACAGCTTAGCCATATGTCACCCTTTTCCCAACAGAAGTGTTCAAATGTACGCAGGACTGACCCACTGTCTTTAAGATAACCGGGAACACGTGTAACAAGCGGTTGGAGCAATGTGTCGAGCCACTCACACAGTTTTTCATTTAGGGAACCCACGCCAGATATAATAGGTCTGAGGGGAGGGGGAAATACGCCTTTATGTACTTTAGGCAGTCCGTAAAAGACTGCTGTCATAGGGTGTGCTGGGATGAGGTTGCCACTATCCTTCTCATCAAGTATGCCCAAAGCAACACCTTCCTCTACAATGGTGCATAATTCTGTTTTAAATTTCGGCGTAGGATCTCCCCCCAGTTTCCTATATGTTTCGGTGTCTCCTAAGATGTCATAGGCCAACTTGACGTACATGTCCCTATCCAACAACACAATTTTACCGCCCTTGTCAGCCATTTTTATTATGAGATTAGGATTATCTCTCAATTGATTGATGGCTTGGCGTTCTTTATGTGAGATGTTGGAGGGGGACATGGTGGCATAGGTGACATCATATAAATGGCGAAGATCCCTTTCCATGGCATATTGAAAGCTGTCTAGTGCCTCAACTCTAGATTTATAGGGATAATATCCCGGATTTGAATGTGATGCTTTGACACTGTGCACTTCCTCCCTGATGACATGAGTACTTTCATATTCCAAATCCATCAATTCTACCAGATTGGTTTGGTCATCAAATAATAAATTACTAAATTCGTTAATGATGGTACTGTCATCAGAAAGAATACCGATATGCGATGTAGCTTTCTTAGTGTCCTGTAAAGAAAAATGACGTTTGATGGTCAAAAGTCTCGCTAGCCGATTAACGTCCATAAGAGTATTAAATAAATCAAAATGATGAGTCGGGACAAAGGTTAAACCCTTCGATAATACTTCAGAATGTTCCTTAGTGAGGGGAAATGACGATAAATTGATGATATTGTCCATCTTAGAACATGAGGATTCTGCTGTGTTCGGTGATTCACCTAGCGTTTTTTCTTTGGTTGCGTTTTCTTGGAGGTGGTTTTTCCGGTGTTTTCTACCACCTCTCCTTGTACGTTTTTTGGAGGGTGTTCCTGATGGCGTGTATTGGTATTACCTTGTCTAGTTCTTGATGTGGTAGGGTATGAATGATTGGGACCCTCCTGTGCACCCTCTCGATTGTCATCTTTATTGTTTCTTTTGTGAGAAAAATTCTTCGTCTTTGTTTGGGGTGCATAAGTGGTAGTGTCCATACTGTTATCAGATGTTTCATAGTCTGAGCCTTCTGATCTTTCTGAATCCACGGATGAGAAACTGACATGGGTAGAGTCACGTCTAGAGCCTGTGTTCTTTTTAAGTATAGAGCGAGGCTTAAATGGTCGGAACTGTTTCCATGTATACACTTGATTATTATTGTAATCCTCATTATCTCTCTTAAATTTACTTTTTTTGATGCTGATAATGTAATTTTCCATATCCTGTATTTTTTGTTTCATCTTTGTGTTCAAGTCATCATACTCTATTGTGTCCAGGAAAGGTATAAGAGATTGTTTGGTTTCCTCAAGTTGAAGTTTTAAATCGTCTAATTTAATTTGTTCATATTTCGTGATTGTTCTTATTAAACGCAGGGAACAGTCTGTCAGAGCTTCCTCCCATTCAGCTTGAAACTCATCACAGAATACCGTAGTGGAATTTTTGTATATCCGTAAGCCACGCGGTATCATGTTTTTTTCTAAATAGGTTTTTAAAGTGCTACAGTCCCACCACAATTTTAATTCTTGGATGCATAGTTTCTCTAACTTAGTGAACAAAGTTTTACACTCAGGGTTGTCATCATTCAAGACATCAAAAACCATGGTTAATTTACGTTCACGTTCCTCTGTAGAGTTACATGCATCCAAGTTCGTCAAGGCATTCAAGACTCGGGTATCAGGTGTGTCATGATCAGATGTGTTATTAGTAGACATGGTGTTAATTCTTACAGTTAAATGTATATATCTTGCACTGTGAGTAAATGATTTCAAGAATCCAAAAAAATCCAAAGATTCATGTATTCATGGACCCCCTGTGTGTAATATAAGCTCCGCGATGCAACAAGCAATGGCGTCGGAGTTATATACACTTGCAAATTTCATGCAAAAAGCTCTCTATAAGGTTATATAGAGGAAAAAATGTCTTATCTTATGTAGAGTTTTGCTGATCAAACGAGGGAGACTCGACTCAATAGCCGTTGTATACCAAAAAAAAAGAAGAAAATGGTGGTCAGCTCACCTCGTGTGGGGGTTCGTTTGGATCCTGATGCGTTGAGAGAGGGTGCACGGGTCCGGCTTCGGCTAGCAGCCAATTCGTAGGGAAAGTAACAAAAGTGATGGTCCCAGCACTCCGTTTAAAAATAAGCAAAATCTTTATTTCATATCAAAAAATAGGATAAAAAGCCGCTCATGAGAGGTATGGAACAGAGGACCTACGCGTTTCGCGCGCATGCGCGCTTAATCATGGTCTAATGAGCACATCACATAACATATGTTAAAAACAAAATACAACCAATCACGGGCATAGGTGTGTGTGCGTCACGAGTGACGCATGAGAACACCTGTAGAGCAAGTAAGGGGTGTCACCATATTCACTGAAATTCAATGTGTTTAAACACTAATATAAAATGACAATAGCATAGATAACATATAAACTCTTTTTTGTGGCACCCTTAATTATGTTATAATGAATATGACTACATTCTAATTATAGGATACTTCCAGTAGAATATACTAATATCTAATAAGATGGATATACAGCCAAAGTGGTGAATATCCTAACACCTGTTCAGCCAAGGACCCATAAGTGTGAATAAGGGTTGTGAGGGAAAAACCGCAAATCACTCGGTCCGCTGTTAATCATGAACACACATGTGTAAAGGGAACCAAGCCATGTTTAAGTTACCTTGTCCGCCCTGCATAGTGAAGAGCAGTGTAGGGACTAAATAAAGGAGGAGGAAACATAATATGGAGTAAAACGCAGGGTGTGAACAAGAAGAAACGCATGTATGTAAAAATATGTACACAGAGTTACAAGAATTAGGGTATGGCACCTAGATGAATAGAACAACGTATGTAACAGAGGGGTGAACTAAGAATAAGTGTTATTTGTTCACAGATTTGATCAAGAGGTTAGGTTTCTTCTTAAAGGGGTTATCCCGTGAAAATCTTTTTCTTACAAATCAACTGGTATCAGACAGTTATATAGATTTGTAATTTACTTCTATTAAAACATCTCAAGTCTTCCCATACTTATTAGCTACTATATGTCATGCAGGAAATGTTTTATTTTCAGTCTGACACAGTGCTCTCTGCTGACATCTCTGGCTGATTTTCTATGAATCCCCATAGGAAACCTCTCCTGCTCTTGACAGTTCCTGTCTCGGCCAGAGATGTCAGACTGTAAATAAAACAACAATTTCTGTAGGACATACAGTAGACAAAAAGTATGGGAAGACTTGAGATTTTTTAATAGAAGTAAATTACAAATCGATATAACTTTCTGACACCAGTTGATTTTAAAGAAAAAGTTTTTGGCTGGACAACCCCTTTAAAGAGATCATCGTAAAGATGCTCCACTGGTAGTTCTCGAAAACAGGTAGAGAATTTGTAAAACAGCTCTCACACCACCTTTTCAAGGTAGCTCTCCCTTAAAGTCAGTTTCTACTCCAGGTAGAAGTCTTTAAATAAAACTGTGAATGCGTGCCAAGCCAAATAACTTTTCCAGAAGAAGAGATTACCCATCTGTAGACAGCTTTTTCAGGATTATTGCGTCAGCACAGAGCAGGGTGCTGGCTGGCTAGTGAGAGACCTATCATCATGAACCAAATGGGCTAAGCTTCTCATCGTCATAAAGACAT
This sequence comes from Dendropsophus ebraccatus, assembly GCF_027789765.1. Classification (NCBI taxonomy): domain Eukaryota; kingdom Metazoa; phylum Chordata; class Amphibia; order Anura; family Hylidae; genus Dendropsophus; species Dendropsophus ebraccatus. The sequence goes on along the minus strand of NC_091454.1, from coordinate 173,973,241 downwards.
ATGTAGACTTACAGGTATTTCATGCTCCACTGGGAATTCTGGGAAAAAGTGGTACTTTTACACCAGGTAGCTTTCCCTTAAAGTCAGTGTCTCACTTCTACTATGATTCTTAAAACATGACTGGGAATGTATGCTAAGCCATAGAGCTCTCCTTCCAAGGAGAATCTTAACCCCTTTGGTCCTGCGATGATGGCCTTTTGCTATCCAACCAGCACAGTGCTCTGTACTGATGAGAGCAGTAACCTCCAAAAAAACTGTCTTCAGAGTAATCTCTTTTGGAGAAATCTCTGACTTGCCATACATTCCCAATAATGTTTTTGTTTTGGAGTAAACACTGACTTCAAGGGAAAAGATGTAAGAGCTGTTTTGCATATCTTTGTTCACAGATTCCATTACTTGGGCAGAAAGATATGTTTTTACAATGTTTATTTGTTTATTTGGGAAAAAGTACAGTAAAATATAACCTGATATTTTACTAACAAAGTCTATACAATATATTGTATGTTCTAGCGTATAAGATGACTTTTTAACCCTGAATAAATCTTCTCAGGTGTCGGGGGTCATCTTATACGATGGGTATGGTCACTGCATACAGTGGGGGAGCTAAAAAATAACCGCATCCCCACCGTATGCGGCGACCACTATATAAAAAACAAATGATTCAACTCATCTGTGACACGTTCCCAGCAGCCACATATCTCCCGCCATGTATCCGACGCAGGCAATGTGATGCAGAGACAATGCCGGTGCCAGAGGTCCGCGAAGCTCTCCCTGCAGCCAAGCATCTCATTGGAAAAGCTTGAAGACACAAAGCCTTTGCCATTCTCCCGAAGCTCTCCTGGCAGTCGAACATCCCCAGCTTCTCCGATGAGACTTTGAGCTGCTGGAAGAGCTTTAGGGACCTCCGGTGCAGGCAGTGTCTCTGCATCACACTGCCTGCGCCGGGAACATGACGGGAGAAATGCGGCTGCCGGGAACACGTGACAGGTGAGTTGATTGCTGTTGTTTTTTTTCAGCTTAAGTTAACCCCTTCCTGACCGCACCAGGGCTCCAGCTAGTAAACCCTGCTGTGGTCAGGCAGGGGTTAACATTATCCGAAAAATACAATATAAATATATATATATATATATATATATATAAATCCAAGAATTTTGCGGCACATCCGTATAGTGAAAAAAAGTTGTGGTATTTATTGGTACATCAAAAAGCAAGTGCTGGACATTATATATATATATATATATATATATATATATATATATATATATATATATTTTTTTTTTTTTTTTTTTTTTTTTTTTCCAGCTGGTTCTAGACAATCCTGTTGTACAGTATACTGGGGAAGTCGTACCAAAATACATTGCTAATATATGCTCAGAGAATTACCCTTGTGTAGTCACTAGTTTACTTTGGGATATTGAAGTCAATGTGACCTATGACTGTACGTGCACCCATACATCAGAATCCAATGTTGACAGGATGTCAACATGTACATGCAGCGTGTCAACAAATTGTGCTGCACAGATTTCCTGGCTGATTCAACTTCATATTATTTACACTGTGTAAAGCTAGATGAAAGGATGGGCACACTGCACAGGGCACCATCACGCTAAGGTTCACTGTACTAAGTACAATCTTGAAATTATTACAACTCCGCTAGTCACTTTGGAGCTGCTTATGGTTCTTTCAGTGTGGAAAACTGGAATTACATTTCATGCCAAACATTATGTCTAACTCCCAGCAGGTAGGTCCCATAAATTAAAGAGTGTGCCATATTATTTACTAGATACACTACCATGCAAACACCCTCGGATTGTTTTCTGAAGAGGCAATATTCAGTGCTTGATGATGATAAATGAGATATTGACAAAAGAAAAAAAAAACCTGCAATGCAAGTAACATTATTGTTGTTGCTATAACTGAGCTTTGCTGTTTTTATTCTAGTCTAGACATGAGCAATTTTGTGTTGTGAGGATCAATAAAAGCAGATGTTTGTTCAGATTATGGCCCCTAAGCTAAATCCCAGGCTGAAAATTTAACAGATTTATTTGCAATCAATAGGGAGAAATAACTGCATATTCATCTTAAAATCAAAGAGCGGATGGGATCAAAATAAAGGAGACGGTACTGTAGCTTATAAGAAATTAATTATAGCGGCCAGTCAGCCGATGAAGACACGACTAAGAAACATTGTAACAACAAGGGCTTTCTGTGTTTCTTTCCACTGGAAAACAAAGTCAGATTAGTTTATTTAGCATCTCATTTCTCAAGCTTGAAAAAGTCTTTTTTTTGTTTTGCAGAAATAATAGTTTGCTTGAAGTTAAAGCCTATAAAATATGAGAACACTAGAGTTTAATGGAAAATGGAAACATAATTTCTTGCTATTATGTTTCTATAAATGTTTATTAAAATAAGCCAGCAAGCTATTCTGCTCACAGTATCTTATGTTCCTTGATAATTGAGAAATGGGAGGCTTTCAGACAAAGCTCAAAAACAAAATACTGAGATTGTTTTCTCCTTGACCTTATGATGTTAATCTGTTTGTAATCTTTAAAGGGTTTTATATCTTGGTAAAAAAAAGCAACTTAAAAAACATCTGTTTTATAGTCGTGATTAAAAAATAAATGTGTGTATACAGCTCCTCTATGGACAGACTTTAAAGCAATTTGTAATGTCCCTGCCTATTCAGACCTCAGTGCAGTCCTCTACCCACAAAGTATGGCTGGACGGCACTTTTGGCCATGATTTAGTGCCTGAATTATATGTTTCCTTTGTACCAGCCTGTGTCTTATGCTTGTACTTGCTGTGTGGTGATTCACCACATGTGTCTGGTTTCTTCTGCTTAATCTACTCCTGGGCTGCAAATAATAGAAAAAAATAGAAAGATAGATAGATAGATAATGTTTAAAGGGAAACTATCAGTGGGTTTGTATATATGAACCTGCTGACATGTGCCTGTAGCAGCAAAGCACATTCAGGCACCGGTCTCCTTATATACCTTTGTGGCACTGTTTTCCTGTACTTTGATCTAAAGCCAATATGTAAAATATACAGTTTGGTGCACTGGGGGTGCTCCTTGGCCTCCTCACTTCATCTCCTTCTACTTATGCATAGGAGAGACACATGGCTACTTATGCCCCCAGTGCGCCAAATGGAGCAACTTACATATTTTCTTTGGATCAAACTATAGGAAAACAATGCCATTGGGGGGGGGGGGGGGTGTCAGGGCTAAAAATCAGTCCCTGTCCGGCCCTGGTAGTAATAGACATTTGCCTTCACCACTCACCTCCCCTTCTGAAAGTCTTTGCTATGTGTGGTCTGGATGTCAGAGGGCTGGTCCTATCATTGCATGGACTTGGAATTTGCTAGCTTGAGCTTTCTTTTATTTGGATTAGATTTCTTGGGATTCTAATCTCTTTGCCTGTCCTTCTGACCGCTGTTTTGTTTGCTAAAAAAAAAAAAGGCCACCAATAAACATCCTGCACATTAATTTGACGGATGCTGCGAACAACTGCCGTTATTCTATGATTCTATGGATTGTGTGAAATAACGGCTGTTGTTGCCAAAGATTTCAATGAAAAAATCCTTGAAGACTGAAAATAAAGTTATTTTAAGTATCAAATAAGAGTTTTTTTTTTTTTTTACTAAGAAAAGACAGTGTGTGAACATAGTCATGAAGTGAAATATCTGTCTGGGAGACAATACATTTACCCTCAAGGATCCAACAGAAGACATCCCCATTTGGAGTTAATCACTTGCTACTAGCTTGCCATACATATAAGGTTTAAGTTAGCTTTGGTTTGATAAACTGAACATCTAATGGGTATGGGGCTTCCCATATATTTCCTAATATTTCCCAACAACAGATGTCAGGAGAGAGAATAGCTGGGTATGTTGTATTTCAATATATCCAATCCCTCAATTGTGGAGGAAGTGCATTGTAACCAGAGGTGTCTGGCAGTGTCTTTCTCCTCCCTTGGCCAAGTACAGTAAGCACATGTAGGAGGGGATTTGGTTAACATCTAAACAAGACCACTGTATTCCTTGTATTAGCTGATTTACAAATCTATTAGACATGATAAGTTCTGTGTGTACAATACAAATATGGTGCCTACGGCTAGGTTAACTCACCATCTTTTTTTTATCGTTTGATTGACGTTGTTTTGAAATCACGGACATCATTACAAAATAATAAACGTTATTTGGCCTAAAAGGTAAAGCAACTCTGTACCCACAATCGGACCCCCCCAAACCGCTTGTACCTTCAGATAGCTGCTTTTAATCAAAGATCTGTCCTGGGGTCCGTTCGACAGGTGATGCGGTTATTGTCCTAAAAACAACTTTTAATCCTACAGCACTGTGTCTAACGGCCGGGGCTTACATTTGTATATGCATTAGGCTGGCACAACCTCTCTGTACCTCCTCCCCGCCCTCCTCATCATTAGGAATGCCCCAGGCAGATTGCTTCATATTCCCCACCTGTGTGAATAATGAACATGGGTTGGATCGTTAATATACCTGTGCAAAGCTCAAACAGCAGTAAATGTTCCTGGATCATTCCTAATGATGAGGAGGGTGGGGAGGAAGGACAGAGAGGGTGTGCCAGCCTAATGAATATACAAATGTAAGCCCCGGCAGACACAGCGCTACAGGATTAAAAGTTGTTTTTAGGAGAATAACTGAATCACCTGCCGTTTGGACCCCAGGACAGGTCTTGGATTAAAAGCAGCTATCCAAAGGTTCAAGTGGTTTTGGGGGGTCAGATTGTGGGTACAGAGTCGCTTTAAGGATGTCCAAAAAGACGTCCGTCAAACAGCCAAAAAAATGACGGTATGTGATCCTAGCCCTATTCTGACACTATCTGGAATGCATATACCAAATTACTTAATATTTTAAAGTAAAGTAAGTAATAATATATTTATATATTCACATAAACATTCATATCAACATTCATATATAAAAACTGTCTATATGCCTTTGCACTACAGTGCTGTCAAAAGTAAACAAGTCCTCATCATGCCTGTTGTACTCCTGACTGATTAACTTTGCATAGTTCTGCACATTATGCCGGGGAAACTTTTTATTTAACATATGACCTAAAAAGTTCCCCAACACATGGTATGCGCGAATCTTCCCATTCTGAGTGCCTCACTCTACTTCAAAGATCATATATACTTCTCATGTCTATGTAGGTGTCTCCACACTATGCAGCATAAATAACAGTTTGTCACCTTCTGGAATATCATCTCACCCGGTAATTAGGAAATGCACAGGCTCTTTTGTGCTCATCTCTAGGTAAATTTAAGCCCTGGCAGGATATGCTCTGTTGGCATAGATGGCTGATTGTTTTTCCCTACAGCTAGAGAACTAGGAGAATTTGGTGGGGATGCAGCTGCTGTATTGACAGGCTTAACTGTAATGTAACACTGACACATCATGTAAGTTATAGGACAATGAGGACTAATCATCATTTTAGTGCAGATGTCTCAAGTATGGACCACTACTACTTATACTAAGAATTCCTTTCATACATGTAAATTGGTTGGATACTGTAGCATGTGCATGGATTTACAGTGTACAGGTTCTATGCAGCTGTATGAAACAGTTTCTACAACAAATCTGCCAACTGTGAACAGATTCCAAGAATAGAAGCATCACTTCAAACTGAGTGCCGAGGTAAACATGTTGTCAAGCACATAAACAAACTGTTAAAAAATGATTCCTTTATTAAAAATAGTATTTTTTATAAAGTTTTGAATGGCCGTGGGAGTACCAACGCAATTTGAGCAGGTGCTCTCAACCATGAAAAAAGTAATAAATACGTTAATAACTGAGTATAAGCAATGTAACCCACTTTGTTAGTAGGATGATCCAACTAGGAGCGGCAGACCAAGGAATTCCCTCTTTAGACCGTTGCGGGTGGAGAGTTGTATAGGATGCATACATATTGTTTATCAAGCATCACGCTGCAACACCCTCCTAGGTTTATTTTGCAACACGTTTTCGCCAGACTGATTAACAAGCAGGCCTTTCTCAAGCATTTCTCATTGCTGTATTATGAAAATTACAGCTGTAATTTGCAAAGTTTACATGTTATTTCTCCTCAAAATGATGTCCGTAAAACCGGCAAGAAAAGACAATGTTGGAACATAAACTATAACAACTCAAAAGCAGAAAATACATTTACTTTCCTATCAGACCTACCAACAAAAAATGAATAATCATTTGCACTCTTTGCATTTGCCACCTTTTAAATGTTGCTACGAACAGAAAGAAACATCTTAATTCAATAAATTGCAATCAATAAAATACTCACCTCTGCACTTAAGGACACTTACTTGCATTCTCATTCTTTGTCCTATTTATATATTAAAGCACCAGACATATCATAAAGATGTTGAATGATTGATTGATTGATAGAAGATAGATAGATAGAAGAAAGAAAGAAAGAAAGAAAGAAAGAAAGAAAGAAAGAAAGAAAGAAAGAAAGAAAGAAAGAAAGAAAAAAAATAGCTTAGGGTCATATTAAACAAAGAGATTTATTTGACAAATCATTGAAGCCAAAGCTAGGAACAGACTATAAACAGAGAACAGGTCATAAAGGAAAGACTGATATTTCTCTTTTTTTTTATTTTTTAAATATATTCCTGGCTTTCGTCTCAAAAATCTGTATGATGATACACAAGTAATACATAAATAGGTAGATTGCATAGATGATAAATATATAGATGATAGATAGATAGATAGATAGATAGATTCATAAACAGATAGGAGATAGATAGGTAGATGGATAGATAGATAGATAGATAGAGTAAAATAAAAACTCACAGTATATTAGGTGTTTATATACGGATATGAAATCCATTTTTACTGTATTGTCACCTTTGTACACATTTGTTTGTTTTTGCAAGAAATAATATATGGTTGGTTGTTTGCTGAGCACATGTATAAATGAATCAGTACAGGGCATAAAACAGTTGTAATCACATCTCCAGCTGTTTTAAAATTTTTGTGCAATAAATTACAGTCCATGTTTCTACTGTGAAGGTGTCAAGTCATGAACAGCTCGAGCACAGAGTAAATTACATGCTGTGACTTTCACAATTAATTACTTTTTAAAAGGAGCCTAACAAATCTAGACGAATGCATTACTCCATAAACTCCACAATGTAAAAACAGTGGTAAACAAAGCGTCCACAAAACAACAGAAAAGTCCAAGAAAAAGTCTGCTCAAAATAGATCTAAAAAGAGGCAATAGGAACCAGGGCTGGGTTTGACTATAGTAGGCTAGGTTCACACAACGTAAAAAAACAGCTCTTTTTATATAAAACAACAACAACAAAAAAACGGTTGTTTTTTTGACGCAATTTAACTGTCTGCAATGACAATGCATTGAAGTCAATGGTAGGACATACGTCCAATGCACACAATGCATTGAAAAACTGATGTTTTTCAATGTATTGTTGGCATTGGACGTCCGTCCTCTCATTGACTTCAATGCATTGCTATTGCAGTCAGTTAAATCGCGACAAAAACTGCATTTTTTAAATATAAAATGGACGTTTTTTGATGTTGTGTGAACCTAGCCATCTAGTGATCCACCATCATACAGGTAGTGCCAAGGGATCAGACTAATGAGTCTAAAAATGTGATACCATACTTGACATTCTGCTACTACTAATATCTTTACTACTCCAAATAGTACGGATTGGAAGGGGATATCCAGCATTACAAAAACATGGCCTCTTTCTTCTAGAGACAACACCACGCTTGCCTCCAGTTCAGGGATGGTTTGCAATTAAACTCAATATATTTCAATGGAACTGAATTGCAAAAACCCACCCAAACTGGAGACAAAAAAGGTGCTGTCTCTGGAAGAAAGTGGCCTTGTTTATCTAATGCTGGATAACCCCTTTAATAGACAAAATTCCAGAACAGATTGCAGTTTGCTGGCCACTACTATTTGTAGCATAGATGTACCCATAAACCATGTTATGCCACCAAAATGCACAATATGGGTGCCTTCACACACACCAGATCCGCAGCGGATTTCACGCAGCAGATTCACAGCGAAATCAGCTGCGGATCCAGTGTCAGTGCATCCCTATGAGAATACATACTCACAGCGGGATTGACATACTGCTGCGTGTATGTAAGTTAACCCCCCGGCGACCGGAGCATACTTTATCTCCTCCCCACTCTGGCTTGCTTCGGGGGTTCCCGGCATCTGCTCGTCCAACTGGGGCAGCACACTGATTGGCTGAGTGGGATTTCCTGCCAAGAACCCCCGAAGCAAGCCGGAGTGGGTGGGAGTTGATGTATGTTCCAGCCGCTGGGGGGGTTAACTTACATACACGCAGCGGGATGTCAATCCCGCTGGGAGTATGTATTCTCATAGGGATGCACTGACACTGGATCCGCAGAGGATTTTGCTGCAAATCCGCAGCAGATCCGGTATGTGTGAAGGCACCATTAGGCTATGTTCACACAATGTAAGTTCTGCGGTATTCACGGCCGATGTTGAAACGGCCGTGATTAGTGCGGTACTTACGTTGTGCTGCAGGCTGAGGGAGTCCCAGCTGGAGTGTGTACACGTAGTATACACTCCGGCCGGGATCCCTAGCGGCGTCTTTGAAAACGCCACCGGTGCACACTATTAAGTGATAGGTGCAAAAGATCATCCGACCAGTACTGCAGTATTGGCCAAGATAATCTTTTATGTGACCGGACGTTCCGTGACCCGTCCGGTCTCATTCAACACATGAACATGGCCTTATACAGTACAGTTGGTCCTCCAGCACAGCAGAACAGCAGAATTTAAAATCCTCCAATTTTTTTTCAGCAGCGTAAACCATGTTGCAATACAATCCCTTGAACAGCTCTGTAAAAAGAAAAAGAAAGACAAACAAATATCTTTTTATATAGTATATTGTTCTATTTTTAAAAGGAGTCAAGTAACAACTATATACAGCTCTTATCACTGTACGTGTACTGATGTGGAATAAAGTTAACATGTCACAACTAGTGATAAGCGAACATCCCGATGTTCAGTTTGGATCCAGATCACGAACATAAAAAAATGACCGTGATCGGTTTTCGCTTTTGCGCGGTTTGTCCTATGGAAAAACTGACATGTTATACATATTCCTCAAGTCAGTACGATTAAAACGATATGCAACTTGCATACCTTTTATATTATTTGATGGCTTTAAAAAAAATAAAACCTTCTACAGCAAAAAAAGTTCCCTAAAATTGCTCTATTCCCAGGCTTATAACGCTTTTATCCTTTGGTCTATGGGGATGATTAAGGTGTCAATTTTTGCGCCATGATGTGTTCTTTTTATCGGTACCTTGATTGCGTACATGCAACTTTTCATTACAATGTTTCTGGATTTGATGTGACCATAAGTGCACAATTTTTGCACTTTTGGCGGGTCTTTGCGCTTACACAGTATACCGTGCGAGATCAGGAATGTGATTAATTAATAGTTCGCGTGATTACGCACACGACGATACCAAACATGTCTGTTTATTTATTTATTTATTTATTTTTATTAATAAAATTGGAAAAGGGGGGGGGGGGTGATTCAAATTTTTATTAGGGGAGGGGGCTTTTTATTAATGGAAACTCTTTTTTTCTTTCACTTTCTCTTTAATTTGAAGTCCCCCTGGGGGACTTCTAATACAGCTACACTAATCTCTCATAGAGATCAGTGTAGCTGTATAACACAGCCCTGATCCGTGATCCATGGTGCTCTTTTGCTTTGGCCTGCTGCAGGCCAATATAATAGAATACCGAGCCAGGATCAGCGTCATTACATCGCTGAGGCCCGGCCCGGTAAGATGAAGGGATCCCCCCTCGCATCGTGTGGGTGGGATCCACCAATAGACACCAGGGATGGGCTGCATTTAACACTGTTAGATGCAGCTGTCATGTTTGACAGCTGCATCTAACGGTGTTAATTAGCGGGAGCGCCGAACGGACCGCTCCCGCTAGTAGCTGCGGTCCCGTGCTTCACATAGCAGTCAGGATCGCAGCAGGTCAGAGCGGGGTCGCAGCGCAGCCCCCCTCTGAACACCTCTTGGGGACATATGACATACGGGTACGGCATATGTCCCTAAAAGGTTAAACAAATTGTGATTGGTAAACGCAAACAATTAGCGCTATGTCATGTTTGTACCAACAGTTACAAACATGTTTGCTCATCTCTAGTCACAACAGTTAAAAAAATAGCAGAATTGGTTTTATTTCTCACCAAAAAGTAGAACCTAATTTGTGGACAGAAAAAAAAGTTAAGGTCCTTGGAAAATGAGAATGAGAAAACCATAACGTCTGGTTAGAGAGCTTTGTTTGGGGGAAAAACTGTTGTATTGGACATTCTGCAATGTTCACGCTAATTATAGCATAAGTGCCAGTTTTTTTTTACAGCTGTACTGAATGTGGTCCCTCCCTTTAACTAATGGGGTGGTGATTACAGTGTAAAGCATCTAAACAAGCAGCCGTTGATGTGGCGTTTGGCACATTTGCTTTATGTAACTGTTGACTGTTCCACAGAGCTGTGCATCCATAATACAATAAGGCCTTTCATCTATTAGATCCTGCCACAGCTGCTTCATCTCCCGACTAAGTACCTGATATTCTCAAGACAGACGTCTTTAATTGCATGTCATTCTTGTGACATATTTTTTTCTATATCACAGAGCTATTATTCCCCTGTAGACTCTGCAGAACCTGAATAATAAGTAGGAGATTTGATGGTACATTAACAAGTACAATAAAAATGTTTTTGAGCTATACTTAGTTCACATACTGTAGTTCTGAGATATACAGAAATATACTGGATCTGCTCTACTAACTTGTGATCATATACCTTGTGTATTAAAAAAAATATATTGCGACTTTTTGAAGTGTTTTGCATCCGGGCATGTGTAAGGTTATTTAACCCCTTAAAGGGAACCTGTCACCTCCTGGATAGTCCCCCAAATCTATCCTACTCCTGGATACGGCCACCCATACTTACACCATCTTGCCGGTCCTGCTCCCGATACTGGTCCTGCCGTGATGATATTGGCGCCCACTCATCTGCGCCCTCAATATGCAAATGAGCGGAGATAAGTCTGATTTCCATAGGAAATAACTTTTCCAGTGATTTCCTATGGACGTTGGACTCATCTCCACTCTTTTGTATATTGAGGGAGCAGATGAGTAGATGCCCATATCATCATGGCGGGACCACCATCAGAAACGGGCGCCCATATCTACCATACATATATATTGGTATACTGTTTTATTTCATTAGCGTGGACAATTTCACATGCTCTATGACAATTGCGTAGACTCTATGAGAAAATCGACCATTGGACCGATTGGAGGAACATATTTTACCTCCAACAGCCAGAGAAAACAAGTCATACTGTAGGGGTAAGTGACACAAGACATTCCTGTCACATACACTTAAACGGCAATCACATCATTTTAGAGGTAGTGACGAGCTGCAGCGCAATCACTGCTGCCTGTCATTGATGGTGATGGCCTGGATGCTGATAGTAGCTGATCCTCACCTGCTATGAAGCACTTGCTGCATAGCAAATAATGGCATACAGGTACAACATGGGTGGTATGGGTAGAGCATTGATCACACCCATATTTCATGGGTCTTCTAGGGGTTAAAAAATAAATAAACACCTATATACTTTCATTAAAGGAATGTTCCTATTAACACCACTTATAACTTATCTGCATAACCATAGGATAGGGGTTAAAGGGGTTGTCCAGTGAAAATCTTTTTCATTCAAATCAACTGATATCAGAAAGTTTTATAGATTTGTAAGTTGCTTCTATTAAAAAATCTCAGGTCTTCCCATACTTATTAGTTACTGTATGTCATGTAGGAAATGTATTTTCAGTCTGACACAGTGCTCTCTGCTGACATCTCTGGCCTAGACAGAAATGTCAGCAGAGAGCACTGTGTTAGACTGACTTTATTTATTTTCAAAGAAGCAATCAAAGAATGAAAGAAGCAATCTGGTTGGTTGCTTTGGATAACTCTTCCCCTGTTCCTTTGGTAAAGGACAATATATATGTTCATAAGACTCGTGTCAACAGGATACATGGACTTATATAAGTAAAAAAAAATATATATTTTTACTTCTATCTATGTATCCCAGTTAGTGGTAAGAAGCTGAAGCTAGATATAAAACTAATAATAATAATACTTACCTGAGATGCTGCCTGTGATTCAATGAACTGCGTGGTAAACAATACATAAATACTAAGAAAAGCATGTGTTCCCCTGATTTGAATGTCAGCTTCCTTGTCGGTTGCCTAGGATTAGAGACCTTTTAGTATGTACTGTATACATTACTTTAATCCATATTTTTAGATTTGCATATTTTATCCTTTATATTCTATTGATCTGACATTGATATGACATTTGGCCAACAACTGCTGTGGACCTTTGTATAAGGCAAGTTTGGATCCCAAAATGTTATCAGGGCTTTCCTAAAAAGCCATATATTTTGCATGAACCACTGCTATGGTCGAGATCTGCTTAAATTGGAAAAACACTGCTCCTTTCTTGCAAAAATAGCACCACTACTGTCCTTAGGTTGTGTGTGGTATTACAATTAAAGTGTTAATGTTGTTATAACTTTTAAAATATAAATCAACAGGTGGTGTGATATAAAGCATGCCTGCCATTTACATTATTGTATATGAGAAGTAAAAAAGGAAACAAAGTGGCGCTGCATGTGCAGGCGGATTAACCCCGTGAGATGTGTATGTGAAAACTCACACAAATGCACACTCACCTGGTTAGGTCATACGTTGGCACAACTCTAATGTAAGCTTGTAGGTGTATAAGGGGGGCTGCTGCCTTCCACCTTCCTATTTCCCTGGATGTGGGATCGGGACCAAAATCCAAATAACCTTGCAACAATGGGGGATTCCAAGAGGCAGAGATTCCCAGTATTATTGCCATCCAGATGTGTTCTTTGCTACGCGTTTCATGGGTTAACCACCCTCTTCATCAGGTATCAATGCAATTTACATTAATCATTCATTTATTTTTTGATATCATGGGAAACGTCTGACTTCCTGTATTTTGTTTCTTTTATCTACTATAGAGTTCTCCATGACTGCTAGTAGACAGAGCTACTAAGGTCACTTTTACAGTATTGTGTTAACCCAAAAAGTTGAACCTAGACTAAAAGTAACTATATGAAACTATACTGAAAAAATGTGCACATTTTCTGTACTTTGAAACCACTCCTAGTTTTAATTAAGAAATTATGGGGGGGAATTTATCATCAGTGTTTTTCGGTGCGAGACTGGTGTTTTGAAAGCCTGGGGCTTGCTGCATTTAACGTCTTTAAAAATTGTTGCAATGTTTTGCACAATTAAAAAAAAAAAGTTGTAGGCATGTATCTAAATAACTTACTACTCATTCATTTGTTTTACGCTGAGAAATACACTGTCCCTTGTGAGGAGCTAGTATGTGACAGTTTTGAAAAGTTACACATAGTAAATCAGTGTAAGGGTGCGTTCACACCTACAGGATCTGCAGCAGATCTGCAGCAGATTTGATGCTGTGTTCAGTTATTTAAATGAAATCTTCTGCATAAAATCTGCTGCAGATCCTGTAGGTGTGAACGCACCATTAAAGTTTTTTTTGTTTGTTTATTTCTTTGCAATAATGAATGTACCCCAATAAGGTTGGTTTGTCTTGTGTTAGGTTAAAGTTCAGGGGAAGATCTAAGGAAAGCTTAGGAACAGCTGGTCAAAATAAGTCATCATATTTCTACTTGTTTTTAATTTTCTGCTATATTCCTAAGTACAATCATCAATCATTTGTGCCATCATCCATTCCAACACCTCTGTTCCCCATTATCTATATGTGAGTTGCTGTTCTTGTCACCTGAAAGTATTGATTTGCGCTTTGTGTGTTTACCTATGACAATGTCAGCTGCTTTTTTTTTTTTTAAGTACTGGGGGTATTTGAGAACTGGAAGCCACAGATAGAACCCAGAAAAAGGTTACTATTATAGGTAAAGAAAGCCAGCGTTGCCATCTGTTATGTACGCACTTTGATATATAGTAGAATGGGAATTTTGCAGCTTAAATACTACAAATACACAGTAGCAAATTTTTCAACATACCATTAATATAAAACATTATATATATATATATATATATATATATATATATATATATATACACATATATTCTAGATCCATGTTACCACATATTTTTTTAAGTCAGTCACCTTATCTGCTAACCTTCGCTTTAGCTTAAATGATTTGTATATTGCCTAATCAGATTTGGAGTCCCAAGGTGTTTCTAAGTGAAGATGTGCAGCTTGCCTCATTTAAATTCATTGTAGAATGAGATAACCCACTGCATGGCTGAGTTTCCTAATTAGAGTCTCCCTGGTCCCTAAAGACTATGAATACTCTACTTGGTGTCAGCTCTTACTAACGATTTTTATTGTTAAATTGTCTGTTTAGAGTTTTATTTATAAGCTTAATAATTGAAAATTAAACACAATACATTCATTATAGCAGATTTCTGTACAGCTTTTCATATTATTCTGCCTCACTTCTTGCTGATGAGCTAAAAATCAATATATGTCCTTGTCTGTACATCTGCAAAATGTGTTGAAAATTCAGTCTTTCAAGACTTTAATTCCTCTTGTCCATTCACTTGATTTTAATTAAAAGAAGACAAGCATAGAGAGAAATAAAAACAACTGACGTTCCTTCCATGATTGTTAGCTTCAGACATTCAGCTCCTATTTTTATTTATTAATAAAATGTCATTTTTAATACATTAGGAACTAAAGTTACATGTTTTGTCAAAGAAGAAAATCTTTAAAGTAGAAAAACAAGAAAAAATTATGCTAGAAAAGGAGTCCACTATGAAGTGATCTGCTACAGATTGCTTGTTTCTCTACCTGTAACAAGTTCTGCCTGTCAAAGACAATGGGAGAGTATTCAATACCTGTAATGGGAACTGTAAATGATGCACTCAGGGGCACCCCAGCTCAAGACTGTGAGTTAGGGCAGGAGCCGAGATTATTGTATTTTTTTTTTCTTTCAAGAAGGGAAATATAAAATCCCGACATCGTATATATGACAGTTGGTTCACGAGCGAGAACAAAGTATAACAGCTCAACCAAATACCAAGAGGACAGAACTATAAAACAGAGCATAAAACCATAACAAGGTATTTCTTATTGATAAAATGTTCTCATAGGCATTAGGGGGGGGGGGGGGGATTAGGTAGCAGGGGGGGGTGGGGTGGGGGGAGTAGGATGGGTAAAAAGAGGAAGGCACATTATAAGAGTAGGTAAAAGGGGAAGAATGATAAACAATAAAACCTATTAGACATAGAAAACTAACAATGACCGGTTCAGTGTTGTTGCGGCAGCACAACATAGAGAAAGAGAGTAATTGAATAAGTAAATACAATTACCAGCCTCCTATGTTGGAGGTGTGCCCACCTGGTTCCTCTGAGAGCTAGCCTTCCTATGGTCTAACCAAGGTTGCCAAATGCAAAGGAACTGTTCATGCGTTCCCATTTCCCTACTCACCAACTCTTCTACTCTAGCCAGTTGGTCGCATTTAAGTTCCCACTCTGAGACTGTTGGGGCAGAGGTGTTATTCCAATAGAGCGGGACTAATAGTTTAGCCGCTGTGTTATTCCTTTTAGAGAGAAAAGTAGAAGTGGGTGACCACAGGAGTATCAATTTCAACTACTTTATTCGCAACAGTGCCCAGGATAGCTTGTACTGAGTCCCAAAAGGGTCTAATAGCGGAACAGTCCCACCACAAGTGCTTATAAGTACCTGGAGCACCCTGGCACCTCCAACATGCAGTAGGTCAAGGGATATAAGCCCAGCCTTGCGCAGGAACACCGGAGTCGTATACCATCTTGTGTACAGCTTGTAGGAGCTCTCCTGAGTTTTCACACAGCAGGAAAACCCATGAGAGTAAGCCTGTACTATATGGAGATCATGCGGGGTAAGGGGGGCACCCAATTCCTGCTCCCGTGCTATGATATACCCATGCTTGTAATTCGGAGGGGGAGCTGTTAGAGCCGCATATATTTTTGACAGCAATTTCTTAGGCAACAAATTAATAGATAGCAGCTTTTCCAGCCACGAGCTAGTACTAAGGGACAAATGAGTAGAGGCAAATTGTGACCAAGGCGTAGCATATATGCCTCCGCTAATACATTGCATCTAAGGGGGTTCGGGCAAGAGGGCAAGCAAGCTACTAAGTTGGCGAACTTGCTGAAAGTGTACCCACAAGGGGTGTGGCTATATATCTTTCTCCAGTAAGAAAGCAGGGTCAATGGCAAGGCTATTGTATTTTTTGCTTGGGTAGATAATAATAATAATAATAATAATAATAATAGTTGTTGTAATATTTATATAGCACCAACATACTTTCACAGCACTTTACAATTTTGGGGGTAAATACATAGACAGAATTAGTGCATTAGACGTCCATCTTTCCATGGACTGCATTGCGTTGCAGTCATTTAAATCGTAGCAATAACGGACGTTATTTTAAATAGCTAAATCGGACGCCTTTTCTCATACAATATAATTTGCAACAACAGCTGTGATTTATACAAAACACACATTTTATTATTATGATTGGAATCCCGGTTGGAGCGTATACACTTACAGAGCATATACGCTCCGGCCGCGATTCCATCCGGCCTAAAAAAAAAACGGACATGTTCAGTGAATAGGGGATGCAGAGAACCTGTCATTTCACACATTGGAGCACCCGCATCTGAATCCAGCAGAAATGAAGATCATCTGGCCGCAGGGCCGCCATTAGGGCAGTACTGGCAGTACTGGTGTATGGGGCCCGGCCTATGGAGGGGCCCGTGCTGCCTCCCACACACTTAAGTTTGTGAAAAGCCTGGTTTATACAGAGTGCAGGGGGGGGGGGACAGCTCCCGCTGATGCAAGGGGCCCCCTCTACTTAACTCAAACCATGGGGCCCCCCTCCTCCCTGCACTCTGTGGACCGGGCTGCAGAACTCCCCCTCCCCCACGGACTGGGCTCCGTCCTCAGCAGCTCCCCGGCTCTGACACAGTGACTTCCGGCCTGTGTGCTCTCCCAGGAGACAGGAAGATGCAGGGGGCCCCCTCTCCTCTCTCCTGCCTCCCTCTCCCTCTCAGCTGTGACGTCTTTTCCCTAGTGTATACAGCTCTGCAGTCGGGGGCAGAGGGGGAGGGGCTGCAGACTGGGCTGGGAGCAGAGACTTCACTAGTGACCCCCCTGGAGCGTCCTGCATAGAAAGTAAGTGTGTGTGTGACCATATATCTGTGTAATCTGCATGTGTGTGCTTCTGTATCCATGTGTGTCTGTGTGCTAGTAGAGGTATATATGTAATCTGCATGTGTGCATCTGCCACTATGTGTGCTGTCTGTGTATATGCATCTATATGTGTCTGTGTAGAGGTATATATGGGATCTGCATGTGTGTGTCTGTATCTATGCTGTGTGTCTGTGTAGAGGTATATATGGGATCTGCATGTGTGTGTCTGTATCTATGCTGTGTGTCTATAGAGGTATATATGGGATCTGCATGTGTGTGTCTGTATCTATGCTATGTGTCTGTGTAGAGGTATATATGGGATCTGCATGTGTGTGTCTGTATCTATGCTGTGGGTCTGTGTAGAGGTAAATATGGAATCTGCATGTGTTTGTATCCGTGTAGTTTCTATATGTTGGCATATTTATGTATCCTGTAATCTGCCTATCTGTGTGTGTATACATGTATTGGGGATCTATATATGTAATCTTCCTGGGTTTGTATCTATGTGATGTGTTTGTGCATACTTGTGTATAGGGCTGGGCGATTAATTCGCCCAGAATGTTAGAATCGTTTTGATTTTTTTGTGAAAATCATAAATTCAATTTTCACAAAAAATCATTGAGGGCGGGACGGCGAGCGGCCGAGCAGCGAGAGAAGAGGGGCGGGCGGCCGAGCAGTCCAGAGATGGGCAGTGTGGGGCCAGGGCGCTGCCGTGAAGGGGGTGGAAGCCATGGCAGGTGGATGAGGTCAGGAGATCCAAAGAGGACTGAGAGCAGGGCGCCCTCTGCCGCCTGACACCCCGCTGTCCCCGCACACTGACTGACTTCCCGCGCTTTTATTATAGCGGGGACGGGATTACTCATCTCTTCCTGCTCTGATAGAGGAGAATGGCCGCCAGAAGTGCTGGGGAAGTGTCACCACACCAGCTCACACATGACTGGCCAGCTACTGCCAAACTACAGCTCCCAGCATGCCCTGACAGCCTGTGTATAACTATTACTGCCAGCATGCCCTGACAGCCTGTGTATAACTACTCCCAACATGCCCTGACAGCCTGTGTATAACTATTACTGCCAGCATGCCCTGAAAGCCTATGTATAACTACTCCCAACATGCCCTGACAGCCTGTGTATAACTACTCCCAAAATGCCCTGACAGCCTATGTATAACTACTACCCCCAGCATGCCCTGACAGCCTGTGCATAACTACTCCCAACATGCCTTGACAGCCTGTGTATAACTACTACCCCCAGCATGCCCTGATAGCCTGTATATAACTACTACCCCCAGCATGCCCTGACAGCCTGTGTATACTACCCCCAGCATGCCCTGACAGCCTGTGTATAATACCCCCAGCATGCCCTGACAGCCTGTGTATACTACCCCCAGCATGCCCTGACAGCCTGTGTATAATACCCCCAGCATGCCCTGACAGTCTGTGTATACTACCCCCAGCATACCCTGACAGCCTGTGTATAATACCCCCAGCATGCCCTGACAGCCTGTGTATACTACCCTCAGCATACCCTGACAGCCTGTGTATACTACCCCCAGCATACCCTGACAGCCTGTGTATACTACCCCCAGCATGCCCTGACAGCCTGTATATACTACCCCCAGCATGCCCTGACAGCCTGTGTATAATACCCCCAGCATGCCCTGACAGCCTGTGTATAATACCCCCAGCATGCCCTGACAGCCTGTGTATACTACCCCCAGCATGCCCTGACAGCCTGTGTATACTACCCCCAGCATGCCCTGACAGCCTGTATATACTACCCCCAGCATGCCCTGACAGCCTGTGTATACTACCCCCAGCATGCCCTGACAGCCTGTGTATACTACCCCCAGCATAGCCGGACAGCCTGTATATACTACCCCCAGCATAGCCGGACAGCCTGTATATACTACCTCCAGCATACCCTGACAGCCTGTGTATACTACCCCCAGCTGCCCTGACAGCCTGTGTATACTACCCCCAGCATAACCGGACAGCCTGTGTATACTACCCCCAGCATACCCTGACAGCCTGTGTATACTACCCCCAGCTACCCTGACAGCCTGTGTATACTACCCCCAGCATACCCTGACAGCCTGTGTATACTACCCCCAGCATGCCCTGACAGCCTGTGTATACTACCCCCAGCATGCCCTGACAGCCTGTGTATAATACCCCCAGCATGCCCTGACAGCCTGTGTATAATACCCCCAGCATGCCCTGACAGCCTGTCAGTCACCCCCAGTTCCCCAAGGTCACCCCCAGTCTTCCCCAGTCACAGGGGGATCGAGAATCGTCCAAATTAAAAATAAAATTGAGATTTTATTTTTTGGCCATATCGCCCAGCCCTACTTGTGTATATCTGCCTATTTGTACAGTATGGGTTTGCACATCTATTATATATTTATGTCGTGTGTATTTCTGTGTGGTAGTACAATATATGTCCTGTGTGTAGTGTGTGGATATGTAGCACATGTATATACATTGATGGATTATACTGTAATATGGGTGGTATAGGGGGCAATCCAGGACTCTCAGGGGGCCCATAGCTGCTCACACTCTCCATATTGTGTTGCAGCCCCCACTCTACATGCCCCAGATTCCCAGACAGTCGCTGTATTCCAGTGGCAGGTGACTTCACACGTACAGTATTTCAGCAGATTTCATGCTGCAACTTCCGCAGCAAAATCCGCTGCAATACTGTCATTTCCTATGAATCTACATTCTTGCAGCAGATTTTTCATTCCCTGTGACAATGTAGCCCCTGCCACTTAATCCACCAGCTGCCGGGCTAATATGTCACCTGGCTGCGCTCCCATCTGCTTCTCTGGGTCCTTGGCATCCTGCTCAGCCACTGAGCGATGTCCCGCCGCAGCCACTGATTGGACGTCAGGGAGCCAGGAGCCAGAGAAGCAGGCAGGAGTGCGGCAGTGGTGGGTTAAGTGAGCAGGGGTTACATTTCCGCAGCGAATTATCTAAAGCCATAGGAATAACACTACAGAGCATCGCAGCTGTGGAACTCACAGTGTGAAATCCCCTGTGATACTGTATATATGAAGTTTGTATAAGTGTAGGATGCTGGAAAAGTGCAAAGCCTAAGATTTTTGTCTGGCAGATTCTGCGGAGACGAGGCCGATAGAAATAGAGAAGGAAAGTGAACGACTCTAAACGAAGAAGACGTCACCTGTGAGTCACTGGATGTAGCTACACTGTAGTGACTATATGGGTCTAATGTTGGTCTTTATATTGTGTTTTGTATAATAAGCCGTATGATAGTGCTATCCAGTCATTTGGGTGTGGGAATTTGTGGTCATGGTGTAGCTGTAGTATTTTCTGGTCATTTTATTCAGTATTGATATATGGCAGCATTATTCAGTCAATTGGGGTGATCGTATATGAATATATGATGTGTCAGTATTATTTGTGGAAAAATGACATTTTCAGCCATTCTTGCATAAACCAATAGTTATTTTTAAGGCTGAAAACATGGCCTAACTGACTTGTAATTTAGCACATAATATGATCTTTAAATAGCCAAACATATGTCCTGAGTTTACGTTTTTTTGGATTATTGCATTTGGTAATGTGGGGGCCCCAGACAAGTTGGCAGTATGGGGCCCTGGAATTCCTGATGGCGGCCCTGTCTGGCCGTTACTGCAGTACTGGCCAGAATGATCTTCAGTAACACAGGCCATTCTGTGATCCGGCATACATGTTATACATAGTGTGCACATGGCTATAAGGAGTAAGGGCCCTTACAATCTATAAGAAACAGATTCTAGCTGACAATGTAGGGCTGTTGCTTACTACATTCAGAAGAACACAGTGACTGCCATTTGGGTCTGGGAGGATTGATCCTCCTGGTACTGGGACTCACATACCCACTTTCCCTTGAGGACACCTTTTGAGTCACACTGTATGAGGAACACACCATTACTGGTGTTGTATAGGAGGACATGTCATAGCTATCAGTCTAATACACATTGAGGGATGGTTCACACACTGTCTTTTTTAGTAAAATAAGGGCAGTTATTTGATATTCAAAATAACAGACGTCATCTTAAAGGGAACAAATCAGCCCAATTGTGCTGATATGGTTTTTGCTCTGAGTGAACATATGCTTACTTTTGAAGTAAATGCGATTGCCTTTCTATATACATGTAATAAGGTCTTAAAGATGTGGCTGGCCGATTAATTTGTTCTTTTAATTTCTTCATCAATTCTTTATTTATTTTATGGATTTAATTGATTATCGATTATCATTGTTATTCATTCATTCATCAGTAGTTATCAAAAATAATTTAAAGTGATTATTAGCCCTTACAACTGAGATCCCCCATGGAACACATTTGGAGAAGCAAGGTTGAATTGCAGTGTAACAGAGCACCAGAAACTGAGCAAAGCAGCAAGAGATTATTACCCTGACAGTTGTAAATAGGAAAAATGCTGGTTATCCAATGTCGATATATGTTTTCAAAAGCCAAACTGATAAATAACCTTCTTCTATGACCCACATCTATCATTTTTTTCTTATTGCTCATACTGTATAGGTCTTAACATTGCAATACAGCCATATTGCTCTCAGTCAACACCACTCACTGCATCAAGGTTAAATAAAACTTTTATGAATGTTAAACTGACTGTATTAGATTACTTCTAGTATTTGTAGAAAGTAAATCAAACACCTTTCAGTGAGGTACATTTATCAAACTGCTCAAAGAAAACAGCTGCAATGTAGAAAAGATCCCAATTCTTCAAAGGAGTTTAGAACAAAAGCGTAAGACCTATGATACATTTATTACTACATCTTGTCAAATGTGTCTCTTATGCTGTACCTTGCAAATAGCACATTTTTCACAAATACATTTTGCTATGTGTAGTGTTTACTGAAATTATTTAACAGTAAACGACAAGGGGCCTGTGACCAGACCTCGCAATAACAATGGCTCCTCTACGTGCTATAGGATTCCTGCCACTTTCGGTAACTTATAAGGGTATGCAGTCCAGTGTGTATGCGTGGAGAACAACACAATTTTTTGGCCATTATACAACTAATAACATTAGATTGCATTTTTCTGCTTTGCAGACTTCCCCTCTTTACGTTTACTCTGTTCACCGTGTGGGAACACTATTGTTATATTTATATTTTTTTAGGCCATGTTTCCACTTTGTATGACACCGGCCGTTCCGTTCAGAAAAGATCATTCCGGCCAGTAATGCAGTACCGTCCGGATGATCTTTACTGCCGCTGAATTCAGAAGCGGGCGCATCTGTGAGGGCCCACATCCAAATTCCCTGCTGCTCACAATGGAGCGGGAGGCCAGAGCTGCATGATCCATTGTGTGAACTGACAGGGTTTTTAAATTAATAGTCAGTTCCTTGTGGTGCCGCTAGGGATCCTGGCCAGAGTGTATACTATGTGCATACACTCTGGCCGGGATTCCCTCAGGTGCAGTACTACATAAATACCATAGAAATCACGGCTGCTGTTTCAACGGCCGTGATTACTTCGGTACTTACGTAGTGTGACCATAGCCTTAAACTTATTTTTTACTGAAAAATTTTCAAGTAAAATACAAACACAAGGTAAGAGTACAATAACAGTATAACAGACTTCTGTAAAATCAGAGTCTCTCATATAGATAAAGAGAAGAAAAAGAAAGGGTTTTTAAGGGGGGGATTAGCGTCTGTATTACCTGGAGAGGTGAGTTAGGATGTCTAGTAGGGACAATATGCGAGGATATGTGGGGTAAACTTTAATCTTTCAGTGCTGCTTGAATCGTTGGGGAGGTACCTAGTATTGGTTTAGGGCAGGGGTCCTCAACTGGCGGACCGCGGTCCGAACCCGGACCGCAGGGGCCAGCTGTCCGGACCCCTGGTCACACCTCCTAACCGCCCCGGATCCGGTCCGTCCCGCTCCCCACCGCACTGCCTCCCGCCCCATAGGTGTACTGTCCTTAGATGTCAGTACGCCTGTGGGGCTGGGGGCAGTGTCGGTCCGGCCCCCGGCTGATACGCGCTCTTTGGGGATGTCCCAGGGATTCCCCAGCAGAGCGCGCACCACAGACCTCAGTGTATGCTGCCGGCCTGTCCTTCCCAGAAGTGCAGGCCGGCGGCGTACGCTGAGGTCACTGATGCGCGCTCTGCTGGGGAATCCCCGGGACATCCCTACAGAGCGCGTATCAGCCGGGGGCCGGACCGACGGGAAGAGAAGAAGACAGCCGCAGCGGGGAACGAGGTGCTAGGTGAGTTGTTTTTGTTATTTTTTTTTTCTGTCTGGGGGGCATCTACAAGGGGAGAGCGCACAGGTGGACTATATACTACAGGGGGGACCTCACAGGGGGCTATATACTACTGAGGGGGCTATATACTACTGGGGGAGCGCACAGGGGGCTATATACTACAGGGGGGACCTCACAGGGGGCTATATACTACTGAGGGGGCTATATACTACTGGGGGGAGCGCACAGGGGGCTATATACTACAGGGGGGACCTCACAGGGGGCTATATACTACTGAGGGGGCTATATACTACTGGGGGGAGCTCACAGGGGGCTATATACTACTGGGGGGAGCTCACAGGGGGCTATATACTACTGGGGGACAGCGCACAGGGGGCTATATACTACAGGGGGATAGCGCACAGGGGGGCTATATACTACTGGGGGGAGCCCACAGGGGGCTATATTCTACAGGGGGAGAGCGCACGGGGAGGCTATATACTACTGGGGGGAGCTCACAGGGGGCTATATACTACAGGGGGAGAGCGCACAGGGGGGCTATATACTACTGGGGGAGCAACAGGGGGCTATATACTACTGAAGGAGAGCGCACAGGGGGGGCTATACACTACTGGGGGAGCAACAGGGGGGCTATATACTACCAGGGCAGTCACCCCCTTTGTACCTAATATCAAAGGCCTGGTGAGAGAGAAAAAAATGCCAATTTTCCCGCTAATAAGCAGCAATTCTGTATATAAATAGTTGAACGTTTGTGACAAAGTAACAAAACACGTTTCCTACTGATGTTCAGCTCGGACCTTCACCTGACAATAGACCCCGGTAAGTGGACCTTCACTAAAAGTTGTTGAGTACCCCTGGTTTAGGGGAAACTGTTGTTCTCCATAACAGGTCCTGAAAGTTGGAAGTGTCTGGAATATGGGCTCCAATGGTAACCCAATGCTTGTAAACATCAAAATGCCACCAATGTTTAATCTGGTCTAATATGGATGCAAGATAATATTTTTTAACATCTGGACATCCTAGCCCATCTTTTGCAGGGGACAAGCATAACATTGTTTGAGGGACTCTCACCGTTTGATGTTTCCATACAAACCCCATTATGAGTTTTTTCACGTAGTCAAGTCTTTTAACAGGTATAGGAAGATTACGAAAATGATACAAGATTTTCGGAAGGACCATCTTTTAGTGGTAGAAATACGCCCCAACCAGAAGTACTGGGTAATATCATGTTGTATTGTTGCACATAAAGTGTTCCAGTTAGTTGGTGCAAGTTTGGAGAGAAGAAAGGTTAGTTTTATCCCTAAATATGGAATTTGAACCTCAGACCATTGGAATGGGGACAGGGATTGCAGATGGCTCTTTACATGGGAAGTTATTCCCATGATAAAAATAAGCAATTTAGATGTGTTAATCTTGTAATAGCCAACAACTCCAAAAGATTGTATAACATCTTCTACGCCTCTCAGGGACTTTTCGGGATTAAAAATACATAATATAACATTGTTGGCAAAAAAGCCTCACTATTGTTATATTTTAATAGATGAGACAATTATGTACGCTGTGGTATATAATATGTTTATTTGTTTATTAGTTTTACATATTTAATTTAATTTTTTTTTTTTTTACTACTACTACAGATGTTAAGCTAACTGACTTATGTTTACTGGGCTGTTCTCCACTACCCTTCTTGTATGACATTGCCTGTTCCTGGTTATACAGATCTGTCAGAGAGGCAGCAATCGCAGATTCAAGTTTTTTTTTAAGAACCCCAGGGTGGAAATCATCTGGACACATCACCTTATTCAACTTTAAATGACAAGTTCCTCTGCAATTTCAGCCTCTGAAAACATTGGGGCTAAGCCCATGTAACTTGAGCCAATGCTGTGTCCAATCATCCTGTGATTTTGAAGGCCTCCTTCTAAAAACACTGAGCAGAAGTAACTATTCAAATAGTCAGCGATATCTCCATCAATAAACATATTCTCCCCATTACTTTTATTAGTAATGCTGCAGCTATTCTTCTTCCTGTCACCTACTGTATATATCTGATGAAGGTTTTATTCCCCTCCTTAACAGATTTTGCATTTCTTCCTAAATTCCCTTTTCTCTCTAACTTCAGACACCTGATCCCCATTAGTAAATACTAAATCTAGAATGTTCTCTCCTCTGAATGGTGACCTCACCAGCTGTTTTAGAGATGCCCCTGTAAGGTCCTCTATTACTGGGCCATACAAGTACCATTGTCAGTTGGAAGCCTCCATTTAAAATTCCATTATTATTATTATTATTATTATTATTATTATTATTATTGTTGTTGTTGTAATTAATCATTTTTGAAAGTGTGTGAACATAGCCTTAAGCTGATGCACACATTTAAACCCATCGGACCCAACTGTAAGTCAGTGGGGTCCAAAATGCAGTAGTGGGTAAAAGTTTTTAAGATTTTTTTTTATGATAATAGAAAACCTTTAATAAAAAGTGATCAAAATTTTAGCATGATTAGGCATTAAATAATTTACAAATCTTACTCTTTTATCAAGTATTTTATAGGTTTCCTCTTTAATTTTTCTTCCTATAAAGAAGTGTTTTTCAGACTTTCTCACGTTGTGTTTTTGCACAGCTACTGCTAGTCTATTTTACTGCATTTTAATTTAACACTGCTACAGATAATGCAGTCTACGTGGGAAGTGGTGTAGTGTTCATTATTACTAAGCGGACGCTGGTATTATCTCTGAACAGCAGACAAACATATGAAAAACTCATTTGGAGAACAGAAAACATCCCAATCAAAGGAAGATATATATCAAGATGATTTAGTTTGTCCTGGTGTAAATGTGGGAAAAATCCCATTATTTTGCATTGAGATATAATAAATAAGAATAAGACATTTGAGTTTCCCATTGAGCTGGTTGGAGTCAAATGTAATTTTTTTCAGGAGAAAACAAATAACCTTATACTGTATATCATGGTATTATATCCAATGTATTAGAAGAAAAATAACCCTGTCTTAGGGTCTCTTCCACCCTGGAGACCTAGGGGGCCTTCACCAAATATACCCCTTACAGAGGCCATCTATTTCAATACTTATGTTAACCCCTTGCCTCTTAAGCCTGTTTTTGCCTCAATGCCCGGGGCCAATTTTTCAAATCTGACCTCTCTCTCTTTATGTAGTGATAACTCTGCTATGCTTTTAACTATGGCAGTTATTTTGAGAATGTTTTTTCTTGACATATTCCTCTTTCTGTTTGCTGTATACTTTGGTTGATAAACTCAGTAGTTTTTTGTAAAAATCACAACATTTGCGCAAAAATTTGGAAAATTAGCATTTCTTTATATTCAAAACTCTCTTTTCCGAAGAAAGATAGTAATGCCACATGAACTAATTATTAATGCAACATCTACAACATGTCTGCTTTATGGTGATGTAATTTGGTGAACGTCCTTTTACTTGTTAGGATGTTAGAGGGCTTCGAAATTTTGCAGCGATTTTTCATGAAAATTTTCAGCTCTGATTTTATTAGGGACCAGTTCAGTTCTGAAGTGGATTTGTTGAGCCTGCACCCCTCAAAGTATTCAAAGTAACATTTCATATGTTGATTAACCCTTTAGGTGTTTCGCTGAAATTTAAGCAAGTTGGAAGGGAAATTTTAAATTTTCATTATTTTGGCAGATATTCTATTTTATTAATTTTTTCCTCTAACACAGCAAATACTAACTGAGAAATAACACTCCCTATTTATTTCCCTTATTCCAATGTTTCTAGAAATCCCCCATATGTGGCTGCAATGCGTCTTCTGACTCAACCACAGGCCTCAGACATGACAGAGACCTGGTGCCTTTTTTTATTTGAGTTTTTTTTTTAGCCATTATACCATGTCACAGAGGCCGTGTAAGACAAGTTGACGTTTCCATCGGTGCCATTCTGGGGGACATGTGACACCCTAATCATTTTTTATAAAATTTTTAATGAGGTGGTATGAATAAAAAATACAATTTAGCAGCAGTTTTTCACCATTTTTTGTTGTACGCCGTTTACTATACATCACATATGACATGTTATTATTATTTGTCAGGTCAGTACGATTACAGCGATATTAATTTTATATAGCTTTTGTTATAGTTTATGGCATTTATACTATAAAAACTGTTTGTGTCTTGCATATTGTAAGAGCAGCAATATTTTTATTTTTTTCGACTATGGAGTAATGTGAGGACTTTTTATTTGCGGCATAAGCTGACATTTTTAGTGGTACACCTTCTGGGTACATGTCATGTTTTGATAGCTTTTATCTATATTTTTTAGGAGGTGGGATTAAAAAAAAAAAATCTAATTTTGATTTTTTTTTTTTTTTTGTGGCGTTAATCAGGCGGGATAATTAATGTAACAGGGTAATAGATGGGGTCATTATGGAGGGACGGCTGCTCCATAGACACGGCGGTCGCCCGACTGCGGTGTCTATGGGGTTAACTGCCCAGGGGGAGCGCAGCTCCCCTTCTGGCAGTGACAGCCTCCTCCCGCTGCCCGATTTCTGCTAGGGAAAGAAGGGAAGGCAGGGAGAGAATGATATTCTGGGAACATTATTTTATGGGAAGTATCTGCATGCCATGACAAATTGACCACCCCCCCCCAGTGGGAGGAAGCCTCCTTGCCTCTATGAGGCAGCTTCAGTAAAATCAATGGAGCTGCATCACAGAGGGGAGGGGGTTTCTTCCCACTGGGGGTGGGACAGCGGGAAAGAAACTATAACATCATAACAAGTTAGTAGTTTATTTTTCTAGGAACACACACTCTACTACAAAGAATTGTTCAGTTTTTTCCTATAAGTGCAAAATAAATAAATAAATCCAGGATTGATTGTTATACATAGCAGCAGTCTGAAGCAAAGAGGATTCTATTTGAAATCCTGTTCCATTATTTTTATATAAAGGACACGTTTCCCTGGAATCTCAGTGAGTAGCTAATATGCTCCTCAGCAAACATCAAGTATAAACACAACTTATACTGAAAGGAATTATACAGGGAACATTTGTAATTTCAGTGTCTGGGAGGCATATAAAGCAGTATTATTAGTTTATTTAATCCAGAGTTAAAAATAATAATAATAAAAAAGATAGAAACAATATCTGTACATGCAAATTCAAAAATTGGAAGTGATAAACAAACAATCTCAAGCTGCCAGAGCAAAGAAATAACTTTTGAGAATGGAACCTAAACATTTGCTCAATGAGGGAAACATATTTTCCTAGCATCTAATTTCAGGAAATATGGCCTTTCCAAACTTATACAGTTTTGTTTTATTACTTTAACAAAAATAAAAACTTAAAATAAATTGCTTTGACCCTCGAGTTTTCTTTCCCATTTTTTCTGTTGCATGAGCTAAAGGTTTATTAAGATGTTATTATGAAAAATGGAAAGGGGGGTGGGGGAATTAAATATGGGGGATTTTGTTTAAGGGTGGGTGTACATATTACACAATCACACAGTTTGCAGCAAAATTCGCTGAGATTCCCATACTGTGGGTTTCAATGGGTCCGAATGCTTCAAGGCGCTCCTAGCACCATGATGTCATGATAAGCCAATGAGAAGGTGCATGTTTGTTGTGATAACAACTGTTCTTTTTATCAACACTCTACATTTCACCATAGTGTAAAATGCTGATGGTGGTGGTGGTTGGGAGGAATTTTTTATTTTTATGCCGTATATTGTGAGGTAAAATTAACAATTTGTATAGGTGTTGTTATGTTTAACTACTTTTAAGAAAGTAAAATATTTTCACAAAAATGCTTTAAATCGCCATAGTCTGACCATATAACTTTTTCATTTTTATGCCTACAGAGCTAGGGGTGTTTTTTTTTTTTTTTTGCACTATGGATTAAGTAGATTTTTGATCACTTTTTATTGAACTTTAAGATAGAATGTTACCAAAAATGCAATTCTGGCATTTAGAATTTTTATTTTTATTTAGTTTACAACCCTTTTTTTTAATCTCACTTAAGAAATTTTTATTAGATTGCTAATTCTGATCAATGCAATACCATAGAACTGCATGGATTAGTTAGATTGGTGCTCTGTTATCAGTATCACATTGCAGGGGCGCAGATTGGACATCCAACAGGTGCAACCTTTATTATTTGAACATCTAAATGCTGCAACCACTGTTGGTAGTGATATTTAAATGGTTAAAGTGTACCTGTCCTGAAAAAACACCTGATGTGTCAAAAGATTTTATTGGTCAGGGTTTCAGTGTTCATACCCTGAACGACCAGTAGAATGAGCAAGGTGTTTGTGTCTGTGAGAGAAGGCTCCATACACTTACATTATGCGCCCACCTCATCACGTGATACAGAGACGCAAGAGGACTATGCTGAACGAAAACCCTAACCGATCAAAACTTTTGATATGTCTTTCTGACTTGTCAAATGTGTTGTTTTATGACAGTGCCTCTTTAAAAGGAACCTGTCACCGGGGAAACAGGCACAGAGCCCGCCCGACCCCCTGGTGCAGCTCCTGGATACTTATCCTTTCCGACGAGTCCCGTTCCTGGAGCTGGTCCCGGGACGAATACATCAGTGCCTGAAGCCGAGCGCGCGCCGCTGGGATGAGTCTGATGCCCATAGAGAATGTCCCAGGAGCTGGGCGGTAAAGGGAGCCAGTGACAGGAAAAGTATCTTTTACTGACTGATCAGGACCCCCACAGCATGGCTGAGAGGTCCTGACCAATTTCCCTAAAAGAAAGGGGTATAATACCTTACCTCTGTTGGATCAGTGATCTTTTCACAGAGTCTGCCCACTGCCTTCGCCAATAATACTGATCAATGCTGTGCAATGGTATAACAATAATGGTTGCATATAGAAGTCCCAGAGGAGGACTTAAAGTCTATGTTCACAAGTTTTTTTCCTTTTCATTTTTTAAAAGAAAAAATGATGTCCGTCATTTGGCTGTTTGGCTGCCTGTCAGTGCAATGACAGCTGTTGGCAAATTATTCCAGTTTAGGTGGACTAATTGCCATTTGGGTGTGTCTTTATTTGAAAAGTCCATCAAAATTAATAGTAAAAACGGTGAAAGGTTGGTGAAAAAAGAAAAACTGTGCATGAACAACTAAAAAATATTGTCCGCTGTTTGCAAGGGAAATATTTGTCATGGTCATTATTTTGACGTCAACGCAAAAACAACATCCAGCATTTTGTACACTGTGTGCATTGGACATCCGACATTCTATTGACTTCAACGAATTAAAGTAAATTACATCGCAGTAATAATGGATTATTTTTAAATAGAAAAGGTGGCCACTTTCTCTCTTTTTTTAAAATATTTTGTAAACATAGCCAAAAAGCATAAAAAAAAGTTTTAAAAAAATATTAAAAAAAAACTCTCCCTCAATTAAAGATTAACTCACCCCCTTTTCCGTTATTCAAATAAAAATATGTAAATAAATAAATATTGTAGACTGCAGAATTGTCTGATATTGTTCCTGCATGGTGAACAGCATGCACAAAAAAAGGGTAAAAAACACTAGGATTGCAGATTTTCTTTAAAAAAAATATTTATCAGAAAAATTTCTTTTACACCAGTACTAATAAAAACTACCAGTCCTGTAGGTGGAAAAATAAAAGCGTTATGGCTCTTAGAGGGCAAGGATAGGCAGATCCTTTCTGATATGAAACAATATTTTAAGTTCCTTGGTAAGTCTTTGCAACAAATTAATTAAAAAGGATGATATAGGATTAGTAATTAATTTGTAATTAAGGTTGCTGTAATTTGTTATCCAAAGGAAATTCTTAAAATGTCTATTACGTATATGCTCCTCTATTTCTATACATAATTTATGGGTTGGTTTCAAGTTTTACTTCAATATGCAGTCTGCTTTGCAAATCTGGTAGGCTTATGTTTTTGTATGTCTGACTAGAATTAGATGTTTTCACCGACTAGGCAGTTAAAGAAGTGGTTTAGGAGGGTCCAGAACATGATTCTGCTGCATATACAGCAGGTGTCTGCTTCTATGTGCAACATACATGCTCTACTAATGACTGACATTAGTGATCCTGCAGATGTCAATCATTTAAATGGGCAGTCATTACCAATAAATCATTTTAAGGCTATATTCACACTATGTAAAAACAACAACCGTATGTCATAGCAATTACCATTGCTGTGCAAAAAATTGCTGTAATTTCTGGAGCAACAGATGTTATTTGCCCCATGGCTGTTGATATAAAATATGGCCATTCTTTTTACATATCGTGAACCTAAAGCAGTAGGGGATGGGATATACTACATCTTTGCAATTTATTTTTCTTTTTGCCAGTTTTCTATATGAAATTCAATGCTATACATTCAGCCACTAGGGGTCTCTCTTAGAGGAAAACTGCAGTAAAAGCTTTAAAGCAACTCTGTACCCACAATCTGTCCCCCTCAAACCACTTGTACCTTCGGAGAGCTGCTTTTAATACAAGAATGACGGGATCAGCGTCATTCTTACGCTGAGCCTCGGCTGGCTTGGTACAAGGGATGGCAGTTCCCCCCTCTAGACACCAGGGACAGAGGGCCAAACACTATTTAAATGCAGCAGTCAGCTTTGACAGCTGCATTAAAATAGTTAATTTGCCGAGAGCGGCAATCGCAAACACCCGCAGTCCAAGGCTGCACATAGCAATCGGGGACTGCGGGCTTCAGAGAGGGCTAACGCCGGGAGCCCTCTCTACTTACCCTTAATGGCCGCATGACAGGTATACCCGTCATCTGTTGTTAAGAGGTTAAGAGACTAGCTTTTTTAGGGAAATCACCACATTAAATGGCTCTATAAGTCAAACCAATGACAAGGGAAAAACCA
Source organism: Dendropsophus ebraccatus (assembly GCF_027789765.1). Classification (NCBI taxonomy): domain Eukaryota; kingdom Metazoa; phylum Chordata; class Amphibia; order Anura; family Hylidae; genus Dendropsophus; species Dendropsophus ebraccatus. The sequence continues at coordinate 173,940,836 of NC_091454.1, read as the reverse complement.
AGGCGAGGTATCCATCCACAGACAGCTGTTTTGGGTTGTTTACCCTCATCAGTTTGAAGCAGAATTCTGGCTAGGTGGTAACAATGCCTAGTAGAGGCATACAGAAAACAGTTTACTGATCTCAGGGAGACCAGCCAGAGATAACACTGTCAGCTGATGGCTAAAGCACTCAATACAGTGAAATCCTAGGTGCATTGCTCCCTGCGAAATACAAATATGCAAAAAGAGCTCATGGAGCTTCATTTAAGAGTCTTGAAACACAGGACTAGCCAGATATCCCTCCAGGAAGGCCCCAGTCAAGGGATGGCTCCTGTAGGGAAACCACCAAAATCACAATATTCAGTGGCCCTATAAGTCAATGTAAAAAAAAACAAGGTCAGGTATCCATCCACAGATGAGACTCCATGGGCTCTTTTTTGCATATTCGTATTTCCCAGGGAGCAATGCACCTAGGATTCCACTGTACTGAGCACTTTAGCCAGCAGCCAACAGTGTTATTTTTGGATTGTCTCCCTGAGATTAGGGATCTGTTTCCTGTATTGCTCTACTTAGCATTGCTCCCACCTAGCCAGAATCTTGCTCCATACTGATGAGGGGCTACACCATGCAATAGCTGTCTGTGGATACATACCTGGAATTGGTTTTTCCCTTGTCATTACATTGACTTTTAGGGCCACTTAATATGGTAGTTTTGGTGGTTTCCCTACAGGAGCCACCCCTTGGATGGACCCTTTTCAGAGGGATATCTGGCTACTCCTGTGTTTCAAGACTCTTAAATGAGGCTCTATGGGCCTTTTTTTGCATATTTGTATTTCCCAGAGAGCAATGCACCTAGGATTTCACTGTATTGAGTGCTTTAGCCATCAACCTACAGTGTAATCTTTGGCTGGTCTCCCTGAGATCAGTGATCTGTTTTACGTACAACTGTTCCCCTGACACAGAATGGGTAGCGGACCACGGTGCAGTGTGGTCCTTCCGTTTTATTCCTATTCTATCAAGCTTTACACTTGGCACAATAAGGGTCCTATTAGACCCTTATTAGACCTATTAGGGTCCTTAACATTTTTTAACAATTAGTGATTAACGATAAATGATTGCAAGCAAGATTGTTTATTGGTAACCTGAAATCATTCACCATATTACACAGAACGATAGTCATTAGTTATGATCGTTACTAGGATCGTTTACTCCATCTGATCCCAGCAAAAAAAGGAACAATTTGAAATTACACAGAAGAATTATTGTTTAAATTTGAACGATAATCGTCCCGTGTAATATCGCCTTAAGGTCAGACAGTAAACATTTTTCTGGTATTTTCTTAGACTCATCAATTAAATGGATGGAGAAGCATTATTCTTTATTCCACAGAACACACTTTTACTGTTCCAGAATAAAGGATTTACACCACTCCATTTGACATTTGGCATCGCACCTCAGCACTCTAGAACCCTGCTCTGTAATTTTCAATGGTCTCTCACTTTGTGGGAGAGTTCCTGTGATTACTAAGCACGCACTTGTTTTTATTTTTTTTAATACTTTTTACAGTTGATCTTGGGATGAACTTTTTGCAGTGCTGGATTTCTTATACTGGTAACAACGGAAATGAATAAAACACTTGAATTCAATGGTAAAAGGGGTATTCCCCCCAAGAGCTAAAAAAATGTAATGCTCCCAAACCTAGCTGGCCTTACTCACCAAGTCCCCCTGAGTATTTTGAGCCGTCTCCCATCTTTCTAGCTGCTGCCGTTCCTGAGTTACAACTTTTTCTAAAACATGGTCTATATCCAAGATAGGAAACTACATTTCCCATCATGCAATGCTTCTGCCTGATGATGGTGAAGTAGCAGAGCTGAGACAATGAAGGAGATGATGACAGTGTAGCAGAGCTGAGTTGGCGGGGACGCCGGTGTAGTAGAGCTGAGTTGGCGGGGACGCCGATGTAGCAGAGCTGAGTTGGCGGGGATGCCGGTGTAGCAGAGCTGAGTTGGCGGGGACGCCAATGTAGCAGAGCTGAGTTGGGGATGCCGATGTAGCAGAGCTGAGTTGGCAGTGATGCGGGCGATTGCGAGGGGCGGAGCTTGCCGCGGGGGGATCACGGGGGTGGAGCTAGCCGCGGGGGGGGACGGAGCTAGTCGCGGGTTATTGCGGGGGGCGGAGCTTGTCGTGGGCGATCTCGGGGGCGGAGCTTGCCGCGGGCGGGGGTGTTGCCGCGGGTGAGTGCGGAGGCTATGCTGCCAGTGAGTGAGCAATGCCACGGGTTATGGGGGGGGGGTCAGTTGTGGGGCGGGGGGCTGTGTCCTGCGGGTGAGTGCTGGACGGTGCCCCGGGAGGCTCTGGACACAGGGGGTGAGCTCTGGGCTGGGGGTGACCGGGTGGCTGCTGTTAGAGAGGGGTGCAGTCACAGCTGCGCTGATCACTGTCTCCCTCTGTAACAGCAGCCACCCCATCAGTGTTCTCAGTCACTTCACTGTGCTGGGACTGAGGACACGTGATGCCGTCTCGGAGGGTCGGGGCCAGGAGCAGGGAGCGTGTCGGGTTGGACTGAGGTCTGATGATTCTATGCAATCCGTGGGGGTGAATGCAGCTGGATAACGGCAAAACTGTGCAGAATCCATACTAACTTTATATTGGAAAGATGGAAAGCTACGGGTGGGCAGCATATTAATGCAAAAATAATTTTTGGGGGGAATACCCCTTTAAGAGTTGTGCCCCAATACTGTTGTCCATATAGTGTAAGATATACAAATGACATATAAGGATGCATAAGGATGCATTATCCCATCACATGGGGGACATTCTCGCTTCTTTAAAATTCTGTCCGTGCACGGACGAATTCTGCGGATTTGTGAATGCCCCCTAAATCACAGCAAACGCCTTGTCATTCTGCAAAATTAAAATAAAAAACATAGTATATGACCTATACAGACACAAGGCAGATCCAGACCAGTTAATGAACTGTTTATTGAGAAGCAAAGAGTATAAACAACAGTACTGTACATGCATTGACAGCTGTAAATCATTCTCCAGCTCATACAGTGATGGAAGACTTATTAGTGCTTTAAACAACAGGGCGGGAGACAAATCACAGTTAAATGATTAGTGCAGCAATCAAAATCACTCTTAAGATCTTAATCACAAACAACCCTGAGATGAAAAGCTACTTAAATTGAATGTGCCATTGTTTCTAGAAGATAAGAAGAATGAAAGGTAATTTGATGGGCAGACATCAGGCAAAGTAGTGGAGACAGAAGTAAGAAATCAGTAATGTCACCTCTAAGTAATGATCACACCAGTATGGAATCCACTTTAGTTTAAAATCTACTTGGATATTATCTCTTAGATTCTATTTTATATTATCAGTAATACTGTTTGTCTTCGTCGTCATCATCATCATCAATCAATCAATCAGTCAGTCAATCAGTCCAAGTGCACTGTCAATTATATACATCATTGCATAAATTATTACCACTAATAAACACAAGACACTTTTGTTATACTGTTTTGTTATCTGATTAGAGAAAATATTCTTTTTTCACTTATCAGACTCCTCTCCCCCTCCCTGTTTTCTGCACTACACACACATTCTTATTCACTTGTCAAATCTTTACCTATAATGCAGAGTGGAGATGAAGATCTGGTTAAAGCTGCTGTCCATAAAAGCCTATAAAGAGGCAAGGGTGGGAGATGAAAGAGAGAGAATCATAGGCACAAATAGAGATGCTTTTGCTTCTAGTAAACATTTTACTATACCAACCCAGGGCTGGATTTACAGCTACACTGCTCATTACTTCTGTATAATGTCCTCCATTCTGTTGATAATTCTCTCCATGTAAAGAAACTGTAGGACAAGATATCATTTTCTCTGACTGCTGTAGGGTCATCATGGCGGCTAGTTCCAATGTTACACCTCCACGTCTCTCTCCCCTCCTTATATACTTCTATTGGCAGTAGCTGTAACCTGATCCTTAAGTGAAATTGAAAACTATGTTCTCTCTTCCTCTTTGTATACAGATTTTATTAGTGAACTAAAATTAAATAAGCCATGCAGAAGGATGAAAAGAGTATGGTAAGTGGAGAAAGAGTTATTTTCTGAAACAAGATACATTACAAAGTTTGTTATACTATTGATTTATGGAAAGTGTTTTATATCTAGAGGTTATAACCATAGGTATGACCTGGCAATGAAAGGCTTAACATGTTATTATACAGGAATATGTAGAGACTTTATTGATGGTTATTTCAAAGGATTGCAGACCACAAATTTCCTCCAGGGTTGCAAAAGACCAAAGTATTGTAAGATCTTCAAATCTTAGATTAAAAAATAAAACAAAATAAAACCTAAGGTAAGAATACAATGCTCTCGGAGTAATAGGAATTTGATTCAGGATGACTATTGTGACTTGAAAATAATGTAACCTGAGACTTTAACTTCATGGGAAACTAGTAACTGGTTTCTAAGCGCACAAACATTCATTCCAAAATAATAAAAAAACAATGGTAAAATAAAAATCATCAGAAAAACAATACAGATAAATCAAGTAAATCAGTGTATGCACTTCATCCCAGAAAACTGAAACAGGAGAGGAAAAAATGATGCCCCTAGTTCTCCTTTAGGTAAACCCGAAGAAAGCGTTGGACTGATGCCGAAACATGTTTGTAGTGCACAGTAAGAAGGCAGTTTTCTGGCTTATGGTGTTTCCTGCACCAAGGAGAACTAGGGCCATTGTTTTTTTCCTATTTTGTGTCATTGATCTGAGCATAGCAGGGATGAGTGATAATGTTGAACATTCCCCCCCCCTCCATCCTTTTATCGATCAAGTAGCAGAACCTTTGGGGGTTATCTCATGCATTATGTAGAGTTGTGCATCTCTTTAATGGTGTGTTTACACAGAGAGATTTATCTGACAGATTTTAGAAGCCAAAGCCAGGAATGGATTTGAGAAGAGGAGAAATCTCAATCTTTCCTTTATGACCTGTTCTTTGTTTCTAGTCTGTTCCTGGCTTTGGCTTCAAAAATTTGTCAAATAAATCTCTCTGTAAAAAAACACCATAACTCTGTCACTTAGTGAATCACTAGGCTGCAAAATTGTTGTACAGTGATATATATATATATATATATATATATATATATATATATATATATATATATATACACCCAGGAGGCCCTTTTTTTTTGCTTCTTGCATGTGGTATCCCAGAAAATTGTGTTTACATTGAATCCTATTTTCTTTAATCTAACCTGCTGATATGTCTCTATTGCCCAAAAGGCACTGAGGATAAAGGTAAGTTTCTAACCTTCATCCTCAGCATAGTCTCCATGCAGTTTGTAGTTAAATCCTCGGATAGCAATACGTATGGTCCACTCATAAGTAGTCCCATCCCCACTGCACCGATCTGACCCGGCCCACTCATTAGAAGAGTCAGCTGGGGGCAAATCGATGCACTGGGGCTGTAATCCTGTAACCCCCTGTGCACAAAACCGGCATACCCGTCTAGGAATTTAACTGCAAACTGGAAACATGGAAATGATGATAAGGATGACTCTAAGAATCTTACCTTTATCCTCAGCGCCCCATGCACAATAGGGGCAAATCAGCAGGTTAGTTTCCTTTAAAATAGATCATAGCCACCAACTAGGGAAATATATTATATTGTATAGGCACATGCTCATATACTTTAAGATATTTTCCCGGAATATATACAGTGCACCACAGGTCTGAACCTGTGTCTTCAAGATGGAGCTGAAATCTATAATACAATATAGATTAGGGCATAAAACAACATTATTCTGTGAAGAGATCTTAAAGCTTCAGCAGGTTCAGTTATTGTTAGATACATAAAACTATAATATGAATTGTTACAGATCTAACCAACAGTAACGTTTTGGTAGGTTATTGAATTTGGACCATAGACCATTGGGTTATATGATTTCATCAATTTTACCTAAGTATTTTTTCAGTAAGAAAGGAATAGCAAACTTCCTATATTTACTTGTATTCAGAATGCAAACTGGCTGCATATCTAAATGATGAGCCAAGCAGCCGCCGTTTGTCTTGTTTGGTTGAAAATTAATTCCTCATTGTTGCTCTGCTTTAATTATTCAGTGACCCAGCAATAGTGCAGAAAATAAGATATGTTTGTGCCGGGCAAAGAAATTACTCAGCTGCTACGAGAGCTTGGTCTAACCACAGGACAAGCTCAGCTGGAAACTAAATACACTTTTATGTGATAGCAACGGCAAATATAGAAATAACAGACTGAATTGTCACATGTCCTGACTCTCTAATTAATCACTGAGCGGATGCTACGAGAGTCACCGTCTCATAATAATTACCACTCTTTACAGAAGAAACCCAGCGTGATCTTAAGCTGGAAATTTGTTAACAATTTTCAGAAGGGAGTTTTTTACTAGATAATGTGGCATTTAATTATATTGTATGGCCAACTGGTAAGAATGGCTTGATTTGTTCTTTTCTACCATGGGACATGCTGTGAGAGCCAAGAAGAAGATCCCGTGCTCTATCATTAATGTGTATTCATCCTTTTGTCTTCAAATAATGAGTTAAATTACACGTCGGCGTCAATCCTGTATTTAGTGCAAGGAATCAATTTGACTTATTTTATTAAAATGTACTGTCTGGTATTTAATAGTAGAGGACATACAAGATGCCAAGACACCACATGTCAGTAGAAGCCAAGATACCACATGTTACCAGATGCTAAGATACCACGTGTTGTAGAATCTTCTATAGCTGCTAACATGACTATACTGTATTTCCTTTACAAGTACATATCTATAGGCGGGATTTGGTTTATTTACAGAATTCCTAAAAGGGGAAATAGGAATTCCCAAATACTGACAGGCAGTTATCATTCACTACAGATTGGTATTTGCCCAGATCCTTCTATTAATACAAAAGTGATTGATTTGTATGTTAGTCTACATCTGCCTAGATTTTGAATATGTTAACAATGGAGTTTGTAAAGTTGAAATTACATATTGATTGTATCAAGTTCAACCATATACTGTATTTAACCATAATTATATCCCCTTTGGTGAGGGTACCAGAGGCCCCCGTGCCACATAGAGTCACTAGTATTATATACGTCCCATTGTAGGTAAAGTCCTGGTGCAGAGTTTCCATTCGGGCCACAGAGCTTCATAGATTCATAATTACAGTTAAATATATAAACAAAAAGTGTAATTCTAATTAAATTATAGTGTTTAAACCGCCTGGAAATATGTTTGGTCTGGCTATATAGAACATTACTTCTTCCTAGTTCTTGAAACCATGCAGGAATTACCCTACTCGGTCAATCTCTGAGTGAAGTGGGGCACTGCAGTAGTAGAAGCTTTCACAGATGAACTGGTGATAAGTGGAGATGCACGCAATTCAAGCATGCTCAAGTCCAGTTATTCAGCATTTGATCACCTATGGATGAAGAAGTTTAAAGCAGCCCTAGGGAGTCTGGAAAAACATGGATACAGCCTATGCTAATGTCGAACAACAGGACTGGAGCATGGCCTTTCTTTTACCCAATTTCACTTGTGTGACTTCTGGTTATGGGGTTTTTTGAAAAGCCAGGCCTACTGTGAGATAGCTGTATCAGTGTTGGATCTTGTTGGATCTGAAGAACAACATTCCTTAGCATGTTGTAGCCATTAAAAATGACAGAAAACATGGTTTTGCGTTGTTAAAAACCAAAGGGTCCTATTGAGCATTTGTAGCAGGATTTGCATAGCTACAGCATCACCCATCATTGACTGTTTGAACAAAAAAATTCTATTTAAAAGAGAACTATCAGCAGGTTAGACAAATCTAAATTGCTCATATGTCCACATTGCACAGAAGACCCAAGGAGAAAGGTATGTGTCTGTTCTGGTGAAGTTAGTCATGTTCCCCATGGTCCAATGAGACCGCCCGCGGCCAGCCTGCTCCATTCATTATGATTAGAAAGGGGCAGGACCTCCAAGGGTGGATCATTGCTATGGGGGTGGGCAGTGCTCCTATTGATTCCCCAGTGCTCCTAATGGTCTCATCAGATGGTGGGGACACGACTAGTTGCATCGGTACGGGGCTGAGGAGGAAGGTAAAAGACATACCTTCCTCCTCTTGTGCAATAGGGTCATATCAGCAGGTTAGATTTGTCTAACCTGCTGATTTATTCTACATGAGTTTATCTACTACATCAGTGGCAGAAACTTAGCTACAATACAAACAGGGTATACACCTAACTCCTTTTCAAGTATTGTGGTTTGCTTAGACTGTTGCTCTGTCACTTTCCACTTGAGATTTACATGCTCAGGTTGGCATTCTTGTAATTGTGATATGGGGTGTGTAGAATATAACACATCCAGACTGTGTAGCATTACACCCTGTATAACTACCAACAGAAAATCAAATACCTGACACTAGTGATAAGTGAATACCGTTCGATCGAATAGATATTTGATCGAATGGTAAGGTATTCGATCTATTATTGAATAGTTCACCGAATATTTGATAAATATTCGATAAGCGTTCAAATCCCCCAACTTCCGTTTTTTACCTCCAAGTGGTCGAATAGATGTTTTTCAATTATCTAATACTTGTTCCCATAGACTTTAATGGGATCGAATATTTGATCGAATATTCGAATATTCAGGAGATATTCGTACGAATATCGAATATTCGAATATTTTACTATTCGATCATCACTACCTGACACTACTATAGTAAAATGGAAGCCTGGACTGAAACTTTCTTTACTGTCCCTAAACTGTATTTAGGGTTTGTAGAAATTGTAGGATTCATTTTTGGAAGTTCACATATTGTAAATTTCTTGCAGCTTTTTTGTGGTATTTGACTATTATGTGAAATAAATATCTAATGGATAAAAAAGAAACACTTAGGCCATATGCACACCTTCGTGTCAGTTTTTACAGTCAGAAAATATTGAAAGGAAACCAGGAAAATCACCTGCTGTATAGCTGCAGCAGTACTCTTCTACGACTTTTTTCTCTCTCTTCCTGCTCTGTTAGCAGCGCTGTGTGTGTGCATGCAGTTAGAGGGCCAGGTAGCACCTGGTGGTACTTGCCTTGGTTCTGACGCTGGCCTGGGCTAGTTGGCAGTGCATCCGGAATTTCTGACAGCTTCAGAATTGGGCATCTCAAGCTGTCCTAAATTCCAGATGCATAGGGTTCTATAGGGCAATCTGTGTTTTAACTCCATCTGAAAATAAAACCTGCTCTATATTTTACGGGTCTATTTTCAGGAATGGACCAATACAAGCCTGTGGATCAAAATATTTATTCGGATGTATCAGTCAATACTTTTTCCTGACATGTGCATGGGGCCTCACAATGTAAAACTACTACTGGGAAATAACCACAAATTTATAGTGAGGTTCTGGCAGAATCACTCTATACAGTCCTAGCTGACATACAGTAGCATTAGACTTTATGTCAAGTATTTCTCTAATTATACTCGATCTTCAAATCCGAGAATATGTTTTTCATTTTCAAGAAAATTCTCCTGTCAGCCTTTTTTTTTTTTCCCTGAAGAAGATACAATCCCTGTGAAAACTTGTCTGGTATTCGGAAGTAAAAGGCTTCCCCGAACAAAGTACATGCACTACTTATATTCAGCTTTTTTTGTTGTATTTTTTGTTCAAAAGGTCACTTTCCATCTGGCTCCACTGTGATCTCCTTGTATGATAATACAAGTACAACAAAGAAATAGCAAATCTTTAGTTCTAACTGTGGGACTTTGAATGTGCGAACAAAATTTTTCTTTCACGGGATGGCTCAGCAAACAATTCACAGCTTTTGACTACCAGGTAAGAAAAGCTTAAAGGTTAATGGGGCATGTATACAGTAGAGTATTATCTAGTGCCTCGGCTGGTCTACAAGCATTTTATTGATCTGCCTAGACTTTCTTGCTTGCTTATCTCTGAGCATATAATTTATTTATTTATTTTCTTATAACAATGTGCTATACCAATAAAAAAAAAGTCAACAAATAAAATACACTTGCGACTGTAGATGCTGAAAAACAGAATGCCAGTGGTGCTGCAGCCTGAGTTTTCTAATAAAAAGATATGGAATTATTTGGATGAGCTTTAAGAAAAGAGCATTATGTAAAAAAAAAAAAATAGAAAGCTATCATTGACATGCTGCTCTTTTTTTTTTTTTTTTTTGTTAGATGTAGAAATAATAGATATTAAAAGATAAATTCTGGTTATTATTATTATTATTATTATTATTGTAATTATCATCTGCATAAGCAGTTACCTGTTAACGCCATGTTATTGTTATTATTTGCTACATTTTTCATTAATATGTTTTTAACCCCTTAACGACGGATGACTGGTATACCCGTTACGCCACTATTAGGAAGGTACAGAGAGGGCTATCAGCAGCCGGGGACTGCGGCTATTAGCCCCATGAACTTATCGGTCGTGTCAGCTAATTAACCATTTAAATGCCACTATAAAAAACGTAGTGGTATTTTAATGCCAGTAAAAAGGCTTTCCTGTTGGTCTAGTGTGGCCATCAGCCTTCTTTGATGCAAGGGGGACTGATTAGTGTTACCTGCCAGGCTGGAAGTCATCGATGTTCCGACACTGATCGCTCGGCGCTTGATTACTATGGGCTTCATCAGGGCCGGCTTCAGGTTTTGGTGGGCCCTTGGGCGACAGAGCCTCAGTGGGCCCCTTTGTATAGTAAATCATGTGGCATCAATGTTAGAGGGTCTCTATCTCTGCATTCTGTGTAGGTATACAACTGTGTATTATATACTTATTATCCTCCTGTATGTGTGTGTGTGTATATATCTCTCTATTCTGTGTAGGTATACAGCAGTGTATTATATACTTATTATCCTCCTGTATGTGTGTGTATATATCTCTCCATTCTGTGTAGGTATACAGCAGTGTATTATATACTTATTATCCTCCTCCTGTATGAGTGTGTACAGTATATATCTCCCCATTCTGTGTAGGTATACAGCAGTGCATTATATACTTATTATCCCCCTCCTGTATGAGTGTGTGTATATATATATATATATATATATATATATATATATATATATATATATCCATTCTGTGTAGGTGATCAGCAGTGTATTATATACTTATTATAATACACTGCTGATCACCTACACTAAATGGAGAGATAGATATGTGGGTACAGAAGTTGGATGCTGCCCTACGGAGTCCTGGAAAACATTTTAACAGAAAAAAAATAGCAATACAACAGTGGATTTATTGCCTATTGTGACTCCCACATGGAAAGTAAAGGGGAAAATCTGCAATAAATCCACTGCAGCAGATATGCCACAGGTGACCCTACCTTCCTACTCCCAGCACACATAGACAGATACTCATACACAACACCTGCATAGACTTACACACACAACACTAGCATACAGACTTACACACACACACACACACGACACCTGCACACAGACTTGCACACATATGCATGTATACTCAGTCACACATACACTCACCTCTGTATCTGTCAGTGTTACATCTTCTCCCTCTGCCTGGGCCGCTGTGGAGGGGTCAGGAGACCCAGGAATACAGGAGGGGGCAGGGAAGCACAGCACAGGCAGCACTGTGTGGAGGCTTCTGGGCCCTGACCTGCTGTTTGGCCTCTACAGGCTGCCGTGCAGTGAGCCCCGCCCCCCTCTCCTCTGGTCCGACGCTGAGAGACTGAGGCCTGGAGGAGCCACAAAATGACTTAAGTGGCTCACTAGCGCCCCTCTCATCCCTGCGCCCGGCTCATCCCCCCTCCCCCCACAGCCTCAGGTAATGATGTGTGCGCCACCACCTGCACACAGTGCGATGTGTGTCAGTGTGTGAGCGCAGTGAGAGGGGAGGGAGAGGGGAAGAAATGGCGTGGGCAAGTGCCGGGGGGCCCCTTGAGGCACTGTGGCACTTGCCCGAGTATGCCTGGTGCTGACGCCGGCCCTGGGCTTCATCAGTCCTTAGTAATTCAGAAGCAGATTCATGGATCATGAGATATATATAGCGAAATCATGATATAGAGAGCGAAATCATGACCTTCAAGCGCACCAAATTCCAAAGAGATGTATTGGACTATGAAAGAAATGAGGTATACGCCTGGAAAAATTTCCAAGAACAAAATGATTTGGAAAATGGTGCCTCTACCCCACGGTCTATCCTAAAAAAACGCTTCTTCAAAAAACGCAAGTCGAATAAAAGTCCTGCGGATAAACCGCATGTGAGCTTTTCAGATTCTGAGGACCAACAAGGACTTTCTTCCGAATCAGACACATCGGTGGCAGGACCATCGACCGTAGCAACGAAAAAAAACACTACAAAAAAGACGAAAACGAGATAGCTATTACATCACTAGAATACTATTTAAAGAAATTTGGCTCATACTCAGATCCAGAAATTGAATTTATCATTATGGCTACAGATTTTCTTTTAAGCCACAATTATTTTGTGTTTAATGAAGAATATTATTTACAGATCCAAGGAGTGAGTATGGGAGCCAAATTCTCACCACCCCTAGCCAATATTGTGATGTCATGCTTAGAGGAAAAATACATGTTCTCAGCAAATAACAAATTTCTGAAGCATATTCAGTGGATCGGTCGTTATATAGATGACTTGGTCCTGGTGTGGAAGGATTCGGAGGATTCCTTCAAGCTATTTGCTGAATATATAAATAACAATGAATATGGTCTGAAATTTACAACATGTTTTGGAGGTAATGAAGTATCCTTCCTGGATGTACGTTTGGTGGCTGACACGAACAATAATTGTGTACAGATTATGCCATATAGAAAGGATTGTGCAGGTAATTCCATATTAATGGCTACATCTTGTCACCCACCACACGTCATCCAGAATATGCCCTATGGGGAGTGTCTAAGGCTCAAAAGAAACTGCAGCAAGCAAGATACATATGAATTGGAGTTGGAAAAACTAAAAGACAGATTTAAGGAAAGGAAATTTCCGCAAGAAATTTTGGATTCAGCAATAGAGAGGGCAGCATTAGTGAGTAGAGAAGATCTGCTGAGTGAGGAATTGTCTAATAGGAAAAAGAAATCTAAGGACAGATCGGACAATAAACAGGTAGTCTTCGTCACCACCTACAGTAAACAATTTTCTAAAATAAGTAAAATAATAATATTTACCACTGTTGTGGCAAGATGACAAACTGCAGGTGATGACGAAAGGAGGAGTCAAAGTAGTGTCTCGCAGAGCCCCCACCATAGGAATGACTCTATCCCCCTCACTTTATGTTAGAGAGAAACCCAGGGAACAAACCTGGCTAGATGTGAAGGGGTCATATAAGTGCGGACATCAGCGATGTATAACGTGTTCACATGTTGCGATTTCCAAAGAAGTAACATCATATTCTAATAGTAATACATATAAAAACCAAAGTTACATAAACTGCAATACAACCCATGTAGTTTATGTTGCTACCTGTACTCTCTGCAATGTACAGTATGTGGGGTGTACATCCACCAGCCTCAAAATGAGAATTAGGAAACACATATCAGATGTGCGCAATGAGGTGGTGAATGTGTCATCCCTAACCAGACATTTCAGGGAAACCCATGCTGGAAAGGTACAGTCCCTAAAAGTTATGGGCATTGAGAAAATCTGTCCACCAAAAAGAGGAGGTTCTCTGAGACGTAAACTATTAAATAGAGAATCCTTCTGGATATTTAGACTAGGAACGAGAGTCCCAGAAGGTCTGAATTCTAGACATGATCTGATCCTGACATATTAAGGTCTATAAATATATTGTCTGGTGCTTTATATACTACATTTATTGTAAGCAACCTTCTAGCCATGCTTTCAATAACCTATATGATGTATGAGAAAAATTGGTTATATTCACTTCCCACTTTGAACTTACTCCTTAAGGGTTAACCTGCTTTCCAAGCCTGTGAAGTTTTTAACATGTGTTATATGGTTCTTAATTGGGGGTTAGTCATGTGATGTACAGCACTACCCTTTATATAGCAATATGAGCTTGTATGTATCATGCTTCAGTTGTGAACAAGGCGCGAGAAGCGCTGAAACGCTTAAACTTTTATTACTGTCCTATGTGAAGATTGTCTAATAAAGTATGGAATTTTAATGGTATATGCCGACCTGGTGCTGGACTTTTTTCTCTGGTATGCTGTGACCCTGGCTCCGGGTCTTACCGTGCACCGACGGCTATACCACAGCAGGTAAGCTGACCAACAAACAGACTTTTGCATATATATATATATATATACTACATTGATCCTTATAAGCAATCAAAGTTCACTGCTCATAGGTGCCCCCTAGTGGGGCTGAAAGTTAATGTAGTTTAAAAAAAAAAGGCTTTTTAATAATAAAAAAAACCCTTCGCTTATTAAGGCTATGTTCACACAATGTAAGTTTCCTAATGACCACGGCTGTTGTTGCCAATTGGCAACAACGTCCATTGTGCTGTTACGTTGTGCTGCCGTCTATGGAATCACTAGCAGCCGCATCTATAGGATCGCTAGTGGCCACATACTGACATATAAGTTTTGTGAGACCACTATTCATTGAATAGCGGTCGCAAATCCCTGACAGGTCACAAAATGGAATGTACGGCTCTGGTTGCACTCTCCATTGTGTTTAATGGTAAACTGAGATGCGGGCACACATGGATGCACCCACATCCCGATTCAATAAAAATGAAGATGATCTGGCCAGTACTGCAGTACCGGCCAGGATGACCTTCACTGACACCGGCCTTTCACACTGACACACGGCCATAGCAAATGTGTTTATTTTTCATGTATTTATTGTTATTTATGAAATGGGAAAGGGGGGTGATTTATACTTTTAGGCCATGTTCACACATTGTATGACACCGGCCGTTCTGTGACCTGGCCGTGTCACAGAACGGACGGTGTTATACAACGTGTGAATATGGCCTTTCCCTTTCCCATTTTATAAATAAAAATAAATACATAAAAAAAAACATAGGTCCAAATTCTATTTAACAACCTAGACAATGAGCTGTCAACATATCACACATATCAAAGGGCCTAGAAGAGAGGCAGAGCTACATAGGTAACAAGAACCAAATTTAATTACCTAATGTTTTACATGTAGTGAGGTAGATGAGACTGCCCATTTAAAGCAATAAAGACTACATATTCCTCATATGGAGTTAAATAAGAAGGTTCTTGCTGCCTGTAGAGGGGCATATCAAAGGGCCTAGAAGAGAAAAAAGAAAGAGAGCAAAAAAACACAGGCACCGGCGCCTCGTGTAACACCTTAGGATAAATGGGATAGTGGGTAGGGAGATGTTGCACTCACCTAAGAGCCACTTGGGCTTGATGTGTATCACCCAAAGAGGGTTAAGAAGTGTAGAAATGTCCAGATCCCGGTAGCTGCTAAGCTAGACGTACCAACGGACGGGATGCTCCCACCGGGGGCCCGTAAAGGAATGAGGCAGAGAAAGTGATAAAAAAACACAGGTACAGTGACTCTAGCGCTGCTACCGTAGGACCATCACAGGATTCCGATAGTTAAGATATTAGAGGATTTATTTACAAAACAAAGCATGAGGTTAACATGTTTCGGGAAAAGACTATCCCTTCCTCAGAACCAGTATGCATGAGGGAGTAGAACACGGTCAGGTTTAAAAGGAGGTAAAAAGCCCGCCAATCCCGCCCCCAAAAGGGGCGGGAGGGGAGGGAAATTTAAAAAAAAAAAAAAAAAAAAAACAGAACATGAACATAGATAAGATTCTAAAAACCTCATAAATAGATGAGTAGAGTGTATAAATATTAGAATAAATGGGTAGAGGCACTGGCTAGTGGGAATTACTTGATAAACACTGATACAACATATATACATATAGAGAGAGAGAGAGAGAGAGAGAGAGAGAAGAACTGATAGTGCATGTATACATAAAAAATGAATATAATAAATAATTAAATGGGTAAATGAATGGATAAATAAAAAACATATTTATAGGTAAATAAGTGAAGGAATGAATACCCACTTATTTAGGCCCACACATAACTAAAGGGGGAATTCAGCGGAATGTACTGTATATTAAACAACAAATGACAATGTACAGTATATTGAGATGTAAATGGCCCACTAAGGTGGAATGAATATACACTTATATATGCCCACACAAAAACAGAGGGGGAATTAAACGGAATGTACAGTATATCGAGATGTAAACTATACTGTACAGTATATAGAGATGTACAGTATATAGAGATATGAATTAAAAACAAATGGCCCACTACGGTGGAAGCTAGATGATAAAAAGGACCAATGGATGAGGGATGGAGTGTAGGAATAAAAAAGGGGACGGGGGGAAGGAAGAGAATGGAGACATGGGAGGGGGGAGGGGGAAGACCTGTATGTACAGGTGGATACTACTAGTTATGCACATTCTCGATGTACTCATTGAGTCCTTGGGGGACCAAGGTTTTCAGTTTAAAAATCCAGAAGTTCTCACGTCTGCGTAATCTCTGGAATCTCTGGCCCCCACTTGTGACGTTCTCGATAGGTGTAATAGTGAAACCTGAGAAGTTACAATTACAGCAGGTTGCCGCATGACGTGAAACACTGTGGAGCAGAAATCCTCTTTCGACATTGGATCGATGTTGATTCATACGGGCACGGAGCGGTTGGGTGGTGCGACCGACATATTGGAATCCACATTCCATCTGCAGTCACTACTCCTAACATCAGACCACTCTTACCACCACTCATGCGCCCTTACACTCGTAGGGGACCAACCCAGAAACCCCGTCCAGCCCACCCTGGCTCTAAGCATGGCACAGTCAGACCCAGCCATCAACCTATGCATTACCGCCATAACCACACCCCAGCCCCATTCCATCCAGTCCCCTTAAGACCTGTCCCTAAACCCAGGACACGCCTCATCACCAAGGCTACCATGAATCAGGGTGGTCCCCAAGTCCCCACGCGGACCCAGTTCAATTCCCTGACTACAGATTTAGGCCATGTCACCATCCCTACACCGTCCATCATCCCCAAAGAACTTTTGGACGCATTACCGGAAGGACTCAACCATCCACCCTCGCTTCCCTCAGGCCGTTACAAGGAAGACTCGATTCTCGACGACTCCCTCTTAACCATCCACCCCGGCACTACTACCCCCAGCAGTGCCACCCGAGATGGGGAACTAGCTTTCCACACCCCACTTGGTTTCCCCCAACCATCTGTACCCTTGGACCATACCATACCGGATACTAACCTCACCCTCCTAGACAATGTGTCTTTTTTAGACCTTCCTCCCTTTCCCCCACCTACTCCCCACTTTCCTCCCCACCTACCTCTCCCTACTCAAGAGATCATCCACCGAGCCTTGCCACTCAGCGGAAAAAGAAAAGAAAGAGAGGATCTAGAGGAGGAGTTACCAAAAGATGTAAGAGACAAAAGAAACAAAAGGGATCCCCAAAATCAATGATAGAACCAGACCCGATTGAGAAAGTAAAAATCTTTAACCTTTCTAAACACACCCTCAACCACAAAGAAATAAACATTTTAGAAAAAGGCCTCAATTTCTGCCCCACCTCTAGAAGTAACGATTTTGACCTGTTTCTAGATCTCAATTCCTTCATTAGGAAACTCACGCTCAAAAGGCACTTTGCAATCAAGGAGTCTAATCAAAAGTCCTCCATCTTGTCCGAGACACCATCTTGCCCGATGAGCCCTCCCGCGATCAATAGCGGACTCAAACCAAAGTCTAACTTCTATCCACTGCAAAGCCGAGGTAATTACCTAGAAACTTTCTCCACCATGGTCATGTCAGACTTCGAATCTCTTCTATGCGGGCCCTCCAACATGACTCAAAACCTATCACTTTTAGAGAAAAAGGCCCTACAAAACCTATCTAAAGACACTTCGCTGGTCATTAAACCAGCAGATAAAGGCGGATGGCATAGTGCTCCTTAATAGAGACGACTACCTCCAGGAAGCCAACAGATTACTTTCCGACACACAATTCTACACCATCTTGGAAACTAATCCACTTCAAGTCTATACCACCAAATATAGACAATTCATTGACAGGGGTCTCGCAGCAGGAGTCCTCACCAAAACCGAACATGAATTCCTCAACATCATCGAACCCACACTGGCGACCTTTTACTATTTGCCAAAAATCCACAAAAACACCACCAGACCCCCAGGCCGACCCATTATTTCGGGTATAAACTCCATCACGTCCAATTTATCCCGCTATGTTGACACCTTTCTGCAAGGACATGTACAAACCCTCAAGTCATATACACGTGACTCCTCCCACTTCATTCAACAAATCACCTCATTCATCTGGCAAGATAATTTTCTGTTTGTCACAATGGATATTTCATCATTATACACCGTTATAGACCATAAGTTGAGAGGTCACTCAGTTCGGGAATTTCTCAATCGGGACCCTAAGATGCCACCTGCCCAGAAAGATTTCATCTTAGACGCCATTCAATTCATCCTACAACACAATATTTTTCAATTTAACAGTAAGATTTACAAACAAAACCGTGGGACCGCTATGGGCAGTACATTTGCGCCCAGTTTTGCAAATCTATTTGTGGGAGATTTCGCAGACAACATCATCTACCAACATCCATTACTTCATAAATGTATGCTTTACTGTCGTTACATTGATGACACATTCATCATCTGGGATGGTAGCGAATCAGAGATAGCGGATTTCATAAAGGACATTAATGCTAATAACTGGGGCTTGGAATTTACACACAACATCTACCACAACAACGCGGAATTCCTTGATATAGTGGTCTTTCACGAAGGTACCAGTATTCTCACCAAAACCTTTTTCAAAAGTGTCGATGGTAACAGCTACCTCCACTATCAGAGTGGCCATTACAACAAATGGCTCAACAATATACCCTTTGGCCAATTCCGCAGGATACGCAGAAATTGTACCAGGGCCAGCGACTTTAGGATCCAAAGCAGAACCATAACAAAACGTTTTCTTGCCAAAAAGTATCCCACTTCCCTCATTTACAATTCCCGGAAGAAAGCAGCACTTTTGAATCAACAGGAATGCCTCCAACCAGGGAAGAACAGCACCGCACTCTCCGAATTAACCACCAACAAACACTTCCAGTTGAATTTCATCACAACCTATTCTTCAGACCATAAGGGCATCAAAACCATTCTAAAAAACCATTGGAAAATCCTCCAGAATGATCCATTCTTGAAAGACACCCTACCCCCATGTCCAGCCATCACGTTCAGAAGAGCACGTTCCCTTAAAAACATTTTAGCACCCAGCAAACTAAGGAGCATTACGAGCAGTAACAACCAAACCATCACGTCATCATTTTTGGCCAAACCACTAGGGAGCTTTAAATGCGGGATCAATAAGTGCAAATGTTGTCTCAATATCACCAACAGAGCTACAAACTTTAAGTCCACTATCACTGGTGACAATTTCCAGATTAAATCTTACATCTCATGTAGCACTTCCTATGTCATCTATCTACTCACCTGCTCCTATGGAATCCAATATGTCGGTCGCACCACCCAACCGCTCCGTGCCCGTATGAATCAACATCGATCCAATGTCGAAAGAGGATTTCTGCTCCACAGTGTTTCACGTCACGCGGCAACCTGCTGTAATTGTAACTTCTCAGGTTTCACTATTACACCTATCGAGACCGTCACAAGTGGTGGCCAGAGATTCCAGAGATTACGCAGACGTGAGAACTTCTGGATTTTTAAACTGAAAACCTTGGTCCCCCAAGGACTCAATGAGTACATCGAGAATGTGCATAACTAGTAGTATCCACCTGTACATACAGGTCTTCCCCTTCCCCCTCCCATGTCTCCATTCTCTTCCTTCCCCCCGTCCCCTTTTTTATTCCTACACTCCATCCCTCATCCATTGGTCTTTTTTATCATCTAGCTTCCACCGTAGTGGGCCATTTGTTTTTAATTCATATCTCTATATACTGTACATCTCTATATACTGTACAGTATAGTTTACATCTCGATATACTGTACATTCCGTTTAATTCCCCCTCTGTTTTTGTGTGGGCATATATAAGTGTATATTCATTCCACCTTAGTGGGCCATTTACATCTCAATATACTGTACATTGTCATTTGTTGTTTAATATACAGTACATTCCGCTGAATTCCCCCTTTAGTTATGTGTGGGCCTATATAAGTGGGTATTCATTCCTTCATTTATTTACCTATAAATATGTTTTTTATTTATCCATTCATTTACCCATTTAATTATTTATTATATTCATTTTTTATGTATACATGCTTTATCAGTTCTTCTCTCTCTCTCTCTCTATATATATATGTATATATGTTGTATCAGTGTTTATCAAGTAATTCCCACTAGCCAGTGCCTCTACCCATTTATTCTAATATTTATACACTCTACTCATCTATTTATGAGGTTTTTAGAATCTATCTATGTTCATGTTCTGTTTTTTTTTTTTTTTTTTAATTTCCCTCCCCTCCCGCCCCTTTTGGGGGCGGGATTGGCGGGCTTTTTACCTCCTTTTAAACCTGACTGTGTTCTACTCACTCATGCATACTGGTTCTGAGGAAGGGATAGTCTTTTCCCGAAACATGTTAACCTCATGCTTTGTTTTGTTAATAAATCCTCTAATATCTTAACTATCAGAATCCTGTGATGGTCCTACGGTAGCAGCGCTGGAGTCACTGTACCTGTGTTTTTTATCACTTTCTCTGCATCAGGCCTAGAAGAGAGGCAGAGCTACATAGGTAACAAGAACCAAATTTTATTACCTAATGTTTTAGATGTAGTAAGGTAGATGAGAACAACCATTTAAAGCTATAAAGGCTACAAATCCCCCATATGGTGTTAAATAAGAAGGTTCTTGCTGCTTGTAGAGGGGGGCCTACAGTATACTGTTTATGTATTTAGTTTAATATTTAGTTAGTATGTAGTCGGCTTCTTGGCTCCATCTAATGGTGGCTGCAGGCATCCAGAGTGTTATTGCCTTACCCTTTTTATTTTCACTCCAAGAGTATGCCTGGATTGTCGCTGGCAAACTATGGGCAGGTATAAGGAAAACTGTTTTTTTTTCCTGGACAAGAACACAAACTTTTGCAGTCAGAAGCTTTTATGCATGGCAGAGCTCTTTCCATGTCATTTTATCCTGTTTGTGAATGTGGAGCCATTTGCTAACAGCAGTCTTTCTTAATGTTGGAGTGGTGAATACATTACTGTTTCTTGCTTGGTCGGACTTTAAAGTGTCGCTTCTTCTTCTTCATTGTATTTAGACTATGTTTTCACAGTGAAGCTTTGTCATATTTTTTTTAATTGCTTAAAATATAAACATGCTTGCATACTAAATCAATCATTAGAATAGTCTGTGTATTTTGTGAAGTAATTACCACCAATTAAGTTATGTTCTTTGAACAGGTACACAGACTATTCTAATCATTGATTCAGTATGCAAGCATGTTTATATTTTAAGCAATTAATGCATCAACAAAAAGCAGTTTGACTATGAGAAAACACAGCCTTAAAGGGATTTTGTCATCAGAAAACAAATACAGATTGTTGGTGACTTTTTTTTTCTAATTTTCTATTTTGGGATCTACTGTATATTTTAAAACAATCCAGCAATCCTGCAAATCATGCAGTTTTCGTTCTCACCACTAAGCATAAAACAAAGCTGAGACTTCCTGCTTTGTCTGTGATGATGAGGGAAAAGCTGGAAAGTGATCTATTCAGAATTTCAGTGAAAGATGACACCAGTATACAGGTGAGAAAATAGATGATGTTCACAGCTTAGCCGCTCCCTCTCTGTGAAATAACCCCTGCAAATTTCACAAGAGCATGTCCAGACATCTTTTCAAACCATGTCAATGGGACAACTTATTTCCATGGGTTTTACAATAAAGCATATATCCGGGTATTGCCTTTTTGACTCTTCAACTACAGGTGCAGTAAAGTAGAATGGTAGAGCAGGTGCTGTCAGCTACCAGCTCTGCCATTCACTTATAGCATGTAGGCACTGCAGGCCTACAGAATATTAAAGGGGTTATAAAAAAAAAGACATGCCCACTTTCTTCCGGAGACAGCAACAATTCTTGCCCCCAGTTTGGGTGGGGTTTTGCAGCTCAGTTCCATTGAAGTGAATGGAGGTTAATTGCAAACCACACCTGAACTGGAGAGAAGAGTTGTGCTGTCTCTGAGAGAAAGTGGCCATAAGTGAATAACCGCTTTAACTGCTATGACATTAGCCCTGGCCTGGCAAGTGCAATGATGTGATGTCTTCAGGTCTGTCTGGTGATCCTATTCCTGTTACTCACAGGCTGGAGGTAACAATGGAATGTCAGCTTATGGAGTGTTATTTATTTATTTAAATTATATGGGGGAAGGGAAGGGGAAATTATATTATGTCACTATTACTATATAGGGGCACAAGTCAATATTATTACTTAAAGGAAATGTGTCACCTAAATGTTCTGTTACTGATTAGACTCAGATACTAAAACTTTTATTCTAATCTGTTTCTATTTTCTGACTTTATTTTTTTTCTATTTCACTTTTTGTACATTGTTATGGGGGCTGCCAAATTACCTGGACTGTTCTTTACAGTATTTATTAACTTTACAGCAAGCCCAACGACAATAACACTCTGTTCCCTTAAAATGAATGTGAAACATTATTGAGCGTGCTCTGTAACCTTTAAAGAGGTCATACCGCAGGGAGCTGCTATTGTCTCCTCTATCTACTGGTGTCACATGTCGCTGCAGTGCTGTGCAGCTCACTTTCCAGCAGCCTCCTCTTATCACTACAGACACAAGAGGATGTCTCAGCTTAGTTTTTGCCCAGTGTGAGAATGAAAACGGCAAGATTTCAGGATTACTTTATAATAAAGAGAAAAAAATAGAAAATTTAGAAGAAAAAAAAAGTCTCCAAAAATTCTTAAAAATATATGTAACAGAAAAACATTTTTTAAAGTCCTTTTTTGATGATGCGTTCCCTTTTATAAAGCACAAGGGAATTACTACTATATACAATATTACTGTATTAGGGCATTATTAGTTTATATATGATGGCACAGGATGGCATTATTACCTTACTAATATCAATCACCATACAGCACTCTATGTGGGGAATATTGTCTATATTAATCTGTGCAGTTGGCACAGTATATCTGATCATAGTGTGGAGTGACTATTTGGCCCTTATATTATGCTGTTAGTAAGTGCAGAACAGTATTACTCAGAGATACACTGTCGTATAAAACTGACTGGCAAAGGTGGCATCTTATTTCAGTACTATGCTGGGAATCAGTGAGCTCTTTAGAAAGACCAATTCTATTAGAAATGTTTATAAAGACAGACTGCATTGCTAGGTTAATCTTTGCTGAATTCAATGATTAAGAGGAGTGTGCCAATTTTTTTTCTATATTTGTTTTCTCCCTATAACTATATTAATATAAGCAATGAAAAAAAAAAGCATAATGGAAATAAGACATTTAAAGAAAACCCAATTATTGAGCCAAATATAGCTTCTTTTTTTTGCATATGTGACAGTGGGCATCTTATTGATGCATGGCAATCTTTGTAGTCATTTATAGACATATGCACAGTGATTAGTCAATGCTTCTCTCAATCACTTGTTATTGTTAATTGCTGAGATCAGAGACGAAAGCATTACAATGGCAGAAATCCAATGATCGCTCCATTAATGGCCATTGACAAAAGCACAAAAAAGGCTATGTATTTATAAATAACACAGGTTTTAAGAAATTCAAGAATCCTCTACTGGCACAAGACCTTTTTTTTTTCCCTATGCTTCAGAACAAGGGTTTAGCACACTATTGTATAGTGCATTGTCAGATCAATTTAGGAGCACAATTGCAATATAGTAGTATAGTATTATAATATAATATTTGTAGTCCTGCATAGTACTCAAGGTAAACCTGATACATTAATGTATTATCATAACTTGATAAGCAATCATGGAACAATGACAAAAGAATTGGTTTAATGACAAATTCAGCTTTGCTTCATTGTCATTCGTAGTACATTATAGTGAAAGTGATGTTTGATTAATTTAAAAGATATATTATTCTCGCTATAAAATGTGTGTATTGTAATGATCCCAAACAAAAGCATTGTGTAGTCTGTGAAGTCTTTTTCTCCTGAGCATCACTCTATCTTTTAGGTCTTATGCATTTGGACTTAATACGTACCATTTTGTGTCTCCAAGTTTGCATAAAGACACACATAGGGTTCTCTTTTCTTCATGTTACCCTATAAGCTTTGCTTCTGAGCAAAAAAAAAAAAGTCCTCAGAATATAAGGGTATGTGCACACTACGGAATCAGGGCAGATAACTTGCCGCAGATTTTGGAGCTCGCCCCCTCTGCCCATATCATAGACTCCATTCTATGCACAGGTGGATTCCGCCGTCAAAGCAAAGAATTGACTTGTCAATTCTCTTAGCAGATGTGGAATCTGCCTGTGCACAGAATGAAGTCTATGGCACTTGAGGAGATGCGCACAGGCACGAGTGGGATCGAGCTGCAGAATCAGTGGTGGGTTATCCGCCCGGATTCCGTAGTATACACATACCCTAATAGGGCAACAGATGTAAATCCCCTCTACTACCCAACCAGTCCAGCTTTGGGCCATGCTCAGGAACCTAAATATCCTCTAGGTTTTCACACCATATTGTTCAGGCACAGGTGAAAGAGAAGCCTTGTAGTGCTCAGGAGCGATAGGTGGGGACAGATTGGGAATGTGTGTGCTGGTCTCTTGCACATTAACTATGGGCCACATGTATAGTGGCAGGAAAGGAAGCAGCATGGTAGCAGCTCGGGAGGAGGAATAGGGCATAGACAGGCAGTGAGTGCCAGGAATGACAGTATGATGGTGAGTTACAACAACACAAAGTGGCATCAAAAGGTAATCAAATGGACTATAGCATGATAAGAAACATATGTAGGTACGCCGCCTGTCACGCTGTATACTTCCCTTTAACTGCACTTAGGTATGCACAATAGTCCCAATTTCTAAATGAAAGTGTCTATTTAAGGTTCCCTTCACATTTGGGGTTTATAATACGCCACAAACCTATCCTTACTAATTTTTATATTAGGACCAGATTCACACACAGTAAAATAAAATCTAAATACAGCTGTTATTTTGAGTGAAAATAAAACATGTGAGAACAGATGAAAAAATGGCTGTATTTACAAAAGCAGGTCGTAACTTATGTGCACATTCATTATTTAAACAGTTGTAATCAATTGTATATGGTGCGTGCAGTTCCAACCTATTTCCCATTGATTTCAATGGAGCGCATTTTTTCTTTTATTTTACAGTGTGTGCACATAGCCTAAGAGTGCCTGATGATGCAGAATATGGAAATGTGACAATATATCGCTTTCTGCTGAGACAATAAAAGCAGGCAGCAAAAAAAAAAAAAAAAGTCCTGTGTAAATCTAGTCAGACATCACATGCTGTAATTTACAATAACTTTACGATGATCACATAATGATCATACATAAATGATTCTCTTTTTCCAGACTATTGTAAATCAACTTATTGATCACAGTTACAAATTTGTCACACTATTTTTTTAAACTCCGATCCTGAAGGGTAAATACGCAAACTACTGATTGAAATTGGAGAACAAGTCTGATAATCTGAAACAGAGCATTATCTTTTTTGTAAAATGTTGTCAGGTTAAAAATAATCTATGCCTAGAGCCATAGGTCTTATTACGGAATCAATTCTTCATCTGAGGACATTAGAGAGACTTATAAAAACGAATGCAAGCTTAAAATGGAGTTGCTATTCACAGCTGCCAATCTGGCTGCGGTTTTCCTTCTTTGAAAAGCCAGAGAGTCAGATTCTGTTTGGTTGCCACTGACAATATTTTTTTCTATACTTATGTTACAGAGGCATACTTGATTGAATCTATATCTGCTGAGTGTTAAAAATGACCAGGTAGCAACAATAAAATGTTTGTCTATCAAAAATACATTAAAGCAGAGACATCACTGAACTTTATGGTCCTTATGGTAACATAGTATTTAAGGAATGCTTCAAAGTGTAGTTCAATAGTGTCAATAGTGACATATACTAGAGAGGAAGGAATCAATATGAGATGGGAGATGAGATAACACACATAAATAAATATGTTTTGTTTTTTTTTAACCTTGAGACAAGTACTTCGAACACTTCTCTGGAAATAGACCACAAACATTAAGACTTAGCATTGGACTTAGGAGAGTCACTTTGACACAGGAGTTCTTTTTTTTTTCGTAAGCCAAAACTGGTAGTGGAACATTGATAGAGAACTATTGTGGAAAATTTTGAACTTCTTTAATAATTTGGATCTTCTACTTCTTCTAGTTCTTCTAGTTGTAAAAGAAGTTAAAATTATTGTTATCTTATCTGGCTCCCCAACAGTGTCCTGCTATGCGAGGAGCCACAGCCTTAAGGCTCTATTACACGGAACGACTATTGGCCATATTAGGACAATATCGGCCATTATGGACGATAATCGTCATGTAATAGAACACAACGATCAGCCGACATGGCTGATTGTTGTAGTCATTTGTCTTTCAACATGTTGATAAACAAACGACAAATATAGCAGTGACCTGCTGCCGTCCCTCCGTGGAAAAGGAGTAGCGGAAGCAGACTGCTGCTATATGCTATGGGCTGCCTAAACAATCTAGCGATCACCCAGGCAGACCCACTGCACCTCTCCTTCATTTTCCAAAGAGTCTGTGAGGAATGAAAAGTGGAATCAGTTTGGTTACTAGGGGCAACTGAGCCAGTTTCACTATACGCCATGTTTGATAAATCTTCACCATTGTTATCACAGATCTGTGATTTGTGCATTTGCATAGGAATTTCAAAAACATGTTGTCATGGGTTTTATACTTCCTTCAAAGTAATGTTATTGTAATGTCTTTAGAACATATTCACCTTCTCGTATCCTTTACTTTTTGCAATAGCTCAATATTTTACATGGATTAAAAAAAATCTTTTTATAATCCTTTCTTGATTCTGAGCTAGAGATTTAGATATAAATCCAAGTCGGAGAAGATAGGATACTTGAATGTATATTCTCCTTAAATGCTTAAACAGATATTTGTCAGCCATCTGCTTGCCCAGATAGGGGAAACCTTTCTATATTTTATTTTGAATTATTGTTCACACTGTTCAACAAAAGTCAGAACTTGTCCATGTGTGTTTTACATCCCATTGGGTGTACAGAACTTCATATTGCTGCCAAAGTAAAATACTGAGAATTAACTGAACACTGTAAAATGTAATACACAGTCTTTAAACAGATGGAAACCATTTTTACATAAAAAGAGTGAACCAGCAGACCCCCCCAAACCTGCTGGGCTTAGTGATTTAGGCTGCAAGACATTACAGTGCTTGTCCATTCAACTGAATTTATGGTTATGTGAATTAATAGCATTCTGGGAGTGATATTTATTATGTAATAGGGTTATAGAATGTATACTATTCATTTCAACATAAATGCTGGAAATTGTGCCAATTTTACCTAAATAGCACATATGTCTCTTTAGTCATGTTAGAGAAGTTTCTATTTACTACGGCTAATCATGGCTGGTGCACAAATGAACAAGTTTCTTCAAGCATTCTTTAATAAATTATGAATGAACATTTTATAATTCCTCTTTAATCCTCTTATTTTTTTAAATTTTTAGAGGCCTGTTGTCCAGGTATCATGTTTAACTTTCCTTTTAGTGTCCCTCACTAAAGGTAGTATTACATGGTCCTATGCTGAGGAGGAAGCAATGTTCCCTCATTCCCTGCTTGCTGTCTGTGCTATCACATGTACCGACTGTGAGCGGGAAGCTGCGGGTTGGCTGCCCAGACCATCCCGGACCATCCTTAGATTTTCCGGATGGTCCATAGGAGAGAGCAGCCTATTACACAGAACGACGCACAGCAGACCGTCGCTGACGTGCTATTCTTTCAGCATGTTGAAAGATCACACCTGATCATGACCTTTCAAAAAGCCCTATACACCAAGCAATTATCTGCCGGAACTGTATAATAGCTTTGTCTATTAGGGCCTTAAGTTTATGCCCTTTAAGTGCTCCACTCAGTTCTGGTGCTCCTTAGTATCCTTAGGGCCCTATTACACCAACAGATTATCTGCCATTTTTTGGGGGTTTTCTTTTAGCCAAAGCCACGAATGGACTATGAGCAAAGAACAGGTAATAAAGGAAAGACTTAGGTTTCTCCTCTTTTCAAATCCATTCTTGGCTTTGGCTAAAAAAATCTTAGTGGGATGAGAGATCAGTCTAGTTATACTAGAAGTCCCCCAGGAATATATGTATATATATATATATATATATATTTAATTAATAAAAATCCCCTATTAAAAGTTTAAATCACACACCCCCCATTAAAAATAAATAAATAAAAAAAAAGTGGTATTGCCACGTGCGTAATCACCCAATCTATTATTACATTCCTGTTCTCGTACGGTAAATGGCGCAAGTGCAAAAAAAAAATTCCAAGGTGCAAAATTGTGCATTTTTGGTTGCATCAAATCCAGAAAAATTGTAATAAAAAGTAATCAAAAAGTTGCATGTAAACAAACAAGGTACCAATAGAAAGTTTAGATCATGAAACAAAAAATGACACCTCACTCAGTTCCATAGACCAAAAAATAAAAGCGTTATAAGCATTGTAATAGAGCAATTTTAAGGAACTTTTTTTTAAAAGGTTTTCATTTTTTAAAAGCCATCAAATAAAATAAGAATTACACATTACATATCTGTATAATCCTACTAACTTGAGTAACATGAATAACATGTCAGTTTTACCCTAGGGCGGACGGCGTAAACAAAAAAAAAAAGTGTTTTATTTTTAATTTCAACACACATATGATGTTTTTCTGGTTTCACAGCATACTTAATGCAAAAATTAAGCCTGTCATTGCAAAGTACATTTAGTGGCGCAGAAAAAAGGCTCATGTGGGTCTTTAGGTGAAAAAAATGCAAGTGCTATGGTCTTTTAAGCATGAGGAGGAAAAAACTAAAGCTCAAAAATGAAAATTGTCTGTCTTTAATGCTGCGTTTACACAGACAGATTTATCTGACAGATCTTTGAAGCCAAAACCAGGAACAGACTATAAACACAGAACAGGTCATATAGGAAAGACTGGGATCTATCCTCTTTTCAAATCCATTCCTGGCTTTGGCTTCCAAAATCTGTCAGATAAATCTTTCTGTGTAAACGCACTCTAAGGCGTTAAAATCTGCAATAAAAACTATTTTCTCTGGGAGCAATAGAAATCCGATTACGTAACTGAATTGGAAGGCCTTAGAAA
Organism: Dendropsophus ebraccatus; assembly: GCF_027789765.1. Taxonomy (NCBI): domain Eukaryota; kingdom Metazoa; phylum Chordata; class Amphibia; order Anura; family Hylidae; genus Dendropsophus; species Dendropsophus ebraccatus. The sequence goes on along the minus strand of NC_091454.1, from coordinate 173,911,472 downwards.
TCAGTTAGATGTAACATCTATTTGTAAATTTATTCATAGTTAACCCTTAGGGGACACAGCCAGTTTTCATTTTTGAGCTTTAGTTTTTTCTTCCTTGTGTATATAAGGCCATAGCACATGCATTTTTCCACCTAGAGACCCAGAGAAGCCCTTATTTTTTGTGCCACTAATTGTATTGTGCAATGGCAAAATGGTGAAATTGAAAAAAAACAAAACAAAAAAAAAACACACATTTTTTTTTATTTGGGGGGTGGGCATTTGCTTTTACGCCATTCACCCTAGGGTATGACTGACTTGTTATACATGTTCCTCAAGTTGTTATGATTACAACGATATGTAACTTGTATAACTTTTATTTTGGCTTTTAAAAAAATTAAAACCTTTTAAAAAAAAAAATATGTTCCTTAAAATTGCTCTATTGCAATGCTTACAACTCTTTTATCCTTTGGTCTATGGGGCTGTGTGAGGTGTAATTTTTTGCGCCATGATGTGTTCTTTCTATCGGTACCTTGATTGCGCATATGCAACTTTTTCATAGCTTTTTTTTACAATTTTTTTGAGATTTGATGCTACTAAAAATGCACAATTTTGCGCTTTGGAATTTTTTTTACGCTTACGTCATTTACCGTGTGAGATTGAGAATGTGATAATTTAATAGTTCAGGCGATTACACATGCGGCGATAGCAAACATGTTTGTTTATTTATTTATTTTTATGAAATGGGGAAAGAGGGGTGATTCTTACTTTTATTAGGGGAGGGAATATTGTGTTAATAATTTTTTTTTTTTTTTTACTTTCGGCGAAAGCAATAGAGTGCTGAGCCCGGATCAGCACCATCATGGCGCAGACCCTGGCCCGGAGCAGATGTGGGGATGGCCCCCTCGCAATGCAATCGAGGGGGGGGAGGGGGATCCCCGCATCTGCTCCTAGCCAATGGCGATCCCCCCACTTGACCACCAGGTATGATGGAGAGAAATTATTTAGATGCAGCTTGTCAACTTTGACAGCTGCATTTAAATACTTAATTAGCGGGCACGGTGAACGGACCATGCCAGCTGATAGCGGCGGTGCAGGGCTGCATATAGCACCATGGATCGCGGCAGTTCAGAGCAAGTTTGCCATGCGACCCCCCTCTGAACTCCCCTAGCAGCACCAGGATGTTCAGTAACGTCCTGGTGCAGCTATGGGCTAAATAATTATGTTTGCTAATTGTGATTGAGATTTATCCATTTATCTCCCCTCACCCTTTCTATTTGTAAAACAATTTTTAAAATATAAAATATTTGGCATTACAGAATTAGAATTGTTTAGAAGTTGTCCAAAAATGAGCTTCCTTTTTAAATATCCTCTTCCAATATCAATCGAGACTTTGTATGTTGGAAAACAATAGTATAATCTCGAAAGACTAATTGTTCCACAAGGTCTTATAAAATAACAAAGTATAAATGTATGCAGGATATATGTGACTGCATCCTGAAGTATTCCCAGGCTCGTGTATAGCACAAATGTATGCATGTTCTTCCCGTTCCTCTGGGAGAGCAGGCAGGAGCTGACTTTAGTTAGAAATCAATACATAAATTAGGGAGAAGTTGTAATCAATGACAGCGGAGCACTTTACCCCAGGACAAGTTCAATACTTTAATGAGAAGCTGAAAGACACAAACATCAAGAAGTGGTCACGTTATGAGGACGTCTGCTATGCACAATGACCTTGAGAGTCTAATTTTACATTGTTATATTGAAACAAGTTATTGAAATTATAAAATTAACACCATCTGAGAAAATGGCCATATCCACTCCCTGTATTAATTGGCAAAAGTGTCAAAAGGGGAAAAATAGGAAGCACATAGAAGATAAAGGTATAAATACCACTGTACCACCACTGGTGATGATGTAAGCTGCACCAGGGAGCGAAATCTAAGGGGCCGCTGGTCTTCACCAGTGCCCATCATAAGGCGGGATGGACTTGCTTTGGCAGGCGACCCCCAGGTTGTTACCCCTGGCTTGGATTGCTAGTGGCGGAGATCGAGGTGCAGCTGGAGACACGTAGGCAGGCAAGCTGGAACACAGCAGGACTCATGGCTGGGGCCGGAATAGCAGACACAGGCAGAACCACAGGTGGCTGGAACCAGGAACAGCAGGAAACAGGAGCGTCTGGAAACACGGACAGGAATTACAGAGAGATGGAACCAAACACTATGAAAGCATGCAGAGGCTCCAACAGGGAATGTCAGGACAGGTGCTTGTTTTGTAGTACCAATTAGGGATGCACTGTCCCTTTGCATTGCCGAGAGTCGGCGCGTACGCGCCCTAGGGGGCGGGATGAGCAAGGCGGGCAGAGTAGGTAGATACTGGAGCATGACAGTGTAAGGCGCCCTGTGGGGCCTTAGTGACAGCGGTGCCGGGCCCCTGCACTTAAGCTCCAGCATCCGTTGTGAGCAGAGTGTGGAAGAAAGTGGTGCGACAGTGGCTGCAGCCCGGAGCCCGAGGCGGTGGAGTGGCCATGACATATACAGTATATCACAATTTTAGGTGGAGGCACACTTGTTATTGCTCTAGGCATATAGGGGGAGATTTATCAATAGGCTGGTGCAAACAGCCCCCAGCAACCAATCACAGCTCCTCTTTCATTTTACCCGAGCTGGAGGCTGAGCTGTGATTGGTTGCTGTGGGCAGTTTGCAACAGTCTAAATTTTACACCCTTTGATAAATCTCCCCCATGGTTCTAACTTCTAATTTAATTACCATCCAAGGGGGCGGGACTGAAGGAGTTAGAATAAATCCCATAACTAAAAAGAGAAAAAACTGGCTATAGTTTTACCTAATCAGGTATAGGGGTTAGAAGAGTATACACAGCAGACAGGAACTCTGTAGCTAGTATATGTGTTCTCTATCTGTGTCTTCTAATAAAAACAATCTACCAAAGCTGTACTCAAGATTACAGACATAGATTTAGGTTTTATGTATCAAAACCAGCTCGGGGCAAAAGTGTCACTGTTGTCTATGGCAATGAATATGTTTTCTTTATTGTAGTGTAAACTGCAGGGTTCCAAATCTTCATGAAGAGAGCTATGGTTACATGCAAGGTTACAAATAAGTCCTTGCTACAGTCACTTAGTCCTTTTTTTTTTTTTTTTTTTTTTTTTTTACTGTTTTTTTATTGATGGAAAAAGGCTTCTTCATTGACCCAAACAAAACAACATAATATGTGGAAGGACATCATCATCATTTCTCTGGGGTCGTATCAAACTGTGAGGTAAATATTATTTTCAGTTTTAGTAAATGGAGCATAGCGTGCGTGTGTGTGTGTGTGTGTGTGTGTGTGTACCTATTCTCCTTTCTCCTGCCTCACTATATAATTTCTTGTAGTCTTTACTATTGGACTATTACTTGCAAATGTGAATATTCCTCATTGTACAGTATATCACTTTTGTGACTCCTGTGGGCATTGCAGTGCTCCTGTGATATTATGTGACATCAGTGGTTATAGCTCACCTCACAGCTACAAAACAAATACATATAGATATAACAGAACAAAAAATAGATTGGGTGCAAACTTGTGTTGGTTCTATATCCCAATGCAGAAAGGCTCTGTTTGTTATAATGTACTGTATGTGAAGCTACTATGTTAAACAGATTCTGATACGAGTATGTTTCTAAAGAAATAGTGACCCAGTAGTCACAATTGTTCCTAAACTGCCTTTCTCACTGCATATTGGTGTCTATTGGGGTTTCAAAGAATGTGAGTATCAGTAAGGTGGAAATAACAATACTTGGATCACTCCACTATGTGAAGTACCTGCAGGGCCAAATTGTGGTGACTAGATCATATTTTCTTCAAAAAATAGGTCATGCAGTGTGTTTCCAATATGCATTGGTCCAAGGAAATTCAACTGGAATTGAAGGCAAAAGACTTACTGTAGCTTTAATGGCAGCAAAAAGTAATTCTGGTTATGATAATAGGGAGTCAGAACACTCAGTGAATCACAATGTGCTGTTAATGAGGCTGCATAACCACATATTATGCATATCTTTACCCAGTCCACCACAAAACGTGTCTACAATGTAAACATGAAAACCAGGACTGCACCACAGAGTATTAGAAGGGGGACTGTTGAATCATATTTCTTTTTACAACTTGCAGATGGCCATGAAAACCATGGGCCGTTGCATTCATGTGAGTGTTGCGTTGACATGCTTTAGCTACATAAACTTTGTTAGAGACCAAGTACACTTCTGCAAAATACTACTGAAAGAAGCAGTGGCACTCACCTGTTGTTGCCTTTAAAGCAAATGCACCATGAGATACATTTGCTTTAAGCATTGCACATAAATAGGGAAGCCGGGTTCCATGGTCCTTACTAAGCACTGGCCCTATTTGAAGCACTAGAGGCCGGCCAGCCCGCCCCCAGTGCTTGAGCCCGGTTAAAGAAAAAGCACCACTGCAACGGATTCCCCTTGCCAGTGCCGTTCTATTTTTGTGCAACACTTCAAGCGAATGTACCTGATGGTACATTCACTTTAAGGCTATGTTCACATTACGTGAACACCCGACCGTTCTGTGACCCTGGCCAGGTCATGGAACGGCCGGTCTTAGCCCGGATCATTCTGGCCAGTACTTAAGTACCAGCCGGGTGATCTTCCGGCCGCGTAGCTCTGATATGGGTGCATCAGCGTGTGTCCGCATCAGAGCTTCCCATAGCGCACAGTGAAGCAAGCGGCCACAGCTGCTTGCTTCACTATGTGAACTGACAGGTCTTTCTGCGGCCGGAATTCTCTGAATTCCAGCCACAGAAAACTGACATGTCAGTTTTTTCCGGCGCCGCATGGGATCCCGGCCGGAGCACAAACGATGTGTGTACGCTCTAGCCGGGATCCCATTGAAAATAAGGCTATTGTCAGGTAGGGTTCTGGGAAAGCAATAAGACAAGTGCAGCCCTGCACTGGCACCGCCCCAGCTCTCCCTACCTACTTGCCTCAATCCGCCCTAAGATGGCAGCGAGCAACTGGGCAGCGTTTCCTACACTGAATAAAGTGCAACACAGGACAAAACAAGACAAACAAACGTAACAAACAATGGTCAGCAGAAAAGGGTCAGCAATAACCGGGCAGCTAAGGTACAAAATCAGAATTCGTATGCAAAGTCAGGGTACAAAATACAAGGTCAGAATATCAGTGGCAAACAATCAGAGAACCGCTAGATCCAGGCACAAAAGCTCTTTCACAGGCACTAGAATGGGATCAGGGGCTGGGATATATAGCGGACAGGAAACTAGGTGCTGACAGCTAACTGGCCAGATCAGCTGTCAATACGAACACAGGCAGAAACAATCAGTGAACAGACCGCAGCAAGAAAAGTGCAGGGAGGACTAAGAAAACATGGACCGGAACACAGAAGACACAAGCAGAGAACACAGTAAAACCAGGAACGGATCATGGCCAAAAGCGCAGTCTTTGGCGCAGAGGTCGAATCTTCGCAACAGAGTGTGGCACTGATGCCTTTTCAGGAGCGATCATGACAGCTATGTTACACACCGCAAAACTACGGCCGTAGTTCTGCGGTGAGAACTACGGCCATAGTTTTACGTAGTGTGAACATAGCCTAAGGACTTTTTTATTTCATGAAGCAGTTCACATCCAAAATTTGGACATCTTCAGACTTATTACAGTGAGGTGCACTTGATGGCCGTTTCCCGATCACAAACTGCATTTTTTATGGACCACACAATAACATGACTCCCTTTGTTTGAAACATCTTATATCAAGCAGCTCTTTGCTTACTTCACCCCGTACTGTGCATGGTTATTCATTTTCTTTGCAATTACAAATCAAAACAGAAGCCCAGGTAATTTTAAAGGACTTTAGTTTTTCTTGTAAGTGTACATATACTTACATAATTCCACTATATAGTGTCTAAATAATAGTGTGACATTGTGTCCACATAGTGATACATATGCATACTACATTCTGGAAGGGGTTTTTATGAGAAGCATAGCACAAACTTCATAAGCTTGAGCAAGGAAAGTTATGCATAAGTAATGAGAAAGTGGAGCCTTGAAAGTGTCAGATGTGTCACATACTATATCTTGGAATCAACCTCAATAACATGAATAGAAATAAGTGTATGATGGATGGCATTAAGTCATACTATGCAAATGCTTCTCTTCTAAAATTATCCTTATTGATGAGATCTGAAAAAATTAAAATGTATGAGTCTGTAATAAGCTACTATAACATATGAAGCATGAATAAAGCTATGACTGTAATAACATCAGTAGTGGTATGTAATCCCAACACCAAGTCAGTTGGATGACTTACAAGATATGACAGAACTGAGTCTGGATTTTACCATAATTACACATTATTGTCTAAACTGATCTAGAGAAAGAGAAGTGGATTCAGCTCATACGCATGGCTTGCATTAGTGCCTCTTGGCTATATTTAAAAACCAACGCCAGAATCTTGGTATATAATTTGATCAAACCATATTGCCTCATGTACCACGTGGGTGTGAGATGCAGCCACTTCTTTCTCTCTAGATTTGCATTGTCTAAACTGAATACAAATGCATTCACTTCTTAGTAAGTTGGTAGATCAGTAAATCTGCTTCCAGTTAGTCTATGGCTAACTGCCTTAGGTCCAGGATATCAGAGTAGAGATGAGCAAACTGTACCTGCCGAACCCAGATTCGTCTTGAACTTTGCAAAAAATTAGGTTTGCTACCAAACCGAACTTTCTGCAACGTTCGGAGGGGCTCAGCAAGATGAACGCTCAATAAAAAAAATATTCTCACCTGTCCGTAGTCCCCCAGTGTCCCCTAGTGGCTCTCTGGGGCTGTCCCGGTGTCTTCTCAGGTGAAGGCCCGCTCAGCCAATCACAGGCTGACTAGGAAAGGGCAGATTTGCGACCTGTGATTGGCTGACCGGACTGTCACTCTTTTCTCTAGAGTGAGAGCCCACTCAACCAATCACAGGCTGTGGTGCTGTCTCTTCCCAGTCAGTCTATGTTTGGCTGAGTGGGCTGTCACTCCTGAGACAAGAGTGACAGCGCCCTCAGCCAATCACAGGCTTAATAGGATGGGGCAGCACCGCGGCCTGTGATTGGCTTAGCAGACTGTCACTCCTGCGACAAGAGTGAAATTCAAATCAGCCGCAGTGCTGTCCTGTCCTGTAATTGGCTGACGGACCTTCCTCGTAGAAGACGTTGAGACAGGACCGTAGAAGAATGACCCAGAGGGAGCGAGGACATGTAAGTATAAGGAACGTCCTTTAGAAAGTACATTAAACCAGCTTAAAACCTACTGTTTAGATGTTTTAATGTGGTTAGTTAAGTTTTAGTTTGGTACAAACCCGAACTTTTCATTCAAGTTCTCCAGAGTGTAGGGAGAAATTAGATATGCTCCCTCATTTTCAGTCTATGGAGAGAGGGTACATTCTATGTCCACTGGCTGCTTTATTGATAGTACTGGGTAATATTATTTGATACTAGGTGCATACTGTATAGGTTATATTTTCTAGTGTTCAAGGTATTCTCTGATAACCAGTTAGTGGGGAGTGCATAAAAGGGGCTTATTTGGAAAAATTCCCTGTTATTGGATGCTTAAATGAGGTTTAGATTTAATTTGAGGGCAACTCAATGGACTTAATGACCTTCACAAGATAAAGGCTACAATGTGCCTTTAAGATGCCATGGCCACAACCGGGGCAGTGCTACACTTAGAACCGTCTGAACCCACTTCCTGATACACTACCTATAATACAAAAGCCTTTTCACAACGCTTCAACAACTTTAAAGTATATGGATTATGCCACATCTTGAGAAATTTACATGGTCAAAACAAGAGGGAGGATGTCATTCTTTATCCTTGAACATAAAACATATAAATAAAAACACATATATACAATTTATTTCATTTCACCACTCCATCCTAGATCCTGATCTGACCATGCTCTTATCGTGCTTTATTCCATCTCCTGTCACCACTCTTCTCCCTTTTTGTAGTACTGATTGTTGTGCGCTCAGTCCAGCATTCTCTTCTGTATTTGCATGTGTCTAGGTGCTGTGTTGCTTTTCTTCTTTCCACAGATCCTTTGGCCAATGGGCCTCTTCTTTTTGGAGGTATTAGAGCATGACCATGCTTGCAGACATGAGAAGACAGAAACACCTTGTGGCATATAATTAAACCATATCTATCGGTTGCCCTTTTTAGAGAGGGCAAAAATGGGATGCAGCCTAGTACATGATGGGGTGGGCAGTAGGGGGTTAATGGTTCAGGTTAAGTGGAGGGCAGGGGGTCACTGGCAGGTCAGGGGTGGAGTTTAACTAGAGTGAGGGAAGTAGGGGGTGAAGTAGCCATTAGGAGTGGGGGTTTAGGAAGCTGGGGGAAGTGGTTAGCATAGTAGTATAAGTGAATGAAGAGTGGGTTTACCTCATTTTCTACAGCATCAAGATCAGCGGCAGCCCACCTGCCCTGAAAACAGATGGCCCAATGGTGGCTGGCTTTTCACATGATGCAATGCTGTGTTACCACAGTTGGTGGAGGGGTGGTCATTGATGGCACAGACTGAAGTAGTTTAGGGGGCCTATGTTGAGGGATGGGGAACCCCCCTTTTGCTGTCTGGCAACTAAGTTTAGGTTAGGGTAACTTCACGCGTAACGGTTAGCACGTTGCGAGTTTGCAGTGAAATCCTGGTAGTGTGAAGTGAATGGGTCACATACCCGCAGCAGAATTTTCATTCCGCTGCCAGTATGTGACCCGGCCCCTTTAACCCCCCACTGCCTGCAGACCCAGGCCACAGCATACATTACCTGCTCGGCGCCTCGGCTGTGTGTGAAGCTCCCGGCTCTCCTTGCTCCCCATCAGCCAATCAGTGCTGCTGTGCCGGGTCACATACTGGCAGCGGAATGAAAATTCCACTGCGGGTATGTGACCCATTCACTAAACACTCCCAGGATCCGCAGCAGATTTTGTTGCAAACTCACAGCGTGAAATCCTCTGCGCATCCGGTACGTTGAAAGCTACCCTTACGGAGTGTGATTACCACTTAGGCAATGTTATGTGAAAAATAGCAGTACATTACATACTTGTTAATCCTCTGAGCCGGCACGGTGAGACTGGGAGTTTTATCATTTGTACTGCTCTTTCTGGGCCATCTGTGACCTCCCTTAAATATGTTTTTTTGTTTACACATAACAGGTTATATATTTGAAGTAAGATTCTATGTATGTTTATACAAGAATTTTAATATTTTTGGTATGTTTGTTTTTTAATAAAGAGGTTGCTGTGGCCGTTATTTTCCAACATCACACAGTGTTTAGTGTTTTATTGGTGGGTACAGTGGGAGAAGGTATGTTGTGTTATTTTAGCTCCCTTTCCCCCCTAACCTGCAATACCCTGGTCATGCTATTACAGTATACAATCTTATACTATAACAAATTAGTTCCCACAGTCATGTATATATTTATCCAGTGTAGCCCTGTCCTGGCATCATCCTTCTAGCTACACTTGTACACACAGTTTTTGAGTGATTTTGGCAGTGAGATTGTTCTGTAAATATAGGCTCAAGTTCTTCTATCTTTTTATGTTATCCAGACAGACTAAATGATGTAGAGATTAGAGATGAGTGAGTAGTGAAATATTCAAAATTTTTAAATATCGAGTCAAGTAGACCCCAATTCTCGACTAAGTCTATGGGAGAAAAATGCTTGACACTTGGAAATCAAAATTCGACCGCTTGGAAGTCACCAAGTCCACAATGGCACCTCAGGAAATGATGCCAATACCTCTGGAATGCAACTTGGACAGCAGGGGAAGCATGCTTGGGTGTATCTAACACACCAAAGTAGCAACATTACGCCACTATAACAGCCTATCAACTATGCAATCCAAACACAATATAACCTCTATGTAAAGTGGAAAAAATACATGGAAACCTTCTTTTCCCTTACAGTAGTATGGACAGAGGGCCACATTTTAACAAAATAAGAAATATTTTCATGCACCCCTTTAAATCACATTGCCTGTGACAACCACAGATGGCATAGGCAAGGAGAAATGAAACAGCACCCACCGCTAACTGTCATTGTGTGTGTGATGCAGTCAGACGTGTCCTCTTTAAATTTTCAAAGTCATCTGCCACTTCCATATGCCCTTATTACACATAAAGGAGTGTGGGTCTCATGGCAAACAAGGAATATACAGCCGTATATCCTCTCTATGATGTATTAGAATGCCCTACAGCAGGCAACAGGCGTTAGACTTTATGTTGCGCACAGCACACAGAAGAGTTGTAGCAGGCTTTTATTTTTTGCCTTGACACACAAGGAAACACTACAATTACTGAACTCAGGGAGATCAGTGAGAAAAAAATCCAATGGAGTACTCATTTAAGAGTCTCCACTGATTGCCCCCTACAAAATTTGAATATGCAAAGAAGTGGTCCGTGAAGCCTCAGTTACGAGTCTCAAAACACGTGAATAGCCAGATATCTCTCTCTCCAGAGAAGGAAGCCTGAAGCCTCTGGAGAGAGGGATATCTGGCTATTCACGTGTTTTGAGACTCGTAACTGAGGCTCCATGGAACCCTTCTTTGCATATTCAAATTTTGTAGGGGGCAATCAGTGGAGACTCTTAAATGAGTACTCCATTGGATTTTTTTTTCACTGATCTCCCTAAGTTCAGTGATTGTTGTGTTTTGTTGGTCTATTTTTCATTGCCCCAGAATCATGCTCCATACTGATGAGGGGCAAATACCCCGAAACAGCTGTCTGTGGATGGATGCCTAGCCTTGGTAAACCTTGTCTTATGTCATTACACTCGCAATAGAGTTAGACTTTGACTTGTAGGGGCCAATGCTCGCAACAGAGTGAGGACCTGAGGGACTACGTATCAAGGTGGTTTGGGGTTCTCCCTACTGGGAGGCACCCCTTGGCAACAGGTTTCCTTCTCTGGAGAGAGAGATATCTGGCTATTCACGTGTTTTGAGCCTCGTAACTAAGGCTCCACTGACCCCTTCTTTGCATTGACACACAAGGAGTGTACAGCCGTATACTCTCTCTGACGTACTACAAGAATGCCCTACAGCAGGCAACAGGAGTTTGACTTTATTATGTGGCCCACAGCATGCAGAACAGTAGCACCATGCTTATATTTTTTGCCTTAGCACACAAGGAGTATACAGCCATATACCCTTACTAATGTAATACAAGAATGCCCTAAAGCAGGCAACAGGCGTTAGACGTTGTTATGTTACGCATAGCACGCAGAACAGTAGCACCACACTTATATTTTTTGCCTTGGCACACAAGAAGTATACAGCCGTATACCCTATCCAGACAGATACACTGCAGCCTATTCCTCACAGTGAATATACTTCAGCTGCCTGTCTGAACACACCTATGTGACCTATGTGCTGTAAACTGGTTTAATAGCTTTATATCTTTAGATAAATGTGTTACTTCTATAGCTTTAGCCCTAACAAGGGCTTTTTGGGGTCTCTTCTGCCCAATTAATACTCTGCCTGCCTTATTCCTGACTGTCCCTGCTACACACTGTCTCCCTCTCTAGCTCCAAGTCTCATCTGAAAACGAATCTCAAATCCACTATTCGATTACTGTAAAGGTCACATGGTTTAGCCAGCCAATGAATCCAAATGCTTTTTTTTACTTCCTGTGTGCTCCTAGTGCCTGTCCCACCCCCTGGCATAGTTATTGGTTACAAAAATAAAATAAAAAAAGCCAGAGAAGGTCGGAGGGAATAAAACTTTTACTGGGATTTTGATCAAATACTCGATCGATCGATCCGTATGGGAACCATATCGTCACTTGACAAGCATCAAATGAAAATCTAAGTAAAGTGCTGCAGAATCAGTTGGCTCTATACAAATAAAAGCATTGTAAAAACATCACTTCTAGGAATCCTAAAAATGTAAAGCCTTCCTGATGGGCAGCATCATAACAGTTCTTAACAGTATATTTTTTAAATCTGCCAAAAAAAAAGTTGCCTAGATTTATTAAGTAGTGTGAAACCCAAGTTGCCTAGTATTCTCCACATGGCATCACAGGTTTTATATTACCAGGGCAAGTTATTATATAAAACAAGAACCATGGCTTGTTGCTGTGGGAAAAAAAACACAGTGTGGTTTTCAGGCAGTTTGATACATTTGGGCCACTGTGAATGTCATTAAGTTTTTGTACCATATGCAAGACTTTAGCGAACTTTGTTCAAATGATTAAATGAAGCTTGACTTGAAATTGATTGTAAAATCAATGACCTAATAGCTACAGCACATTGTAATTATTGTGGGGCTACATAACACAAGTAAATCTACCCATCTAATGCATTGCATGTAGTGGACTCCAATGACACTATCATTTTTACAATTCTCACTACATATACTGTTCTCTTCTCTTCTGGACTCATACCAGCCCCTGAGAGTTCATTGTCTATAAACTATCATTTATCTGATTTTTTATCTTTTTGTCTTTTTTTTAATACATGAACATAATATCGCTTTTCTAACAACATCAACATTTTCCCTGAATTAATTGATTTCAGTGGGGATCACTTAACAGGGTCATACGAGTGTCACATTGATGAAATTTTCAAACTCTGCATTACTTTAGCTGTTTTGTAGACTCATCAAATGTCTTTGAAATTGTTCAATTAACATAACGCTCCTTGGACTGAAGTCCGACCCCTTGTCTGAAATATTATCAGCCTCTAATGCAGCATTTCCCTCCTGCTCACCTCGTCGTCTGGCTAAGCTTAAAAAAGAAAAAATGACAAATCGGTTATGTTCAAGTCCACACTTTTTAAATGGCTGAGTAAGATTCAATCATCCTATTATTGCCAATGTAATAATTGTCCTACCAAGAAAAAAAAGAACACACAGCAAGAAATAACCCAGTTGCAACTCTTTAATTGCGTTTCAGACTCGCTGCTCTGTAACATCGTAATGATTCTTGATTGCACCAAGGAAGAAGAGGCCTTCTCAATAATAACGCTCCTAGCACCCCACAGGAAGACACTCATTATACATTCTAATTAAAAAAGCCATGGGAGATTCTATCACAGAACTCACTGTACTAAAAATTGATTTTGCTCACTGGGCTTGGAAGGAAGATGGCACCGGTTGTTAACTCTCCCTTTGTAATTATAATCCTACTAATAAAATAAATTAACAGTCGGGTTTGGAATGATAGAGAGCATCCCATCTGACTGCCTCATTGTGCCGCCACTTAATAAAATGGTAAGTTCCTACAGCTACATCATTGTCCCTTTGGAAGAGGAAGCCTACTGTGAAATTGTGTAGGAAACTATGATTGCTCCAAGGGGGACCATTCTGGTTCACGCCTGCATGTGACCTTAATCAGCTACAGAATGCTTACTACCTCATTAGCCCATTGGAAGTTATTACTCTTAATAAGCTGCAGTATTAATTACATTATGTCATTTATTCATTTACAAGGCTTTTTTATATATATTTTTCTAAAGTAGTTTTGCCTGTGCTAAGGCTTTGTATTTAAAAAGCAACATTTACTACATATATGACTGGTTTTACTGTAATTGGATGGGAATCGGCATCCTTATTTAACACAATGAACATAAAAAGTGTATAGAATTATTTAAAATTTGCCATTTTCATCACTTAAATGTGTTTCTATGATAGCTGTAAACGCCTAGGGACACCTACATCAATTATAAACTATACCCATTTGGTGGCTTTCATTGAGAAACGCTGTTTATTTTAAAACAAGGTTCAGAATTGATATTTTTTATGGCTGTTATATGTGTGTTTTTGGTTTTAGAATAGAAGCTGTAAAAAGGTAAATCATGTAATGAACGCTAAATGGAGCAGAATATTATATCGAACAGACTAACAAAGTGGTATATAAAACAACAGTACGCTGGTGTTTTCGTTAGCAAATTGCTAGGAAATTGGGAAAAAAGTATGTTTTCACACAGCAGATTTATTGCAGAAAATTCTGGAACTAAAAATCTGTCTAGAAATTTCCGTGATTGAAAATCTGTTCTTCATGGAGATTGTTATGGCTCTTATATGTGTGCAAATGGTGGTTGTAAAGAGGTAAGTCATGTGATTAACACAGAGTGAAGCAGAATATTACACTGAACCGGCTCACCCAGTGGTGTATAAAACTACAGAACATCAGCATTTTAGTTTGTAAATGTATAGGATATTGGACAAAGGGTTCTAGACACACTCAGCAGCTTTATTGTTGAAATTTAGGCAACTAAAATGTTTTATAGAGCTGAATGTGGTTGTTTCTGCAGAATGTGCTATGGTTTTATTCATCCTGCACAGACACGTGGGGTGGATTTTAGTTGCATAACTTTTTATTGCAAACCTGCTTTGAGAGATCATACCCTCCTGCATCTTTAGGCTATGTTCACACTGCGTATGAGTCCGTCCGCATTCCATACGCCGCCGTACATGTGCGTGGGAAAAATAGACATGCTTCCTAGCTTGTTTCGAAGTGATCTGAAACAGGTCATTTAGTTGGAAATCTTCGCCCAGCCCAATAAAACTCACAGAACCTTTTGGATCGAAAAATCAAGTTCAATTTGGCTGAAATAAGTACTTCATACGGGACCGCATGGAAATCCACGGCCGTGAGTTTCAACATCTCCATCCACAAACAATGGTCGTGTTAATTTCTCACTGCGCCGTATACGATCCGGCCGTAAGCTCATAAGTAGTGTGCATTGTGCGGGCGTATATCATATACTTTCAAGCGAACGCATCAAGCTCAAAACTACATGCGTATATTCGCGGTTCGCACTACGGCCGGAAACATACGCAGTGTGAACATAGCCTTAGGATTTATACCAATTGCCATACAATAGGTTGAAATTATAGGCTGTACCTGCTGGAAAAAGGTGTGCTCTGTGAGGATTATCTCAGGAATCTAATACATCTAATACATGACATTGGTGTAACATTAGTGTTAAAGGGGTTGTCTGGGATTTTTCAATAAACTAGCATTGCATTGACTTCTGTGGGTTTTGTAAGTTCTCAGCATCAGTAAAACTCTACCAGTGTTTTCTTTACTTCCTGTGATGTCATGCTCCCTTTTTGTTTCCTGTTCCTGCAAATGAGGGAAAAGTGAGTCATCAGGTGGGCTTGGTTATGCATCCACATTGATTTAACCACACCCCTGTAGGAGGTGCTATCATACAAGTGCAGTAGAAACTGCAGCAGTAAGGGCAGCATGACATGGAGGAGACCAGGAGCTAACATCTCGGTGCACTCAGGGACAGTACTACTACTCCCAGGGCACTGACCCCCCCCCCCCCCCCAAGTTGGCCCACTCTAGTATTCATTGGAAGGGGAAGGTACAAGGGTGGATAACTTTTTGGGATACGTGTGTAGTGTGTGCCTCAGGAATATTGTGTGTACATTGCACTATTTCTGGTTATTCTCTACTTCTATACAGTAACTTGTACAGCATGTAGACATTTTTACCAGTTTTTCCTCTGCAGGTCTTATCTCTAATTTTCAAGTGTCCCTTAGCCTATGGATGGAGACTAACCTCTATGATATAGTATCTCCAATATAATGCACACAAAAGAGGAGATCCTGTTAACCTAAATCTCTATAAAATACCTTTAGATGCAGAAGCAGCTTTAAGGACACTATATAGCAGTATTATGCAGTGCAAGCTAAAAATCCATCATCAAGGTAAGATGGAACACCTACTAGATGTCATTTCTGCATCCTGTTTCTGTCACTCTCCAGCGGCTCTCCCCCTCCCCCTAGTTTTTCCATAGTCCCCTATAGGTAGCTATTCCTGTAGAGTAAATCATTTTAGAAGGGAGAAGGAATGCAGAAAAGGAGTCATTTTCCTCTTATAAGAGAGAAAACAAAGACAACAGTGGCCCACTCCACCTTATGTTGTATTATGAAGACTATGGCTAAGACATCTTACAAAAGCCCCATATGGTAAGACACGAAGTACCTAATAATTAGTAATATAAACTGGTAAGCACTTTAATATAAGTAATAATTGAAGCAAGACCTCTTGTAAGCTGTATAAACTGACAAGAAAATTCTATCAATTAAACCCAGTTGATTTAGTTTGAAAGATGTCACTTTTATGTTTCTCTTTATTGTTTCCTATAGTCAGATCATTAGTAATTATTGTTAATTCTATGACTAGCATCAAACATTGAGGAACATTGCAGTGACGCATTTTATGATTTGGGTAGTAAAAAGTGAGGATTATTGTGTTCACCATGTGTTCTCTAATTATGAGTCTGGGTGCTGATAGTTTTATCTGTTAATTCAGTAAAAACAAATTTAATATTATCGTTATTATTATTATTATTATTATTATTATTATTATTATTATTATTATTTTTGCCTTTATTCAACCTTTATTTGTGCGTGTCCAGTGTTTTAATGGATCACACTGGTTTTGATCATATATAACTCAAGGTAAAAAGCATTGATCATGTGTCATTGTTCGTTGTTCTAAATTAATAAGAACATGTATTTTATGTACCCTTATCAGTCATTAACCGACACTGACAGGTGAATAACATTGATTATTTTGTTACCATAGCATTTGTCAAGAATGGGACATATTAGGCAGCAAATGATAAATTTGTTCTTGAAGTCGATGAGTTAGCAGCAGAAAAATGGGCCAGTGTAAGGATCTGGATAAGGCCTATGTTGTGATGGTTACAAAAAGAACATTTGCAAAATGGCAGGTCGATTGTTCCCAATGTACTGTGGTCCAAAAAAGGACAACCAGGGACATGGTTATGGACACTTAAAGCGACTCTGTACCCTCCCCCCCAACCACTTGTACCTTCGGATAGCTGATTTTAATCCAAGATCTGTCCTGGGGTCCGTTCGACAGGTGATGCAGTTATTGTCATAAAAAACAACTTTTAAACTTGCAGCTCCATGCCCGAAGGGAGTATCTGTGCCCTAACTTTGCACCACCCCTCCGTCCCTCCACCCACCCTCTTCATCATTAGGAATGCCACTAGAACATTTATTTCTGTCTGAACATTGCACAGGTGCCTTAATGATTCAGCCTATGTGCCGTGCTAACACAGCTGATGAATAGGTGGCAATCTGCCTGGGGCATTCCTAATGATGAGAAAGGCAAGGAGGAGGGACAAAGAGGTTGTGCCAGCCTAATGCATACACAATCTAGACCATGCCCATTGAGCACGGGGCTGCCAATTTAAAAGTTGTTTTTAGGACAATGACTGCATCACCTGCCGAACGGACCGGAGAACAGATCTTGGATTAAAAGCAGCTATGCCGAAGGTACAAGCAGCTTTGGGGGTTCATATTGTGGGTACAGAGTTTCTTTAAAGCTTACTGATAAATTTTGAGTTGCCTGGTTATCCCAAAGAAGGGCTATTGTAGCATAAACTGCTGAAAAAGCTCATGTTGGCTATAACACAAAGATAGAAAAGGCTAACAAAGGCAATTACATACGTGGTGGACACAATAGAGCATATTGAAAAACTATATTTATTGGTGCAATAAGTGTTTACAAAACAAAGGTGTGATTTTGCAATGAGCTGAGATACAATAAGTACAAAAAATGGTAGTCAGGGGTGTAATCCTATAAGGCCTTGCCTACTAAACTAGGGGACTGCTGAGGCGGGCATCCCCTACAACAGATGGGATGTCCCTTACACTTGGAGACTGTTAGAATTAATAGAGGTCAGATTATGATGGGAAAAGGTGAGTTTTCTTGTATACCAGGGAGTAATCGTCCCATCAAGTCTAGTCACTGGTATATCTGTGCAATTAGGACAATTGTGAAGATACACAAACTCATATATTGCAGACGAAATCCGTGTTTGTGCAACACAACACGTTTCGCCCATATTGTGTGTATGGGTTTATCAGCTGAATTCGATAGAGAGTTTTTTTTCAATTATTGTCTCTCACTGACAGTATAGCCCCATTGGTCAGCACAGTGTTGTGTCCTGAGGTAGTAACCAGATAAATCCTCAGATGTTTGTGTGTTAAAATAGCACAGTAGCCCATCGATTAGAAAGCCATGTACTGTAAGTGTTTGTAGTTTATACAGGCGATAGATGAAAGTACTTTGTGTATAAAGAAATGCTAGAGCCCATAGATGAGGATATCAGGTAAGGTGTTGATAATATACGTACAGGCGATGAGTGCAGGTACAAATGCAGATGAATGGATGAGAGCTGATGTTCAACGGCGTCCAGTGAGAGCACAGGGTGTGTAAATACTTATTGCATTAATAAATATAATACCACTTGTGTCATTCCCTTTCTTAGCCGTTTCTGTCTGTCACTAGACTTGTGGGGACCCATTATTCATTGACTGCTCAATATATCTATACACAAACACTTTATAATAAAAGTATAAGAAAAGTTATTAGGATACACATCCAGGGGCACATGTGCATAGGAACTGGACTAGGGATGAGCAAACCGGCCGAGGTTCGGGTTCGTATGAACCTGAACTATCGGCTTCTGATTCTTGCTGTCTGCCCGCTCCGTGGAGAAGGTGGATACAGCCTGAGGACCACCTAGAAAACTGGGATACAGACTATGGCTATGGCTGTATCCCAGTTTTCCAGGTGGTTCTCAAGGTTGTATCCACCCTCTCCATGGAGCAGGCAGACAACGGGAATCAGAAGCCGATAGTTCAGGTTCATACGAACCCGAATCTCGGCCGGTTCACTCATCCCTAAACTGGACCTTTGGTCTGAAAGTATAAAGATACATTGTGGTTGCATTGCATTTGCATTGAGTACTGGTAAAGTTGTAGCTTGCCATGTGTAGTAAAATGCCTGAGGAACAAGGCAAAAGGTTTAGGGTGTTGAATATAGATGAGCGAACCAGGTTCGGGTTCGAGTCGATCCGAACCCAAACGTTCGGCATTTGATTAGCTGGGGCTGCTGAACTTGGATAAAGCTCTAAGGTTGTCTTGAAAACATGGATACAGCCAATGACTATATCCATGATTTCCACATAGCCTTAGGGCTTTATCCAACTTCAGCAGCCACCGCTAATCAAATACCGAAAGTTCGGGTTCGAATCGACTCGAGCATGCTCGAGGTTCGCTCATCTCTAGTGTTGAATTGTTCTCCGAATTTTTGATGATATACTTCTGGCACGGGGTACCAAAACATGCCATTGGTGCAACCACCACCTCCACAATTCTAAAATCCATGGGGAAAATAAAGGTTTTAATTTGGAACTGTGATACAGGTTAGCAGGGAACACATTTTCTATGTTTTTACCATGTTTCCCTTATACAGGCCACTGATAACATTGATCTAATCGTAACAGTCCATTAAATCACTGTTATCAGTGATTTGTATAGTCAGCTTTAGCATTCATAAACACAACACACACAACAGCAGCATAAACAGTATAGCGCAGTGAATAACAGTGAAACATCATATTGTGGTTTAGCGTTTGTCTCACCTCTGCATCCTCCTCCTTCTCCTCATCTACCAGATGCATGCATGTGCAGCTGAAGTCATAGGCAGACTGGCAAGATGGCACATGCAGAGGCATAACTACCACCATAGCAGACAAAGCAGCTGCTATGGGGCCAGCTGCATCAGGGGGCCCCATGGCCCACTCCTGCAATACACTGGCCCGTCTGAGCCATCATCATTTGCAGCACCAGGTGGCTGAGCACTCCTTCAGGGTCATGCAAAGGTCTCTTTAACTGCAAACGCTCTAGACAAGTACTTGCAGTAGAATGTTAAAGGTTATGATTACACTTGACAGGTTTAAATGCTTTACCCAAAGGTAACATGCCCACTAGGGGAATGCCCCCTGCAGCACACGGTTAGTACGTCAGATCAGGTATGAGGGCTGACAGATTCCCTTTAAAGCGACTCTGTACCCACAATCTGACCCCCCAAACCGCTCGTACCTTCGGATTGCTGCTTTTAATCCAAGATCTGTCCTGCAGTCCGTTTGGCAGGTGATGCAGTTATTGTCATAAAAATTTACTTTTAAAATTGCAGCTCCATGCCCTACAGGCGTATCTGTGCCCTAACTTTGCACCACCCCTCTATCCCTCCTCCCCGCCCTCCTCATGATTAGGAATGCTCCAGGCAGATTGCTTCCTATTCCCAACCTGTGTTACCACAGCACATGGGCAGGATCATTAAGACACCTGTGCAATGTTCAAACAGAAGTAAATGTTCTAGTGGAATTCCTAGTGATGAAGAGGGTGGGGAGGAGGGACAGAGGGGTGGTGCAAAGTTAGGGCACAGATACGCCCATAGGGCATGGGGATGCAATTTTAAAATTATTTTTTTATGACAATAACTGCATCCCCTGCCAAAAGGACCGCAGGACAGACCTTGGATTAAAAGCAGCAATCCGAAGGTACAAGTGGTGTGTGTGTGTGTGTGGGGGGGGGGGTCAGATTGTGGGTACCGAGTCGCTTTAAGTTAAATGAGCTAAATGTCATTACAATCATTTTATGAATATGTTATGAATATGTCTAATAAAATATGCACAATTGCAGCTGAAATAATAATGATGGCATTATGACACTTACTCTGATTTTGTTTAACCCCCATTCACAACCACCCATATTAATTAATGGGCTACAGAGCTGGACCTTGTGCCTAAAGCCCTTTAATTACCGCTGTCAGATTTGACAGCTCTGCATTTGCTTGCACACAGAGCTGTTGGCAGAATCAGGTTGTCACACTAACAGCCCATCCCTGTACTGTGACAGGGGACAAAAAGAAATCTGTTTTCCTGTCATTGAAACCCTGAGTACAGCGCACATGTCAAGTGTGAGTATGCTGCTGGTGTGCCAGCAACCATGATCAGCTGTGGAAGTACTGCCCTTAACCATTGCATATTTACTTCCCTCTAGTTTGCCATACATCTCTATTATGTAATTTAGTATTTCCATGTAACAAAAAACAAATACTTACATCTTCCACACATACAGAGTGATTGACAGTTCTACATGGATGCATATGCTTGAAAAGATACCAGCAGTGAGTGGCCAGAGGAAATAGGGTTTGCAGGCTTTTTTGTATGAATGAGAAAAAAAATCTTTATAAATCTTTCAAGCTTTAAAACTGCTTTTTACATAATATTATATCATAAAGCCTACTATTCCCCTTTACCCTATGGTAACCTCAGATAGGGTTGAAGACGTAACAGAATTGCTTTAGATGTATTTTAACCACACATAATTTGATGAAAAATCAAATACAGTCAAGATGCAATAAACATCTGCAATAAGTAAATCCAATTTTAATTTAGAATATAATAAACTGACACTTATTTATTTTTGCATTTATTTATTTTTGGTGATGTATAAGACCTACCCCACTGTACTAATGGGGAGAAGAAAAATAAAGCTATACACTACGGTTCAAAAGTTTGGGGTCACCCAAACAATTTTGTGTTTTCCATGAAAAGTCACACTTATTCACCACCATACGTTGTGAAATGAATAGAAAATAGAGTCAAGACATTGACAAGGTTAGAAATAATGATTTGTATTTGAAATAACATTGTTTTTACATCAAACTTTGCTCTCGTCAAAGAATCCTCCTTTTGCAGCAATTACAGCATTGCACACCTTTGGCATTCTAGCTATTAATCTGTTGAGGTAAGCTGGAGAAATTGCACCCCACGCTTCTAGAAGCAGCTCCCACAAGTTGGATTGGTTGGATGGGCACTTCTGGCGTACCATACGGTCAAGCTGCTCCCACAACAGCTCAATGGGTATCAGATCTGGTGACTGCGCTGGCCACTCCATTACCGATAGAATACCAGCTGCCTGCTTCTGCTGTAAATAGTTCTTGCACAATTTGGAGGTGTGTTTAGGGTCATTGTCCTGTTGTAGGATGAAATTGGTTCCAATCAAGCGCTGTCCACTGGGTATGGCATGGCGTTGCAAAATTGAGTGATAGCCTTCCTTATTCAGAATCCCTATTACCCTGTACAAATCTTCCCACCTTACCAGCACCAAAGCAACCCCAGACCATCACATTACTTCCACCATGCTTAACAGATGGCGTCAGGCATTCTTCCAGCATCTTTTCATTTGTTCTGCGTCTCACAAACGTTCTTCTTTGTGATCCAAACACCTCAAACTTGGATACATCTGTCCACAACACTTTTTTCCAGTCTTCCTCTGTCCAATGTCTGTGTTCTTTTGCCCACCTTAATCTTTTTCTTTTATTGGCCAGTCTCAGATATGGCTTTTATCTTTGCCACTCTGCCCTGGAGCCCAAAATCCTGCAGCCGCCTCTTTACTGTAGATGTTGACACTGGTGTTTTGCGGGTACTATTTAACCCCTTCACGTCAGCCATCTGTATATATATACGTTCCTATTGCACATGCCCCGTGCAGTAGGAATGTACATATACGTTCCTGCTTTGACGGGGATTTGTGATGAGAACGGGATCGCTGCAGGGACAGCGATCCCGCTCTCATCTGAGTGAGGCACCGGAGATAATGAGAATCAGCTGCGATCCCGCAGCTGATTGCCAGTGACCCCAAATTGCCAGTGACCCCCTCCAGATTGCTCGCAACCACGCCAGATTACAGGTACCCACCTCAGATTACCTATTAGCACTTCAGTTTATCCGCAACCACAGCAGGTTGCCTATAACCACCCCAGATTGTCTGTAACCACCCCAGATTGTCTGTAACCACCACAGATTGTCGGTAACCACCCCAGACTGTCTGTAACCACCCCACGTTGCCCGTAACCACAGCAGGTTGCCTGTAACCACCCTAGATTGTCTGTAACCACAGCAGGTTGTCCGTATTCACCCCAGGTTGCCTGTAACCACCCCAGGTTGCCGTAACCACAGCAGGTTGCCCGTGACCTCCCCATGTTGACGGTATCCACCCCAGATTACCCGTAACCACCCCAGATTACCCGTAACCACCCCCGATTACCCGTAACCACCTCAGACTGCCCGTAACCACCCCAGACTGCCCATAACAACCTCCAAATTACCCGGAACCACCCCACATTACCTGTAATCTAATTTTTTTATTTTATTTTAGTAACTGCGCTATTCTAATAAATATTACTAGTTACTGTTTTGCTCCAGCAAATTGGCACTCCTTCCCTTCTGAGCCCTGCTGTGTGCCCATACAGTGGTTTATGCCCACATATGGGGTACCGTTGTACTCGGGAGAACCTGCGTTACAGATTTTGGGGTACGTTTTCTCTCATGTTCCTTGTGAAATTTAGAAATTTCAAACTAAACCAACATATTGGAAAAATTCAAGTTTTTCATTTTTACTGGCTAATTTTGAATACTTTCCTCTAATACCTGTGGGGCCAAAATGCTCATCCTACCCCAAGATGAATTCTTTGAGGGGTGTACTTTCCAAAATGGGGTGACTTTTGGGGGGGTCTATTCTGTAGACATTACAGGGGCGCTGCAAATGCACCTGGCGCTCAGAAACTTCTTCAGAAAAATCTTCACGGAAAATGCTAATTGGCGCTCCTTCCCTTCTGAGCCCGGCTGTGTGCCCATACAGTGGTTTATACCCACATATGCGGTACCGTTCTACTCAGAAGAACCTGCGTTACAGATTTTGGGGTGAATTTTCTCTCCTGTTCCTTGTGAAATTGAGAAATTTCAAACTAAAGGAACAAATTATTGGAAAAATTTGAGTTTTTCATTTTTACTGTCTACTTTTGAATACTTTCCTCTTATACCGGTGGGGTCAAAATGCTCACCACACCCCAAAATGAATTCTTTGAGTGGTGCACTTTCCAAAATGGGGTGACTATGGGCGAGATTTTACTCCGCTGGCACTACAGGGGCACTGCAAACGCACCTGGCGCTCAGAAACTTCTTCAGCAAAATCTGCATTGAAAAAGCTAATTGGCACTCCTTCCGTTCTGAGCCCTGCTGTGTGCCAATAAAGTGGTTTATGCCCACATATGAGGTACCTTTTTACTCAGGAGAACCTGCTTTACAGATTTTGGGGTGAATTTTCTCTCCTGTTCCTCGTGAAATGGAGAAAATTTAAACTAAAGGAACATATTATTGGAAAAATTCGAGTTTTTAATTTTTACTGTCTAATTTTGAATACTTTCCTCTAACACCTGTGGGGTCAAAATGCTCATCCTACCCCAAGATGAATTCTTTGAGGGGTGTACTTTCCAAAATGGGGTGACTTATGGGGGGTTTTCTCTCTGCTGACACTACAGGGGCACTGCAAATGCACCTGGCGCTCGGAAACTTCTTCAGCAAAATCTGCAATGGAAAAGCTAGATGGCGCTCCCTTCCTTCTGAGCCCCGCTGTGTGCCCATATAGTGGTTTACGCCCACATATGGGGTACCGTAGTACTCAAGAGAACCTGCGTTACAAATTTTGGGGTGCGTTTTCTCTCATGTTCCTTTTGAAAATGAGAAACTTTAATCTAAACGTATATATTATTGGAAAATTGTAATTTTTCATTTTTTTACGGCCTAATGGTGAATACTTTCCTCCAGCCCCTGTAGGGTTAAAATGCTCATTATACCCCTAGATTAATTCTTTAAGGTGTCTAGTTTCCAAAATGGGGTCACTTATGGGGGTTTCCAGTATACAAGCCTCCTAAATCAACTTAAGAAAAGAACTGGTCCCTAAAAAAATCAGTTTTGGAAACTTTTACGAAAATGTGGTAATTTGCTGATAAATTTCTAAGCCCCGTAACACCCTAAAAAAGTAAAATATGTTTATGAAATGAAGCCAGAATAAAGAGGACATATCGGTAATGTGACCTAGTAACTAATTTATGTGATACGACTTTCTTTTTTAGAAGCAGAGAATTTCAAAGTTCATAAAATGCTAATTTTTTTCAATTTTTCATGATATTTTGATGTTTTTTTACAAAAAACACACCAAGTAGTGACCAAATTTTGCCACTAATATAAAGTGCCATATGTGACGAAAAAACAATTTCAGAATCGCTAGCATCACTGAGCTATAAGAGCATAAAATGAGACAGGTCAGATTTTGAAAAATGAGCCTGGTCTTTTAGGTGCAAATAGGCTTGGTCTTGAAGGGGTTAATGAAGATACCAGTTGGAGACCTGTGAGGTGTCTGTTTCTCAAACTAGAGACTCTAATGTGCTTATCTTCTTGCTTAGTTGTGCAACGCGGCCTCCCACTTCTTTTTCTACTCTGGTTAGAGCCTGTTTGTGCTGTTCTCTGAAGGGAGTAGTACACACCGTTGTAGGAAATCTTCAATTTCTTAGCAATTTCTCGCATGAAATAGCCTTCATTTCTAAGAACAAGAATAGACTGTCGAGTTTCAGATGAAAGTTCTCTTTTTCTGGCAATTTTGAGCGTTTAATTGACCCCACAAATGTGATGCTCCAGAAACACAATCTGCTCAAAGAAAGGTCAGTTTTGTAGCTTCTGTAACGAGCTAGACTGTTTTCAGATGTGTGAACATGATTGCACAAGGGTTTTCTAATAATCAATTAGCCTTCTGAGCCAATGAGCAAACACATTGTACCATTAGAACACTGGAGTGATAGTTGCTGGAAATGGGCCTCTATACACCTATGTAGATATTGCACCAAAAACCAGACATTGGCAGCTAGAATAGTCATTTACCACATTAGCAATGTGTAGAGTGTATTTCTTTAAAGTTAGGACTAGTTTAAAGTTATCTTCATTGAAAAGTACAGTGCTTTTCCTTCAAAAATAAGGACATTTCACTGTGACCCTAAACTTTTGAACGGTAGTGTATGTTCCAGCTAGGGTCAGGAAATTCTACAACTCAAAATTCCAACATGTCCTTGATACAAAACTCCTTTACAAAAAAATTAAGACTTAGAGTTATCAATTCACTGCCAGTTATTTAGTCTAAAAAAAACTATACAGTATAATTGTGGCTTATGACAATGTAAGGCTATTTCCATGTATAAGCCTTGTACCAAGGTGGGCTCCATAGCATACAACGAAGTAACGAACGACAAAATCGACTCCAACACCAGGTTAAACAAAACTGCACTTTACTGAAATATGCAAAGGTACTTAATCCATTCTGGATCGGGCTAATTTTCGTTTTTATGTTTTCGTTTCTTCCTCCTTGTGCTTAAAAGGCCATAGCAGTTGCATTTTTACACCTACAGACCCACATGAGCCCTTATTTTTTGTGTCACTAATTGTACTTTGCAATGAAAGGCTATGTTCACACAATGTCAAAAATATTAAACAGGCGGCCGATTTTCATTTTTAAAATAACGTTCGTTTTTGCCGAGATTTAACTGACTGCAATGCAATGAATTGAAGTCAATGGGAAGACAGACGTCCAATGCACCCAGCGTATTGAATAACCGACGTTTTTTGCCGCAGGCGTCAAAATAATGAACTTGATCATTATTTTTGGACATCTTTTGCAAACAGCGGGCGTTTTTTATTTGTAGTTCACACAGTTTTCCTTTTGTCACCGTTCTGTCTCCGTTTTTACTATTAAATTCAATGGACTTTTCAATGAAGCCACAGCCAAAGGGCAATTAGTAATTCCAAACTAGTATAATGTACAAACACCCGTCAGTGCACTAAGGGGAGGTCAATACGGTAAATAATGTCCGTTATTTTAGACTCAAAATGACGGACGTCATTTTAAATGGAGATGAAAAGACGTTGTGTGAGCACAGCCAAAGGCTGAATTTTTGCATAAAATATGCTCCGGAACCAGAGAAAAATTATATGCGCAGTTAAATTGGAAAAAAAAACCCAGCAATTCTGACATGTTATATATGTTCCTCAAGTCGATACGATTAAAACGATATGTAACATATACAAAAATTCAAACCATTGTTAACAAATATATGTTCCTTAAAATTGCTCTATTACAATGCTTATAGCACTTTTATCCTTTGGTCTACAGGTCTGTTTAAGGTGTCATTTTTTGTGCCATGATCCGTTATTTCTTTTGATACCTTGATTGCACATATGCAACTTTTTTATTGCTTTTTATTACAATTTTTCTGGATTTGATCCGACCAAAAATGCGCAATTTTGCACTTTGGGATTTTTTTGCGCTTACGCTTTTTACCGTGCGAGATAAGGAATGTGATAAATTAATAGTTTGGGCGATTACGCACGCGACGATAACAAACATGTTTATTTATTTAATTTCATTTATTTTAATTTATAAATGGAAAAAGGGGGTGATTCCAACTTTTATTAGGGGAGGGGGCTTTTTATTAATATCAACACTTTTTTTTTTTTTTTAATACATATACTAGAAGCCCCCCTGGGGGACTTCTAGTATAAGCACACTGATCTCTCATTGAGATCTCTGCTGTATAGTTATACAGCATAGATCGATGAGATCTGTGTTCTATTGCTTTTGGCTGCTGCAGCCAAAAGCAATAGAATGCCAAGCCGGGATCAGCGCCATTACAGCGCAGACCCTGGCCAGCACCAGATGCGGCAATCGCTCTTCCATGACAATGTCACGGGGGGGGATCTCCCAACTAGACCACAAGGGAACAGCTGCAGTAAGTCTTCAGATGCAGCTGTCAACTTGACAGCTGCATATGAAGACTTAATTAGCGGGCACGGTAATCGGACCGTGCCCGCTAATAGCCATGGTCTCAGGCTACATGTCACACCCGGGACCGCGGTGGTTCAGAGCGGGGTCGCCGCGCGGCCCCGTTCTGAACTCCCCCACCCGTGCAAGGATGTACAGTTATGCCCTCGTGCGGGAAGGGGTTAAAAGGTAATCATTCGAATATCCCAAAATTATATACAATCAGGCTTAAGCTGAGACCCCTGTGCTGCACAGCATGCCCCCTGAAATATGTTGTATAAATACAAACATACTAAAGTTACCTACTAGCGGGTTCCAATAGGCTGGCTGCCATATACCTAATAATCCCCTGAATAATCAGGAGCAATTATGTATGGGTGCGTCTCATGGGCGTTTGCGGTGTAGCACAGCAGCTTACAATCTTATAAACTATTTACACTGTTCCCCAAACCACAAATAACAATAAACCAAACAAATGGCCGAGTATGCTGTGATATTCCTTTCACAATATAATGTGGCCTTTGACAGACAATAGCCCTGACTACAACTCCACAACTGGATTTTACACAGCTCCTATGCTGTCTCAGCAACTCTCCCGACGGGCCCCAGTCACAGACCAGTATAGCTGCTCTCCACAGCAGTTATGGGGTCCTGGAAGAAGGATACTTCATGTAGATGGCATCAGGTCTGTCAGTCTGCTATATCCAGCTGTCTCATCAAAATGGCTGCTCAGACTTCCCTCATCTGCTGTTGCTGCTTCCCTCAGGGTACATCTCCCAACTGCCAGGTTCGTCTCCCTTGGCAACAGCACAGCCGTAACAACACAGGCTGTGTGTTGCAAAACAGCGACATCTTGTGGCCAAATACAGAATGTCAGTTAAACCATCGGTCATACATATTAATATATATAGTTACATCTCTCTGGTTGTTTCACCATCTCACACATACTTGCATCAAATGTTTCATCATAGATTTGCCCATTTATATGGGGTGATCTAAAACCATTTTAATTCTTTTTAAAGGAGAAGTACGGGCAGATGTCTTTTTTTCACAAGTGCCGGGAGGGGGAGAATATAAGAAATAACATGCTCTCACATCCCTGGCTCCAGCATTGGTGGTAGCTGCATATCACCAATCCGGTCCCCAAGAATAGAGCCTCTTCCTGATGGGGAGTGAGGACCCAGGTCAGGACGTGTCAAGTCTGCTCAGTTAGTCAGCGGCTGAGGTGGGAACCTGTTACAGCTGCTTACTGTCTGAGCGGACCTGACACGTCAAGACCCGGGTCCCCACTTACACCAGGAAGAGTTCGGGGACCAGTTCAGCAGCATGTGCACACTAGCACTGGAGCTGGGGAGGTGAGAGCATGATATTTCTTTTATCCTTCCCCTCCCCAGCACTAGTGAACAAAGAGGTCTCCCCAGACTTCTCCTTTAATGTTGTAAAAAGCACATACTCATAACATTACACCATGGAACACAACATGACAAGGTTATGTTAAGATGGCAAAATGAGAAAGCTTCTTGCCAGCAAAAATGCACATGTCTGAGTATGAACTTAAAGGGGTTGTCCACAGTGTCGGACTGGGGTACCTGGGGCCCACCAGAGGAAATGATCCTTGGGGCAATATAGAACCAGTGAGACAAGACATGCAGAACGACATGCTGACCCGCTCGAACTAAAACTCTCAGAATACCCTCCATTTATAAAGCTCTCAGGGTATGCTGGGAGTTGTAGTTTCTGAGAGGACAACCCTTTAATAAATGACTGTGTGCAGAGGCTTCTGGTGGCTGCACACATCTGTGGGTGACAACCATCAGCCCTGAAGGTCCAGCAATACATCTGTCTACAGCGGCAGTTATCAGAGGATCTTCTCCTTACTATACTACAACTCCCAGCATATCCTAAGGGCTGCAGACTGTCAGTACATGCTGGGAGTTGTAGAGCCTGCAGCTGTTATAGTTTGGTCCTAGGTGGATTATACACTGGATGCTTTGTGGCATATACGAATACATAGTCCTGTGGGGGCTCAGTGTAGGGAAGTGACCCCAGAACAGCACTAATAGGGGATAGAACAAAAACATCTCCCCCTTTTAGAGATGTTCTGGGGTCACTTCCCTACACTGAGCCCCCACAGGACTATGTATTCTTATATGCCATAAAGCATCCAGTGTATATTGCACCTAGGACCCACCTACAACAGCTTCAGGCACTACAACTCCCAGCATTTACTGACAGTCTGCAGCCCTCAGGATATGCTGGAAGTTGTAGTGCCTGCAGCTGTTGTAGTTGGGTCCTAGTTTATACGTTTGCGCTAGTGTACTGTAGTGACAATGGGGCTGTGTCAGTACACTCCCGCAAACAATACACTGACCCATTTAGACACCAATGGTACACAGGCTCTGCACACTATAGAAGTGATAACAGTGCAATTACTAAAGACTCACAGGGGACGTCTTCTCCGATTGCCGTCGCTCACTTTTGCTTTCTTCTCCATCTGGAACAACCATCATGAAGACTTCTGTGACCACATCTTGTCTGCAGGCGGGCAGCTGGGGGTGATTGGGAAAGGGAGGCAGCTGGGGGTAACTGGGGAAGGGAGGAAGCTGGGGGTGACTGGGGAAGGGAGGCAGCTGGGTGTGACTGGGAAAGGGAGGCATCTGGGGGTGACAGGGGGAGCAGCTAGGGTGACAGGGGGAGGGGGAGCAGCTGGGGTGACAGGGGGAGGGGGAGCAGCTGGGGTGACGGGGAGGGGGAGCAGCTGGGGGTGGCAGGGGGAGCAGCTGGGTTGACAGGGGGAAGGGGAACAGCTAGGGGTGTCAGAAGAAGAAGCTAGGGGGGCAGGGGGAGAAGTTGGGGGGCAGGGGGATAAGCTGGGGGGGCAGGGGAAGAAGATGGGGTGACTGGGGGAGAAAATGGGGAGGCAGGGGAGCAGCAGGGGGCATCTGGAGAGGCAGGGGGAGCAGAAGGGGGGCAGCTGGGGTGGAAGGGGGAGAAGATGGGGTGACAGAGACAATCTGGGGGGCAGGAAGAGCAGGGCTGGTCTCTCCCCATGCAGCTTCAGGTTGGGTTGGAAAGAAATTTGGGTACCGGGGAGCTGCAGCTGCAAGCTTCCTGCCTGTGTGATACAGGCTGTCTGTGCCGAAAGCTCACAGCTGCAGCTCCCTGGTACCCGAACTTCTTTCCTGCTCGGTGGCGCACATGAGATGTAACCGGCGCTGCCAAGCATGAAAGAAGTTCAGGCACTGTGGGGCGGCAGCTGTGATATACAGGCTGTCAGTGCTGGAAGCTCAACCCGGCTTGAAGCTGCACCCAGGCTGACCCATCAACCATCCCCTGACCCCCTACATGTCTTACTACCCCTTCATCCTCATACTACTACCCATTCATCCTTCTGCCCCTCCATCATCATATTACCCCCTTTATCATCATACTACTACCCCCTTCATCCTTCTGCCCTCCATCATATTACTACCCCTCCATCATGCTCTTACCCCATCATACTACTACCCCTTCATCCTCCTTTTGACCATACTACTACCTCCTTCATCATTCTCCTGCCTCTTCATCTGTATTTAAAACAAAAAAAATCTATACTCACCTCACCTGTATGCTTCCTCTGGTCCGCCAGCCACTGCTCTCCCTGCTGGGCATAAGTGACATCGCTCATGCCGACAGGGGGCGGGGCTTCCCACCGCGGGGGGCGGAGTTTCTCGCGACTACCCGGGACGTGGTTTCCACCTGAAGGCCTAACAGCTGCCGCAGCGTCCCACACTGGGCCCCACTGGAGACAGGCAGCATCATTCCATGGTTGTCTGGGGGCCCCAGCGGCTGGACGGTCAGTGGGAGTGGGGGAGGGGCCCACCGGAGGATCCTCCGATCCTCCAGTGGCCCAGTCCGACACTGGTTGTCCATTAGAGATGACTGAACCCACCGGATTTCTGGTTCATATGAACCAGAACTCTTGGCGTTTGATTCCCGCTGTCTGCAGGCTCCGTGCAGCGGGTGGAACAAGCCTAAGGACTGCCTGTAAAACTGGGATACAGCCTATCTAGGCTGTATCACAGTTTTCCAGGCGGTCCTCCGGCTTTATCTACCCGCTGCACGGCGCCTGCAGACAGCCGAAATCAGACGCCGAGAGTTCTTGTTCATACGAACCAGAAATCCAGCGGGTTCGCTCATCTCTATTGTCCATGCACAGAAAAACATTGACCACCTTTTTACAGAAACAGCACCACTCTTGTTCTCAGTTGGGCTGTGGTTTTAAAGCAGGGGTAGAGAACCTTGGCTCCAGCTGTAACAAAACTACAATTACCACCCTGCCTGGACAGCCAAATCTTTGGCTTTGACTGTCTGGGCATGATGGGAGTTGTAGTTTTGCAACAGATGGGGAACCAAGGTTCCCTGCCCCTGCCCCTGTTTTTTTTTTTTTTTTTTAAGAAAGCAGCTCTGTTTTTCTAATCCTTAATAACCCCTTTAAATCCCCCCAATCAACTATCTTTCAATTTGTTGAGTTGTAAACTGGTCATGCTGATGTGTCATGTAAATGTGGTCATAGGCTGTATTCATGTTTTCATGGAAGCCCCAGGACGGCATCTAACTTCTATAGAGTCAAATGTCGACATTCAGATTAGGTACATTACTGATCCTGAACAGTTTGGCAAGTCCGCTCAATATTAATAAAAGGTAATACCATTCCTGCCCCAATCTGGAAAATCAGACTTCAGCTGTTGTTGTTTTTTTTTTTTTTTTTTTGTAAAAAGAAAGTAACATGATTAGCAGTGACTTTTCCAAGCTTATTCTAAAGATCATGACCTGGGGATCTTCCTGCAACAAAGTCCAAATTTAAAGTGACTCTGTACCCAGAATCTGACAAGCCGTTTGCGGGGGGTCAGATTGTAGGTACAGAGTCACTTTAACGGTTGAAACCAGGGAGACCTTTAGACATACAGGGGTAACCTTAATTAAGATGATAGATAGATAGATAGATAGATAGATAGATAGATAGATAGATAGATAGATAGATACAGAGAAACCGCAGCACTCCAAGCATGAAGTCAAGTGCCAGGATATAGTACAGAGAAACCGCAGCACTCTAAGGATGAAGTAAAAAATAAGTGATGTTTATTCCACCCAAAATTTGGGGTGGAATAAACATCACTTATTTTTTACTTTATCCTTGGAGTGCTGCGGTTTCTCTGTACTATATCCTGGCACTTGTGGTTCTTCAAGTGCATACCGCTTTGATGTACCGCTTTTTCATTTATTAAGGAGTGCTGCAGGACCTGCTCTTTTTCCTAGATAGATAGATAGATAGATAGATAGATAGATAGAAAGATAAAAAGATAGATAGATAGATAGATAGATAGATAGATAGATAGATAGATAGATAGATAGATAGATAGATGTGTCTGTACATATTTTATTTTCTTCTGTAACATTCTGGAAATATTGCAGATGCAAAGCACAAAGCCTACAAAACCAGAGAGTGAGAGTACTCTTAAAGATTAAAAATGTAGCAAAGTATAAATATTTCAAATACCCTGGGGCTGGCATATGTACTGTCTTTAAGCAGACCTTTTTTGATCTGAATCTGTTGTTGCTGTTATATTGCATCAATGTTTTCCCAGTTTCGAAGTCTTCCACTTCACCAGAAAGCCACGAGTTGCAGGTTGAATCCTCTTGTCTAAGAGGTGAAATGGGATTCAATATCTGTGTGTTTTGCTTCGGCTCTCTCTGTGTTTATCTTGCCTTTTTTTTCAGTAAAGTTGAAGTAATGTTTTCATCACATCCTGAGTGCCTGGATTAGTGTTGTGAAAGTCTGGGAGACAGAGAAAGTTTATCAAAGGTTTTCATGTTTTTGTATTTCCTTTTATAAATAAAAAATCAGAAAAATATGTGTATCTTATAAAGGGATGAATTTGGGTACATTTTGTTTTGGTTGGTGCAGTATGAGTAGGAATACTCATAGGAATGCGTCATTTGCGGTTAGATTTTGAACAGCTGCCTGTATGTGTAATACGTCTAATAATAAGAAGGCATTTCACTCCTATTTTTTTGCGGTTCTAAAACTGTATAGCACATCTCTTGCAAAATGCTGTAAAAAAAAAAATCAATCAAATGTATCAGCAGTACAATTGTTTTAAAGGGACAGTGTCACATTTTTGATAATTTTTTAATGAAAAGTAATAAGTATAAATAAGTCTGTAGGATGTTTTTTTTTTTTTTTAATGTAGTGTTTCACTATTTTTTTCTAAAATGTATTGCTGCACAGGGGGCTGCCATGTTTATAGTGTCTGTGTGTGACGTCATTTCACGACACACACACAGACACTATACGGCACCTCCACATCATTGAAGTGAACCGACGGAGTCCGTCTGGTTCACTTCACTGGAGGCTCCGTCACTGTGTACTGCGCATGTGCATAGACATGCGCAGTACACAGCTACAGTACATGGGGCGGGTGGCGGCGCCATTTTCTTGAGGTCCCAGCCCGAGAACCGGGGAGGAGAGAGAGACCGCACAGTGAGTGGACAGGAGAACTGTGTGCAGCTCTCTCTCCCCCCCGCCCCCACGCCGGAGGGGGAGAAATTTAATAAACTTTTGCTTTGGGTGCCGGGACATTGCTATCACCCAGCAATGTCCTGGCACCAGTCACCGCAGCTCTCTCCTTCTTTCCCCCAGCAGCAGCTCAGCAGCGTTCTGTGGGGGAACGGGCTTGGAGATGCTGCGGGGGGAAGATGGAGAGAGTAAGGCTGATGGCAGGGGGAGCAGGGCACAGCAGCGTCTGCTGCATGCTGTCCCCCCTGCGGTTGCCGGACCCGAGAGCGA